>NW_027176964.1:3147500-3889148 GCF_023349555.1 Cebidichthys violaceus
TCTCTCTCTCTCTCTCTCTCTCTCTCTCTCTCTCTCTCTCTCTCTCTCTCTCTCTCTCTCTCTCTCTCTTTCTCTCTTTCTTCCAACTTAATCAGCTGACTCATTTATGTCCGTGTCCGCTGTTTGTTCTTATTTCCTTAGAAGTAATGGAAAGTGTCAGCGAGCACGGCTCCAAATCTTGAAGAGAATCGGGTACACGGTAGTGGAAAGGACAGAAGTAACAAAGCACCAGCACTCACAGATAAAGCTTTTTTGTTTATTGTGTGCAAAAAAACAAAGCCATCATCAGCGTTATGATGGCTGATGATGACTTCCATTTTTTGCCCAAAACATAAAAAGGCAATTTACCCATGAGTGCCGGTGCTTTGATTCATCTTGTTTTGTTGGTAGTTTCTGGGATTCACCAATGTTTTCTTATTTTTGATCTTCTCCTAGGTAAGAGAACATTTTGCAACTGGTCCCGAGCACTTTTTTTCTTCTTGGTTTCAGAGTCCACAAATTGTCCAAAACAAGGAAACATACGTTTTAAATTTGAGGAACATGAAAAAAAAATGCATGAATATAATACTATCAAATTTAGAGTGATGCAGGTTTTAAAGTAAATAGAATGCCTTTCTGTCTAATCATGGCATCTCTCCCACCTAATAATCATTTTATAACGTTATAATGTAGTCTATACTTAATATATTTATGTTAACTCTTACTAAAGTCTCTCCTGATTGAACTCAAATTTAACCAGCCAATCATTTCATATCTGCAGTCTGCATGTTTACATACTATTGTAAAAAAGACAACATTCAAAACATAACATAGCACACAGCTATTGTAAATTAGATTGACTTGCTACATCCTGCTCCATCTGCAAAGGAATACAAAAAATAAATATGTCTAAATGGATCGCAGAACTAAATGACACATTACACCCGAGTAAGTCAGTAGTGAGATTCCCCTTTCCTGTTTTCTTTTTTCTTTCTCTGTCTATTCTGTTTTATTCAGTAAATTATGTCAACATTGAAGCAGTTCCCTATTTTGTACAAATGCCAAACATTTTGCAAGAATGCTTTGAATAAGGCAGCAGGTGCAGCACACATTTTTATTTGAAAAAGAAGCCATAAATCACTCATTTAACTTTTGTGTCAAAATTAAAGCTACTACGAGGAACTTTCATTTTGTGGTGATTGTGGCGGTCCCTGTAGACAAAAGCAGTAGTGTTTCTTAGCACCAGACTCCCTTTAGAAATCCTCTCAATTCACTGCATCAGGGTGTGACACTCTGCTCCATTCAGTCCTGGTTCTGGTTCTCCCGTGCCTCCTTTTCCCTCCAGCTGGTCCAGAAACAGGATCTGGTCCCCCAGCAGCGTGGTGTCGATGTTGGCTCAGCGGAGCAGCGACGAGAAGCTCTGCTCCTGACTGGAGGAGGAGACGCTGCTGCCGGGAGCAGAGCTCTCCTCCTCCCACTGGAGCTGTGACTGTAGGTTAAAGGCGGCAGTTTTTGGTGAATCTGCAGGATTTAATCTTATGTTGTGCGGAATCCGATCCCGGTGGCATCAATGACCAGCATAAAAAATAACTTTAAAGAAATGGCCAATCTTCTGGTTGTTGGTCTTTTTTTACTTATTAATGTCATGTAGAGGCATCAGTATTACATTGAGACTGTTTCATAACCAGTTAATAAAAGCACCACACAGTTACTTTGAAGAATGTCATGGTGTGATGTCCTAGCAGGTGTCCTGCTTTCAGTCCACACCACCTACTAACACATCAGTACTTACTAAACTTACACAGCTTCCTTCTTTCATTCGTGGGGCTCATTTCCCTCTCTGTTGTCTGTTCAGGAACTGTGCCATAGTTATATACAACTCAACCAATAGTTCTAGGGCTACAAGCTAAATTTGTGTAAAAAGTGTGATATGTGGCTTCAAATGCAGAATGTAATGATTTAGAGACAATGGACATGATGGTAAACATGTCTGATAGTTACATATTTCATGTAAAAAACAAAAACAAGATATTTCATTTTTGAATTAAAGAGTACCCTATATGTTACTGGTACACTCACATATTGGAAATCTGGGTGAATTCAATAAGAAACGCACATACAAATAGATATCTGTATTCTCTCTACTGTTAATGCCATCTTGTGGAAGCTCTTGGCATGACATCTTTTGATCAAAACATTCTCCAAATGGCCCCGTCACATGCTCCTTGTCTGGAGTGGATCTCTAGAGTGAAGCCTTAACTTAACTAGGGGGAGAGAGATTAGTACTGCTTTCATGTTCCACTTCTTCAGTCTATATGTGAGACCTTTATTAACATATTGTATGAATGTTATTAAATGTCAAATGTATGTACAACAAAATATCTGTGATATTATTTTGAAAATGTCAGCTTCTTGATAAGATCAAATTTAAAACTGATCTACATACAAACTCTAAATATTCATAGGGAGAGGTGTCCTGATAGGCGTGGAGTGGACTGATCCATATAACGTGCAGCCTGACCTCCTGGTCTCAGCGTCGCATGATAAAAGCAAGAGACGAATGCAGAAGGAAGATCATTGCTGAGTGTGTTACTGATGCTCTGCCAACAGGGGGCAGTGGGGTACTGCTAGTCAAGCTTCAAGGCTGAGCTGACTGGAGAGACGCTCGGTACAGTGAGGCATGAGTCTGTGACTTTAATGTATCTTTATCATCACAAGCATAATAAGACACGAGGATGACCCAATCTAGCTACATGTTGATACACATCCATCTAACACAGCAGACCACGCCCCAAGCTGTAAAAATACAGTGCTGAAGGAATGAATGGGCCAGTCGATTTAAAGTACAGTTTAATGTAGTTTTTCTTTTTAATAAATCATGAGTTCGTTTTAGTAATTAAGTAAAAATAAAAAGTACTAGTTCAAATGTGAATTGTCTGCTTGGCTCGTGACTGATTTCCGGTTTCTAGACTTTTTGTCAGACTTATTTATAATCTGAAGCCTGTCAAACATTGAGACCTGTATTGGAGTACCATCACGATACGAAAGGTGACATTTTATTTTTCTTTATCCAGGCAGAATCTAAATAACGGGCAGTGGAACTCTACGGGGCGCGCGCAGGTGCAGCCTGGCCAGGCGTACTTTGGCGTGACGTCTCTGCAAAGAGAGCGCGAGCGTATCGGAGTAGGTCTCGCGGGGTAGAGAGGAGAGGAAGGCAGGAGAGGAGGAGAGGAGAGGAAGGAGAGGAGGAGAGGAGCCGAGGAGCCGAGGAGCCGAGGAGCGCTATAAACTACTCCAACAGTCGGCTGCGTCTTCATTCCTCTGTCCCTTTGTCCGCCGACAGCAGCGCGCGCCATGGCGCCCCGCCGGTACACGCCGAGCGGCTCGGCCGCCGTTCAGAGCGAGACAGACGCTGGAGCTGCACCGCCGGGTCCCTACTACGGTGAGTAATTAGTAGTTTAATTAAGCTAATAGGTGGACATTATTGTCTGCTGTAGCTGACTAATTAAAAGCATAACAGAAACCACAAACTTATGGTAATGTAGGCTATTGAGATGGGCAGGTTACCTGGTTTTGTACTTTTGTTGTTTCTTTGACTAAATAGATTCATAACATTACAAAGAGGTTCGGCCACGATGTGCTATCTTTAGTGACATCTATGCAGACTGCAGCCATGCTCTGTACACAATGGATTATATACTTATAGAAATAATAAAATAATAATATCCTGTTAAAGTACCTGCTGTGTGTGTGTGCGTGTGTGTGCATTTGTGGATCCCTTCACTCTCTGGATGCAGTAACGTTACTGTCTCCTTGATTATTTTTTTTAGAGTTAAGTTTAATTTTAATATAATTTTACATAACAAAACAAGTCGACATTTGTGTCGTTTCTTTCAGTGAAACATGTCCAACCATCTAGTTACAGTAACCTCACCTTAAAGCAGGCTAACACGTGCAACTATCAAACCCACAACATAGGAGCAGATGTAAAGAGCGGTGTTCCTCAAAGTCAAGGATGCTTCCTCTGTAGGATGATAGAAGTAATGTCACACATTGGCTTGTGGACTACGGCTGACAAGAGCCTCTAGTTTGGCTTTTTGGCAGCCGCCATCTTGGTTTTTTTTGCCACCAGAAGTGACATAAGAGGGTCGGGATAAGTACAACACAACAGTGAATACTGAGGTAATAAATCAAGAGAGAAGTAGAGTCATTTTTTCATAGACTTCTATACAACTAGAGGAGTCGCCCCCTGATGGACACTAGAGAGAATGCAGCTGTCTGGTGTAGATCATGGATGTATAAAAAGAACTAGATACACCGTTCATTCCTATGAAAGTTGCTCAGTGGTGCATGAGGCAAAAAAAGTTTGACTTCCAAGTCTAAAACTACCCGGATCTTGTGGCGATCTTCTGCATCCATTGGGCCCAAAGAGCAAGGAAAATAACTCTGGATTCAAATTGTTTGGACGCTTTGCTTTAACTAAGAGTTGTATTGTTGTATAATTCAAGTGTATTCAAGATGTTTCTTTCCAAATGTTAATCTAATGGAAAAAGTCTTTTTGGGACCAATGGCATCATGTGATGGACCTGCAAGTTATATTTTTACCGCTTGGTCACTACGTACATTTTTTATTCATTTTTCTATTCTAGATGGAATTTCTAGTCGGAATATTGATTTTGCATTCCTCAAAACAATATAGACAGATTCATAACAGGTAGGTCTATTACAAAATAAATACAATCTTTTTGGACAACGGTTCAAAACATCCTATTAATATGCTCTCCTCAAAGCTACCAGACTCCATTGATAGAAACAGTCACTTTATTTCGCCGACTGTAAAACACACTTCATTCAAAAGAACAAAAGAAAAGGCATCAAAACTGTGGTGTTGGTGCTTTGTACTGAGCAGACTGTGGCTATTTTGGTCAGCAGTGGGATAAAGATTAGCCAAGTATTACTGTGCACTAATGCCATCAGCTGACCTCAGGTCTGTTTATTTAAACAAGGATGTTTCTTACTCATCCTGTCCTGTCTTGTTGTGCATTAACTGCCTACTGTACACTGGTTTATCAAAAATGATTTCAAAAGATGTTGAGCAATAGAATAGATCCTGTGTGTGTGTGTGTGTGTGTGTGTGTGTGTGTGTGTTGGTGGGAGGATCTATAAGAGCGCAACAGATAAGTAAGATAAGTCCTTTATGATAAGACCAGGCCAAACTAACACTGTCAATTAGGTGTGTGTGTGTGTGTGTGTGTGTGCATTCAGATGTACTCAATGCACTTGATGTTTGTGTACTGTTCACTGGTATTATTTTTCCATAATGCATTATACAAAAAAATATAGAGCTACTCACATCTTGAAAAATGTCCGCTCAGTGTTGAGACAACTCCACATAATGTACGTTATGATTTATTTATAGAGAAATGACGGAAAAACTGCTCCACCTGTCAGTTTTCATAGCTTTTTTGATCAGTATATTTACAAACAGTAAGATAAACATGTTCTGATAGATTTGATGAACGGCTTGATAGGCATATTCTAGCCTGTCTGGATGGACAATATGGCTAAAATCTTCAATCACCTCTAAGGATAAGTGGTAATAGATAATGATATATGGATGGACTGAGGGATGGACTGATGGATGGATGGATGGATGATGAATGCATGAATGGATGGACTGATGGATAGACAGATTACATTACATTACAGTCATTTAGCAGACGCTTTTATCCAAAGCGACTTACAATAAGTGTATTCAACATAGATATTCAAGAGAACTACTAGTCACCAGATGTCATAAGTACATCTCCTTTTTTAAACAATCATCTAAGAGCATAAACTAGAGCATAACCCAGAGCCAAAGTACAGTGCAGAAACAAATGAAAACAATAAGTGCAACAAACTAATGAGTACAATAAGTGCAACAAAATAGTATGAATGCAATAAGTGCTAAGTGGAAGGCTCAGGATAGCACTTCCTGAAGAGGTGGGTTTTCAGCCTGCACCGAAAGATGGGCAGCGACTCTGCTGTCCTGACATCAGTGGGAAGTTCATTCCACCACTGTGGGGCCAGGACAGAAAACAGACGTGACCGGGTCGATCGGCCGCAGGGACCTCTGAGCGACGGGGCAACCAATCGCCCCGAGGCAGCAGAGCGAAGTGGTCGGGCGGGGGTGTAGGGCTTGACCATGGCCTGGAGATAGGAAGGAGCTGTTCCTTTCACTGCCCTGTAGGCTAGCACCAGAGTCTTAAACTGGATGCGAGCTCTTACAGGGAGCCAGTGTAGAGAACGGAGAAAGGAAGTTGTGTGGGAGAACTTGGGGATATTGAACACCAGGCGAGCTGCAGCTTTCTGGACAAGCTCCAGAGGTCTGGTGGCCGACGCCGGGGCTCCGGCAAGTAGAGAGTTGCAGCAGTCCAGGCGGGAGATGACAAGAGCCTGGATGAGCATCTGCGCCGTCTCGTCAGTGAGGAAGGGGCGAATCCTCCTGATGTTGTAGAGCAGGAATCTGCAGGAGCGTGTAACGGATGAAATGTTTGGTGAGAACGACAGTTGGTCATCCAGGGTCGCACCCAGGTTCCTCGCAGTCCGAGTTGGCGTCACCACGGTATCGTCAATGGTGATGGACAGGTCTCGGTGCAGGCAACCCTTCCCCGGGAGGAACAGTAGCTCGGTTTTGTCCAGGTTGAGCTTGAGGTGGTGTGTCGTCATCCGCTTTGAGATGTCAGCCAAGCACGCAGCGATCCACTTGGGTGTCACCAGGGGGAAATTACAAGACCAGCTGGGTGTCATCGGCATAACAATGGTAAGAGAAGTCATGCAAGCGAATAACAGAGATGTTGTGTAGAGCGAGAAGAGAAGGGGGCCCAGGACTGAACCTTGTGGAACTCCTATAGTCCGCATGCGTGGTTCCGAAACGGCCCCCCTCCATGTCACCTGGTAGAATCGACCTGTCAGGTAGGATGCAAACAGGTAGAGTGCAGAGCCTGAGACGCCCATCCCCTCGAGGGTGGAGAGGAGGATCTGGTGGTTCACAGTGTCAAAGGCCGCAGACAGGTCCAGGAGAATCAGGACAGAGGAGAGAGAGTTCGCTCTCACGGCGTGAAGCGACTCTGTCACTGCAAAGAGGGTTGTCTCAGTCGAGTGACCCACTTTGAACTCGGACTGGTGGGGGTCCAAGAGGCTGTTCTGGTGTTGATGAGGTGGGTGAGGAAAGGAAGGAGTTCAATCGCAATAGACTGAAGAAGAGGGGCAGGGATCGGGTCAAGGAAGCACGTGGTGGGGCGGTTAGATGTAACAAGGTTGAGGACCTCGTTAGGGGAGAGGGGAGCCAGAGGTTAGGATTTTAGAGCAGAAGAACACAGCTTTAGCAGTAGATAGAGAGGAGGAAAAAGTGGAAAGAGCTTGGAAGTTAAGAAGGTCCTCCGGGAAGGTCCTATGGATGAATGCATAAACTGATGGACTGATGGATGAATGGATGATGGATGGATGAATGCATGGATGGATGGATGGATGGCTGGATGGACTGATGAATGGATGGATGGATTTCTGTGAAACAGGCGTGAAAAAAAGTTTTACCAGGATCATTTTTCAAAGTTTTTGTCGTAATACTAATTTTTCCATGCGCTTTCAACACAAGGTATATATATAAGTTATGTAAATTAAAACTCACCTGGAAGAAAACAGGAATGCTTTTAGCTCTTTTTTTGAAAATATGGTAGTGGTGCCATTCAGACAAAACGAGTGTTACCAATACAAACACTTATAATCAAATAATTCAGACAAAAAATCACCTGTCAAAACTCTTTTCCTGCCCGTTTTACAGTGAAGAAAAATGATGGAGCTTGGAAAGATTATTCTGTAAAAACTTTGTTTCACCTATTCTTAAGTCACAAATACATGGGAGAGAAACTATTTAGATCAGACTCAGAAAACGGATCACCAGAATATTTTTTCTCACTTGTCTCTCAGGGCTTTTGTAATGCTGTGAAGTTTGAAGTGAGTTTAAAAATTTGGGAACGAGTTGCTTACACAGTCATGTAAAAGACGGCGGAGACATCTATACATATTTAATATTTAAACATTTCTTCTCACACCGAGTCGGAGGGATAAACAACACAGTACACTGCCAATGGGACCAGCATTTCGAATATATGAACATCACAGAGTCTTTATCGTCTGGTTCCCTTGATGTTTGAATTTACAAAGTAGCAAATGAGGAGTTTCGAGAAGCAGAGAAAGTCAGTGCAGAGGTAAGACTAGATGCAGTTAAATGCACTGCTGTGTATAGTGGAGGACACTCATCAGAGAAGTGACAACGATGCTGAAACAGATTGAAAATTTTGTTTCATCAAACCAATTTATACTAAGTTATGGAGAAAGAGACAAAACTATTAATTTTGGATTGTAGAATGAATTGCAAATAAAGCAGAAGAGTGGGGAACAATAGAGAGACCGTAACGGCCCAAAGCAGTAGGTCACATCAGCTGTGACACTAAACTCTGTTTACGTGCTCTCTGCTGGGCGCTGTCTCTACACAAAGAGTGTGTATCAGGTAAACGAGAAGTCTCACTGTTTAGCTCCACTGGACAACAATGAGTGGACTGAGTGGTCTTGCAGTCCCAAGAACTCCAACAGAGTGATAGATCCTCCACCTAGCGGATCGCGTGACACCACTTTCACATTATCTAGTTAAACTTTCATTCACATCTTTATCAATAATTTAAAAGATGAGATGTTAAAGGGGTATCTGTAATATACAAAATGACATTTTCCTAAAATACTGCTGGCGTTGGCATTTCAGATCTGACTCCTCCAGTGCGTCATAGGAGCATCAAATGAGGCGCTTATCGCTTTCAGAGTGCTTTTGGGCCTTTTAAGAAAGAGAAACAGTAAAACATAGATCAGCGCAGAAACAGATCGTTTTCACATTTCTGGACAACTTTGATGCCATTTCATGATTGGAGTTATTCTTGTTTTGGCTTTCTTTATTGAGCACAATTCATGCATAAAAATTCAACACAAAGTCCATTATATGAAAGCAATTAATCATAACATTTACAATAAAACAAGGATAAATATAATAAGTGTCATGGTGGTCATTTTTTGTTGGTACTAATTCTGGTTTTCCCTCACATAATCAGCATTTATTTAATGTCATGTTTGTGTCCAAATGTAAATTCAATATTTACTCACTTTTAGCTCCGTTTTGGTCTCCACCAACTCATGAGAGAAATATCTGTTTATTTCGCTGCTAAATGCTCCAGAGCTAGTCTCTAGTGTCTGCTGTGTGGTGCAGAGGAGGAACTGTGCAGTGGCCTTCTAGAGAGCTTCTATGAGAGCGGTGACGTAGGGGATGGCGATGTATCAAATAAACTCGATGTACAGCATGTTCCACGTGGGATGTAGTGGCATATTAGCAAGGATGTGCGTATGAGGCGTATGATTTTGTATCTGGAGGGAAAGGGTCTGGAGAGAGCGAAAGAAGTGAAGCGCCAAAGCAAATGATGAATAATGCCCGCCTCCACTGGAAAAAGACAGTATAATGACACATTTCCCTGTCACATTTTCCCCCGTTGGCGGAATGTAACGGCCGATCTTTAATTGAAGTCCAGCAGCGAAGTTGCTTGTCGCGCTTGTTAGCGTTCCTCTGGCAGGGTAGGAGCTAGGCAACAGAGCACTGCCATTCTGCCATGAGGTGGCTCATCTCCCCTGTTTACGTAAACACCATTGTCGACAACTGATGACATGTCGGGGTCTCGATTGTCCCATTTCATAGGGGAGGATTTCGACCACTATTCTTTTTTTTTTTTTTTTTTACGCTCGTAGAGCGGATCTCCATGGCGCATACGCACCACACTTCCATTAGACAATATACGGAATACACCGTGTTAGCCACAGGACATTACACGCCCATTTTACTCAGCTATTATTTGAATACCAGCTTTTATTTCAGAATTGACCCTTTGCTAAGTCCCGCCCCTCAAACACAGTCTGGCCAATCATAGAGTAGCAAACCGACCAGGGTCCGACAACTATCCCGCTCTGCTCTATAGACTCATCAGTGGTTTCAGATGTTCTTCATCCTCAGGCTGGTTTAGTGGATTTGGAGCTGGTCATGGTTAAACGTTATAGTGATATAATAGTGATGCTCGTTACCTGGGGAGGTTGGAATGAGATATGCGTTCATAAAACGTTACATTTCTGCATAAAACCTGTGGAGCTAACGTTAGCAGAGTACATTAAGACATCAATAACTAGCGTTAGTAATTCTATGCTATGCTAGCTACTGAAGGTATACTGAATATCTACACATGCTGCTTCTGTCTGGATCTCCAGGTGATGCGGTGGTTCACTTTTACACTGTGACATGTAGCTTTAGCTTCTATTGTTATCTATTTAACCTGTTTTCACTGCTGTATCAGTTTGACATCCTGGATATATCCTTCAAATGCATATTTTAGACCCTTCTGACCCTTTTGTGTGACTATTTATTCAGAGAGTGTAGTTAGTGACAGTGTGGCTCCGTGGCAGCAACATATTAGTGTTTCATAAAGTTTCAAGCTACTCTCTTATTTTAACTGACTTCAAGCAGATTGCTGTGTCTGTGGGGTTTCACTGTGAAAACAGATCTGAAGGAAGCTGAACTTGACACTGAACAGTAGTTTGTGTGTGTGTGTGTGTGTGTGTGTGTGTGTGTGTGTGTGTGTGTGTGTGTGTGTGTGTGTGTGTGTGTGTGTGTGTGTGTGTGTGTGTGTAAGTGAATGAGAACGATCTGAATTCCAGATTTCTCCCTCTGTATATGTTACATAACAGATCTGCCACTGGAGACAGAAGGATGTAAGCACAATGTGTCTGTGTCTATAGTGTGTGTGTGTGTGTGTGTGTGTGTGTGTGATGAAGAAGGTGATATAAAGGGAAAGAGCAGACAGCTACACACAGTTCTACTTTCTGAAATACTGCCGATGAGTCATGGAATTGTATTAGTGCCACTTGAGAGTTCCCCGTTTGATTTGACTGTGTCTCATAGAACAGAGGTTACTTTACAACCTCTCGTGGCTCACACATGAGGATAAAAAACAACTTTTTTAAAGATGTGTATTTATTCATTGTGGTTTTTTAACATTTGAATCCTACAAAAAAATGTAGTAGAGGAAGTGTACAAAAGGAAACAAATCTATTGTGCAAATTAGGCGTTTAGGTGCAAAACAAAGTGTAAATTATTTTCCTCAGTAGGAGAAGGTCTAAAAATAGCACCACTGAATGCTGAAAATAGTCATTGTAAAACAGAAGACTGTATCTTATTATAGTGATTGAGTGTTTGTTGTTACACAACTAGTGAAAAGTGTGTTCAGATAGAGTCACATACTCACATACGTTGAGTCTGGTTCCTGTATTCCTTCCTTCCTAGTGTGACCACACTGTGAATACATTCTAAACGAGAATTACCAAAGTGTTGTATGCTTCCGCCAACTAATCATGATGCAGTTTACATCCGTGTCTGGCCAAAATGTCATCCCTTCAACATTTTATCCTATTAGACTGTGTGAAATTTCCATAATTAGGGCCCGAGCACCGACGTAGTCGGAGCGGAGGACCTATTGTTATTCTAATGTTTTTTATTATTATTAGGGCCCGAGCACCGACGTAGTCGGAGCGGAGGACCTATTGTTATTCTAATGTTTTTTATTAGGGCCCGAGCACCGATGTAGTCGGAGCGGAGGACCTATTGTTATTCTAATGTTTTTTATTAGGGCCCGAGCACCGACGTAGTCGGAGCGGAGGACCTATTGTTATTCTAATGTTTTTTATTAGGGCCCGAGCACCGACGTAGTCGGAGCGGAGGACCTATTGTTATTCTAATGTTTTTTATTATTATTATTATTATTATTAGGGCCCGAGCACCGACGTAGTCGGAGCAGAGGACCTATTGTTATTCTAATGTTTTTTATTATTATTAGGGCCCGAGCACCGACGTAGTCGGAGCGGAGGACCTATTGTTATTCTAATGTTTTTTATTATTATTAGGGCCCGAGCACCGACGTAGTCGGAGCGGAGGACCTTTTGTTATTCTAATGTTTTTTATTATTATTATTATTATTATTATTATTCTCGTACCAGTTTCATCGCAAAAAGGAGGTGCTTGGGATACTGGGAATCTTTTGAAATTTGGCACAAAATTCAATCGTGGTGAAAATTCCAGTATTATTGGGGTGTCCAGCTGCGGCATGACATTTTGGCTCGATAGCGCCCCCTACAGAGTAGCCCCAACTTTGGGTTTCACCTAGCTGTATGAAATTTGGTAGGTATGTGGAACGTGATGGGACGTACAAAAAAGTCAAAAGGAGGTATATCCTAAACCAAACAGTAAGTCGGCCATTTTGAATTTTATGACGTTTTTGGACCGTTTCAAGGCGCCGTACTTTAACGAACTCCTCCTAGAGATTAAACCCGATTGCCTTCAGATTTGGTCAGTATGCTCTTGAGACCTTGGCAGTGAAACGATACTCAAAGATCAAAAAGTTATCGAACTATGTGTCCGTGGCGTGGCGGCAAAAAAACACCATTCGCCATGAAACAGGAAGTTGTTGTAACTCGGCTGTACATTGCCTAATCTGCTCCAAATTTCTCATATGTCATAACATCCTGACCCTGAACACATGTATATGACAATTTAGAATCATAGTAATAGCACCACCTAGTGGCAACAGGAAGTCATATGTTGTGTACTTTGACACCCTACTGCTCACAGATTAATTGGATCCCGCTCAAATTTTGTCACAAAAGCCGTAAAACCTTGATAATGCTTCATTGTGAAAATTGTAGGAAGTTGTCGAAGCGTGGCGACGTGGCGGCTCTGCGAATTTCGATCCTTCGCCATGAACGAATAAACTGATGTAACTCGACTCAGCATCATCAGATCTTTACCAAATTTCACATGTTTGATTAAACTCCAGGCCTGAAGACATCTGCAAGCCAATTTTGAATCATAGTCATAGCGCCACCTACTGGCAACAGTAAGTTAAAGTCTTTATACTTTGGCTTGTTTCTCTTAGTTGGAAAATCAGATCAACATCAAATTTGTTCCACACAAATGTAAGAAGTTCATAATGCCAGTTCTCTAAGCTTTTGATGTTTTGTCGAACGCTGTTGCCGTGGTAACGCAGTCTTCGCCGTGAAAAACGATGGTCATTTGGAGAGGTTAAAAAAGCTCGAAACACAAGCAAACTTGACACACAGATCACAAGGCCAAAATGTAGTTCTATAATATGATTTTATTCAATCAGAGTGTTAAATCGGCTCAATAGCGCCCCCTACAAAATTTCGACGAAGCAGCCCTCGCAGTACGTTTCACATAGATTAACGAAATTTGGTAGGCACATGTATCACATGTGGACTTAAATAAAAGTCTCTTGGGGCCATGCCCTAAACCCAACCGGAAGTCAGCCATTTTGAATTTAGTCTGAATTTCTAGTGTCGTTTTTTCAATTTCCAGGCGCTCTACTTTAACGAACTCCTCCCAGGGAACTAATCAGATGAACTTAGAATTTGGTCAGAACAATCTAAAGACCTTTGTGATTAAAAGTTACTCAAAGGTTGTTGTTTCGTGAAATGCCGTTGCCGTGGCGATGCATTCCTCGCCATGAAAAACAAAGGTGTTTTTGAGGGGCTAAAAATACTCAAAACAAAATCAAACTTGTCACACACATTTAAAATCCTGAATGTAGTTATCTGATGTGATTTTAATGCTTCAGAGTGGCAACTCAGCTCGATAGCGCCCCCTACAATATTTCGACGATGCAGCCCTCGCAGTACGTTTCACCTAGATGTATGAAATTAAGTAAGCAGGTGTATCACATGTAGACTTAAAAAAAAGTCTTAGGGGTCCATGCTCTAAACCCAACCGGAAGTCAGCCAATTTGATTTTTGTATGAATTTCTTGTGGTTTTATTTCCTTTTCCAGGTGCTGCACTACAAACTCCTCCTAGGGAAATAATCCGATCAGCTTAGAATTTGGTCAGAACAACCTAAAGACCTTAACGATTAAAAGTTACTAAAAGCTTGATGTTTCATCGGATAACATGGACTTGGTGTCGCGGCAATTTTACATGATTCGCCATCATCCATCAAGCTTTTGTAACTCAACCTTACTTTGTCAAAACTGCCCCAAACTTGACATGCTTGATTGCTGTCGTGATTTTAGGACTTCTGCATGCCAATATTAACTCATAGTCATAGCGCCACCTACTGGCAACCACGGACGTAAACAGAATTCTATAATAACAGCGGCCCAAACAGGGTTTGTGGGCACACCATGAGAAAAAGACTTCTCTGATCTAAATATGTGCAAACTAAGATGCTTGGAGAACAAAAGTTAATCAACAGTGTTTTTCAAACCATGTCAGTGGGCATTAGTATAAATGATCTGTCTAGAGCTTCTACTTGAGCATCAGGTTAAATGTTACAATGAATGCTTCACACTACAATCTAAAGTTACAGAAGAGCTTAAAATGAAAACAGTGTCAAATTAAAGTGTTCAAGTAAAAACAAATGACACTGCTGTTCTGTTAACTTTCATCTAAGTCCAAATACAATCAGTAGGACACTGCAGGGAGTTGAACTCCATCCCAGTAACCTGACAGTCTGTTATGTTACAAATACTGAAGCACATTCACACGTTCATTTTCTTAATGATCTTAACAGGCTTAGATTTATGATTGTATCGGAGGTACACTCAAAACATTTGAGGCTTAAGACCTGGCAACATGGTCTTGCTATGCTGCTGGTCGACGCAGGAAATATCATCTAACTTGTGCATGCAGTGTATGATGGTCACAGAAATGCATTGCCGCATCAACCAGAGTCCTGCCAGTACCCTCGACGTGTGTGACGTTGCGAGGGCCCGATCAATGCTGCTTGCAGCTTTAATTATTAGGGCCCGAGCACCGACGTAGTCGGAGCGGAGGACCTATTGTTATTCTAATGTTTTTTATTATTATTATTATTATTATTATTATTATTATTATTATTATCGTACCAGTTTCATCGCAAAAAGGAGGTGCTTGGGATGCTGGGAATCTTTTGAAATTTGGCACAAAATTCAATCGTGGTGAAAATTCCAGTATTATTGGGGTGTCCAGCTGCGGCATGACATTTTGGCTCGATAGCGCCCCCTACAGAGTAGCCCCAACTTTGGGTTTCACCTAGCTGTATGAAATTTGGTAGGTATGTGGAACGTGATGGGACGTACAAAAAAGTCAAAAGGAGATATATCCTAAACCAAACAGGAAGTCGGCCATTTTGAATTTTATGACGTTTTTGGACCGTTTCAAGGCGCCGTACTTTAACGAACTCCTCCTAGAGATTAAACCCGATTGCCTTCAGATTTGGTCAGTATGCTCTTGAGACCTTGGCAGTGAAACGATATTCAAAGATCAAAAAGTTATCGAACTATGTGTCCGTGGCGTGGCGGCAAAAAAACACCATTCGCCATGAAACAGGAAGTTGTTGTAACTTGGCTGTACATTGCCTAATCTGCTCCAAATTTCTCAGATGTCATAACATCCTGACCCTGAACACATGTATATGACAATTTAGAATCATAGTAATAGCGCCACCTAGTGGCAACAGGAAGTCATAGGTTGTGAACTTTGACACCCTACTGCTCACAGATTAATTGGATCCCTCTCAAATTTTGTCACAAAAGCCTTAAGACCTTAATAATGCTTCATTGTGAAAATTGTAGGAAGTTGTAAAAGCGTGGCGACGTGGCGGCTCTGCGAATTTCGATCCTTCGCCATGAACAAATAAACTGATGTAACTCGACTCCGCATCATCAGATCTTTACCAGATTTCACATGTTTGATTAAACTCCAGGCCTGAAGACATCTGCAAGCCAATTTTGAATCATAGTCATAGCGCCACCTACTGGCAACAGTAAGTTAAAGTCTTTATACTTTGGCTTGTTTCTCTTAGTTGGAAAATCAGATCAACATCAAATTTGTTCCACACAAATGTAAGAAGTTCATAATGCCAGTTCTCTAAGCTTTTGATGTTTCGTTGAACGCCGTTGCCGTGGTAACGCAGTCTTCGCCGTAAAAAACGATGGTCATTTGGAGAGGTTAAAAAAGCTCAAAACACAAGCAAACTTGACACACAGATCACAAGGCCAAAATGTAGTTCTATAATATGATTTTATTCAACCAGAGTGTTAAATCGGCTCAATAGCGCCCCCTACAAAATTTCGACGAAGCAGCCCTCGCAGTACGTTTCACATAGATTAACAAAATTTGGTAGGCACATGTATCACATGTGGACTTAAATAAAAGTCTCTTGGGGCCATGCCCTAAACCCAACCGGAAGTCAGCCATTTTGAATTTAGTCTGAATTTCTAGTGTCGTTTTTGCAATTTCCAGGCGCTCTACTTTAACAAACTTCTCCCGGGGAATTAATCAGATCAACTTAGAATTTGGTCAGAACAATCTAAAGACCTTTGTGATTAAAAGTTACTCAAAGCTTGTTGTTTCGTGAATTGCCGTTGCCGTGGCGACGCATTCCTCGCCATGAAAAACAAAGGTGTTTTTGAGGGGCTAAAAATACTCAAAACAAAATCAAACTTGTCACACACATTTAAAATCCTGAATGTAGTTATCTGATGTGATTTTAATGCTTCAGAGTGGCAACTCGGCTTGATAGCGCCCCCTACAATATTTCAACGATGCAGCCCTCGCAGTACGATTCACCTAGATGTATAACATTTGGTAAGCAGATGTATCACATGTGGATTTGAAAAAAAGTCTTTGGGGTCCATGCTCTAAACCCAACCGGAAGTCAGCCATTTTTAACTTTGTATGAATTTCTCGTGTATTTTTCCCATTTCCAGGTGCTGCACTACGAACTAGTCCGAGGTAATTAATCAGATCAGCTTAGAATTTGGTCAGAACAATCTAAAGACCTTTGTGATTTAAAGTTTAGAATTCATCAAACATGGACTTGGTGTAGCGGCCATTTTACATGGTTCGCCATCATCCATCAAGCTGTTGTAACTCAACTGTACTTTGTCAAAACTGTCCCAAAGTTGACATGCTTGATTACTGTCATGATTTTAGGACATCTGAATGCCAATATTAACTCATAGTCATAGCGCCACCTACTGGCAACCACGGACGTAAGCAGGATTCTATAATTACAGCGGCCCAAACACTGAACTTAATTTAAAGGTTTGTGGTCACACCATGAGAAAAAGACTTCTCTGATCTAAATATGTGCAAACTAAGATGCTTGGAGAGCAAAAGTTAGACAACAGTGGTTCTCAAACCATGTCAGTGGGCATTAGTATAAATGATCTGTCCAGAGCTTCTACATGAGAATCAGGTTAAATGTTATAATGAATGCTTCACACTACAATCTAAAGTTACAGAAGAGCTTAAAATGAAAACAGTGTTAAATTGAAGTGTTCAAGTAAAAGCAAATGACACTGCTGTTCTGTTAACTTTCATGTAAGTCCAAATACAATCAGCAGAACACTGCAGGGAGTTGAACCCCATCCCAGTAAACTGACAGTTTGTTATGTTTCAAACATTGAAGCGCATTCACGCACATTCATTTTCTTAATGATCTTAACAGGGTTACATCTATGATTTTATTGGGGGTACACTTAAAAACATTTGAGGCTTAAGACCTGGCAACATGATCTTGCCACGCTGCTTGTCGACGCAGGAAAAATCATGTAACTCGTGCACACGGTGTATGACGGTCACAGAAATGCATGGCTGCGTCACCCAGAATCCTGCCAGTACCAAGAAATACCGTTTAACTCGTGCACTCAGTGTATGATGGTCACTGAAATGCATGGCCCCGTCAAGCAGAGTCCTGCCAGTACCCTCGACGTGCGTGAAGTTGCGAGGGCCCGATCAATGCTGCTTGCAGCTTTAATTATTATTGTTATTATCGTACCAGTTTCATCGCAAAAAGGAGGTGCTTGGGATACTGGGAATCTTTTGAAATTTGGCACAAAATTCAATCGTGGTGAAAATTCCAGTATTATTGGGGTGTCCAGCTGCGGCATGACATTTTGGCTCGATAGCGCCCCCTACAGAGTAGCCCCAACTTTGGGTTTCACCTAGCTGTATGAAATTTGGTAGGTATGTGAAACGTGATGGGACGTACAAAAAAGTCAAAAGGAGGTATATCCTAAACCAAACAGGAAGTCGGCCATTTTGAATTTTATGACGTTTTTGGACCGTTTCAAGGCGCCGTACTTTAACGAACTCCTCCCAGAGATTAAACCCGATTGCCTTCAGATTTGGTCAGTATGCTCTTGAGACCTTGGCAGTGAAACGATACTCAAAGATCAAAAAGTTATCGAACTATGTGTCCGTGGCGTGGCGGCAAAAAAACACCATTCGCCATGAAACAGGAAGTTGTTGTAACTCGGCTGTACATTGCCTAATCTGCTCCAAATTTCTCATATGTCATAACATCCTGACCCTGAACACATGTATATGACAATTTAGAATCATAGTAATAGCGCCACCTAGTGGCAACAGGAAGTCATAGGTTGTGTTCTTTGACACCCTACTGCTCACAGATTAATCGGATCCCTCTCAAATTTTGTCACAAAAGCCTTAAGACCTTGATAATGCTTCATTGTGAAAATTGTAGGAAGTTGTCGAAGCATGGCGACGTGGCGGCTCTGCGAATTTTGATCCTTCGCCATGAACGAATAAACTGATGTAACTCGACTCCGCATCATCAGATCTTTACCAGATTTCACATGTTTGATTAAACTCCAGGCCTGAAGACATCTGCAAGCCAATTTTGAATCATAGTCATAGCGCCACCTACTGGCAACAGTAAGTTAAAGTCTTTATACTTTGGCTTGTTTCTCTTAGTTGGAAAATCAGATCAACATCAAATTTGTTCCACACAAATGTAAGAAGTTCATAATGCCAGTTCTCTAAGCTTTTGATGTTTCGTCGAACGCCGTTGCCGTGGTAACGCAGTCTTTGCCGTGAAAAACGATGGTCATTTGGAGAGGTTAAAAAAGCTCAAAACACAAGCAAACTTGACACACAGATCACAAGGCCAAAATGTAGTTCTATAATATGATGTTATTCAATCAGAGTGTTAAATCGGCTCAATAGCGCCCCCTACAAAATTTCGACGAAGCAGCCCTCGCAGTACGTTTCACATAGATTAACAAAATTTGGTAGGCACATGTATCACATGTGGACTTAAATAAAAGTATCTTGGGGCCATGCCCTAAACCCAACCGGAAGTCAGCCATTTTGAATTTAGTCTGAATTTCTAGTGTCGTTTTTTCAATTTCCAGGCGCTCTACTTTAACAAACTCCTCCCAGGGAACTAATCAGATCAACTTAGAATTTGGTCAGAACAATCTAAAGACCTTTGTGATTAAAAGTTACTCAAAGCTTGTTGTTTCGTGAAATGCCGTTGCCGTGGCGATGCATTCCTCGCCATGAAAAACAAAGGTGTTTTTGAGGGGCTAAAAATACTCAAAACAAAATCAAACTTGTCACACACATTTAAAATCCTGAATGTAGTTATCTGATGTGATTTTAATGCTTCAGAGTGGCAACTCGGCTCGATAGCGCCCCCTACAATATTTCGACAATGCAGCCCTCGCAGTACGTTTCACCTAGATGTATGAAATTAAGTAAGCAGGTGTATCACATGTAGACTTAAAAAAAAGTCTTTGGGGTCCATGCTCTAAACCCAACCGGAAGTCAGCCAATTTGAATTTTGTATGAATTTCTTGTGGTTTTATTTCCTTTTCCAGGTGCTGCACTACGAACTCCTCCTAGGGAAATAATCCGATCAGCTTAGAATTTGGTCAGAACAACCTAAAGACCTTAACGATTAAAAGTTACTAAAACCTTGATGTTTCATCGGATAACATGGACTTGGTGTCGCGGCAATTTTACATGATTCGCCATCATCCATCAAGCTTTTGTAACTCAACCTTACTTTGTCAAAACTGCCCCAAACTTGACATGCTTGATTGCTGTCGTGATTTTAGGACTTCTGCATGCCAATATTAACTCATAGTCATAGCGCCACCTACTGGCAACCACGGACGTAAACAGAATTCTATAATAACAGCGGCCCAAACAGGGTTTGTGGCACACCATGAGAAAAAGACTTCTCTGATCTAAATATGTGCAAACTAAGATGCTTGGAGAACAAAAGTTAATCAACAGTGTTTTTCAAACCATGTCAGTGGGCATTAGTATAAATGATCTGTCTAGAGCTTCTACATGAGAATCAGGTTAAATGTTATAATGAATGCTTCACACTACAATCTAAAGTTACAGAAGAGCTTAAAATGAAAACAGTGTCAAATTAAAGTGTTCAAGTAAAAACAAATGACACTGCTGTTCTGTTAACTTTCATGTAAGTCCAAATACAATCAGTAGGACACTGCAGGGAGTTGAACTCCATCCCAGTAACCTGACAGTCTGTTATGTTACAAATACTGAAGCACATTCACATGTTCATTTTCTTAATGATCTTAACAGGTTTACATTTATGATTGTATCGGAGGTACACTCAAAACATTTGAGGCTTAAGACCTGGCAACATGGTCTTGCTATGCTGCTGGTCGACGCAGGAAATATCATCTAACTTGTGCATGCAGTGTATGATGGTCACAGAAATGCATTGCCGCATCAACCAGAGTCCTGCCAGTACCCTCGACGTGTGTGACGTTGCGAGGGCCCGATCAATGCTGCTTGCAGCTTTAATAATTATTGAGTTAGCTAGGTGGATGGATGGATGGATGGATGGATGGATGATCCCCCCCCCCCTCAACATTGGTAACACTTGTGGGCACTTGGAGAAATGTTGAATATATAGATTCCATTGTTTTCCAATTTTTGTAAAATAAATTATCAAAGAAATTCAATTTGTATTTTTAATGATTTATGGTATGGTAAATGTTAATCTGCACAAAATATATCTTTGAGTTCTCTCTACTTCTAGCCATGATTGTGCTGTTTCCATAGAGATGCTGGATTTATATCTTGCATTGAAAATCAAAGCCACAGAGAGTGAAATGTGAAAAAACGCCCTGAAACTGCTTGGGGTTCAGATGGACATTTTAAACGTATCGGTACAAATAAAATGGGGTTTTGTTCCATTTTTAACGGCAGGGTATTGCGATACTTTTCTAATAACGGTATATCGTTCGACACAGTTATGCCCTTCCACCTCTCTCTTTCTCTCTCCCTCTCCATCTCATGTACTCGTCCTCCTCTCTCACCCCATTTACTCCATTGCTCCTTCAAAGTTCTTCTCTCTCGTACTGCTGAATATATCTACATCTCATCTCTTCCTTTGTTTCCCTCTCTGTTCTTTCTGCCTTTTCATCAATTGTGTCTCTTCTTGGAAAAGTCCCCCTTCCCCCACACACTTGCAAGTCCTCTGTAATTCTCAGAAGGACCGTCTGACTGGCAGCCTCCTGGGCTCTCTACATTTCAGCTTCCGTCTCTTGTGCTTCCTTTGTAGACCAGTACTCACTCTAGGAAGTAAGTGTGTGTGTCAGGAGTGCATCCAAATGGTAGTCCCTCATTTCTCTCTGTATCTATTACCATGCATCAATCAGACCCAAAAAACAGCCCTTGTTAATGTGGCCGTGTTGTTTCAAGAAGATTAAATAGAAGGAAGGGAAGGTCAGTTTTGAGAATCTGATCTAGGGGTAAGTATGCAATATTTAAAATGCAAAATACTGCCATGAGCTTGTGTCAGCGACGCTTTTAGGGCCTTTATTCTTCTTTATGTGTTCCGGACGAATCGATGACAACCAGATTGACCCTCTTTGGTCCCCTAGGATCTCTCTGTCGATGCATTGACCAAGTCAACAGCTGGATGTCTCAAATTTCTCTTCGGCTGAATAAGCACAAAACTAAAACATTTGGGAAAAACAATGAGAGACTTAAGATTACTAAACTACTCAACACAAAAGAACAAACACCAAAGGACTCTGTTAAAAACCTGTCTTTATTGATTGCGATCTCAGTTTAAAAAATCATGCAAAAGTGACGACTGTTTAGCAAACATACCAAACTTAAAGGCCTTATCAATTAAATTAAATTTCAATCTTTTTTATTTGAATAGCCCAATATCACAAATTTGCCTCAGAGGCTTTTACAAACTGTACAGCATACGACATCCTCTGGCCTCGAACCCTCATATCGGAGAAGGAAAAACTCCAACGAGAAAAGTGTCAAAGCATGATTTTGAAAAACTCATTCATACTTTTATTTCCAGCAAGGCTGGCTTTGTGTTTTTACAGGCCTTCCTAAAACGACCATCAAACAACTTGTACAAAAAGCAGCTGCTTACCAACACCAACAAAACAACCACGTTGCTCTGATGCTTAAGTCCCTACACTGACTTCAAGTCACAGAATGGACCTGCTGGTTTATACATCTGGTTTCTAAATCATTAAATGAAGGGTATTTTGGTCCTGCTCCAGATATGTTTCAGCAGTACACACCTGCTAGACCCAGGGGGGAAAGTAGATTGAAGTTTGTGCCGGTGCTACTACCCCACACTTCATATTGGTGTCAGCTGCAGCCTGAACAGGTTTAATAGATAAAATAGAACAGATGTTTGCCATGGGTCCTAAATGAAAGAATCACAAACTATCAAGGATGCAGTCATTGTGAAGGAGATGGACACAGATTTCCTCATATGCAAATGAACTAACTCTCCCAAAATGATAATAATCTGGTTTCTTTTTCTTTAGATGACATTAAATACATAACTAATAATGTTTTGATAAAGTAATAAGTTAACATGTTGCTCTGATGTTTGTTTCTTACACTGGTTTATTCAGTAGGTATCATGGTAAGTTATAGAATAATTTGTAAATGTTGACAAATCATCTTTTAAAATCATAACAATTAGTTTTATTTTTAATAAGAAGAATATTACAACTAAATGAGTTGACGGCAGTAGAACAGTTTACAAGCTCTGTGTGTTGTGAAGTACAAATGTGCACAAACACCGTTATGAGTTACAGACGTCACATAGCATGTTTGACCTGCTGCTTACTTGTTTTTTTTTAGTATGAAACCACAGCCTGCCAAAAACCCACAGCCCTCGATGTCAGACAAGCTGCAGCAGAAGTTAACATTTGCCAGCAGTAGACTAAACAGTGTTGGAAAGGCAGCGAGCACGGATTTAATACCTGTAGGTCTGGGCTGGACACAAACATACCGGGACACTTTAGATTCAGTTTTTAAGAAAACTAGAATGGAGCTCCTCAGATGGTTTCCGTTTTCCTGAGTTAGGAAGTCGTTCTTCCGACCGAGCTTTGCGTTGTGTGGTGGAAACAACTTGGACGCCACAAAGAATATGTGTTGTATTTTATTGTTTCAACAACATGTTAGCTGTGTTTGACTTGCCGATTTGAAGGGGTGGTCGCGTGAATTATCCCGGTTCGGAGCTAATTATTCGGATTATTCCGAAACTACTATGAATGCAGCACAAATGCAATGTTCATGAATGGGAAACGTACTGTACAAGGAAACAGACAAACCGGAGGTAACGAACTGTATGTTGAACTAAGGTTAGCAGATCATGATCATGTTGTTGTAGTGGGCTTTGGGTTTTGGCAGGCAGTTGCTGTCCCCTCATCACGACACTGAATCCTTTAGTGCTACAGAAAACTGGACCATACCGGACTACTTTTGGCCCTGGTTAGACCTCTCAGAACACTTTTTGTAATGCCTACTGTCATGACTTAACATGGTGTTGAAGCTTTTATTTTCCTGATTGTTTCAAAAGTGCACCAACTGTAGCAACTTTCAAATCTCGACTTAAAACTTGACAGTTCTCAGAATATTTTGCTAACTGATAGAATGCACTTTGCTTTATCTGTCAATCACTCTGTAGCCCCGCCCTAAAGCATACTCCACTTTATGGTCTGTTTGACTCTAAATGGACCATCATTTACTAAATGAAGATCATGCTGTATTGAAGAAGACTTGAAACTAGAGATGAAGACCATAAACTCATGTTAACAATGTTTGCTGAGGTAATAAATCAAGAGAGAAGTAGAGTCATTTTCTCATAGACTTCTATACAACCAGAGGAGTCGCCCCCTGATGGTCAGTAGAGAGAATGCAGGTTAAAGGCACCTCAGCATTGGCTTCACCTCCTTAATTAGAGGAGGTCGATGCCTGGGAAGACAGGGTGGGCTGTGATTGGATGTTACATAACAAAGCATGACTTTGATTGCTGACCTGCAGGAAGTAGGGAAGAAGAAATGTTTTTCTCCCTCTAAATATTTCCTGTTAGCCCTGAGATGTAATTTTTAAAGGAAGTGTATGTGCATACTTCTCTTTCCTTTTGTGTGTGTGTGTGTGTGCCTGTGTTGTCTGGTAGTGTGCACGTTATTACTGATGTGTGTGTGTGTGTGTGTGTGTGTGTGTGTGTGTGTGTGTGTGTGTGTGTGTGTGTGTGTGTGTGTGTAACTATGAAGTATGATGCAGCTGATGTTTAAATCTTGACAAGCATCGTCTCATTTCCATATCTTCATCTTCAAGAACACTCAGCGTCTTTGCGAAGGAGGTGGGAAAAAGGTTCTGAAAGAGAGAAGAGAGAGAATAAATTTCAGTCTCATTTACATGTTCAGCTCTGAACCTCAGCTGTCCAAAGGAAGTCTCATAGCACCACACATCACATTATGCAAGGTGTTTGGACGTCCAAAAAGGCTGCTAGTGTCACCAATCATCCTGCGTTATACATACAGATACAGTATATAACTGTAATTTAACTTCAGCTTTTGATTAACTTTAAGTCTTGAGTTGTTGATATTATTTAGTTTTAATACAGACAGCAGACAACAAAAGCATGCATAAACATTTACATAATGAACCCCCAAATGTTTAACATTTAATGAATATAAAACACAAATAAACTATCACATGAATTAACTGTTTTAACCATATAAATAAACCAACAATTTTTGAGAGAATTAAAGAAATTATTAAAACTTATTATCATGAAATGTTATTTCATCATTGCATTTCATTATAACTGAATTATAGGCTATACCATTTTATTTTAAAGTGCCCTTTTTCTGTATTTATTTCATCATAACGTGTAACGAGCATTGTTAGCTAGCTCCCATTGATTTGAGCATTCATAAAGAACGTCTGTCTGTCTTGTTGATCATCAATGCTATGGAGGTAACTCTGATTTACTCTGACTCTACTCTCACAATGTGAAATAAAAAGCAATATTAATGATGTATTTAATATTCAACACTTTGGTGCTGCATGGATGTGCAAGTCTGTCTCTCCCTTTATTTCCTGTCTGTCCTCGGTGACAACCATCTAATAAAGGTGAAAATTGCCTGAATGAATAAACAGGCTTTTCACAGCCTTTATGAGAAAGGAAATGCTCTCAACTTTAGATCTCAAGGATACACACACATCACAGCAATACAATGTGCTTTGATGAACAACACTGGATGCCAACATGAAACTTTAAATGGCGATCGCTTTGTTTTTCCGATTAGCTTTGATCATCTTCTCTGTCCGTAAGCTAACTTTCTCACCTCAATATTATTATTATGTTACGGTTTTATTTATGCTCAATTAGAATTACAAGTACCCTACAGTTGTATGGTGTTTACTCACACAATGCACACAGTCAGGACGAAAGACAACTCATTTCACAGTGAAGAGAAGTTGACTTAGTCCTTCCTTATGGTTTTCAGAGAGTTGCCATAGCAACATTAAATTGATTTGCTGGCAGCAGAATTTGAGGCGTCTCTGGTGGGATTATCAGGGTTCTTCATGGAGGGATTAACAACAGGAGAAAGGTGCACACAGTGAGGTGCAAATCTCTGCCAGGTGTGTCATGTGGCCATAAATGACAACCCAAAACATTTTGCAGCAGTATGTGAGATTAGCCGTGGACAGACACAGAGATGCATGCACGCACACCACATGACCGATCTCATTATCTCCAGGCGGCGATAGTAATAAGGAATATAATGTTGCTAAAGAGTCATTTTGAGAAAGAAGTGCCTACAGAATACAGGTGCTTATAATCATGATGACAAAAGCCTCACATTTAGAAAGAAAAGTTGCATTTGAGTTAATTGTGGCGTCTTTTTGAGAACTCCTGGTTAAATAATCAGTGAAATATAAGTGAATACATGCAAAATATGCTCTGTATCACAGAAGCTGTTGTAAGAAAACCAATTGTGTGATTCAGTGAGATAACTGCCTTGGTAGTGTGTGTCTGAGACTATTGAATAAGACATGAGGGACCTCCAGTGTGCCCTAGATCCCCGTTCCACAAACCAACTGTACAGTTTTCATATCAACACACAAAAACCCATGAGGCCAGAGGCTCCCAGACAAAGACAAACATGAGCTGTCTGAATCAGACCTGTCAGGATAACTACTTTTGTTGGACGATATATTGTCCCAGAAATAATTGCGATAAACAATACATCATTTTAAGACCAATAAATTCCAGTCATATGATTATAATCTAATACATGTATTATAATCTATAATCTAATACATGTATATATTTATATATATATATGATAATTCCAGCTAACCGATTCAAAGAGCAATGAACTTTAAGTTCTTAAAAATATGCAGTCATTAAAATTAGATTGTGAAAACAATTGAAATATTCTAAACAAATTAAACGTGAATGAAATAAAATTCCAAAACAATATCAAAGTCAGCAAAAAGGTCATGTGCATATATCGTATGATAGGTCCATAATATAAAAATTATCAAGGTCATATCCATATATATATAACATAAAAAGTTTATTAATAAAATATTAAAATAATGAATACTAAAAAGTCATTTATTTTGCCACTTAATATTTATTTTCTATTTCTGTCTGTAAAGGTTGCATTTTATTATCTGAGTCGCAAAGTTAATGTTAAAAAGTTCTTAACCCTTTAACCCTCCAGTGCCTGTATTGGTATTGTGATGTCAGTATCTTCAAATGCTTCATATCCCTAAAATCTGTAAAATGTAAGCTAAAAGGTTGTGTTAATACTAGTGCTGGGCAACGATTACAATTTTGAATCGCAATTAATTGCATGATTTTCTGCAATTAATCTCATTGTTATGCGCAAAGTTCAATAATGAATTCAAAAGTGGTGTATTGCGTACTTTTATTTTAAAAGTACTGCTATATGAACAAAAGTGCAATAACATTTGGTTTGCAAACACTTTAAACAAATCAGGTTCTTTTTAACAGCAGTATTCCCTTTACACAGTAGCAGTTATATTTCTTCACTATCTGTGCTCAGTGTGCTGACTTTGTTTGAAACGTTCCACTGCTGTGCAACATGAATAAAATGTTCCGCACACGTTTCAGCAAAATGTCTGTCTTCTGTTTTCATGACAGTCAGAGCATGCAGCTCCCACTGTTCATCAATATAATGCACTGTAACTCCGAGGTGATGATGGTTACCCGGCGATGTCCAGTAGTCTCCAGTGAGAGCAACAGTTGTAACATTGTAACGCCGTCGCTTTTGTAGTCCTCTCCTTTTCATACAACTCGTGTATTCTTCTTGTGACGGTGCGTCTTGAGGGAGGCTCATATGTGCCATCATTCGTTGCGATCCTGAGAACGTTCCTCAGACCGACATCTTCCACAATACTAATCGTTCTGCAGTTTGTATCTATCCACTTCTCTGTTGCATTTGTTAGCTTGTCTTGCTTTTGTTTATCTATACTTCTCCAACACGCTGCATCCAACGTAGTCTGCCGAAGCCTCCCTCCACCGTTTGTTTGGGTGATTTGATGGCATCAATGGTGTGTATTGCATTTTAAAAAAAACTGCGTTAATGCGCGACAAAATAATTGTCGGCGTTAATTAATGAATGCGTTAACGTTGTAATAATGCTTTTTTGAGATTTAGTTCATGATTAAGTTTTATCAAGTGCACAGGCATTTTGATAGTTTGGTTCTGTTGAGCATGTGCATCATCATCATCATCATCATCATCATCATCATCATCACATTGTACATTCCTGCAAAAGCTGCAAACAGAGCGTATGCTCTAGCTGTTCTGGTTTTTAGTTTAGATCAATTTAAACAGGATCATTTAAACTGAACATTTGCAGCGACTGTGTTCCTCTAATTCCTCAAATGACTGAATTTTGGACCGTTGGGTGCAGGTTCATTTTCAGTGAAACAGAAGTGAGCGGGTTCTACTGCAGGTGGTCTTCTGCCTGACAACAACATGCGTATGCAGCAGGCTTGAGATGTTTGAACAACAGAGCTGAAAATACTTTCACTAAAGCCTCAGCACCTGTTCACTATTTTGCTCTCCTTTTTTTCTTCTTCCAGGAGAACCACACAAGTTTGATCCTTCCTTCAGAGGTCCAGTCCACAGAAGGTAACTCCATACTTCCATTTTTACATACCTTATTCTTTATATTCTGTCCTAAAGTATGTATGTATATATGAATATACAGTATATGCCCACACTAAGCCATCCACTATTACAACACTGTGTCTTCACTAGTATTTCCAGGATACTCTAGGATAAAGCTAAGCAATGGCAAAACAGCGAATTCTCTTCTTCCTGATCCTCTTTTCAGTCAGTAAATAACGAAATTGTGCATAACAACCAGCAACTGCCTTAATGCTGCATTCTCTCTAATGTCCATCAAGGGGCGACTCCTCTGGTTGTATAGAAGTCTATAAGAAAATTACTCTACTTCTCTCTTTATTTATTACCTCAGTAAACATTGTAAACATGAGTTTATGGTCTCAATCTCTAGTTTCAAGTCTTCTTCAATACAGCATGATGTTCATTTAGTAGGTTACATGTGAAACTTCTGACCACACTCATCAGTAAATCTAATTAAGAATTGAAATGATGAAGCAAAACTTTATATATTGTAAGATCTCAGCTGTATCAATTTATCATTTTCACATTATTATTTATGACTTTCAGACACATAAGCTGTCAAAAACTGTGACGGAGACTTGTTCTTCCACTGATGTCCTCAATGTTTAATGTGTCCTTTGAAAAAACATATTCCATAGAGATAGTTCTTCTAAGTTCATAATCAGTTCACATGTTGAGCATGTTTTTGCTTACCGGAACATGTTCTTGTTAAGACTCCAACACATCATTTATTTATCAAATATAGAATAAAAAATCTTTGTTTGTGTAGATATTTCCTCTATTTGTGAGAGGGGCTAACGTTACTGTACATTCAGTGCAGAGAGTGTGACATTAACATTCGCCTCTTGTTTACTTTCAGTGAAAACACATTTGCTTCTGGGGGGCGAAGCAAATTCCAATTTTTGAATTTGCGTAGATTTCACCTTTGGTGAGCTCTCTGAGATTTCTATATTACCTCGGCAGGTGTCACTCATTGGTTGGTTGAAGGTGTGAAAGAGGGAGGCTGTGTTTGCCACCAGCTCATCGGAATATGCACGGCTGCGTTTGAACAGGAATATTGGTGGAATATTCATTTTCATTAGCCATGTAAACATCTTAGTAAGAATATTGTCGTCCATCTTTCCAGAATAAGTGCATTTAAGTGTAGCCAAGTAGGCAGACAACTGTATGGTTTTATGAGTGTATTTAGTGATTAATTTAACATATACAGTAAATGCCAATGCATTTTCAGTCAATTACACAGACTAATTGCGGCAGCACTAAGAACTCAGGACACAATGTCACAAAGAGGGGCGTTTATGGCTCTTTTGCTCAAAACACCAAAATCCAGTCAACAAAACAACCATGTTTCAAGAAATTGAGACATCTTTACGCCTGGACAGTCTCAACCTGGCATCAAAGGTCACTGTGGCCCTTTCAAGTTATTCAACAGATAATGTAACAGTGACAAGAGCACCTTTCCTCACTGAGAAAAACACAGCAGGACGTCCATGTTGACAAGGTGTCTTATTCCAAAGAGAGACCATAAAGACATTGGACTATGAGGACCAAGTCTCAATGTCTTGCACTGTGAAGTTGTCTAATAGTAAGATGATTTAATGGAGGACATAAGTGAGTGGTTGTACCTCAGACATCACAGGCTCATAAATGTTATTTATATCATCCCACCCAATGATGTAGAAGACCCACCCTTCACAATATAAACTTTTAATAAATATTACCTCAGAAGGTTTTTTTTCCCCTACAGTTAACTTATTGCGTTTCCTTACTTCTCTTTTCTTTAAGCCATGAGCATGTGTAATTCCACTGCCACATTATTCTACATTACGGGCTGTACTTTAATTTTTAGGTTTGAGGACTTGTGATAGACCGATTACAAGGTCCCATATTGTAGAAAGTGAGATGTCTTTTTTTTATTATAAAGCAGGTCTAGGTGCTATATAGATACTGTGAAAGTATCCAAAATCTCAGTGTATACGGAGAAAAGCACCCAGCCCGTATTCAGAACCTGCCCCTTTAAACGAGCCCTCAGGACTTGGTTGAGGTGGTGATGTCACAACTATACTGTCACCGGATGAAGTGACGCTACACACTGAGTATGCTCCAGGTACGATGTGAAGATGACAACGGAGATATGGAAAACGATGACTAATCAGAGCAAACTGGGCTTCTGCGGTAGGGGGTCTTAAAGAGACAGGCGCTAAAATGGAGCGTTTCAGACAGAAGTTGAAAACAGGTGTATTCTGACACAGAGAGAAACAAATTGTTTTTTTGAACATTAGAGTGTGTAAACATGTTCTAGTAGAAACCCAGTGTACAATATACAATATGAACCTGAAAATGAGCATAATAATGAGCCCTTTAAACTAAAATGTAAAAAACAGAGATTGATTTTAAATCCTTAGTATTGCTAAAGCTGCAAAAACAGTGCATCCTACACTTCCCATTATGCAAATAGTTTTTCAAACTCCATTCTTCCAGTTTGTAAGACTCTCTGTAACCCTGCTTTAGTCTTAACACTAACAATGATGATGTCACCAGAATATTTGAAAATGTCTGTTCCCGAGGGAACACATGGTGTTTGGAGGTCTCAAATGAAGCTATTTTCTGGTGAATCAATCTGTAGCGGAATGAAACTAGTTTTCCCCACATCAACCAGAAATCTGACTTCAGTCCTCCCTGTAATTAGCTTTCACACACACAACACACACATTCTCACAAACACACACACACACAAACATGTAATTTTGATCTATAATTGCATCTTTTCAGCCGTGCGACTGGAAGGAAATCCGCAGTTGTTCCCTGATGCTCCATCTATAATTTCTCCCTCAATCCTTTCCTACTAAAGAGGAATAACCTCTTCTTCATTAAACTCTGAGCTCTCTTGCTTCTCTTCCCTTTGTTTCTTTATCTTGCCCTCACCAGAGCCCGAGGCACAAATAATTAAAGAATAGAGAAACACTTTCTTCACAGTAGCAGCATATGTATCACATGTTCTTATCTAAACACTACGTTTCATGATGATTTTCAACTAGAGCCAAAGTTGTATCAAAATCTGAATCAGGATAGTATATCGTATGAAGACTATTATTCCAAAAGTTACAGTAGTATACGCTGTTTTGTGACTATTGCTGCTGTGGTTGATGCCTTGTTTCTTTTCTGTCTTTTCAGAAGCTGCACTGATATCTTATGTTGTTTGATCTTCATCATTGTTATCCTCTCATATGTGGCCCTGGGGATAGTGGGTGAGTCAGTCTACACCCCCCCCCCCCCCCCCCACACACACACACACACACACACACATGCAGCGATAAAAGCAACTCCCAATTCAGTCACGTAGGACAGTCAGTGGTGCTCTGCGGACCTCTATAGGTGGGACGTTCTCTCAGTGACTCACGCACACACCGCGAGGGCGGGAGCTCATTATTCAACTATTGGGATATTCCTTTGTTGGGGAGCTATTTGGTGTTTAACTTTGGAGGGGTCAATTGGTAATGTGTTTGTGTTTGTCTACACTAGTTGCCTGCTCATTTCTTGCCTGCCACTAGTCCACAAGTTAATGGATTGCGAATGTCGTTCTGTCGTTTTTGTTAATGAAAACAAAAACAAAACAAAAATTGTTTGTTTTGCAATTGCAAAAATACACTTCCGTCTTCACAGGAAGTGGTTTTGAGCCAACAAAACCACTCAGTTAGATTTAGGAATGACTGTTTGTTTGACCCATCTACATCTCTTACAAGAACAAACCCTTCATTCAAAACTATATTTTTTTTTAATCACAACTTTACAAACGGACACCAAATAAATAGCTATTTGCACATGCCGACTGCACACTGATGTGCCGAGTATAAAACACTTTTATCTAGAGAGGCTTCTTCATGTGTAGCATGCAGTATATAGACTATGAACACAAAGGAAATGTGTTCATTCTCAGTACTATTCTCATAACAGTATCAGATACAATTAAATACAAAGATGATATCAACATATTACTGTATTGTACTCTAAACTAAATACAGCATATTGTAATTACCATCCTCTAACTCTCCAAAATTAGCCTCCATTGTTGTTCACACCAAAGAGTAAACCTGAATCCTGTTGAAAGTGTTCAAACTCTGATTTCTAAGTGATCTAATTGGAGACAGGTGTTTTCACAGGTGCATTCTGGGTGCATGCGATTATTAATTGAGTGTGTGGTATTTCATTGGCAGTGTTTTAGTTGTGAATGATGTGTCTAATTTAGATGACCTTTAACACTGTCACAGTGTGTTTTCAGTTTATGAAAGTTTTTTAATTAACTGTAACATGTTGTACGCCTATAAATGTCTTATTCAACGTCCTGTTGTACTCCACCCTCTCCTGTCACTTCTGGTTGCAAAAAAAACCAAGATGGTGACGGCAACAATTTCCGAACTAGGGACTTATGGACCAGATGATTGTTGCTTCATGTAGAATTTCCCCGTTTCTGTCATTATCTCTGTCTCGACGATCATTTGGTTTTCAACTGTTTCCCTGACTTACGTCCTCTATGTCCGTGCCCTGATCACATTGATTGTTTAACTGGCCGGTGGTTCTGAGGAGGAGATGAAAGGAGAGACATTGGGAAAAGAGAGGAGAGAAAGAAAGAGATAAAGTGAAGAGGGAGAGACAGCACACTGCTGGGAAGCTTATCTGAGAGATAGAGCGAGGTGTGAGAAACCGAGGCCGTGGAGGAGACAATAAGCCAGCAGAAATCACAACAGAAATCTCTTTGTTGCCAAATGTTCAGCAGCCCCAGAAGTCACAGCAGGAAGTGGAGGGGGAAGCTGAATTAAAGCATTTGATGTTCTGGAGCACAGCTCCATGTGAAACCATCGGTGGAGTCCAATTTCTACCTTAAGCACAGTCTTTGCTTACTCTGATGCTGTTCAGCCACCTTTAAAGCTACAGTAGCTTACATTATCCAAGGTCTTCGTTTTGAAACTATGGTAGCCCTGAAAGCTCAAATTACAGCCACTTTAAAAAACACATGCATTCAAAAGAAAACACAACCAAATACAGAAATACATCTTTAAATACAGAAAACACAACCAAATACAGCAATACATCTTAAATACAGAAAACACAACCAAATACAGCAATACATCTTTAAATACAGAAAACACAACCAAATACAGCAATACATCTTAAATACAGAAAACACAACCAAATACAGCAATACATCTTTAAATACAGAAAACACAACCAAATACAGCAATACATCTTTAAATACAGAAAACACAACCAAATACAGCAATACATCTTTGAATACAGAAAACACAACCAAATACAGCAATACATCTTTGAATACAGAAAACACAACCAAATACAGAAATAAATCTTTGAATACAGAAAACACAACCAAATACAGAAATAAATCTTTAAATACAGAAAACACAACCAAATACAGCAATACATCTTTGAATACAGAACACACAACCAAATACAGCAATACATCTTTAAATACACAACCAAATACAGAAATACATCTTTAAATACAGAAAACACAACCAAATACAGCAATACATCTTTGAATATAGAAAACACATTGTCAAACCCTTATTAAACCAACTCCAAACAAATACAGAAAACGACGAACTCAACCTCTACGATACTATTAAGCCACTTCAAAAGCTGCAGCTGCAGTAAAGCAGCAGGCAGAGCTTCTGCTTCAGCAGTGGAGGAGTATGACATCATCTGTGTCCCAACAGACAGCCCCTAAATCCCATTTACTAGTATGATATCACCCAATGGTGAGATCACTGGGAGCTTTCACATCCTGATGCTGATTTAATTTCTTACTTTATTTTATGTTTATCTGCAAAAATGCCCCAACTATTCAATAATTCAGTGAAATTTGTCTTTTCACTATGCAAAATATCTGAAACATCTGATGTAAACCATCATGTACAGAACTGATGGCATACATCTAGATGTGTAATAACCAGGCAGCAACCTCTGAAAAATGAAGCCAATATTGAAGTGTTTTAAAGCTGCATTCTCTCTAGTGTCCATCAGAGGGCGACTCCTCTGGTTGTATAGAAGTCTATGAGAAAATGACTCTACTTCTCTCTTGATTTATTACCTCAGTAAACATTGTAGACATGAGTTTATGGTCTTAACCTCTAGTTTCAAGTCTTCTTCAATACAGCATGATGTTCATTTAGTAAATGATGGTCCATTTAGAGTCAAATAGACCACAACGCAGGGTATGCTTTAGGGCGGGGCTACTTTGTGATTGACAGGTCTCTAGAGACACCATACCACTTCATGATTCAAAACTTCAGTCCACAAACCAATGGGTCCCGTCACAATGACAACGTCCACTTCTTCTATCAGTCTATGATGATAACAGTCAAAGGTTTAAAAGGCTGCTAGAGACAGAATTGCCTGGTGATTTACCTGCACTATTTAAATCTATTGATGCATTTGCTTGAGCTGCTCGTGCTATTCCTACTACCACTCCTATTCCTGCTCCTATAGATGGGGCTTTCGCTATTACCATAACTGCTCGTATTGCCACTACCTCTCAAATGTGTGTGTGTGTGTGTGTGTGTGTGTGTGTGTGTGTGTGTGTGTGTGTGTTACTGAGGGGCTACTGGCTACTGGTGACATCACCCTATACGGAGGGCATGGATCCACAAATCCCATTGTACACACAGACATGCATGCAATAACCACACGAGCCGTCATTTCTGCGCACACTCTTACACAAAGAATCACTCCACTCCACTCTGCTACTACCAAACACTGATGACATCATTCCCGATGACATCACCCTCTCTCTCTCTCTCTCTCTCTCTCTCTCTCTCTCTCTCTCTCTCATGCACCATCTGCACCTTGTACTTAGCCCCCATCTCTTTTTTGTCTCATCCATCCTTATTTTCAGAGCCACACACACACACACACACACACACACACACACACACACACACACACACATACACACACACACACAGTATAAACACAATTTCCTTTCTCTTCACTCTCTTCATTGTCATTAATTACACCAACCACTTCACTGTGCTGTAGATATATGAATGTCACAATGATGAGACGGTTTACTAGTGAGGAAAGGCAGGTGATCAGAAGATCATTTTTCAACACAAGCTAATTCCTTTGTTTAGAGAGGATAGTGAACTTCTCCAATCCACCACTAGCATAGAAAAAAAACACAAAACCGAGCTGTCAAACGATAGGCATCTGTTCAATACTTCCGTTCCAAAAATATGAAAAAAAAGGATTTGAAACAGTTAGCGTACAATGTGTAAAATCTGGCCAGAATTTCAGTTTCAAACATTCAGAAAGTGAATGCCGTTCACTCGTATCAGCCTCTCCCCAATAAAGGCCTACTGTAGTTCTCTCTGCAACTGAGAGAAAAAAAGACCCAGGCCTTTATTTCAGAATAACTTTGGAGCACCACTTGATCAACTTTTAAATGCATCTTTATGCATATCAAATGACATTAGATTGGTATATACATGATGGATAAATACATAAAAAGTGCAATGTGAAAAATGTGGCCAGAATTTTAATATTAAAACAGTTCAAAAGACGTCTATATGTTGTGTTGCAGAGATATACTGAAATGAACAGCTAGCCCGTCCTGTCTTGTAGTACCACTTGTTCTGTTCCTAGAGAGGCGATAGTGAGTCACTGTAGCGTCCCGTCTGTCCTCAGTCCAACATGTCCTGTCCAGTAGTCTCCTGGTGACGGCTAGGACGAAACTAAAATAGGAGGTTTTCTTGTTTTCTTGCCCTCTGCTGCTAGTTAGTAGTTGTTTTGTTTTTTTGTAACTTATGACTGTAGATTTAGTTTGTATGGACCTATAGTAGTAGAGGTGAGTTGCCGTCCCCTGGTGGCCAGACATTCCACATTGCACCTTTAAAATCACTTTGTATTACATATTTATTTTACATTTTACATTGATTTTTGTTACATTACATTTTACTATGACTCGTTTCAAACGAGTCATAGCTTCAGCAATGATGTAATAATTAAGGACAAGATATAGATTATGTTGTAATACAAAGTAGTAAGGAGGTTCATACTAGCATACTAGTACAAACTAGAAGATGTCAGTAATACTAGACAAAGACAAACCAAGTGCAGGAACTCAAAACCTAGTACAGTAAATCACAGTATTGAGATTTATTGTTCTAATTTTATGCCAAGGCATTGTTTTGGCACAGAGGGATGAGGGATGGTTGAAAATGAGCAAACACACACACACACACACACACACACACACACACAGAGATTCCTCCCATGGTTACTGGATGTCTTAGTGCCTCTCTGTTGTGTTGGTTAGATGGTTTTCGATAGTTGAAAAATATTTTTATTTTTAAAGCTGCGAATAGTTTAAGGTCTTTTCTTCCGACATTTAGCAGCTTTAATATCTCTCTCTCTCTATATATATATATATATATATATATATATATATATATATATATATATATATATATATATATATATACGTATATCCATACTGTCTTCCTGTTTCTCTGCTACAGTGAATGATCTGTCCGTCTTGTCTGTCTGTGTCGTCCAGCCTGGTTACATGGGGACCCCAGGAAGGTGCTCCATCCAACAGACAGCTATGGCCAGTTCTGTGGTCAGACGGGGACTTCCAACGCGTAAGTCACTGTTACACTCTACACACAGATCCCTTTACACCCTACAGCAGGGGTCGGTAATTGGCGGACCGCGGTCCGGATCCAGACCCAGACGCTGTCCTATCCGGACCCAGACATATAATTGAGAATCATACATTTTGGTGGGCGCTAATGTTTTAATCTGCGCATCTTTTTTGGCCTTTACGGCACTCATTCAGCAGTTCAGGAAACACACTGACCAATTGCATGCATTAATTGAATCTCACGTGACGCTACTCAGCCAATCGAATGTTTATTCCAAAATGCATCGAGAGTCGAATGAAATTACGCAGACAGGCGAGAGACGGACACCATTGAGAGAGGCGGAGAGCATTGAGAGAGACGGAGAGACGGAGAGCAGTGAGAGAGACGGAGAACAGTGAGAGAGACGGAGAGCAGTGAGAGAGACGGAGAACAGTGAGAGAGACGGAGAGACGGAGAGCAGTGAGAGAAACGGAGAACAGTGAGAGAGACGGAGAGCAGTGAGAGAGACGGAGAGCAGTGAGAGAGACGGAGAGCAGTGAGAGAGAGCAGTGGGAGAAGTAAGTCGGAGAAGCAAGTTAACATGGCGTGCTCTAAAAAGAGAAAAGTGGACCTCGAAAACCGAGCTTTTAATAAAGAATGGACGGACTTGTATTTGTTCATTCTTCCTGCTGGTGCTACAAAACCACTCTGTCTCATATGTTCAGAGACCGTGGCCATTATTAAAAGCGCCAATGTGAAACGCCACTATGAGACCAAACACAAATCTTTCGACCAAACATACCCACTCCAGTCTGAACTGAGGGCACAGAAGATAAATGATTTAAGAGCCCAATATGAACGTTCCACCAGAATATTAACAAATTCATTCACTGCCCAACAACGTGCTTATGAATGTTCTCTGAAAGTTGCTTGGATTTTGGGTCAACATAAAAAGCCATTCACTGACGGAGAGGTTGTCAAGGAGTGCATGAGTGCAGTAGCTGGAACTTCACTTGAGGGGAAACAAAAAGAAGAGTTATGTGAAAAAATCAAGCAAATACCTATGTCAGCATCATCAGCCACAAAGAGAACTGGAATATTAGCCCAGGATCTACTAGCACAGCTGGATGAAAATATTCATAAAGCACCCTGTGTTGGCTTAGCTGTAGATGAGTCCACTGATGTGTCTGACAATGCTCAGCTCTTAGTTTACATGAGGTTCTTTAACAAGGAGAAGAAAGAGTTCTGTGAAGATCTGTTGGGTGTTACACCACTTAAGACCAGTACAAGAGGAGAGGACATCTATCTGGCCATAAAGGAGATGTTAACTGAAAGGGGATTAGAGCCGCAACAAGTGGTTTCAATAACCACAGATGGAGCCCCTGCCATGGTAGGGAGAGAGAAAGGTGTTGTGGCAAGAATGAAAGAGGACAATCCTGAGCTCATCTCATACCATTGCATAATTCATCAATCTGTCCTGTGCTCCACTTTGTCAGATGAATATGCTGAGGTGATGAACATAGTTATGAGATTGATTAACTTTCTCAGAGCATCCTCTTCCCTTCAGCATCGCATGTTAAGGGAATTTCTAAGAGAAGTTGATGCGAATGCTGATGACCTTCTGCTGCACAACAACATAAGATGGCTCAGCAAAGGCCGGGTGTTGGGGCGCTTTTGGTCCATTCGAAAGGAAATTGCTGCTTTCCTTAAACAGCTGAAGAGCCAGAAGGCAACACAATTTTCTCTCTTTTTAGAAGATGAGAACAATATGCATATCGTTGCTTTTCTGGTAGACATCACTTCACACCTGAGTGAACTAAACGTAAAGCTGCAGGGCAAAAACAATTCAGTTTGTGACCTGATGACAGTGTACGCTCCTTCCAGAGGAAACTTGAGGTGTTTAAGGAAGACCTGCAGGCAGACTGTGCACACTTTCCAACAGTGCAGGATCAGGGTCAGGGTGAGCGAGATGCATCTACTTTTGTTAACTTTGTTGACAAGCTGAGTGTAAACTTCTGCACACGCTTTGAAAACTTCAGCTTTGGACAGCAGCTCACCCTGTTCATTCAGAACCCATTCCTCATCACAGATGTCACAGGGTTCTCAAAGGAAGTCACACAGCACTTTAAGTGGGCAAATGCTGGGCCTCTCCAGATGCAACTGATCGATCTTCAAGCAGATGTAGCCCTGAAAGAGCATTTTGGAGGAACTGACCCTGCCACCTTCTGGCTCCAAATGGTTTCGGAGACAGCTTGCCCAGGTCTGAGGAAAGTAGCTTTGTACATCTTAACCATGTTCGGCTCCACATACAGCTGTGAGGCAGCTTTTTCCACTATGAACATTATTAAAAACAAATATCGTTCCAGGATATCCAATGAGCACCTTCATATGTGCATGAGACTAACCCTGACACCATTCCAGTCCAGATTTAAAATCCTGGCAGGACAAGCTACAACTCACTTCTCTCACTAAACAAGAAAAAGAGATGGAGTGGGATGTAAGAGGGAAAGAAAGAGAAAAGGAGGTGTTAAAGCTGTTCAATTGTTAAGAGATTGTTTATTATAAAGTTGACAGAAGATTATGATGTTAACAAAAGAGAAGAAAAAAGTTAACTCCAGCCACACTCTTTAATTTTCATTCATTTTTCTAAAATCAAGCACTTTTTTTTAATAAGATGTAAGTTTTTCAAAAGTTATTTTTTGTGTATTTTATTTTTAGATGGAGCCTTTATTTTACTTGAAATGAGAGAAGAACATTTATTTATGTATTTCTATGTATTATTTATAATCCATCCAGTTCAATTTGAAAACAGAATAATAATTGTTAAAATATAATTGATGTGTGTGATGTCTTTATTTAAATTTGACAGTTGTTGACTACACAGAGACGTTGTTACTACTACTAGGCTACTATATGGCACTAAATGGCGCAAGTTAGATATGTATAATGTTCCAGACCTTTGCACGAGGAGATTTTCTCAATCTGGACCTTTTGGAATTTTAATTGAATACCCCTGCCCTACAGTCTCCCACATGTTCACATGTAGCAACTCAAATGATATTAGTTCAGTGTTTATTTATGGTGCATACTTGCCTGAAAACATTGGAACATATTGGTTAATTATAATTAATTTTATGTGTTGACAGCATTTTTATGGCAAAAATATGGACAATTTTTAAGATAAACTTGTAAAGTTATGCAGCTAAAGAACTTACTAACTAACTAGAAAAGAGACAAACACACATGATGATATCAATGTGCTTGTCACAGTTCAGTCATCCAGCCATCAGTAATTTTCCATTGATCCTGCCTCTGTCCCACTCAACCTGTCAGCCACGCCCACCTCGTCAGTTCACTCCACTCACCTGTGCACACAGCTGCCTCTCATCACATGCAATCAGCCCAGCATATAGTCACCAGCTCCACACTCACTCCTTTGCTAGATTGTTTTTTGCCATGCGAGTCTTTCCAGCGTTCTCCTGCCTGTCTTCCCGGTACCGACCTCGCCTGTCCCGGATTCCCTGCTTCATCTGCCTCCTGGTTATTCGACCTAGCCTTCCGTCCCTGACCAAGAACTTTGCCTCTCCTCTCCTGATTCCTGTTTGCCGGTTTCTAAACCGTTTGCCTGTCTGCCGGAGTCTAAGTAAAACGTTGAACTTTTTACCTCTGTCTTCTGAGTCCTTTGTACTGCAATTGGGTCCATACACCACCCGTTACAGTACAATCTGGCCAGACATGGACCCAGCAGGACCACCCTCACCACAGAATCGGTTTGAGAGGATTGAGAACGCGCTCATGCAACATCAGCAGAGAATGGAGGAGGCTGATGCATACGCCAGACGAGCTGCAGAGGCCAACGCCTTTGCAGCCCTCTCCGCCCAGTTGCAACAGCAGATGTCCACTCGCCCTCCTGCAGTTCCAGTCCCCACACCGGAACCTCCTGCTCCAGCTCTGCCACAGCCCAGGATGATCTCCGAGCCCCGAGTGGGAACCCCTGAGCGATATGATGGAAATCCTGAACTCTGCGGTTCATTCCTGACCTCCTGCTCCTTACTCTTTAGCCTGCAGCCATACACGTTCGCCACCGAGGAAGCCAGGGTGGCGTACGTAATCAGCAACCTGACCGGCAGAGCCCTCCTCTGGGGAACAGCAGAGTGGGAGAGGCGGACTCCCGCCTGTGCATCATTCCAGGCCTTCTCTGAGGAACTACGCAAGGTGTTCGGGTTGGGCGCTTCCGGATCTGATGCCGCCCGTGATCTGCTCTCCCTGCGCCAAGGGAACCGGTCAGTGGCTGACTTCTCCATTGACTTCCGGACCAGGGCCCGTCGGAGCGACTGGAACACTGCGGCTCTGCACGATGCTTTTCTGCATGGTCTGGCAGACTACATCAAGGATGAACTGGTTTCCTATCCTCTACCTTCCACACTTGATAAACTCATTGAACTTACTGTCCGGCTGGACTTCCGCATCCATGCCCGGAGAAGGGAGAGGAGACTGAACACTCATGGTCGTCTCGACCCAGCCTGCTGCCCGTTAAAGAAACAGGGCTCACCAGTGAGTGAGGAAGTCCTGGTGAGTCACACGGCAGCAAAGTCTTCCTCCTCAAGCTTACGCCCCCTATTCCAAGTCAAGCTCCTCCTTCCTGGTGGTGCACACACCCTGCCCACCTTTATAGACTCTGGTGCAGATGCCAACATTATGGCCGAGAGCTTAGCCATACAACTGGGACTTAAGAGGGTTCCGCTTGACACCCCAATTCCTGCCAAAGCCCTTGATGGCCATCTTCTGGGGACTGTCACTCACCAGACTTCTCCTGTCCACTTGCTACTTTCCGGTAACCACCATGAGACCATCCGGTTTCACCTCCTGTCATCTTCCAACATTCCACTGATCCTAGGCTACCCTTGGCTCCGTCGACACAGCCCCCACATCGACTGGGCCACAGGGGCCATCCTTGGTTGGAAGAACTCCTGCCACCAGGTCTGCCTTAAAGAGGCCTCCGTACCCCAGCAGACAACGCACTCCAGTTCCTGTCCTGACTTGTCCAGAGTTCCTGCCGAGTACCATGACTTCCGGGAGGTGTTCAGTAAGGCTAAGGCGACTTCATTGCCCCCTCATCGGCCTTATGACTGTTCCATTGACCTGATGCCTGGCACTTCACCTCCCAAGGGGCGTCTGTACTCCCTGTCTGGTCCTGAACGGGAGTTCATGGAGTCTTACATAAATGACTCCCTGGCTGCCGGTATTATCCGACCTTCCTCGTCTCCTGCTGGGGCAGGATTCTTCTTTGTGGAGAAGAAGGACAAGACACTGCGCCCCTGCATTGATTACCGGGGACTTAATGACATCACTGTAAAGAACCGGTACCCTCTTCCCCTCATCTCCTCAGCCTTTGAGTTACTTCAAGGGGCCATGACCTTCACCAAGCTCGACCTCCGTAATGCCTACCACCTTGTCCGCATCCGAGAGGGGGATGAATGGAAGACTGCTTTTAACACGCCCACCGGACATTATGAATATTTGGTGATGCCATTCGGCCTCACCAATGCCCCGGCAGTCTTCCAGGCCTTGGTCAACGACATCCTCAGAGACATGATCAACAAGTATGTTTTCGTCTATTTAGACGACATCCTCAATTTCTCCAAGTCCCGCGAAGAGCATATCCACCATGTCCAGACGGTCCTCCAACGCCTGCTGGAGAACTCCCTTTTCGTGAAGGCCGAAAAGTGTGAGTTTCACACACAGTCGGTGTCATTCCTGGGTTACATTGTGACCCCGGGTCACCTGGAGATGGATCCTGCCAAGGTGGACGCAGTTAGGTGTTGGCCAGTCCCTGAAACCCGTAAGAAGCTGCAGCAGTTCCTGGGCTTTGCCAATTTTTACAGGCGCTTCATCCGCAACTATAGCTCCATCGCTGCCCCTCTCACAGCCCTGACATCCTCCTAGACTTCCTTCCGATGGTCCCATCCTGCAGATACGGCCTTTCAGACCCTGAGGGGCCGCTTCAGTTCTGCGCCCATCCTCCAAGTCCCCGACGCCGAACGGCAGTTCGTCGTGGAGGTGGATGCATTTGACATGGGTGTAGGGGCTGTGCTGTCCCAGCGAGCAGCCAGTGACCAGAAGCTCCATGTGCCTTTTTCTCTCGGCGTCTTTCCCCAGCCGAGAGAAATTATGACATTGGTAACCGGGAGCTCCTAGCTGTTAAACTGGCCCTGGAGGAGTGGCGGCACTGGCTGGAGGGAACCAAGCAGCTCTCACTGGTTTGGACGGACCACAAGAACTTGGAGTACATCCGAACCACGAAGAGACTCAACTCTCGACAGGCACGATGGGCCCTCTTCTTCACCAGGTTTAATTTCACCCTCTCCTACAGACCCAGCTCCCGCAACGTCAAACCTGACGCTCTGTCGCGTCAGTTCCAGAGGGAGGATGATGCCGCCAATGCTCCTGACACCATCCTTCCGTCCCCGTGTGTTGTGGCATCCCTGACTTGGGAAATTGAGGAGAGAGTGAGAGCTGCCACAGAGGGTCAGCCTGGTCCGAGTGCATGCCCTACTGGTTGCTTGTTCGTGCCTGCAGCTCTGAGATCGGATGTACTCCAGTGGGCCCATGGTTCAAGGTTGACCTGCCATCCTGGGATCCAGAGAACCCGGGACGTCCTTCTACAACGTTTCTGGTGGCCCACGTTACAGGAGGACACCCGGGAGTATGTCAGAGCCTGCCAGACCTGCAACCAGAACAAACCATCGCGCCAAGCCCCATCCGGCCTCCTGCAGCCTCTCCCGGTGCCACATCGCCCCTGGTCCCACATTTCAGTGGACTTTGTGACAGGCCTGCCACCATCGGATGGGAAGACGGCCATCCTTACCATTGTGGACCGCTTCTCTAAGATGGCCCACTTTGCGTCCTTGCCTAAGCTCCCGTCAGCTAAAGAGACAGCCCAGCTGCTCCTCAACCATGTCTTTCGCCTTCATGGGATTCCTGTTGACGTGGTCTCGGACAGAGGGCCCCAGTTTTCATCAGTGTTCTGGCGGGAGTTCTGCAGCCTCTTGGGAGCCACCGCCAGTCTGTCATCCAGGTACCACCCTCAATCTAATGGCCAGACTGAGAGGATGAACCAAGAAATGGAGACGGCCCTCCGGTGTATGGTGTCACAGAACCCATCCTCTTGGTCCCAGCATCTGTTGTGGGTGGAATATGCCCACAACACCCTGACCAGCTCCACCACCGGTTTGTCTCCTTTCCAGTGTGCCTACGGTTACCAGCCTCCTCTCTTCCCAGCCCTGGAAGGGGAAGCCTCTTGCCCTTCAGTTCAAGCCTTCATCTGTCGCTGTCGTCGGACCTGGGCCCGTGCTAGGGCCTCCCTCCTGAAGGCGGCAGACCGGTACTCCTCAGCAGCCAACCGTCGTCGCTCTCAAGCTCCAGAGTACCAGGTGGGCCAGAAGGTTTGGCTCTCCACCCGTGACCTTCCTCTGCGTGTGGAATCCAACAAGCTGGCTCCCAAGTTTGTCGGGCCTTTCGCCATCGAGAAGGTCATCAGCCCGGTGGCAGTCCGGCTCAAGCTCCCTCGGTCTATGCGGGTGCACCCGACATTCCATGTGTCCAAGGTCAAGCTGGTCAGCGAGAGCCCGCTGGTGCCTGCTGCTCCACCCCCACCCCCCCCTCGCCTCATTGAAGGGGGACTCATCTATGCTGTGCGCCGCATCATCCGCTCTCGCCGACGTGGAAGGGGCTGCAGTACCTTGTCGACTGGGAGGGCTACGGTCCGGAGGAAAGATCCTGGGTTCCTGCTCAACACATTGTGGACCGGGGTCTCATCTGAGACTTTCACCAGCAACATCCGGACCAGCCCTCCCTCAGCAACATCGGCAGGGGCCGTCGCCATAGGACACCTGCTGCTGGCCCTTCCACTGCCCCGGACCAGTGGGAGGACTCCCTGTCTGAGGAGGAGGCAGTGGACCCGCCGGCGAACTCGCCTTCCTCACAGCCTGAGGATGGGGAGTTCTCGGGTTCTCCCGAGTTTTAGCCCGCCTTCCAATTCCCCCTCCTCCCACCCTGGTTCCTTGGACCTGTTTTGGGGACGTCAGGGGCCGTCCCTTGAAGGGGGGGTTCTGTCACAGTTCAGTCATCCAGCCATCAGTAATTTTCCATTGATCCTGCCTCTGCCCCACTCAACCTGTCAGCCACGCCCACCTCGTCAGTTCACTCCACTCACCTGTGCACACAGCTGCCTCTCATCACATGCAATCAGCCCAGCATATAGTCACCAGCTCCACACTCACTCCTTTGCCAGATTGTTCTTTGCCATGCGAGTCTTTCCAGCGTTCTCCTGCCTGTCTTCCCGGTACCGACCTCGCCTGTCCCGGATTCCCTGCTTCATCTGCCTCCTGGTTATTCGACCTAGCCTTCCGTCCCTGACCAAGAACTTTGCCTCTCCTCTCCTGATTCCTGTTTGCCGGTTTCTAAACCGTTTGCCTGTCTGCCGGAGTCTAAGTAAAACGTTGAACTTTTTACCTCTGTCTTCTGAGTCCTTTGTACTGCAATTGGGTCCATACACCACCCGTTACAGTGCTGATAGGACAGAGACTGCGATTTGTCCCATCAGTGAGGATTTATTTGGAAGCACCATGATCTCATCCCTACTTGTCATATGTTGCTGCTTAACTAATTACATTAATTTGTGTTACAGTAACAAAGTCATGTTGTGTGTGTTAATTTTCATATTTTAAAAATTCATAACTTTTCTTCTACTCAGGACTTTTTTTTTCTTCAAGTATTGCACATCACTACATTTTAAGTTGCATCCGTTACAGAGAACACAGAATGATCTACTCTGTGGAAGGAATGAGACGCAGAACAACACGTTGTTCATGCTGCCAATATTATATATATATATATATTAAGTCATAGAATCGTTGCAGAGAGTGAACCGAAGAGGCTCACGAGATTATTCTTTTTACAATTACTTGCCTTGTTTTACGAGTGCAATATGAGCTGTTAGATTGTGAAGCGGGTGAACACACGTGCACACGTCAAAGATCCTGACAGACTGACAGTGATGTCATTTTGTGCTTGTTTACAGCCCAGAAGGGTTCTAAGTCTATACATGAATGTAGAAATAATCCATCAAATTCAGATGACCTTCACGTCTAGAAATAACAGTCAGCTCTCGTTTCCTTGTAATGTGCATAATCATAGATGTTCCAATGTGTATATATAGTGACATAACTCCATTATATCCCCAACATATTGGACACATATTTTTGAGGCTCCATTGGGCTAAAGTTACACATCGATAATGTCACCTCGCTGTGTTGTTGGGTGCCAGAATCGATATATTGCATACATTTAAGATGATAAACTGTGATTTGAGGCTCTAGCCATGATGGAGAGAAAATGTTGCAAGTAGTTTAGCGTAGCCTTCAGCTAACCTTCTCAGTCATAATGGCTGCTGCACCGAAAAAGGCTAAACTATTAGAGAGAAGAAAAAATGGCCTGCTGCTTATTTTCTGTAACGTGTAGCATGAAAGCATGGTGGAATTACACTGGTTACAGAAAATGATCCGAACGAAGTTGACACTTATCTGGCGATAGCAATGCGCTTTCCTACATTGTGACAGTGTGTAGATAATACGGCCCTGTTGGTTTATGTATTGGTGTTTATACAGGGGTGGTATATCACGTATACCAGCCTTTATTGAGTTCTTTATTATGGTGGGTATAGTTTTTATACTCCTTTAGATCCCATCATCTTTATTCAGCTTTCTGTACTTTTTATGTAATATTCATGTAGCCTTGATACTATCGGTAAATATATTTAATATACAGTGTATTTACTTACTAATATTTCATATTTGATTGGCTCTTTGCAAGTGGTGAAGTACGTCACCTGTGCTTGTATTATGCATTATATCTATCGACTGTGTTTATAAGAAGTGCTCGAAATGTCACACGGCAAGAAAAAATAAATCTTCTAAAGGAGCTACTTGGTGTGTGGATCTATGTGTTTATATTCAATCAGATATTTCTTTGAACCAGCCACCACCCTATCGGACCTGCGTGTCTATTTTATCGTTTCATGTTCGAGTATCACAGCTCAGCGGCGTTGTTTGGCCTGATGCGTAGCTGTGATATAATCACAACATATCACAGTCAGTAATGAGCTCAGAATGGCAATATGAAAGTTATAGATACATTACAATTAAAGTCATTTTTGTATTAATATCTAATTATGTTCACAATAAAATGAGCAACTAGCATATTTCTTTAGCATTATATTGATAATATAATTATTGTTCATTATTATGTATTTACATTATTTGTATGTTGCCAGTTATAGTGCAGCAACTGAGAAACTGACCATTGTCGATGACTTTGATAACTACTTGTACGAGGCTTGTCTTTATTCGTCGGGTGGAGATGTGTTGCTTGGTTTTGGGTTGTTGCTTTACTTTCAGGAGTGTTGGTTGCCAAAATCTCCGGAGAGAGTTTTTACATTTGTGTCTACTTAAAGCCATTATTTGACACACTGTCTGGTGTCAAAACCTGCGTCCGATAGTTTCAGTCATCCGAGGCAGCGGCTAGTGTTATTCTGACATTATGTACAAACAAAAACAAACAAAAAAAAAAAAAAACACAAGCATTCCTGCTTGCTTGCATATTCTGGGCTACATTGTGGAACCTCCTCTTTACGTAGCGCTGCATGTTGTTCAGCAGGGGATTTTTTTTTGGAGATGAACACTGATCAATCTCGTCCTCCATAGAAGTCAACCTGAAATGTTTCTATTTTGTGTCAAATGTTTTATCTGTAAACTTTTCCATGTTCCCCCCCCCCCGTCTACTAAGCATCCGTAATAACATTAGTGTAAAAAATCAGCCGCGGGGTGATACTGTAATAGGAGTTAGACATCATGGTATGTAGATACTTCATCATGGCTATGAACCAATCCGATTGCTTGGTTTGAGCTACCCGTTTTGTAGCTAGATATACTGTTTACATATAACTTCCATTTATCTGTATCTGTCTGAATAACAACATCACCAGGCTCCATTTGACAATTTACAGGAATACTGTGCAAAGGATTATGGGATACCGAAGGCTGTTATTAATAAACTGGTTCGGTCCTGCATTTGTTGGCCGCATTTGAAGTACATTACATTACATTACAGTCATTTAGCAGACGCTTTTATCCAAAGCGACTTACAATAAGTAGTCTTTGATATGTAGTCTTTGATATGAGACAGACCATATCGACCTGTTTATGATCAATCTGGGCTAAAAAGACAGACTTCAGAAGATCCAGACGCTGAATTAGGACACAGTACATATTTACTAACTGTCTCTGGGATGAAACCAAAATGCAAGTAGTACAAGCACTTGGCGGTCTTAAAACTTGATGTCTTTTAAATTGATAAATCATGCTAGTGTGTGACTGCTCCAAAAAATAAATTGATGCGACCATAGAGGTGAATGATAGCATGTAGCTGACCAGGCTGCAGGAGAATGATAAGAGGATGTGTCTGTCAGGATTCAGTGAGATGAGTGGCTGAGACCAACACACAGTAGGTTTTTCTTGTGTGTGCTGCCATCTACTGGTCATTCATTGTTGCTACATGCTGACGAGTTCTGTTCTGTCTTTTTATTCATTCCATACAAACAGTATGTGACACAGAAGAGGAGCCCACTGACATTAACATTTTTAAACCTTGTCTTGATTCTTTAGGTTCCCCTCACATATGGATGTCTACTACACTATCACTGGATTACTTTGACACTGAAGAAAAATAGAAAATGTGATGATTCTCAGTCAAATTCTGGAGTCTTTTCAATGATTTCTTAGCAGATTTATTGATGTTTATTTGCCTTTAATGGACATCAGAGGTAACGATAGCAGGGGCTAGGTGCCACCTGCCTATCAGACTAACTCATTCACACACCGTAGGCATGGGAGCAATTTTGCTCAAGGACACATCGACATGCGACTAGATCGAACCGCTAATCCTCTGATTGAAGGACGACCCTGCTCTCCACTTAGCCACAGTCGCCCCTATGAGTTGTGGATGCACAGAAGAGGGTGACAAATACAAGACCAAATATAGTTCTAACAACTGAAGTGATTGGCATAAAAAAAGAAATCTGTGTAATAAAATACTAAATTAATGAAGGCTTGGAAAGAGGGTTGATCAATATAGTCAGTATGGGCTGTCAAATACAGTATGTTGCACCAACTGTCACAGTTTTGTCGAGCAGGCAGCAGGGGAAGGATCCAAGCAATAAAGATAATCGACTCTTACACTTAATGAAATATATTTAAACCCAAGACTCAAAGGTTATTTTTTTCACCACCATTCCATCAAATGGAAATAGAGTTGCATCCATCATTTTTAAAAGCTTTAGGATCTCCACTAGAATCATAAATCTGTTAGTTTGAACAATGGACAGCTGCAAACACAAGTTTGTGAGGTTTAGCTACAGGGACCAATGCGCTTCGACCCAACAATCTCTACTCTTTGATGCAAGGCATTCTGGAACATGAAATCACTAACTGGAAAAGAAGTGCACACTGGAGAAATGTGCACTATCTGTGTAATTTAACACATACACTTTTTTTTTTTGCAGGAAGAAACCCATCCTATTCTATTTCAACATCTTGAAATGTGCCAACCCGGCTATACTCATCAACCTGCAGTGCCCCACAATGCAGGTACTCCATTTACTATTACTGATGCATATCTGCTGCAGTAACACAGCATCACTTTATCTTACACCTGCTGCTATGGATTTATCGTGTCAGTTTAGAACAACACTGAGATATATTGAATTAAATACATTCTCACTTCCAACTCGTCAAATGCAGATGCTTGCTCAGAGGTCCTACGCTTCAAACTGTGACGCTCTATGTTCCCCTCCAGCCTTTGAGAACAGATTGTGATTGGGGTAAAACTAAGTAATGTTTGTTAAGTAAAATAAGTACACTGGTTACTTAAAATAAGTATACTTGTTACGTAACTTAAATATGTGATATTAGCTAAGTATGTAAGTTACATAACAAAAGTAAGGTAAAAGAAGCAAACATTGGCTAAGTTTCACAGCGATTTCCTGGGTGAAAGTCCTGTGTTTGTTTGACCCATCCATTTGCCGCCCTCATTCTTACGCTGACTCTTTCACTTATTATACTGTCATTGCTCTCAGCATCTAATAATTCTCTATGTCATAACAGATTGGTTTATATTGGAGTTAGGTAAAAGCAGTGGTGGGCCGTCAGGGCCAGCAAGGCCTTCTCTGCTGGCCTAGACAGAATCACAAAGTTATAGCTATTTTATAATTTAATTCATTTTCATAAATATACTACATGTATTCTAAATATTTTTCCCGTTAGTTTATTTTCTCATTGCATAGCTACTGTCTTTTTCAGTTGCACAGCTTGTTTTAAGTAGAGCTTTTATCCAATCAGATTTTGCCCCTATGCTGTCTCTAAGTAAAAAAATGTGCCCGAGGCCTTCAGAATTACAAGTGAAAGCCTTTGTAGTTTAAATAAATGGGGATGATATTGTTGATTGTCATAGTCTTCAACCAATCAGTTTTTTAGTTTGACATGTTGGGCATATTCTTTGACGTGCCAGAGCCTTCTAGCTGGCCTACAAGTACGTCAGCATTAACGTGCGGCTTGATTGGTCAGTGGGCTAGCATGACTGTTGTGAAACTAGCTAGCAGAACTTTGTAGTAGTAAGAGTTAAAGTTTAAAGATATGTAAGATGTTTTTACGTGACATTACATTTTTAGCATTTTGGCATGTTTGGCTGTGACAATCCCATGAATCGAGAAGGACCTCTTACTGGAACTGAACCGCACCGATGTACTGTACAACGCGGTATTGAACTCTTTGTAATCGAAGAAAGGAGGATGGACTTTGTCTTTAAATAGTGAACAGCAGCATTGGTAAGTGACTGCTTTTGTTTTCTTACATCTGCAGTAGCGTTACTACTGTGTTGATTTTTCAACCTTGTTGTTTTTATGATATGGTTGATATTGTTCCCTCTGATGTGAATAATATTTGAATGGTGTGTGGCAGAATGTGTGTTTTAGCGCCGCACTTTTGCTGGAATGTGCAGAGGCCTGTTGAATCGTGTTATTTGGGTTTTATGTTATTCTACCTGCTTTGTTGTCATATAAATATATGTGACAGGTTCTTGTGAGTTTGTTCTTGTTATTGTTAATTACATTGATTTTGACTATAAGCATTGCCCGTTAATGATGAAGCATCCCATCATGCTGCGTCATAATGAGGTTATTAGGAGGTGGTTCATCTGTAGTAGGACAGCACTGAAGGCCCAGGTACAGGTATAAAACACACGGGTAAAAGTCTGGTTGATATCAGACGACGAAGGGCATTGACCAATCGTTGGTATTTGACGAGTTGGAATTAAGAGCGCGGTGGTCACAGCGTACGCTAACAAAAAGTGACACATATTGTATAGTGCTTATTAACTTAGACAAGATTGCAGTTGTTAATAAAACAGAACTGTACTGAAAATGTATGTTTACTAGCTGACTGCAACTTTGCATTGGCATTGATGAAAGTGAGATCCACATGTCCATTAACAGAAGTCTATCAAATCACAAACGTAATGTCTGTGTCCATTTTCTTCCAGATGTGTGTGTCAAAGTGCCCGGACAAGTTTGCCACCTACACTGAGATGCAGCTGCAACACAAACTCAGCAGGAGTTACTGGGAATATTACAGACAGTTCTGCAAGCCTGACTTTAATAACCCTGACAAGGTACCAACACTGATGCATTGTATACGTGTATTACTAGAGTACTTGATGTGGTTTGGTAAGCTGTGATTAGTTGAAGACCAATATTGTGAGGGTCAAAGAGGATCCTGCTTGAAACTTTAATAGACAGAATCTTAAGGTATTGCCAAGGGGTTAAAAAATGCAGCAAAACTCCTATTGACCCTTTTAAAGCCGGCGTCTTTAAACATTTGTATGCATGTCGGCAACCGAAGTGGCGTTTTGCCTCAGCCATCCAGACAACTAAACAAGCTTTAAACGTTGAATTAGAAGGTTTTCCAGCATCAGAATGTCTGGTTGTTAAGTGTTCGCTTGTCAGAATGGACATTCCCACAGCGGACCCAAGTTCTACAGAATTCTAAAAAAGATCACAACCGTTTCAGAGTAATAGGTGTTTCAGTTTCATGAGTGACCATGTTATCTGGTGACTTTCAGCCAAATGCTTCCTTTGTGGCTCGTAGTAACTTACGTAAATGGTTGGCGTAGATAATAAACACATTGGAGTATGTATTTTAAATTGATGCAAGACCAAGATGGCAACTTCAAAAATGCTGAACTTAAGGCTTCAAAATCATAGTCCACAAACCAATGGGTGACGTCACAGTGACTACATCCTCTTCTCATATACAGTCCATGGGTGCAGTCCAGTATCGGACGCTGAAGTACATCTCGAATACATCTTGATGAAACTTTTCCAAAGTTCAAACTAACTTTGTGTGTGTGTCTTCACCGAGAACCAGAACTCTCATTCATGCTGTCATTGTAACCCTCCTGTCTCTCCACTGTTTCTTCCAGCCAGTATCTCAGGTTCTACGAGATGAGGACTGTCCCTCCATGATTGTACCCAGTAGACCATGTAAGGATGAGATCCCCCCCCTCCCCACAACTTACCTAAAATTAACTAGTTTTGTCAATGCCTCAATTTTAAAGTAGGTTAAATAAGTCATCACTTGACCAAATTAGATGGTTTTTTTGCAAACCAAAGTAAAAAAAAAAATAACGTGTCAATGGGTTCATCACATAAATCACATTTTATTGACATAATAGATGGAGTGGATAATCAGTTGAAATGTGGATATTAGTCAGTGGAAAACCACGATGTGTGTGTGTGTGTGTGTGTGTGTGTGTGTGTGTGTGTGTGGCAGTTCTCCAGAGATGTCTACCAGACTTCATCACTCAGAATGGGACTGTGACTGTAGCGAACAGAACCAGCTTTAAAGACGCTCTGGAAATGGCTCGTAGTGTAACTGAACTCCAACATGCTGCCAAGTACTGTAACTTCTATTACTTCTTGTTTTACATGTCTGTCACCTGCTGTGTCCACTTGTCAAAGATCACTCAACAGCACTAACGAACCAACTGCACTTCATCCAACTGACACTTTTCCTTCCCCTTCACCATAGCTGTGCCTACAGTGTATGAATGAGATAGTCTGATAGGCAGGTGGCACTTAGTCTGCCATCAGTGTGTGAATGGGTGAATGATAACAAGTAGTGTGAAAGTGCTTTGAGTGGTCGGAAAGACTAGAAAAAACAATACAAGTACAGTCCATTTACCATTACAAGACCCTGCAGGGTGACTTACCTTCATGTGTTTTTCTTCTAGTTTCTATTTTAACCTCTACATGTTTGAATATTATCTGTCAGACTTTGAGTGTGGCAGTGAGGGGATATTTCATACAATGGCAATAGAAATAGAAAAAAAAATCTGAGATTAAAGTCGTAAATTTACAAGAAAAAACTTGCATATTCTTTGAGATTACAGTCATAAATTTAAAAGAAAAAAATGAGACTCTGAATATATGAGATACTATAGGAAAGGCATTGCATATCTCTAAATCAATGCATGCTTGATTTTGTGTCTGTATATATTTACAGATGCTAACACTCCCCTTCAGCTCGATCTGGGCCGTTTAAACGCATTTACCATAAATGTCAGTGTAGCGTCAGCTGATGTGACCACGGAAATGCAAGTGGCAGCTTGAATACAAGTTTTTTTTCTTGTAAATTTGTCAGTTTTTTCTTGTAAATGTATGACTTTGTTTTTTCTCAGAATATTCCCCCCTTCCCCTGCTGCCTAATTTTACATTATGTATTACATTTGTTTCTACATTTGCCCTAATAGGCCGTCGTAGTTTCATTAGAAAAAAATATTTTTCGATATTTAAATTTTTAATTAAAAAAATTGTTGAACAACAGCTCATTGAGACCTGGGATTGATGTGTATAGTCAAGTGTTAGCATCTGGCTGATGGACAAAGTTCCTACAAACATGGCATTTCTCTGTGTCTTAGTGTCTTTGTCTCTGATGTAACATTGAAAGAACCGGTCTCTGTTTTCTTTCTCTGCTTCATTTCTGCTCAAATAACTCCTCTTCCCCTCTACTCCATGCAGGGGTATAACAGGACTAGTGGATACTAAGGAGCTGGGCATGAAGATCGTGGAGGATTACGCCAAGTCATGGGCGTGGATACTCATGTAACTACACAAACAGCACACACAGAAAAGCCACAACACCTAAACGCGTCTCAAAGATATTTAGCTACCGTTTAGCCTCAGAGCTAGTTGTGTCTAGACATTTACAAGTATCAGTAGCAGCTCTGCTAAGTTTTGAAAACGTTTCTGATCAGTATTTTGTTGTTGTCACCATCACTTACCTTCTAAATAACATGCACATTTACTTGATTCATTATTATTTGACGGTTCATCAGTAATGTTTAAAGTTTATTCCATTAAACAATCAGTGCCTCACAAATCTGTCACAACTTGAAGGGTAACTTTGGTATTTTTTTCAACCTTGACCCATTTCCCATTTTTTTGTGTCCCCACTGATGGGGATTGTTACACATCACAGTTTTTAAAACTGGTCCAGAACGCTGTATAGACGGCAAAATAACAAACAGAAAGCTAAAAGGTAAAGAAAAAGGTTTTATTTCTGTGTAGGGTTCTTTCCATAATGTTGCCAGGCACTTAGAACAACATTTTGATCCCGTCAGTGACAAAAACAAGCACTTTTATTAGAACATTGACTGAGCTGAATTGCCCCAATAGGATTACGTCGCAGCCCGTTTAGCGGCTGCCGTCAGCAACAATATCTCTAACTATCAGTCAGTCAGACACAAAAACATTACAAAACAGGGTCCAGGTTGAAAAATACCAACATTACTCTTCAACATGTCGCAGACTTGTGAGGCACTGTGACAGATTGTTTTATGGAATAAACTTTTATAATTAGAAATAACATATTTTATGTTATAAAACTTAGGATAGACATTACTGAGTCTGTTCACTGACTTTATGACTAGGACTGCCCCCTTTTAGTCGATTAGTCCACTAATGGGGTCGTGTTGGTCTTTGTCGACTAAGATATCTTAGTGGATTAGTCATTTTCAAATGCTTTTTCATGCTAAATGACTTTTCTCTGTAACAAACAACTGTAACAAACCTCAAATCATTTAGTTTTAGAACCAGTGAGACAAGATCCGGGTGATCTATGTGTTACCATATTGTTGTGTCTGTGACAGAGGCCTGCTGATATCCTTGGCTGTCAGTCTGATCTTCATCCTGCTGCTGAGGTTCACAGCTGGGTGGCTGCTGTGGACTACCATCATCACCGTCATACTGCTGCTGGCATACGGTGCGTTGTGTCGGGAGGATTCACATCTTAGCTCGTCCTTTACTGCTGCCTTGAGGAGAACCACTTCCTTATTTCATGAAGCGTCCGTGTGTGTGTGCAGGTATGTGGTTCTGCTCCGCGGAGTTGTCCCGGCTGAGACACAGACCAGGCTCCGATGTCTCCATTGTAGAGGTGGGGCTGCAGACTGACCTGCAGGTCTATCTGCAACTCACACAGACATGGATCATACTATGTAAGTCCGTCTGCTTTGGGAGATTTCACAGGAAGTCATTAGAACACAGATTCTGACTTTTGAATATATTCTAAAGTTTTTTTCTCCTAAATGTACGACTTTCCTCTTATGAATATGTTTTTTCTCGGAATATTACCCCCTTACACGGCTCCTTGATTCATTTTTTATGTATTGTTTACATACAATGTTCATAATACATAGTGTGGGTCTAATTCAACCAATTGGTCAAATAATGTGTGCTTGTGTACTTTCTTAGGAAGTTAATGTTGTATTAATATCATTGTGTACTTTTTTTATTTTGATGATTTGGCAACATTCTTTATTTTTTTTTACTTTCATGCCAATAAAGCCACATTGAATTGAAGAGTAATTCAGACTAAGAGGGAAATCAGAAATAATTTCTATAAATTTCCAAACAGTAATCTTTGGGGGGATTAAGAAAGCAAAAAGGTAAAAAGCTGAACATATAACGAGCATAACCTCTTGTTTGTGTTTGTCAGTGGTGTCTCTGGGGGTGACAGAAGCTTCCATCTTGTTGATGTTGATCTTCTTGAGAAGAAGAGTGCGAGTGGCCATCGCCATGCTCAGAGAGGCCAGCAAGTATGAACTCTAAGGACATCTGCAGAAATCAGATTATAAGAAGAAAAAACAAGGAATTGTACGATGACATGTTTCTCTGTTGTTGCAGAGCCATCGGTCACATCATGTCCACGCTCTTCTTTCCAGTCATCACCTTTCTCCTGTTGACTGTTTGCTTCTCCTACTGGGCGGTGACTGCCGTGTATCCTTCACTGTGCTGAGAAACAACAATGTTAACTTCTTGTAGAGCAGAGAGTTAAAATATGTATTTGTAAAACTCTTCAGTGTCCAGAGGATAGGATTTCTAATTCATCAACCAGCTTGTTAGTTGTGTCTTTAACCAGCACTCTGTGGGACCAGTTACCTAGCGTCCTCAGGTGAAGCTGTCTACAAAGTCATGTCTCCTGATGTCAGCTGTCCCCATGCCAACAGTACTTGCAACCCAGAGGTACAGTCATACAGTAGTATTACTGTAGTAGTAAGTGTATTGACTAAGGTTTTAGGGCATTGTGGGGTGCTAATCAGTCAGCTGTTAGCTCTGTTAGCCAAACACACTCTGCTGCTAACTAGCTCTCCTTCTACTGACATAAGACGGGCTTCGTTGTAGTTGCGCTTATAATTTGCTAAGCAACAGTTATACATAGATACATGCAATTATCTTGCCTAGGTGTGCAAATCAAGACAAAAACAATTGGTGACCTGTAGTCGAAAAAAGAGTCCAAATTGAAGAAGTTGTTGATCACTTCCGGCCTATTAAAAGTAGTGAGGAGTCAGCAGTCAATGACGGTATTAAAAATGTCAATAAAAGGAGGTTTCAAAAAGTGTAAATCACCGCAACTACAAGAGGTCCTTCAGCATACAGTCACAAATGAGCACAAATAATATTAGGCTGCTGGGTCCAGCAGTATTCAAGTTTAGACACGGACAGACAGACAGACACACTCATGCATGCAGGCACACAACCAAATGCATAATCTACTGGCAGAGATAACAACTGTCCTCTGTTCTCGCCCCTCACTTCTCTGTCAGACCTTCACCAGAACCAACATCTCCAAATCAGCGTTGTGTCTGGGCTCTCAGTGTCTGTTCGCCTTCTACGGTGGGGAGACGTCCTACCACCACTACCTCTTCCTGCTGCAGCTGTCCAACCTGCTGGTCTTCCTCTGGCTGGTCAACTTCAGCCTGGCCCTGGAGCAGTGCACCTTGGCCGGGACATTTGCCAGCTACTACTGGGCCAGGAGGAAGCCTCAGGACATCCCGCTGTGTCCACTCTTTTCATCGTTCAGCAGGGCCATCAGGTCAGGACCGAGCCTGGGATTCATCATGTGTCACATTGTATGCAAAACAACACAGACAGCCTTGTGCGTAACACCGTATTGAGCTCTTCCTCTGTCCTTCTTCAGGTATCACACGGGGTCTTTGGCATTTGGAGCTCTAATTCTTTCAGTTGCCCAACTGGTCCGGATCATACTGGAATACCTGGAGCAGAAACTAAGAGGTTTACATGCAAGCGCACTAACACGTATACACAGTTTCACTTACTACTACTATAATTACTACCACTATCACTGTACCGATCTTGTGCATGTGTATCCATGTAGGTGTTGACAACAGCCTGTCCAGGTTCATGATGCACTGTCTGCAATGTTGTTTTTGGTGTTTGGAGAAATTCATACGCTACATGAACCGTAATGCTTACATCATGGTGAGTTGATTAAAGGTGCAATGTGTAAGATGTGGCCAGAGGTATCTACTGAAATGAGCATGCTAACCAGCTAGCCCCGGCCCGTCCTGTCTTGTAGTACCACTAGTACCTCGGGAGGCGATAGTGAGTCACTTTAGAGTCCAGTCTGTCCTCAGTCCGACATGAGAGGACCAAGAAGTAGAGCTGCCCCGAGGGCTTCTCAGTCACGTTGAATGTTTTAATAGCTTGTTTATTCGATTAAATCCAACTCGCCCCCTTTGCTTGTTCCTCCCGGCCACCACAAGACAAGTGAAGAGAGTGTGTGATGGCTCTGGGAGACGGACCCACAGTCATCAGTTAGCTCGGATTCAGCCAGTGAAAACCCCAGCTCTGGTTCTGATCACATGGGACTGCCCCGACTCCCTGCCGCGAACTTGCTGGTGCTGAGGTCACACAGCCCAGACCCAGCGTTCCACCAGCCCGCTGTGATCCCCGGTGCTGGGGTTTTCGCCGAAATCCGAGCCGCCCCAGCCACCAACTGAAGCTCCGTCCCCCGGTGTCGCCACACGTTCCCTGGAGAGATCAAAATAAAAACACCAGACGTTCCCTTGTCTCAGCTACCCCAAACCCAAGTCAATAAACACACTATCAAAGCGTACACGGACCGTTCAGCCCCGGTTAGTGTCACAGTAAACACACAGATGGCTGACTAAACCACAGGCCGATGCCACATGTGAAAATCATAAGATGGCAGTGTTTTATTGACTGTCTCAGAGTTTCAGCTGTTTGGTTAAATTTTGCGTGGTAGCTGCTTGTTTTTTTTTATAACTGATGACTGTACTAGAGGTGAAACTGCTGCCCCCTCTTTGTTTGAAGCATTTGGCCACATCTTACACATTGCTCCTTATATAAAGTGTTTTTATTTCCAAACCAGAGTCATATGAATATCACTGTTCAATTTGTCAACAACAACCCTGTGTTGTTATGAGAGCTGTGTTCTGTCTCTTCTCCACTAGGTGGCGATCTATGGTAAGAACTTTTGTACCTCTGCCAGAGAAGCCTTCTACCTGCTGATGAGGAATGTGGTCAGGTGAGGCTTTTTTCACAGGTTTATTGTTTGGATATATGTTTGTGATGTTATTATAGTCTTCATAAGAGAAGCTGTTTATGATCATTAAACCCTGTGAGCAGCACACTGCTACTCTGTTCAGATGAGTGGTGACTGTGTCTCCACAGGGTTGCCGTTCTGGACAGAGTGACGGACTTCCTGTTGTTTCTGGGAAAAGTTCTGATAGCAGGAGGAGTTGGTAAGTGACAGTACAAGGCTCAAGTCTGAAGGCCTTTACACACATAGCAGGGCATGACGAATAAATTACATGAAAATGTGAAACACTCACCAACAAATATTTTGCATCAAAACTATTCATACCAGGTGCGATGCAAATCAGCAAGGATCCCGTTGACCCAGAGCAGCTTCTTTATTGAGTTTCCTTTTAGTGAAATGCTCTGAGTGAGTTTGAGTTCCCTCTGGTTAACAGGTATACAGTGTATATGTCAATGGCTTTTATTGTGAAAGGTAAGAGCAGAAGGAGTGGATCTGGTCTGCGCTGCCTTTGTCAAGGTTGAAATGAGTTATACATTTTGCCTTCTTGCCTCCATATTGTTGTACATCTGATTATGTCCCTTCCACACAATGGTATTGTTTGATGTCTTTATTTGAGTGATATCTCAGAAAGAAATCTACCTTTTTATGTTGCTTTATTTCAAAAAGGTGTGTAAAAAACTTTCATGTTAAATGTTTCACATTACAATTTTCAAGCAAGTGTTCTATCTGCAACTTATTTCTGAATATAATTATAGAAGAATAGTATAGAGATCAGTGAAGACATGTAGACAGCAAGAAGATGTGTCAGTCTATGTGTGTGTGTGTGTGTGTGTGTGTGTGTGTGTGTGTGTGTGTGCGTGTGTTTCAGGTGTGATTGCATACCTCTTCTTCACGAGGAGGATCCCTGTTATCCAGGAGGAAGTGCCCAATCTCAACTACTTCTGGGTCCCCCTGCTTGTCAGAGTCTCTTTCGCTCACACACACACACACACACACACACACACACACACACACACACACACACACACACACACACACACACATTGTGCATACATGATGTCATTTGGCATTATTGTTAAAACGAAAACGTGTAATTCTCGAAGCACCTCAAAGGGTGAAATGTACCTCTAACTTTGCTGCCAAGCAAATATCATCTTGGTGCTCCTTTTTTTTAATTCACACATTTAAATTATGTAATTGGGTAAAAATATCATCAGTGCAGTATCTTTAGTGAGTGGGACTTTGAGACGGGCCAGATAGTGGTTGCAAATTATGCATGGTCATGGTGCTATCAGCGGCTGCTAACCATTTTTTGTGAACTCACCCCTGATTTGGGGAAAACTTATTAGCTGCAACTTGTGTCATGGAGACACCATAAATCTGAACAGTAATCAACAGGATAATAAATTACACCAACAAGCAATGAAATTACAAAGAATACCATTTAAAGAATATACAGTGTATTGTTAAGACATTCGTTTTTTTACGTCTTTCTTTCGTCTGTAATCAAATCTGCTGTAGTTGTCCAACACATGTGTCTCTCTCATCAGACGGTGGTGGTCGGTGCCTACCTGATCGCTCACGGCTTCTTCAGCGTCTATGCCATGTGTGTTGACACGCTCTTCCTCTGCTTCTGTAAGTAAACATGGCCATTACTGTGTTCAGGACTGACTATCAAAAAATAGTCCAGGTCAAGTGTACAAACTGGACGAACCCTGTGTCTGAGTTCGGTACCCGGTATTCACGCTAATCAAATGAACTGGACTTTGGGGTCAAGTGTACTTGGATCAGAACCCCGTCCCTGATGTGAAATCCTTGTCTGTCTCAGCTGGTCTTAAATTCTAGAAAATAATTCTAATTGCCACACTGTGTAGTGTGAATCCTGTGGTCCCATGATGTTCATCTCTTCTGCATGTGTCTATTTAACAACACTAACTAACGTCTCTCTGTCATTTTGTCTCCACTTCCCATCCACACATCTCCATTTGACCTTTGGCTTCAAACTTGAACTCCATCCTGGAATTCCTCACCCTGCGTCATACCCATCCCTCCACCCGTTCATCATAATCCATCTACCCATCCCTCCACCCGTTCATCATAATCCATCTACCCATCCCTCCACCCGTTCATCATAATCCATCTACCCATCCCTCCACCCGTTCATCATAATCCATCTACCCATCATCCATTCATACCTACTTTTTCTCCCACGCTTCCATTTGATCTGTCCCTCCATTTAATCAATCCAACCAGGTGATGACTTGGAGAGACATGATGGTAGTTCAGAGAAACCTTTCCTCATGTCCCCAGAGCTGCACAGAATTCTGGGAAAATCCAGTCAGTCGCGTTGATATCCATTCCTCCTACCCACGGTGTCAGCAGCCAGTCTGGTCGGTCTTCATCCAACAGTCCTGCACAGACGTCACCTGGCCAAGGCCTCCACACTGAAGAAATTAGAGACTACAGAAAGACGACGGGTCTGATCCTCTGTGGAGACCCTGTAAGTTCACTACCAATAAACCTGTGTCGACACACACAGGAGGGCAACTCCTCCTGAAATCTAAATGTGAACAATGTATGAAACCGATACTTCAATCAGAAAGGAAGACTTTTTAAAACATAACAAAGTCAGAACCAGATGAAAGTTAAAATGAGGCCTCTGCTGGATCCAGGAGGTTCTGCTACACCAATGCACTGACTTACTGCCTGTGTTTTTAACGCTGTGCCATTCTTGGTCTCATGTAATATTTAAACTCTCAAACGAGTAAGTGAGAAGAATAAGTGAGAAGAATGCCGTTTTGTATTAAGATTCAGGAGTGAATTCACAAAAGGATTGTTAGGCTTTTGCGGCTGCAAAACCTGCGAATAAGACGTAAAGAAACTGTGTAGTTCTCAAAGCACCTCTAACTGTGCTGCCAAGCAAATCTCAGCGCTCCTTTTTTATTTATTCAGATGTATTTAGGTTAGATTATTAGATTTTTATTTAATAGGGATGATGTAATTTAACAGTTTCAATACAAAGCATGACACTGATGTGCTACACAGAGAGTTTAACCCTATTCCCCATTTCAAACTATTGTCCCTAGTTAGGTTTTCACATTCAATTGTAATTACAGTAAATTCATACATTTTGAGCATAATTGGGCCCTTTTTATGCAAATGAGCTTCAGTGCAAAAACAGTCCAATTCACAAAGATCAGCGCTGATAGACACACACAGTTACAGTGAAATTATTTGCGTCTTTAGAAAGTTGGTGGTAATGGAAGCACATTTATGAAATGCGTCCGCTCAGACTCATTTATTTGTGGGATGCAGTGACAGTTGAATCATGAAAAATGAATGAATAAAGACACATTTATGGTTTCTGCTGCGCTGAGATCGCCGCAAATGTTTAATAAACTCAAAAAATGTCTCAAAGAACTCTTAAAACAAGAGATAAGTAAGTAATCTGTTTCCTTGTTAATGGTGTATTATTTCACCAACCAGCATATGTGTGAGAGGCTGTACAGGCACAATAGAAAGACATGTCCGACACGAGCCCGGCTCAAATCAGTCTTCTGCTGTGGCGTGGCCTGTACTGTAGATTCACCTGAGACCAAAACACAGTACAGTGTGCACCTGGCGCTTCAGCCAGCCATACTGAAGACCTCACAATACACACAGTCACAAACTATCACTGTAACATTCCTTACTTGTGTGACATTAGTATTTAATCAGTATACTGTATAAGAACATCTACATCTCTCTGAAAACCAAGAGTCAAACCCACAGGGTCTTTAGGATTTGGTCAAATTCTGGATTAGTACTTCCTTTTCAGTCCAGTCTTGATATATCCGTTTTTTATGATGTAACATAGGAAGTACTGCAAATGTCTTTTTTTTTTATTTAAAAGGGGCCATTATAGCTTTAAGCTAATTCACATCTGTAGTCCCTTGGCAGGTCAACACAAGGAAAGCACAATAGCAAACAGTACAAGGTAGAGACACAATACAAAGATATACAAAAATAAAAAAAACAATACAAAGCTACACACAATAGCACATCACAAATGTATGTTTGTCCGATAAAAGCAAGTCATAGACCATAAAACTCAAGGTCAGTGACTACAGACCTTGCTGAGCAGCTTTTAACAGAAATTATGCTAAAGATATGGATTTACACAGAGACATCTGCTATATTATTATTATTATCACTGTTCACAATGAGTTGAAAATTATTCTCTTTTGCTATGTTAAACCACGGTTTCAAACACTCCCTGTTCATTTTCATAAGATGGATTCATTTTTGTATTTGCAATGTGTTTTTTTTATATTTGTAAGTTGGTTCAAATATAATAGAATGTTCATATCTTGATTAAAAAAAGAATAAACGTGTCTCTGTCTTCAGTGCTTATGTTGAACTAAAAGATGAAATGACAAAAGGCAGCTTTGTGATATTTAAAGCTTCACTTCTGTTTCCACTGCTAACTCAAAATCAGACCACAACTAAACACAGTTGTATCATCTGCAAACAAAACGTTGCTGCATTATATCTTTTACTAATGTCTTCCTCAGGATTACGATGTACCACAGAGAAGAGCACAGTGCTGCAAAAGAGAAAATAATCAATGTATGAGTATGATTTAAAATTGGAGGAGTAACCTTTAATTCTAGTGTATCAGAGTTGAAACTCTTCAAAGGATCACACAGGTTCAGACCATTTACGTATTAGTAGAATCAGATATCAGACATCTACCTTGTTTATTGTGAATCATCACCCTTTGGGTTTTCTAAAGATACTCAACTAATGTTTTTAAGGGGCCAGAAAAGAGAATCGAATTGAGACCTTTGAGATAATCAGCAGAGCAGGGAAGGTCTCCGCACCCAGGGTGTCAGGTAGTCACTTCTCCAGCAAAGCCACTGAATTGCCCTTTGTGATTCAAGAGTCATGAGCATCATTTCCAGTTTTCCAGCTCATTTGTTTTGGAGGGGAGTTCAGACACCTGTTTCTAGAATCTTTATCGTTTTATCGTCCTCTACGTCATCATCTGATCTTCTGCCTGCCCCAGTCTCTCTGAGAAATCTTTGATGTCCGATTTGACCCCATTAATTGGAGTCAGAACTCAAAAATGTGGAAATTTGGAGCCAAAGCTGTCCTTCAGGGCTGCAATTGGTTAGCCCCGTCCTGAGCAGTTTGAGGCCATTGAGTCGACATATCACTCATACTTATTTAATTTAGGAATTCAATCCCTTTTAACACAGGAGAAATGTTCAATTTATCAATTGTTCAACTGGCTGAGAGATTATGCAGCTGCTAGTTACATCCCTCCTTCCCCTATATTCATCTTAAGCAGTAAGCCACACAAACGGTTGTGAGCGGAGTGCCTAAAACCTCCGTAGACCCCCTGTAAATCACTGCCTCATGTGGCTTGTTTTTTTAAAACACTTACTACATACACCTGACAATAAACACACAGCAACCAAAAATGAAAAAATGTATTGATATAATCATTCTTCCGCCAACTAATATAGTTCTTTATTATGTTTTTTATTTATTCATTTTTTTCTCTGTTTTATCTCAGTTGATGTGGCCATAGTGCAATTATTTCAAAGGTTCTCTTGACGATATTCAGAGCATTAATATAGAATTAAACAACTATTATCTATGTGAACATATAGAGAGTAATGCCTCTCCCTCTGTGTGTTATCACAGCTTCTCTGCTTGGTTTACACAGCCGGGCCGGCTGCGTGTGCTTTTAGTGCATGTTAGTGCATGTGATCGTGTCCCAGGTAAACACTGTTAGCGTTGCTTGCACAGCTAGCGCAGTTATCCCCGTTAGCTGCTTGCCACCGGCTAAGCTGTCGCCATGTTGAGAGCTGTGTGGAGGCAATAGATATTCTCTCATTTCTGTAGGGATATGCCTCATGTACACATAATATCTTAAGTAAAACTAAAAGTATTGAAACTTTTAGTCGGCCCTCTACAAAACACAGCCTCCAGATCAGGTACAAACGCAGAAGATAACCAAGGCCCTTATTACTATTTCAGGTTTTTTTGCGTACATTACAGTCATTTAGCAGACTTGCTTTTATGCAAAGCAACTTACAATTCAGTATCTATACACCGTAGGCACACGGGAGCGATTTTGGGGTTAAGTTGGGTTGGTAAGGTTAAGTGTCTTGCTCAAGGACACATTGACATGAGCAGAGCAGGAGCTGGGGATCGAACCACCGACCCTCTGATTGAAAGGCGGCCCTGCTCTCCACTTAGCCACGGTCTCCCCACCACACTAATAACCCTGTGCCTTCAGTGCTTCTGAGGATTTCGGGCACCGGGGCAGTTGCCCGATTCATAATCCAGCCTACAGAGAGACTCCACGGTGATGCCGACAGCCTTAGTCTGGCTCAGTGCTGCTGCTGGGCGAGGCTGCAGGACAAAGCTGGGTGGAGTACTTCAAAGGGACGTCCAGACCCACCACAGGACCCACAACACTGAGCCACGACAGCACGTAGTTCACCGGTCTGCACAGACACACAGAGACAGATATCTGATAAACACTGTATGACATGAGGAACCCTCTGCAACTGGTTTCTTTCCTACCTGTGTTGGTCCTGAGCCGCCTGCAGCACGGGCCTCATGAACTCCTCTGTCCTGCAGGGGTGGAGCATGAAGAAGGGCTGACCCAGCAGAGGATGCTCCTGACACACAGACACAGAGGGGAGAGGTCAGTGGAGCTCTGAGGAGGAGGGGGGGGGGGTTGGAACAGCTGACGGCTGTTTTACCTGCAGAGTGATGGTATTCAGAGGGCTGCTCTGAAGCCGAAGCCTGAAGCTGGGATGGACGGAGCTCCACACCTCCTCCAACGACAGGCTCCTCCCCTCTGATGTGGTGACACGCGAGGAAGAAGACAAAGCACAGATATCACTGAGGGCATGCACAGAAAATACTGTACACAACGTGTTTTCCAGAAGAAACCGATGACAACTTTTGTCTGATGTTTGGGTCGAATAAAAAGAAACGCAGCGTTGTGTGTTTATGTGTGTGTGTTTATGTGTGTGTGTGTGTGTGTGTGTGTGTGTGTGTGTGTGTGTGTGTGTGTGTGTGTGTGTGTGTGTGTGTGTGTGTGCAAAAACTGTGCAGCTCTTTGTTTTGCTTTCATAAGTGTGTTTGTGGTTGTGGAGCTTTTGTATATTTATCATTTATAATCAGTTGTATGCACATGCTGAAAAGTGTTGTCTATAAAAAAGGAATATATTGTTGCTTTGGACATTACATGAAATCAGTAATCTCTTTTAAATCGCTTCTTAAAGGGACAGTGTGGAGGATTTTTGTCCCTTCTGGGCTATGGTAGAAACATGGTGGTGCAACATGGTGGAAAAGCAGCTCCCTAAGTACAGGTTAAGGGCTCCTTCTCAGCAAACAAAAACGACAATCAGACAATGATTCTTAGTTTCAGGTGATTATATATTAGTTGTAATGAAAAGATAGTTATGAATATTAAATTCCAGTTCTGCTAATAGATCCCCCGAAATTTTACACACTGGCCCTTTAAAACCCATTTTATAGACTTGCTTTTATCTGACATTGTCTTTTTACTGTTTTTCTTTCTAGTTCTATTTATTTTATTGACATGTTTTTATTGTTTTTATCTGTTGTACTATTTCATTTTTCGCCATCATTTGTCTTTTCTTCACTGTCTTTTGTCTTTGTGTCTAAATTTGACTTTAGTTGTGTCCTGCTTTTGCTTTTTTTTGTCTGTTTCTTTGTAAACTGCTTTTAAAGGTGCTATATGAATAAAGTTTGTATTAGAGCTCTGTGGTGTGATTGTAATATGCTGATATCACATAACATCATCATATACATTATGCATTCATATTCAATACACTAGCATATGTGTGTGTGTGTGTGTGTGTGTGTGTGTGTGTGTGTGTGTGTGTGTGTAGTGACTGACTCACCCTGAGTGAAGGCTCTGAAGTAGAGCACAGGAGCAGCGTAGCTGCAGGAGTGCAGGATGTGATACTCGTACTGAAGCACCTGGCTGCTGCCTTCAGTCACCGTACAGACCCCGTCATCTTCATCATCACCATCACCACCATCATCATCATCATCATCATCATCATCATCTATGGCACCGCTGACACAGTCAGTACCCACTGAGGCAACAAGACCAGACTGGAGGAAGAGAGGCGGTGGTGAATGGAATAAAGTTAATGATTGTGCATGGTATTAGTTTAACATGTTAGTTAAAGGGTCATTTTAATACCACTGAAGGATATAATTCAGTGATATTTAGTCAAGGCAAAGATGGAAACAAAATAAATGTTGCCATGTTTCACCTCTTCCTTCTCCCGGCCCTGCTGATCAGGACAGGACTGACAGGAAGTGCGTGGCTCCGAGTCCGAACCCGATCCTTCCTGGTCACGAGCCGGGCTTGGGTCGATGACGACCGACCTGAGAGCGGTCTTCCTCAGGTAGCCCTCCTCCGAACCCTGCAGCCCCGGATCAGAAAGCACCGTTAACCACGTTCAGGGGGGCCCACGGCAGGCTGTCGGGGCCTCTGTCTATGACATGTGACCAGTCCAGACCTCCTCACCTGGACGGCCTCCCAGCTCCAGCCGTCTCTCAGCTGCTCCGACCGCTGCAGGAGGAGCCTGCAGCAGAGACGGAAGCTCTCCTCATCCAGCACACAGCAGCTCATCTCTGCAAGGGGACACGGTGGAGGGGGCGGTACATGAGTGATATGAATAACACATTACCACTATTATATAACAATGAGATAGATATATATATATATATATATATATATATATATATATATATATATATATAACCTGCACTACCTGCTGCGTTTGACAGTAGTGGAAGGTTTCACTTGTTTTATCATTGTGCGGGAGGCCTCTTTCATAGATATTATATTAACATTGCTGATGCAGGCAGCACTTTAATATTGTTGCTGGTGGAAGTGTAGCTTCTTTTAAATACTTTAAACACTGTTGCGTATTTATAGAATTAAAAATATATATATTTTATAAACTGTAAAAAAAAATTCTATGTGCAATCTTAATCTGAATAGTAAGCAGTACCTCCTCCTGCTGTCAGATAATTGTAGTGCAGTAAAAAGTACAATATTTCCCTCGGAACTGTGGTGAAGCGGAAGTATAAAGTAGCAAAAATACTCCAGTACAAGTACCTCAGAATGCAGTTCAGTACACCTTAATCTCTGCTACCGACGGGAGAATGTGTGTACCGATGAACCCTTAACGTTACACGCAGTCATCAGCGCATGCGTAGAACATGACGCAGCGTAACGTTACCGTGTGGCCGACGGGAGGTTCCGACCCAACCGAAGCTCAAACACACAAACACAGAGCAACAGACACCGGACAGTTTATATTCCACTCTTACTTGCTGGACGGGTCGCACGAAGGAACAGCAGCTGCAGAACCAACGTTTCACTTCCGGGTCGGGAGATCACGTGACTATTACCGTCACCATTTAAAATGATTATACAGATCTGTAAAATAACAGATTCATTAGGGAAAGATTGTCAAAATTACCAAAATATTTAGAAACCTCTTTATATAATATAGATTTAATTAAATATAGCTCGTGTCATTCGTTGGTCTTTGAACTGTCGTTTGTCTTGTTGTTTGTCTGTACAACCGCTAGATGACAGCAAATAGCCCATTAGAGCTGCGGCTCGAAACATGTCAGCGCCAGAATGTGTCGTCACTTCACGAGCTGGATTTACAAACAATAAGGCAATCATTTCAATTATGAAGTGATCTAACTGAGCAGATACCACATTAACACATTTACACACACAATAACACAATTTAAAGAAAAGTATATATATGAGCATAATTAATCCTAAAAAAACTAAATAGTATAGATAAAACAAGTAAAAACAAAAGATGCATAATAATGAAAAAACACATTGTTGAGTGATTGTTAGGGTCAGATAATTTTCTCGTAATATATAGAACCTTTGGCATATTTGGATTTCATTAATTCCAAGGACTCTAGAGTTGAGTTTCATAGTAGCACATGCAGAAGGGTGGGGTCTTCAGAAATGTTTCCTTATGAATAAAGAATTCAGTTAAAATTACAAAAACATACATCCTTAGGTCGATTTTTTTTCTTCATATAACAGTAAAGATAATACTACTATGATCAGCATTTCTGTGGATTTGCTAATTAATCATTCCCATCATTTTTTCCCAGAATAAGAGAAGTTGTTTCAATATCACCTTTACAGAAAATAACCTAATTACTCTCAAAGCCAAACCTAAATCTGAAAAATTCACTGGAAGGGTAAACATCAGTGATTATCTTGTAATGAACTTCTTTTGTTTTGGGTGGAACATGGTTTTTGAAGAACCTTGTTCTCAGTTAACATACTGTTAGTTGGTCAAACGGTATAAACTGTTTGTTATTACAGACCCGGTGAATCTGTTGGAGAACTTTTTATTAAAAAAAATGAATTCCATATATAAATTGTGTGGGGATAGGAGATGCGGACTGAGAGCTGAATAATTTGGACAGGTATAGGTATTCTTTTTGTTCATCTTCAGTGGATTTCAATGCACATTTAATCATGCTGGTAAGGTACCAAAATGTAATTTTGAATATATAATACAAAACACCTGAACTATCCCTTTAAGACTCACTACAGCCATCATGTCTCACATTATATTACACATAATACATAACAAGTCTTATTGAATATGTGACATCACCAAAGAGGTCCTAATTTGATACAAAACGTTTCCATAGGTTTGTTGAGAAGCAAAATGGATTATGGATTATGACCATAAGTAGTTTCAGTGTACATTTAATTACTGGAAAGTCACTTTAAAATGGATTGGAGCCCATTATCAATTTGCCCATATTTCAACTTCTTTATGAGGTTTGCCAGTTTCAGATAGTTTGCCAGCTCAGACATGAGGAAATCAAAATGTGTTAGTGTGCTTTTTGAGGTGAATTTTCACATTCAATTTGACATGGTCATAGTCAGGGTCATTTTATTTAATGACAGTTCAAATATGACAAAATTCTGAATGTGTTCCAATGCATTTTGAGGTGACTTTCCAGTAATGTAGTGAAATGACTTATGGTCATAATCAGTAACATTTTGAGCCAAAATCCACTGCACTTCTTGGCAAACCAAAGGGTCAGCAGGTTTTTGGTTCTCTGTAGTTAACACAAACTATGTATTGTTTTGTTCTATGATATAAATACCTCAGTGGACACACCTCTCATTACTTTTGAAGCTTTTAAGTGTCTTAAAAATGGCTAGATGAGACTACAAACCCTACAACATTAGCTTTTTGCTGCTGCCCATTGTATTCAGAAATAAAAGAAGTGGAAATTCGTGAAAATGATTTTGCTGAACTAATGATACAAAATCTGATGGAAAAATCCAATTGTTTTTTGTTGTGGGAACCAGTGCGATGTTAACCTGTTCTTCATAAAGAAGTCAACCCTGCACCTCTGTATTGGGCAGAGGGAGAGCATCAGCACCACTAAGTGTATGTGTGAGCAGTTTGGTGTAGGAACTTCTTTCTTTCTACCAAACAACCGTATCACTGGGCAGAAGGAAGCGTGCATCTACTCTGCTGGCTAACAGCTCAGCCCAGGATGAGCCTCTCTAGAATGATAAATAACACTACAGGTAAGATGAAAAATATATATTTTGGGATTTTAGGGTGAACTGACCCTTTTTAAAGGGCGTATGTGCTTTGGTAAAGTAAAAAATAAAGTCACCTCAAGGGCTCCGTAGAATTCATCCTGCCTCAAGAAAATCTTTGTAAATAAAGATTAATTCAATGTTCCGTTAAATTGTAGTTGCCACCTTGCGGTCACAGCGGTTGCTGTCCAGCAAAAGTTAGTTTCACTTTAGGGGACGGACACAAAAGACCTCAGTGAGAGACATGGCAAAAGAAGCCATTTATTGAAATAGTCAAAAGAAACAAAACATGAACACTTTTTTTTTTTTTTTTTCCAATCAAGCAAAATGCAACAGTTTCCACGTCGAAACACACGTCAACACTACGTCTTTGAGACGCTCCCGCCCAGTTTGATCAGGCAGTTCTGTACCGAGGGCAAAGAGCAACACAGCAGTTTTTTTGTTCGGAATCTTTTGTAACACGTAAACCTTCAGACGGAGAAAGAAAAACTGAAATCCAACACATGGCTTTTTAAAATCAAATATATACATTTGTTCTTACAGCATTTACACAGAGAAGAAAAAATAAAAACAAAAGCAAGTACCACAGAAGAACTCTATCTGTCAATCCAAAAGTTATAAAAAAATGTAGAAAGAGGAGAAACTGAAGCATGATGAGACTGCCAGAAGAGTTGGACATTGTCTTTATTAATGCTGACAGCGAGAAGCAGGAGGGTTTTTCTGCGTTCCAGAAGTAGACGCATGGGAAGGACACATCAGGGTTCTGGACAGGAACATGCTAGAACAACCCTGAGCTCAGAGCGGGGGGGCAGAGGGTTCACTTCACTTCCACTTCAGTCTATTTAGCAAGAAAGGGATGTGTCAAAACGGTGAAACTTCCTACAACTCCCACAATGCCATTTTACCCAATCATGCTAGATTCACTCTTATTTGAACTAGTTGTTCATGGCAGGTCTGTAACCACCGTGTGAGACGTTTTAAGGCTGGTGTGAAGCCACGCTGAGGCTTTTTCACAAGTGTAATTATGACTTCCATGAGGATTTAATCAGGACATGTGCGTACTTGTGCTTATAAAGTACGGTTTCAACAAAAAAAGGAGACTTTTTGGCCTTAAAGGACAAGTGTGTAGCATTTCGGGAGATCTCTTAGCAGACATGGAATATAATATTCATAACTAATTACTGTATAATCACCTGAAACTAGGAATTGTTTTCATTAGATTAGAATGAGCCCTTTACATCCCAGAACAGTCAAACCAAACACTGGAGAGATCCTTCAGCGTTGGTTTCGTTACCTGAAGAACACCGTAGTTCTCCGACACGCTTGTTAACCTGCGATTCTGTGAGCCGCAGAGTGTGATACTGTGGTACCGCTTTCTGACTACCGTTGCTCTTAAAGTGATGTTATAAGAGCCCAGTATCATGTTAGGTTGTGAAATGATCAGGAAATGCAATCTATTGGTTTCATGTACAGACAAATTGTCTTTTTCATGGTGGACACAAATGAAATGCAGAGCAAGTGAAATAGTTTTTAATATCCAAAAAGACCACTTTCGGTTTGTGGGAGGGGAGCTGGATTGGTCAACCAAGATGTTTTTCCAAAACTTAATTAAGTGATTGTATTGCCTAAACCTAAACTTTCATTGTTGACATAATGTGGTCCAAAAACAAAGTTCTGAGCGACATGAAAAATACAGACAATTGGTGTTTCTGTACATAAAACCAATAGATTGTATTTTGTATTTGTATTTCACGAACTGCTGTGAGGCTGTGTTGGTTATTATGATATGGATGGCCTCTGAGCGAGGCGACCAGCGTTACCGCGGTTTTGCACTCTGCGATTCACGTCAACTAGATCTCAGAAAGGAAGGAGTAAGCAGACGGGTAGTCAGTTGTTTGCAACCACACCACTAGACGGTAATCCTACACACTGTCCCTTTAAAGCCTTGAGTTAAGTTTAACTAGATCATAGCGGATAGGTGAATCAGATTTCATGGGTCTTTCTGAAAAGCTGAAACATGTTACTTTTCTGTCCATATTGTCAGCTAAATAGGTATTTATTGTGCATGGAAGTGAAGTAAGCCTAGCAGAGTTTCTGCTGTTGACACACTTGAGGGTGAGGGGAAGGGAGGTGGCAGACAGACACACTGACAGTTTACTAGACGCTGACTGAGGCGCTGCATTCACACCTATATGGCTTCAGGCCTTGAGACGTGTCAGCGACGTGCAGACATGTGGACAGACTACGAGGGTGAGGGTAATTCGGCACCCCCTTCGTTACCAGGGAAAGACATAGGGTGAAGACACAGGTTTTGGACAGATAGAGAGGCGGATGGAGCAGCAGAGTCGAGGGCATCGACAAGAAATCACACCGTAAACGCAGTACGGAGTGTTCTTTGACGTAATAGACGAGCACTCCCTTCCACCCTCCTATGCCATACTGTGCTGTAAGAGTGAACAGACAGCTTCATTATAGTATTGCTCTCAGTGTAGGTAAGGGGCCTGGTGGTCTACATAATCAACACTGTTTTGGAAGGAGAGTTTTGGTGTCCTGCTTGAAGTGTCATTTCATCGCAGATTGCCATCTCTGTTTAAAGGACACTTCACTGCTCATACAACTCGAGACTTTCTGGTTCTTTGACCTTTAATTCTCCCACAGATGTGCGTGTGAATGTCTGTAAAACAATTCACTAACGGGAGTCATGCGGACTGACCGGTAACTCATTCATTGGACCATTTTGACCCGTATCACCGTGACACGGAGCCAACAGAGGAAAATAACCTTGGGATTGGAAGCAGGTCCTGCTGCACTTTACCGAACCAGGTTGGTGTATTCAATTGATATGTTTCTATTTTTTGCACTGTGTGGATGTTGTTGATTGTTTAATGTTATGCACCACCCGCTATGTCAAATTCCTTGTATGTGCAACATGCCTCGGCAAATAAACGGTTCTGATCTGATAATGAGCATTATTAGCAGAGGCTGATCACTTCCACCTCAATCATTTATCCCTTACATCTAAATCATTCATGTAGAAGATGGAGCGTTGTCTTTTTGAAGAGAATAAAGACACTCCATCGATCAAACGTAATGATGAAGAGTAATGCTTCGTCATCAAGGAAACCACCCTACATATCTTCTTACATACATAATGCAAACACCAGCATGCAGAGAGCACACTGACCAGACAACAGCTGAGTGTCATATAGTAGTTTGGCAAACTCGCATAATTACATTGAATTATTTACTGCTGAATAAACCTGTCAGCAACAGCTGCAGTTAAGAGTTGGAGACGATTGACGATCTAACACTTTCAGTTAAGAATTTTTACAGCTGGTTAAATCATTAATAATACAATTAATCTCTGACGATTTGATAACTACATTCTTTCAAATCGTAACAGTAAAATATAAATTATATAATTCAATTTGATCATTTGGTAATCTTCGAAATAAAATCTGGTAACTTTGGTGGTCACAGGACTGTAATGAGCTTGTCCAATTTGGGCTGAATGAAACGATTGATTATTTTGGGGGAGGGGCTTTGGAGGGAAGATTTAGCATCTTTTGGAGCTAATGCTGCTAGCTACTTTCATTCTAAAAGAGTTGGCAACACTGGGCTGACTTTTTAGGTTGGATTAGTTTACAATCTAGTGTACTCTTGCTCAGCACCATTAGTAATAACATTTATTACAATTTACCATTTGACCAAATCTCATAATTTTAATGAAAAAAAATCCCCCAAATGACATGTATTAAATCATTGAATTCTAAATAGCAGGGTTGTCGACAGTGTGGAACGGCCTCTGAATGACCGCATCCCATCACAGGACATTAAAACTCTCCAGTGAAATGGTTTGTTGGTTAATAAATCATCAGCATAACGATTTGATGATGTTACCTCAATGCTGTACGGATAAGTATGCTTGAGATTATATTCTGTATTGTGTGTGTATCTGTCCAAATCCTTCAGTGTCCTCTGTTTCCTTCATCACTCAGTCATCATCACACACTTCAAGGCATTCATTCAACAATTACAACATCTAGCTTAACAAGAGCTAAAGCTAGCTTACTACCGTTCGTGTTTCATGACTTTCTCAACATTTGACTCATTAATGACCAATTTGTAACCCATCGAGTTGAATTGATCAAATGTTCCTTTAACAGTCAATATCAACTTCATCACGGCCACACGGTGTACCAGCGTCACTGATTTTCCAATGTGAATTTTGACAGATAGAGTTCGGTATCTGTTTTGCAAAGATGTCAGGACCCTTTTCAAGGTTGGTTTAAACGGAGACATCAACACTGTGACATTAGCCTTTCTCAAAGTGGACATTTGACTTGCAGTAAAAACACAGGTAGAACTACTAATGTTGATGGTGGCCCTGACCAACCAGTAGTATGTTTCAGTTAACACAGGAGCTATAGAGACAGTTGCTATGAGGAGTTAATGGTTAGGGCTGTCACTTTTTAATTCCAATCGCAGGTAAAATGTATTGATCTGATCTATTGAATGCATCTGTTAATTGTCATTAGGCTAGGCTAATGTTGTTCTCTCTTTGCTAACGCAAAATGCAGGTAACCAGTGAGCTATGGTGACCAGATAATCATGACACCAACCATCTGAGAATTAATGTGAAGAAGAATGTTGGATTTGACGCTATAGATTTAAAAATTGTGGAAAAAAGTCAACCTTAAAACACACTGCAGTGCCACATCATGTGTTATTAGTACTTTTACTAATGTCAAAGATCTGAGTAACGTTACTTCTTCCACCTCTGCATTAAAAAAAATGTCTTTTATGGGGCGGAGAGGGTGGAAATGGGACAATGGCTTGATTTTTACAAAGTGACAGCCCTAACATTGGTCAAAGAAACATGCGTTTTTAGAAGTGTTTTTGACATCCGCCACTCGCCTGACTCATGAAACATTCTATCAATCCACACTGACTCAGAGACAGCTCAGTATATTCCTACTGTGTGTCTGCATGGTGAAGGCAGTTGGCCTAGCTAGTGTCCTTTCAGCTCCCCAGGAGCTGCTGAGAGGACAGAGATGGCAAAACCAAGGTTGGAGTTAATGTCGACTGAACAGATAGAAAGCTAGGTAGCTAGCAAGCTATGTAGGAAGATAACCCCACTTACAATGCTCTAATTAGTCAAGCCAAAATGTTCTCCGTGAGAAAGGCCTATAACCCTTCGATGTGAGGCGGTCACTTGATGAGTCCTTGGTAAATCGCAGTGCATTTCGCTCCTCTTGTTACTTCAGCAAATTGACAGACTGTCTGTAGGATTATACAGTGTCCATAGAGAAACAATTAATTAACTAGTTGTTCTCAGACATGTCCTGTGGTTGTTTGTCTCTTCAGACCGAGACAGTTTGTTCATATAACTGTCCAAGTTTCATTCCATTCTGGTCATAGTGTTCATGATGTTCTAAACATAAGTGGACTGGAGTCCTTTTCCTCATCCCTTCATTAATTTCCTTGCCAGGTTTGTTAGACACGTCAGGCTTTCTCTTGCATCCATTCATTCATCCATCTATAAATTTTGACAAATTTTCAGTTCAGCGCCAAGATCACAGTCTGTAAACCTGTGAGAGATTCTGGTCCATCTATCCCTTCTGAAAGATGGGGCAGTTTGCCTGTAGTTTAAAGTACATCCATTCCACTGTAGTGCTTGCCCTAAACATGTGAGACTTTTTGCGTCTCTCTTGCCTGTTTGATGCTGTACAGCCACTTGATGACTCTTGCGTTTCGCTCCACAGCCGAGATGCCATATGGAACACGCTCCCCAGCCTCCTCCTCCTCATCTTCCTCCCCGTCTGATAGCCCATCGTTAGAAGATCGGCGAGACCGGTCACATTCTGAGGAGATCATAGAAGCTGATCGAAAGTTCAGGCTGACAATGTCTGAGTTGGCCCGCGCAAAGTTCTCTGGACCGACTGCCTCAAGCTCCTCTGGGTCCAGGCCGCAGTAGTTAAAAAAACGTTCCACGTCAGCTCCCGCCCGGGCGTACCGGTCTGACAGGTCTGATTTAGATCTGTGTAGCGAGGAGCGACGAGCCACGGATGAACCAAGCTCCGGATTGGCATCGGTTGAAGTATTGGAAGAATCTCCGAAATCGCAAGGTAGCGACTGGGGGGCGGTGTTGTCGCAGAGCGAGGGGGATGGAGTTGGACGAGGGGGAGGCAGCGACAAAGACAGAGCGGGGGGAGGTAGGGTGGCAGGGTTGGGTTTTGGAGGGAGGGGTGGAGCTGAGGAGCTGCTGGATCGCGCCGTGCGAAGTGGCTTGCCATTGCACAGTCGCAGGAGGTCGGAGGAGGAGTGGGAGGTGAGAAGAGGTGGTAATGGGGAGCGAGAGCGATCTATAACGCCTTCACCTCGTCTGCTAAGGTTGAGGTTTCCTCCCTGTAGTGGACTGCGACGTCCCCCACTGTTGATCGGAGGGACCTTCAGGGAATGGGAGAAGGATCGGAGGGAATGTGAGGTGCTTGGACTGGGAGCTGAGTCTGGTGGTTGCTCATTAAGTGTCATTGTAGATCGGTAGGTTAACGGCATCCTAGGAACAGAAAAAAAGAAGATAAGTACATGTAATGCAGTATAATTTGGTAGGAAGACAAATTCAAGTATGTGGACTTACAACCTTGTGGACATACAGAGTAATTTAACAACCTTGGACATGGCCCCTTCCCAAATTAAAAAAATGCATTCAAAGCCAGATACCTAATCCCCTGCCCATGGTTCCCCCTTGGCCATTCATTCTGCCACTACTCTGTTAGATCGATGTTCCAGCTCCAGGAGACCCGCCCTACTTCGCCCCTGATTGGTTTACCCTGATATTCCTACCCTAACCCTTACCAATCTGACTCCTCATGCCTAAACCTAACCAATCTAAACAATGAAGGCACTGACTACTAGCCAATCAGAGGCCGAGTAATCAATATTGCTTAGGTAAACATCCAGGGTCATCCAGATTCCATAAAACCAAGTCACATGCGGCTTACGGTTTTACTCGCCAATATGAAGCACCTTTTTTACTTGCAGACACTGAAAGCAGTGACAGTGTCCCAACCTTTGAGTCTCCACCATCACTGACCGTCCAGATACTTGTATGAACTGCTAGCTTAGCTTAGCGATGTTTTAGCAGAGGCAGTGGAGAGTTACAGAACAAGGGATGTGAATGAGTGGTAATAACGGTGTAAATTTGCTACCAAAACTGTAACATTGATCGACACCGTAGTAGTAGTAGGATGTGGGGTGAATGTGACTTGTAATTTGGAGGTATAAAGTACAAGGCAAATCGGGAAAAAAAATATTCTGGAGTTTGGAACAAAACATATAAATAGAAAAGGCATAGAACGGACATGGAACTATTTGGAAATTGTTAAGGTGACAACACACGTCAGTGGGTCCTTAAAGTGTTGTAGGTCAACAGGAAGAGGGCAGAAGCAGCTAGCTAGTTAGCTACATAGCTTGTCGTGGTTATAATGATGATAGTGAGGTGGAGGGACTGTTACACCCAGTGCTGCCACTGGCTGTATGGCTTATTTGCTGTAACTAGTGCAGCATTAAAGCATAGTGAAATTAGAAAGCTAGCTAACTTTCCAGCCGTCTGCTAACTAGCTTGCTACTCCCACCATGCTTTAATGCTACACTGGTTACAAAAAATAAGCAGAACAAAGTCACTCATCTGGCTAATAACAATTTACTACGGAGCTTTTACATCAAACAAACTGATATATCCATGAAAAGGCAACGGAGACACAATGAGCCAATAGCTTTGTTAATGTAGTTTTGTTCAAACTATGGTGACTCCCCACAAGCCTGTTCGGGATAATTTAGGAAATATCAGTCAAGGTGACAACTTGCAGTAGACATTTTAGAACACAAAAATGGCTCATAACCATTTCTAAATATTAAATTAGTAAATTACCCCGATGGTGTCCAACTCCTGGCCATTCCCCCTGATGACCTCATCAACACAGCACTTTTAGCTCCACCACCTAGTCCTTCAGGTCCTGCTCCTGAAGAGGATGATGAGTTAAGCAGATTTTTAAGGATCTCAAGGTTTAAATTCCCCCGTTTGCTGCTGCCGCTGCTTGTTGGACACGTGTCTGACTTGGCGTTGTTATTGGATGCTTTGAAAGGTATCCCGCCTCCATTTCCTCCTCCACCAATCCCAGGGCCTCTCTTGGACAGGAGGGTGTGACCAGCGGGAGGCTTAGCCAGCACAGGTGGTTTGATTGGCTCCTGCTTGGCGTTAATAACTTCCTGGCTCTTGACATACTTGGCCTTGTCAGCTTCTAATCTCTCAACAGCACTGAGGCGCTTTGGATTTGGTTCCACCTGAGACACAGATTCAAAATGAAATGTTAATGAACACAACACTGATTACCCATTTTCTGTACATGTTTACCCTTCACGCTCCTCCCTGCTTACCCAGGGTTGGAGCAAACCCAACTTCAGGAGAGAGGCAGGGACCACCCAGAACAGCTTGCAAACTTTTCAGGGCAACAACTTGTAGACAGATGAACTATTGATACTAACATTGAAACCTTCCTTACAGGCTCACCTAAACATGCAAGTCTTTGGACAGAGGACACAAGTGCACCACAGAGACATGAAGAGACAATGCAAGGACGGATGGTCAGGTAGGGCGCAAACCCGAGGACCTACCCGCTGATTTGACCATTTTTCCTTGATATTTGTGCTTCTACCATACAGTACGTAGGCTAAGTAAGTAACCAATGTAGTTAAATGGTTTCTTTTTTGTCTGTTTTAACTGTGTTTATTGTTTCCTACTTTGTTTTGCTGTAGCAGACAAAGTTAATACTGTTAAAAGTCCAGTTATGAACAACATGGATCAAAGATTTGTGGTTGCGTTGGGTGGAATCGCTGAAAATCATATTGACATGAAACAGGCAGAGGAGGAGAAGATGGCAAAATCAGCTGGGGTAGTGTGGGCAGGGCATCAAAGCCACTATGGCTGTAGGACATATCATTTTTTGAGGGGCCAAACTGATGGGGTGCAGCAGCCATTGCCATAATGACCTTCGTGAAATTTCTGCACTGATGATTATACACAGTGCATTTTTTTTTTTTTTAAATGGACAAGACTCCTAGTTAGCTATTATGCCAACAGACTTTTGCCATATGTGTAATAATATAAGAATTATTACTTACACATTTTCCTGTGATTTTAGATTAATCAGAAGACATGTCTTATTTTCATACATGCCTTTAATGACAGATGCTAGGACATTTCATTTATTTATTTATTTTGCATCTAGTGCAGTCAGAGGCATTAATACCAATCTAGTAACAGATAAGATTTCAGCTACTATGATAGAACAAAGACTTCAACATGAAGTGTAGGGGTAGCAAATTATCCAGTTTCAAAATCATATCAGAGAAGATATAGGGAGTGTTGTTTTGAAACAGATTTTTTTTTTTTTTAAAGCTGACTTCACAAAATGAAACAGATCCCTTTTCAGTCCAGCATCTTGCATGAAGCTCTGGGAGGTGCTATCGAACTATGAAGGTATATTTGTGTCTTTATTATGCAAACAACAACAAAAAATTTTTGAAAGCAAATTTCTTGCACTGCAATCAAAAATCAAGTTTGTAAGTGAAAATATATAAACTGTGAATAAATTATGTGTTAGTTTTGCTTATGAAACTAGAATTTTTGGCTGCAAATCAAACAACTTTGCTTCCAAAAAAACCCCTACACTTTCAAAACGAAAACCTACGCTTTCAACAAAAAAAATCTACGCTTTAAAAAAAACAACCTACGCTTTCAAAACGAAAAGCTATGAGTTGAGTTTGGACGTAGTGGGCGGGGCATATGCTGCTGAATGAGCAAGGAGTTTCTATTGGTGGGTTCGACTTGGATCCCGGTATCTGCCTCCACTGTAAACACTGACGGGAGGTTACTGTGATGAGCGACATGGAGGTAAGTTATACATTATATTGCTCTGTTTTGTCAAACATATTTTAAATGTAGCAGCACTTCACTTTGTTTTTAAAGAACGACATGGAGGGCTGATGTGTTGACATGAAGCCTCACTTTCTAGGTCGGCGAAAACCAAGCTTAGGATTTATTTAAAATTGTGTCATACATGCGTATCTAACCTTAGCTAACATAGTCATGCCTCAGGCATACGTTACTCCCATACCGGGAGGTTATAACATCACATGTTTGTTAAAATGATTGGTTAAGTTACATGACATTTGTAGTTGACAAACGAGCTAACGTTAGCTGACAAGCTAACTAAAATTAGTGGCAGCTCATCTGCCTGCATCCGACCGTAGTTGGCCTTGGAAAGTAACTTTGAATGCCTTCACTTTCAAACTTCAGATGTTGACTAATAGTTTACTGAGATTGTGACGATTTTACAGTTGATTTACGCTTCATATTATGTCCATAAATGGACCAACAAGAGCTCAGGTCGACCGGTTATGAACTTTAAGTCCGGTAACGTTACAAACGTTGAGATTAATTACACGGATAAACTGAATTCGAGTATTTTGCTCCTTTTTTTTGTGAAATAAAACTAACTCTACATTTTGTTTTGTTACAGGGAGCCAGGAGCAAACGGCTCAGTTCATCAAGCTGAGGGGGAGAACGATGGCCTCTTCACCGGGGCCAAACATTCAGCAGCCGTAGCTTGGAATTAAGACATTAGTCCTTTTGTAATATCTCCATTTGACCATCCTGTCCTTAAGGTTACAAGTACATTAGCTCTCATCCAATACAAAGCCTTTACTAATAGGACAAACAATAGAGAGGACAATACACTTCTGATGTGTTATTGTTGCTGTCACACAGATGACAGTTGTGACTGTCACTTTTTCTTTTATTTATTTAATCCCACAATAAGACATCCATGTAAATGATTTCTGTGTGGATTTGTGTATATTCTGCTGTGTAAAATGTGTCAATCTTCTAAATTTGCATTCTGGTGTTAACTTTATTCATTTCTCAATGTTTTCTCAATGTGACAATTTTGGAGAAAATAATCCTGCAAGCAAAAAAAGGGACAATTTATAGAAAAAAGTAAAGTATGTCCATATGTGTTACTGCAAGTTAATAAACACGTTTGCTGACATTTGTTTTGCTACTGTTGTTTTTGTTAACTGTCCTCTGCCTTAGGATTGCAAGTATTCAGGCTCTTTTCTCTACTAGAAAGATTCATTGAGAAATAAATAAATATATATGTATATATACATTTATGAATATACATGTATGTATACATGTGTGTATATATATATATATATATATATATATATATATATATGTGTGAATTAAATAAAAAAGTTATTGATAAATACATTATTTTATTTACAAGAACTATAAATTATTGAAAATGTGTTATTTAACAGCAACTGATTGAATTATTAACTGATTATTAATTTAGAAAAACTATATTATGAAAAAACTATGAATGAATTATTGAATATATGATTGAAAAACTGATTAAAACTAAAACCTTTACAGTATATATATATATATATATATATATATATATATATATATATATACATACACACACACACACACACTGTATAATCCTTCTGAGCAGGCATGCTAGGCACGGAAGCCTATATTGTTTCATCAACATATAGGCAGCATAAAGTTAGCTGGTGACGCAAACAGGAAGTCCTCTGTAGCATAGGCCGTCTCATTTCGGAGGCCGCTCAGTCCAGCCTTTGTGGTCCTCAAAGGACGTGGCCGACGTGGACCACGAGGGCTGGGTCCACTGAAGGATGCAGCCACTGGATTGGGACATATGCAGTGTTTACAATGGAAGCAGATACCGGGATCCAAGTCGAACCCACCAATAGAAACTCCTGGCTCATCGAGCATTGTATGCCCCGCCCACTACATCCAAACTCAACTCGTAGGTTTTCGTTTTGAAAGTGTAGGTTTTCATTTTGAAAGTGTAGGGTTTTGATTTGCAGCCAGAAATTCTAGTTTCATAAGCAAAACTAACAAATAATTTATTTTCAGTTTATATATTTTCACTTACAAAGTTGATTTTTGATTGCAGTGTGAGAAATTTGCTTTCAAAACATTTTTTTTTGTTTGAGTAATAAAGACACAAATATACCTTCATATAAGTAAACACAAGAACAGTTTCTTCCCACAGGTAGTCAAAAGGGTAGGGGTGTTACTTCTTCCTGCTCTCAAGCGTTCCTGATCCATGATCAGTGCGTGGCCCCGCCCCCATATTTAGTATTGAAAGAATATGGGATATTGTCCACCACTTCTCCACAACAAGCACTCTGTTTTGGATATGGTCTTAATTGTTTCAGTAACAAGGTTACAGGCACGCACGCACACACACACAAACACACACACACACACAGTTGATTCCACAGAGTGATGTAACAGTGATGTACCTGTCTCCTGAAGTAGTCGGGGCCCTTGTTGAGGATGCGGAGGGGTACGGCGGAACTGAAGGCCGTTGCGGGGCCAGCGGCCTTGCTATCTGGCAGGGCTGGAGCCAGTGTCTCTGTCGGCATGGCAACGAGGCGACTGGGGTGGCCGGCCGTGGTGGCAGCGGGTGCGGGGGGGTCGACAGAGGGCGGGGGCACCGGAGGACCCCCAAAACATGAAGACACAAGGTGGAGAGGAGAAAGTCTAGAAAGAGTCAAACCCCCTGGCCCTCCTCATCGCCTGTGGGACCCTGTGGGGCCAAGCCAGACTTTGGGCTGGGGGTGGGGTGCTGATGAAGTACTGTATTGAAACACACTACTGCATCGCCAGGGTAGGATGATCTCTGTTAGCACCTAAACAACTGATCTCTGATGGTCTTTACTGAGAGGTCTCTACTGGTTTGCAGTGCTTAGCAAGATGGACAGATAGATGGATAGAAAGAGAGTGAACAAGCTCAGTGACAGGAGGGAAAGGAGGGCACACAGTGATGGGTGTGTTCCAGTGCAGTGGTGTGGATGAGTGCTTCCACGGGGGCTGAAGGAAAAGTAGAGGACGGTGGAAGAGGAATGCCCCGACGCCTCTCCACGCTCGCTTCAGCTCTCCTGTCAGCTCACCACACTATCTGGAATAGGAAAGAAAGAAGACAGAGAAACAGCCAATGAGGTTCGAGCTAGACTGTGACATCATGCACCTAGCAACAATTGCCGGAATAGCTAGGACACACACACACACACACACACACACACACACACACACACACACACATTACAAGGTACCACTGTGTAAAGAAAGCTGTCTGTGTAAAGGATGACATAAACATAAGGGTCAAACTCCAGAGAGCCCACTGGGGCCGCACACTTCATGGTCACTTTAGTGCTTTGCTCAAGGGCACCTAAGTGGTGCTATTCGTTGAGAGAGGACACCAGGCTGGACACAAACCTTTTTTATCTTGTAGTGCTGTGCATTACATGTGGTGCTAATTAGCAAATGTTAGCTAACATTAGCTTATAGCTTAAACCACACCGGTGTTAAAATGCACCCTCTCACATGTCCGTAGACTAAAGAGGCATTCAGACCAAAAACTGCCGTGTCATAAAAAAAACCCCAGCACATTACAAAAGTTTCCATCCAAATGCATCAGAAATTGAAAAAGAATTTCGAGAACATTTGATGGAAGAAGATGCAAATTAATGCTTGTTCCCATCTTCATGTGATTATTAGGAAGCGCCAATTGTACGGTCAGAAAACCATTTTACCAATGCAGAAGATGTGATTAAAGGAGCGCCAGTCAGACCTCAAACGATGAAGAACGATGTAGAAAACTGGATGGAAAAATCTCTTTTTGTTGATGAACAATGCTAAATATCCATTTCCAACTTTTCCACCTTGAAATAATCCCCCTCAAAAGTTTTATTTTTGTGTGCGATATTTCAATATTGTGACCATTTACACTAGACATGCCGAAAATGCATTGATACATTTGCATTGTCACTATTATGACTGATGGGATTAATCATAGATCACATTATTCAGCGTTATGATTGTCTCTGTTGTTTTATATTGCAGTATACATCATTGACATACTTTCCCATATTTATTGTTATATATTCCTAGTTTTTACCTTTAGAGAGGGAAGTTTGTCTTGAAGCTTGCTGCTGTACTTATAATTTACACATTCAAGAAGGGTGCTTCATTCAGCCGTGAGTGTGACTACAAACGGAGTGTGAGGTGAGGAGGCGGATTGGAACTGTGCCATAACAGACCATGGCTGACGGGTGCCACTATTGTGAAGCCTTTGCTGTCTTCCCTGCTCACTTTCAAGCCTCTTACACATGAAATGGAAGAGCTTAATGAACAGTATCAATAATTGTAGTAGTTTCCTTTTCTATAACAGCCTCCTATAATCTGATGGAACACAGCATGGATTATGTGTTGTTTAATCTGGGGTGATGAAGCCGCTCATATTGGATTGAAAAATCTGTATGGAATATTAATTATGAATATGAAAGCAACTGCTGTGTGCATTATCTATTTTCTTTGTGTGTCGGACTGATTAAAATCCTCTAATCTGCCAGCCGAATCTGTAGCCTGCAGAGATGGTTTACACACGCACGCACACACACACACACACACACACACACACACACACACACACACACACACACACACACACACACACACACACACACACACACACACACACACACACACACACAGCTGTACCTCTCTTTTCTCTTTTGGAATATAATTCCAGCTCAGATGCAAACTGGGGAGCATTTGTATTATTTGCTCAAACACAGCAAGAACCCAGCAGAACAGGGTTTTGTTTAGGTAGCTTTATGTGAGCTGGATGAACCTTCCTGTGATGGTCAGTAGCTATTGTGAGGAATTTAAGGTTTAGAAGCATTCCTAGTATGTTTTAAAGCACTCCTAGTGGTGGATATTTTATGTCAATGTTTACTTAAGGTTTAAACCAAAGGTATAATTATTATATAATATGTTTGCTTGTAGAAGTTTTGAACCAGGGAGTGTGGTCATTTCATGCATTGAATGTATATTGAGTGACTGTGAGGGGGGTTTGAGGAATGTGAGAAGGTGTGAACCTGCGGGGGAAGTATACGTAGTTGACTGAGGTGTCTGCCCAGGACAATGGGTCAAGAGCCAAGGAGGAGCTCATTGGTCTTCAGCCAATCGTCGAGCAGATCGATAGGCTGAGGAATGTGACTCTTGGGAGACAAAGAACTGTAAATCCCAGGAGAGAATCAGACCTTGTCCTGACCATGATGCAGACATGCAGAGATGCAGTCCATCGCATGGCCCGGATGGGGCCTCACTTTCATGAAATTAATATGTTTGTTTTGTTATTAATAGTGTATTCGGTTTGTAATTGTATAGCTTCTGTTTGTTATTAAATAACTTTTGATTTGATTTTAACTTGGACCAGCTGATTTTTTGGCCCTGCTCTGCTGACTAAAGACGCAGCAGTAGGAGACATGCGGCTTCCCCTTGTCTGCGAGAGAGTTGAGACCCTAACACTATTAAACTCCGATCCTGGTACCGACAGCCGCTGTCTGACTTCTTTTACTCCTATAGTACTGTTATTATGGTAAGGATGACCTGTGAGTAAGGGGAACGGTGTTACTGCCGTTTTGCACTCGGTAACTCCCGTTACCGCAGTCTTGACAAGGGAGGAGTGAGCTGAGGGGTATTCAGTTTGTTGTAATCTACAATCTCACCACTCACCAAATCCTATGGTCCTTTTTCGAAAGTTATTAAATCCAAAGTGTGCCCAAACATTTATAGAAAAAGATGACCTACAAGATAACTCTTATTTGTTGTAAAAATAATATATAGGAGAGCGTCCGGTTTCGGGACCTCAGGTTAGCATCCCTCCTATTTGCAGATGATGTTGTTCTGTTGGCTCCTTCAGAACGTGACCTACAGGGGGTTTGCAGCCGAGTGTGAAGCGGTCGTGATGAGAGTCAATACCTCCAAGTCTGAGGTCGTGTTCTCTGCCGGAAAATGGTGGATTGCACCCTCTGGGTTTGGAGTGAGTCGCTGCCCCAAGCATATCCCGGGGTCTATCTAATCGGAGTAGAGCTGCTGCTACATCGCATCAAAAGGGGCCAGCTGAGGTGGTTAGGGCCTCTGATCGAGATGAGCTCCTGGAGGCCTCCCTTTAGAAGTTTTCCGAGTACGCCCAACTGGTCCCGAGGTAGACCCAGAACACGCTGCAGAGATTATATATCTTGTCTGAGCTGGTAACGCCTCGGGGTTTCCCAGGAAGAAAAGTGTTGCTGGTGAGAGGGACGTCTGGAATACCCCGGAACACCTCAGCCTGCTGCACCAGCAACCCGGCCCCAGATAATAGGAAGATGATGGATGGTTAGATCGCATTTGCGAGCCAATCCAGAATTGTGGAAGAAGAATATGTATGGAAAAGTTAACTTTCTACAGTTTGAGGGTTGTAAATGTAGACTTTTTAAGGGTCTGTGAATGCATGATGCATGTATCATGTGATTACTCTGTGATTCATGTACTGAACAAGGCCATATGTTTCTAGTTTACAACAGACACACAACACAGATAAACACACACACACATTGAAGGACTGATTTCATTTGGATTAGGAACATGTGTCTTGCTCATTTCCTGCACAACTCACTGTCAGACAGAGGAAGGAGAGAAAAGGTGGACAAACACCAAATCTCTTCTACTTGCAATATCCTACAGACATTTTCTCTCTTCTTTTACACCTGTAACACAGACTGACTTCAACTCTTATCATGCTCTAGCAGACGGGAGAAACACTGGCGTGATTAGTCTACGTTTCGCCTGCTTTCAAAAATCAAAGCGAAAATCAGCCAACACACACACACACACACACACACACACACACACACACACACACACACACACACACACACACACACACACACACACACACACACACCCTCCCTCCCTCCCTCCCTCCCTCCCTCCCTCCCTCCCTGTAAACACATGACAGTCATGAGAGAGAATGGGTTCCAGCCCTAAATGCCTGCAGGACTATTCTTTCCCAGAGAACAGTTGGCTGTTCATTTCTGGTAGTGGTGTAACGGATCATAACACTTACGGTTCTGATTGTATCACGGGTCAGAGTCACGGATCGGATCACAGATCAGCTCAGCACAAAAGGAAAAAAATGGAGCAAATATAACTTCTAGAGATCCCTGATCGTGTTTTTTTTTGCCGTCGATACTAATTGTCAATCATTGATGTTGGATTATAGCAGCTGGTCTACAAGGCTACTGTCCCAAAAATCATTTCAACCACTCTTAAGTCTGTAAACCATAACATGTTCTAAATGTTTTCCTTTTACTTTACTTATAGTGTTTTTTCCTTCATAAAAACACACAATTCAAATCATAAGGAAATAAAATATTGTATATTTATGGATTAAAACAAATCTTGTCGTTAGTTGTTTTAATTATTTTTTATAATGTGGTTAGAGCTAGGGATGGGTATTTCCGATACCGGTGCTAAAACGATACTTTTAAAACGATACCGGTGCCTAAACGGTGCCTGAACCAATACCTTAAAAAACAAACACACAAAACGACGATTGTCGACATTAAAGAAAGGCTTTTTTTTATTGCCAAGGCAAGTTGTTTTCTTCAAATTGAACAATATATTAACTGTTTGAAGTATACTATAAATATAAATAAATACAAAACACTTGGCTTCAAACTACAGATTCAAACTTTTTAACTTCAAACTATGAACAATATACCATTTTGGCACCGGTTTTCGGTACCCAACCCTAGTTAGAGCTAGTGTTAGGAAGCTACAGCTCATAATTCATCTCTAATATCTATTTTATATTGCTGTGAAAACATCTCAAACAACTGGATTTATTCAAGTTAATCACCAAAACTACATTTTACGAGATTACATGTGAACACATCATGATAACGTTATCATTTTCACTGAACAGAGCCTCATAATGTAAGTGAATGGAACCTTTGTCCTGCTGTCAATTTAAACACAGACTGGATGTTTACAATGTAACATAATCAGCGATGACTAGAAAAGCATAAATTATGTCCTGATCTCATATTTTACTGAACATTTGTGGATAATGATCGTCAGTAAACTATATTTCAGACTGTGATGTCACGTGTGTGCCAAACCATGAAGAGGATCCGTACGGATCAACAGTGGTCCGTTTATGAACTGTAACGTCTTATTGTTGTGTTTACCAGGATAGCTGGTACTCACATTGGCTGTATTTTGATTGCATGGTTTAATCCTTGTTTAATCCAGCACATTGAAGCATCACTCTTTCCCTTCCTACCTTTCACAATAAAAGCCCTAGACAAACACTCTGCATCACTATTTGCAGAAGGAACTTAAATTCACTCTAAGAATTTCGCTAAGAGCAACATCTGAACATTTTGAAAAGTCCACAGAGATATACTATACATCGGATCAATTGAGACCCATTCCAATACCAGGTGTGAACTGACTTACTTAGAGTACATCCACATTACTCCGTTTTCGTTTGGAAACGCATATGTTTTGCTACGGTTACACTGAGCGTCCACACTACGCCGGCGTTTTGGAGCACCGTAAACGGAGGAGTTTAGATACGATCCCGAAGCCGGATAACTTTGGAAACTCCGGGTAGCGTATTCGTGTGGACGGACGGAAACGCATACGTTTGGAAACGATGACGTAACACCCGCGATCGACTACCAGGTTAACTGACAACTGATTACAGGCATTGCTGACCTTGTTGTCTTTACTAGCAGCTGTTGTCCAGTTAAAGTCTGCATGTCTGCGGAGGAAACAGCTGTTATTGTAGCGATCGGTGAGCTTAACTAACGTTAAGTCTGAAAAATAAAACGTATTAAACTTTCCACGAACTGTATCTGTTTGAGTTTATAGAGGAAGATTTGAGAGAAGATCTTAAGTATCAAACGCATACTTACGATCATTAAAGACTACTTTATTACTCTGGTTGCTTAGTTACAAAATACGACAATCTACTTCCTGTTTACAAACGGAGTAATGTGGATGTAGCCTTAGACCTGTCCCTTGATGATCGGATCACCCGAGATGCATTCTAATACCAGGTGTGAACAGGGCCTGTGTCCTTTATGTGGTTCTGTTAGCATGTAGCATTTTCTATCGATAGAAATAGAAAATATGGGACAATCCAGGTGAAAACTAGCACAGTGCATGGGTTGCTTTTGGTGCATTTATCACAGTGTTCCCAGCTCAGATTTTTCCATGTCCAGTGGCAGCCTTCATTCTGCTTCGCTGAAACCGACCGCATCGTGTAGCTTAGTTTCGTTTACGCGCACATTTGGACATCACTTGGTTTATTTAAGAGTTAGCATCTACAACTGTGCACGATGTCATTGTAGTGTCTCACTCCTCCACTCTCCACCTCCTCTCTTTCCTCTTGTTTTAAGTCTCTCTCCCATGTATCAACCCTGGGCATACAGCCAAGAATCAATAGCAAACACACCCACACACAGACCCTCTAGCTCTTTCAATTTCCTGTGTAAGCAGCATGTTGAGCAGAGGCTGCAGAGTACTGCTCGGAAACCAACCACGCTCTCGGCAGCAGGAGGCGGTTCACTCCACGTTCCCACCAGTATTCATCATAGTTCAGTGTTCCCCTTCAAAGGTCGAGCTTTCCATTTATAATCACCTGGTTTGGCACAGACACTGTTGTACTATCACATCATAGTATCACAAAGAGACAGGTACTGAGAATTAAAGTACGCATCAACTATCTGATATACTTCATTCAGCTGAGTGATGTGGTTTCTTTACTATACATATTTACAGTATTTTGCCTGTAGACCTACAGCTCAAGTGTTACTAGTAACATTAATGAAGCTCCGTCACATGACAGTGTACTAGTGAGTCCAATGAGTTAGCTTACACAATACCAGTACCCTGGAACTGACTCACTCCAATGGAATGCAGCTATTATTTTTTTTATTTATTATCATTTATTATTAGTTTTTAGATACATCTGTTGTTTTTATGCTTTGACAAGTCCAAATGCCGGCTGAGAAACAGCTTATTCTTATGTTGACCTTAATAATTATGAATACCACCAAATACACTGAAGCGGTCAGGTTGGAAACCCATGGGTTTATTCATTTTTCTCCTTGTTGCATGTAATGTTGCTTGAAATATGACCAATGCGTTTTGACTGTAGCTGAAGTTGTACTGTTATAAACAACTAATTTCCAAGGATTCCAGGAATAATGTTTCTCTGCTCCAGGGACAGAACATGTCTAATGTTATGGAAAAATATGAATACCTAGCCCATACCAAATCGCTATTTTCCAAGTATCTGTTATTTTTGATAATGCTGCGTCGAGGCTTCCATCATACGCAAGTGGGCGTGGTTTCATCTCACAGCCATGTTTCAAAATGATGCAGTAGGTGGAGTTAGGCTAAGACCTGGGGGTGAAGTTACACCTACAGCTTCAAAGCACAGTAACCCTGAAGGCCTGGCTGCTATTACTGGTTGATGCAAACTGCATGCTGGGCATACTGGGTAACCCTAAAGTCCAGACACCACGTGATGACAACAAGAGCTAAGATTGGTCACCTTGGGCTGCTCGCTTTTCTAAAAATGTCCAATGAGGGTGAAGCTTGTTGAGGCTTAGTGTTCTGCTCTTTTTCACTTACACACATCTGGCAAACACATCTCTACTGCCCCCATCACCGCTCTCTACCCCAGTGAACTGAACATTAGCACAGCAACTGCACAGCAGTAGTAAATATTCAGTAATGAAACACTCGATTCTAGCAGGCTTCCTAACTAATGTGAAAACGATTTTATTGCAACACTACAAGATACACTCATTCAAACATCACAGTCACTATGAAAAACTACCAGATGACTCTGTATTGTCTCAAGCAATGAAACATTTCTTTTAAATGTATTATCTATATAATTAGCTCTGTTTGTCTGTTTGTGTTAAATGTTCAATATAGAACATGCAGATTCTGGGCCGGGATTGCATCCACACAGCTCTCACCTCCGATGTCACAAGCAAACATGGAGGTTGAGCTGATATGGCGTTCTCTGCTCAGGATGCCAATATTAGTCTCTATCGTTTATATAGCAAATAGTTGTTTGCTGCTATATTCAGAGGTGGGTAGAACAGCCAAAAACTGTACCCCACTAAAAGTACTGTTTGCAAAAAAAGTACTCAGTAGAAGTAAAAGCAGTCATCGAAATTAGGCCTGCAACGATCAAACGATTAGTTGTTAACTATGAAGTAGATTGGCAACTTTTTTGATAATTGATTAATCGAGTCATTCACAAAAAAAACATTTTCTGATTCCAGCTTCTTAAATATGAATATCTCATGGTTTCTTTACCCATCTGGGACATTGAACAGAACATCTTTGAGTTGTGGACAAAACAAGACATTTGAGGACGTCGTCTTGGGCTTTGGGCTGACATTTTTCACCCTTTTCTGACATTTTATAGGCCAAACGACTAATGGATCAATCGAGAAACTAATCAACAGATTAATCGACAATGAAACCGGCACACTACTGTCTTTGTTTACTGTCTGAGTTTAAGAAGTGAACATACACTTAGTGATGAAATGACAAGTCTTCATCTCCTGATTAGATAACCTGCCCCATATACCCCAGACATTATTCTGTAACTCTCAAGTCTGATCGCTAAATATTACTTTTATATTATACTAAACAATTTTCTTAATTTATATTCTTTGCTTGTTGTCTCCTATATTATATTATTATTTAGCAAATAATTGGTAAATTGTGTGCATTGTAGACCATGTCTGCTATGTCCAAAAGTAAATCACAAACTCCTGCTGTGGATCCAGCTGTGATGCTGTGAACAGAGAGTCATGTGGCGGCGTGTGCCTCTTAATGGATCATGAATGCATAAAGTAAAAATAACAAAAAAAAGTAGCTGGACATATGTATCCAATAGTAATGGAGTAAACGTAATAATTCTTACAAGTGCAAAATACTCCTAAAAGTTACTTGACTACATGTAAAAGGAGTACATGTAACGGAGTAAATGTTTTGTGAGGATGCTAATAGTACGATTAGTTTATGGAAATGGGATGACATTGAAAAAAGACATATGTGAACTGTTAAAAAGGTGCTAATCATAGCCTTTTAATATATTACAAGAGATAACTACTCATCTGTTGAGGTATTGTCCTAGTTACGGAGCTGAAACTGAATAGAAAAAACAAATATATTTTTTAAGACTGACAGTAATTGAAATGTCTTGTTGACTTTCACTTCTTTCATTTGGTCTAGATTTAACTTTGGATAGCATCTCCAGTTTTTTCATAAATAAGAAAAAGTTATTACCAGTTTGCAGCTGTCCTATTGGCTAGCCAAAGGGGCCACTTCTACTCTCCAAGCTTTTTGCTATTGGCTGTCGGAGCTGGACGCCTCCCCCCTCTCCTCCATGTGCTGCAGGTCGACAGTGGGTGTCACAGCTGTCAATAACAGAAACCAATGACAATGTATTAAGAGCAAATCATCCAAAGTCTCTCATGATCAGTCAAATTATTGACAGCATTCTACAACAGAGCCAGCAGCAGTTTGGGTCATCCTAGAATCTAGTTGTATTCCCAAGTGAAACAAGTGAACAGAACAGCGAGACAGACAGAGATAGAGATAGAAAATGGAATGTTCCTCACTGATATTTGTGTGTATTTATGAAATGTCTCAGAGTAGGAAACTCTCTCTGAAGCAGTCCTGCTTCAGAGGGTCTGTTCCAGGATCTAGTCCTGGTGGGCCTGCTGCTGTCATGACCAATCTGCACAGAACATCTGGCATCCATAACTGCATCTATGTCTCATTCATGTCAGGAGCAAGAATACATATCACACTGCTGATATTTGACTCATGACACTGACATAGGTGCTGAAACCTGGGTGACATCGTGACTACCTGCAAACAAACACTATTGAGGTCCCACCAGGTGGACCCTGGTTCCATCGGTAGCAATCCTGGATGTGTCACGGCTCAAAATGTTCATATTTTCCCGTGAACACAAATTCATTACATACGAGCACTAACTGTGAACGTGCCAACTACTGTCAAGAAAGAATTTACAAAGAATGAACTGCCAATCTCAAGGTCCGATTCACAAAAGATACTGTGCCAATGATGTTACAGTGCAAACACAACCATAACGTTTGGCAGCTGAGTGACATTTGCCCTGATACAATGTTCACGTGCATTTTGTAAAATAATCTCTAATATGAGATAGAAAGTCAAAATTATGAGATAGTGAGTCGAAGTTATGAGATAGCATGTTGTCTGTGTCCCGAGATTAAAACTGTCACAACAGGTGAACAGGAGAGGCAACAGCCCGTAAAGCGGTTTTCCAACAAATGATTGAGTTGAAAATGATCGCCAAATAATCCCAAAATGTCCAAGCAGAGAAAAATTGATGTAGAGGGAAGAACATTTTATGAAAGATGGAAAACAAAACATGTTTGTGCTTCAAGGAGAAAAACCGGTCTGTCTTCTGTGCTATGAGGCAGTGTCTGTGATGAAGGAATACAATCTACGTCGGCATTTTGACACCAAACACAGAGCTAAATTTAGCCTCCAAGAAAAAAAATTAAATTGTCCAAGAATTAAAGGGTAGACTGTAATCGCGGCAGAATATATTTACAAAAGCTACAGCCCAGTGCATGCTTAAAGGTATGTGAGCAGGTGTGCTTCGACCAGATACAGACTTTTACAAATGTCAGTTTGTGAAGAAACACCATCGCAGACCGAGTTCAAGAACTAGCAGGTAATCTAACAACACAGCTAGCTGAAGAGACGAGCAGTTACTTGTCTCTTTCATTAGCTGTTGATGAAAGCACAGACAACACGGATACATCATACATCTATCAATGTTTATAAGAGGCTGAAGGCAGACCTGACCGTCAGTGAGGAGCTCTTGGTGACAAAAATAGCTTTGAACAAAGTGAATGTAATAACTTGTTTGATGATATTTGTCTTTGTTATTTTCTTTAAAAGTTTGATCTTTGTTAGAGTAATGTGGGTTTCTTAACCCTACATTAAAATGATTTATGTTATAACAGAAATGTGCTTAAATATAATTTTACATGTATAAAAATTAATGTACAATATTTTTACGCTTGAATAAATGATAATCAAATGCAGAGACAGTTATTTAACAATATGTTAGGGAGTAAATACAGTTATATAGTCTTTCAGTTACAACCGGCCCTTTGAGGGCCACCATGACGCTGATGTGGCCCACGATGAAAATGAGTTGGACACCCCTGTAGTAGAGATACTGACCTGTCAATCACAACGTAGCTCCGTCCTAAACAATCCCTGCTTTATTTGACTCTAAATGGACCATAATTTACTAAATGAACATCATTATGTATTGAAGAAGACTTGAAACTAGAGATTGAGACCATAAACTCATGTTTACAATGTTTACTGAGGTAATAAATCAAGAGAAAATGACTCTACTTCAATCATCAGAAGTAGAATCATTTTCTCTAAGACTTCTATACAACCAGAGGTGTTGCCCCCTGATGGACATTAGAGAGAATGCAAGTTTAAGACTCTTCAGCTTTGGCTTCACTTTTCAGGACCGGAGGTTGCCTCCTGGTTTTACACATCTCTAGTTCTTCTTTCCTTTATATCAACGGTCTGGTGTCCCTTGAATTGGAATTCATTGTGTAGCTTTCCCTGGTTCTAACCTTCATCAAATCCACTCCTACTAGCTGACATCATCACCTGGCCCCACACCGATTGGTTCTACATTAAGGACTCACTGTAGTGCCTACGTATGCGGGAGCTCAGCGGTCCAGATGGTCACTCAGTGAGAGCAGGAGTCCCACCAAATGACCTGCTAGCTGTGTTACAGCTATACAGCAGAAACACACAAACAGGTCCCACTACTGCACATTGGTGAGTAGGAACAAAATAAACGACATACCCTTAAAGTCAGCAGCACTCTGTGCTTCGGATTCTTTGGTCTTCAGCAGATTATTTTATCTGAATAACTTGATTCTGCACAGCAGCTCTCTATAGTTTCAGTTATAGTTTTTCCCCCCCTGTCAATACACAATGGTTTGTCACAGAGAGGAGAGTGACCATGGTGGCTACTTTTACAGCGACATCGCGCACATACCTGTGCCCTGCGCAATGAGCCACAGCCACACTGTGGCTCATTGGTAGAGCAGGCTGGACCTTCCATCAGAGGATCGGCTGTACAATCATAGCTAGTCCATGTCAATGCGTCACTTAACACAATCAGTGTATGAATGTGTGTGAATGGGTGAATGACATGTTGTCAGCGCTTTGAGTGGTCGAACTAATATAACATTGATGATTTCAGTTTATTACTATAATATACTATTACATATTAACTTTGTGGCTTTGGACGTCATTTCAATCAGTAATGATGACATACAATCTGTCAAGTTAATTGCTGAGATCTGTAACATGTGACATCACTACTACGAAGTCACAAGCCAAACGATCAGACATGTTGGACACAAACATTCTCGTGCACCCTATTTTATCCTTGATAATGCTAAATAGTGAACAACAAATCTATGTTGAAATCAGCAGGAGAAGAGCTAGTTAACGTTAGCTGTTAGCAGTCAGTGGGCAGCGCAGTCCTGCATGGCTAAATAACAAATCCAACAGCTAACAGTAACGGAGGTTGCATTGAGTTATGATTTTGATGCGTTCAAGCTCTATTCAGTGTTTTTTGTTTGGTTTTCAGCGCACTAGTATCAGATACAGACTTGGAATCGGCCGATTCACAAGTTCTCAGGTATCCGAATGTAAAAAATCGGAAGCATTGGAACATCAAAGTCAACTCTGAGTCGCAAGTTTTTTGTTATTACTCAAGATTATTACTGGTATTTTCTTTTTCAATACATCTCACCTACGATTATATAAGTTTTGAAGTTACAATCTCAAAGATCTCTGTTTCGTTCTCTTGGCGACACCTATGGTGATCAGCAGTGTGTTTTAGGATTTCTATTTTACTTTTTTATTTCATCATCTGTAGACATCTCTCTTGGCCATGGTTACCGTTTACCTGCAACACTAGCAGTGACCTGGAAAAAAACTGTAAGCGGCGAGTCTGACCAATGCTGGGTGACGGAAAATGGTCACTGATTTTTCACGCAAATGTTGCCACAGTTAATGGAAAATTAAAAAAAGGTTATTACTTTAAAAATATAATTTAGGGATGCTGCCCGGCTACGCACAGTCCAGACTACCTGCAGACCAGCCGCCCCACTAACTAGCATCCGACTATATTAGCACATCTCAGAGTAGTGGTGTAACGGACCACTGTCAATCCGTACGGATCCCCCCTCACGGTTAGGCACGCATGTGAACCTCGGAGTATCACGTTAACCATCACAGTGTGAAATAAAGTTTTACTGACGATCGTTTTCCGTCGATCTCTGATAAATCCAGTGGTTTGAAGATGTATGTTTTCACCACAACATAAATAGATATTAGAGATGAATTATGACCAGTTTACAATATCTCTAAGCAGCTTATAATACATTATTAAAACCACTATTGACAAGATTTGTTTCAATTAATAAAAATACAATCCTTTCCTTATCATTTGAATTGTGTGTTTTAGTGAAGAAAAAAACACTACAAATTACTATAACAAAGTAAAATGATAACATTTAGATTTTTGATGGTTTAGACCAGCTGCTATAATCAAACAAAGGCATCTGTATCTGCTAATATGGATCATCAATGATTGACAATTAGTATAAAAAAAAGTGATCAGAGACCTCTAAAAGTTGTATTTGCTCTCTTTTTTTCTTTTGTGCTGATCCGGTCTGTGATCAGATCCGTGACTCTTTATGAACAGTCACACCACTAATATTTGGCCCATTACACGGCAATGGTCTAAAATACAAGCTCATGTTTTCAATACCCCACATTTGCTCTACGTTCATTTCAATAGTGTTGGTTATATCCAAGTTTCCCTTAAAGTCACATTTTATCTTACATTTCAAAACTATTTGTGACTATGCTCAGTCACTGTCACCACAACACGGGGAGAAAAAAACAGATGTTTGAAGTGTCTGTGTGTGTGATGGGGGCTTTTCTAGCTCAGTGATAATGGAAGTCCAGCTCCTCAAGCCTGACTCAGCAGTATTAAACACACACACACACACACACACACACACACACACACACACACACACACACACACACACACACACACACACACACACACACACACACACACACACACACACACACACACACACACACAAATACACACGTTACATCACCAGAGTGAAGCTGGTCCTGTAGAACACAGTGTTCTGGACTAGCTTGTGGCTGCTGTTATTCAACCTCTTTTTCTCTTTAGACTTCATTCACTCAGAGTTCTCCTTCTATTTCGATCCTCTCTCTGTTCGCTTTCTTTCACTGCTGTGTCTTATTTCACAATGGTATCAGTAAGGTGAGATGCTAGTCTGTAGGGCTTAAGGTCTATTAATCCTACCGAAGGACACAAGATTTGTGGAATGCCTGTGTTGTGAAGTGGAGCTTCTAATGAGGACCAAGACACGTCTGGTTTGAACGGACCATTTTACTGTCTGGAACTGCAGTATTAGAAAAGTGAACATTCGATATGTGGCTTTCTACGTATAAATCATATCTAGGTTAGTGTCAAAAGAGCACATATGCTACAAAACGGCTCTTTAAAGTAAAAGCACTTCCTGTTTTATGCTTTTCACACTATACAGCTTAACATTATATTATACAATCAAACAATTCACAACAGCCTGAGAAGAAGAGACTCACTGCAGGGAAACCATATATGAAGTTCTGCCTCTTTCATACTATCAACAGGAAAGCTGAGTTATCGGCAATATGAGAAAAGTCATTGTGGTGTTTGTATAAAACATTCTGTCCACAGCAACAAGAATTAAATGTCGTCAAATCTCTTCCGAACAAACAACTAAGCGCTTGTTCAGTGTTTGTATGCCTTTCTTTTTTAGGTTACTGTGAGGAACCTTTAACTGTTTCTGAAACAGATTAATCCTGGTGCATCTATTTGATCTACATCAGTAAATGAGACCATCAGAAAGAAGATTGTCTATTTCTATATAGTTATTCTTAATGCTCGTCATCGAGTCCTTTTCCTGCAACATCGACGATTTATAGCACCTGGCAGCGTCCAGCCCACCAGCAACAGATCTAGATCCGGCTTCACTGCAGCCTTCGACCTGCAGTCGGAGCTCCGGTAGAGACGGAGACTGCTGCTGGGAGCAGAGCTCTCCTCCTCCAGCCAGGACTGAATGGAGCAGTGTGTCACACCCTGATGCAGTGAATTGAGAGGATTTCTAAAGGGAGTCTGGTGCTCGGAAACACTACCGCTTTTGTCCACAGGGACCGCCACAATCACCACAAAATGAAATTTCCTTGTAGTAGCTAAAAGAAATGAGTAAATAAGTGTAGCGTGGCATGTCTAGCTGTGTTCTTAAAAGGTGGAGGAAGCTGGTACTGACTGACACCACAACAAATAAGTGTCTTGCCTGAGATGCGGCATGGAGTGTAGGACTTGACCATGGCTTGGAGGTAGGAAGGAGCACTTCCCTTCGCTCTCTTGTCCGGAAGTAACCTGACGCACCAGATGGTTTGTTACACAGAACCATCTGAAGCAGTCACTTTCATAAAATACTTGGCAGGCGATTGGATGAACCATCTGTCAATCAAACCTTTGCTGAGACCAGTCAGGAGAAGGGAGAAAACGTCATTTCCAAGGAGTAAAGCCTTCAGTGTCGTCCTTCGCTCATGTTTCGATTAAGAAATACTCTCCAGTTCTGATAGAACTGATGCTACAGCATCATCTATGCCAACCTCTTTAGGAGCCGCCATTGTTGTTTGGAACAAACAGTAGTCTCTCCATGACTTGCCACAGACACGCCTAGCTCCTCACAGGACGCCGATTGGTCTGGACACAATTGCATTACTTTAAACCTGAGAGGATGGTCAAGATTTTTAGCGTGATGTCGCGATATCACAGGAATTCAACTGCCACGCACGGTACAGCCCCAGAGGTTTGAATTAGGTCTTCTAGGGTGGGTATCTGGCGAGTAGGGATTTACTGTAGTTGAGGCAAGAGGTTGTCGAGTGCCTGGACGAGCGGCTGGGCCGCCTCCCTGGTGAGGAAGGAATGATCCCTCCTGATGGTGTAAAGAGGGAACCGACCGCTGTGTTTGCTGAGAACGAGTTTGTCATCCAGGGTGGCTCCCAGGTTCCCTGCTGTCTGCATTACCACAGTACTTTCTCAATGTAGGCAAAGACACTTTGCTCATTGCTCGCCATCAAGCTAACTCTTAATGGTGATTAATCTATAATCTCACACTCACACACACACACACACACACACACACACACTCACACACACACACACACACACACACACACACACACGTAGAAGAGCTGATGAATTCTTAATGCTGACCTCGATGACAGCACGGCAAAGTCATCCATGTCTCTCTCCATCCTCTATTCCTCTTTTCTATCCCTTCTTAACCTCCCATCAACTCACCTTCGTCTGTTTCTCGCTAATCCACCCCCCCTCCCGTTCTCCTCCCACACATTCTCAGCAGGCACTGAGGTGGACAGACTGCTCCGAAGCAGGGGCCCACAGCCAAGAGAAGGCCTCAGCAACAGGGTTCAACCCATGTGATGGATGCCAACACTGCTATCTCTCCCAGAGCATTCTAATCGAGCTGAACACGTATCCTATACTTACCCTTCTCACTGCAGCTTTTGTGAAAAGATGAGCCAGATTTCAAGTTCTGCGTGCACACTTTTTCACAATAAAAGCCCTCTGTAATTTTTGCTTCTTACTTTGCCAACCTGCAGTATTAGCAGAGCCTCACCTGTCATCATGAAAAGTAAAAAACTAATGATCAAATAAAATAAATATGAATATGCTGTGCCTAGTCTCAGATAGTGCAATCCCTTACAAACTGGGTTGAGCACATGCCTTTTGCCTTCTCATTGTTTGTCACCACTGTAAAATTTGTAGACACTTTTATTACATGTCCTTTCTTTCCATAGAATAGGTAATGTATTTCACGTATGTGTAGAACCTATTTAGTCTTGCTGATGTGACATAAATCTGCAGTGAAAAAGCACAGAGGGGAGGCAAACGGTACATCTGCCTCAATGAAGGGGGCGTGCGAGAGCCCACGGCTCGGGTTTATGCTTGTTCTGCCATTGCTCTTCTTCTACACTTCTCTTCTTCATCTTATATTTTGCTCCGCTAAAGATACGCGGCGAGTCTATTTTAGACGGACCCGCGCTGAAGTCGGGTCAAGCTGCACAGAGCAGATCGACCCAGACAGGAAGTCAGACACTGAAAAGGGATAGAGCATTCAGTCATTTTTCAAAATAAAACACTATGTGCAGGCGGATCGCGGCGCATACGCTCCCGGTGGAATAAAATATGTACCTTACGTATGTGTGTAAAGAATGCTGATATGAAATATGAAAAACAACCAGTAGTCAATGTGCAAGCTGCCAATTGAATGGTGATTTAAACTACTCTATTGGGTTCATATATTTGTAAATCTGACTCTGAAAGAGTCAGTGCCTCACCAGCCACGAACCTCACCGCACGTCACTGGTCCAAAATGCCATCACTTCATCATCTTATCCTATTGCAATCAGGAGAGATGTCATTAGAATTTTACAATAATCTAATACACATGCATAAGAACTGAATAGTGCAAAGTCTTTGGCACTTGGGCTCCATCCTGAAGTAGGATAATGGAGGGGTGGTGATGCTGAGGTCAGGTAAGGCCTAATCCCCTTGGAGTCCAAACACTGGTGGTGGTGATGGGAGGTGCTGCAATCCGATAATGAATGAGGAGCATGACTGTGATGCTGACTGGAGGTGACGAGTGGAGGAGGGTTCCGCTTAAGCTTCATTTGACACTTTTAAGACTGTGTATTTTGGGAGGTCACAGTGCACTTTGACCACCAAAATCGAATCAGTTCATCCTTAAGTCGAAATGGACCTTTGAGCCAAATTTTGAAGAAAGTCCCTCAAAGTGTTCCTGAGATATTACATTCACAAGAATGGTTTGGACAAACGGACAACTCGAAAGCATAAATAAAAAGAAAAAATGTAGTGCATCACAACAGACTGCCGTCACACTGATAGAAATAACATACCCTAGAACTGTAATTAATAGCCCGGGCTTTTATTAGCTTCAATCACTGAATTGCTTTCTGCTCTCATTATATGAATCATTTCTGTCATATGAATTGAATGTGTTATAAGTCTATTATGTTGTTCATTCTGTACACATGACATCTATCACACTTCTGTCCATCCTGATAGAGGATCCCTCCTCCCTCAGGTTTCTTCTTTTTTTCTCCTTGTTAAAGGCTTTTTTGGGGGAGTTCTTCCTGTTCCAATGTAAGGGTCCTGAGACAGAGGATGGGTACAGATTGTAAAACCCTCTGAGGCAAATTTGTAATTTTGAGCTATACAAAATAAATTGAAGAAGAACCGGCGTGTAATTGGGAAAGGCCTTTCATTCATTTTGCACAAAACTCATGCTCAGCAAAGATGGGAAATACTATCAAATTGTTTATTTAAACCAGGATGAATATTACGTGTATAAACATCAGGCTATGGAATAACAAATCAATTAAGAATCACTCATTTGATCTAGCTCCGAGATAGTGAACAACACTTGTTTTATGGCACCCGACAGACGAGCACAACACCTCTCTTTATCCTTTTAATGCCCACCTGCCTGTCAACCACAAGGCTATCAGGCATATCGAAAAGGAAAAAGGGAAACAGAAACGTGGGGATGCTTTTATTTTGTAGCCAGCAAAAGTAACGAAAACAAGCATACCCAACAGTAATATGCAGGGAGCAGAAGAAATATGTTATTAAGTTAGTTAAATGAACTACACATAATGTGTGACGCTCATGGTTTCCATAAAATGAACTGAACGATTGAGTTGTGGATGATCTAACCGATCTAAAGATGTGTGGCACGTCCGTATGAACAATTGTTACCTAGCGTCTGAAACTTGCGTTTATTTGTCCAAACGTGTAGCCACGCCCGGCGAGTACTAGGGGCTCTGCTTTTAATTGTTAATTTAATTGTAAGTTTTAAGGTATTGAGGTTTGACATTTAGGTGTGAAAAAAGCTACAGATAGTGTGTCTGTACTCCCAGCCTGCAGCATAGCCATTAGCTGTGGTGTCTTACTGTGTGCTCCACTTGTGAATGGGAAAGAGATGACCCCACTCTCACCTCCCTATTCCTCTCTCTCTTTCCCAGTTTGTTCCATCGCTCTCTAACCTTTTTACAGGCTTTCAGCTTGTGTGTGTGTGTGTGTGTGTGGTATCAGTATTATTATTACATTTTCATGTAACTGAGATCCCCACTGGGGCAGAGAGGAGCAAGTCGGTCTTTTAATAAAATAGCGAGGGAGGCAGAGAATGAAGGGAAATATAGGGCAGCACAGCAATGGTGGAGAAAACATTTAAAAAAAATAACTCAATACCAGAACAACAATTTGTTGAAGTTACACCAATATTTAGGTTTACTGATAATCGTATTTGTCTCCAGAAGGAAAATCATGCAGTTTGCTCACATGAGTGAGTGAGTGTGCACCTCTGTGTCTGTCCACAGTTAATCACCACTAAACTGCGTAATATTTTGGGTGCTCGGTTATGGCTGCATGCTCCAGGACGTCTCGTGGTTGCTGTGACGCTTACTCAAACCACTTTTTGTTGCCTGTTTTATAGTCATGACCTGCCTGCTGGCTCCTCACTATCATCACCAAACCCAGGGACCCAGTGTGGGAAACCAACAAATCTCACCTCGCAAACATTTCAAATGTAGCATTGAGCGCGGCACACACTCACTTTCTGCTTTGTTCTTTAGTGCAAGTAAAGTCTCAAACTGCTCAGATTATAGGATTGGCTAACGAGAGAAGTGCATGGCTCAATTTACCACTAGCCATTAGAATCTAAAGACAAGCATTCCCTCTATTCCTATCTTAGAGGTTTTGGGAATCCAAATAGGAAAATACTGAATAAGTAAACAGTGTCAAAGTAGAAACTCTTTGCCATCTAATTGTTATGAGAAGCTTCAACTAATTATTTGATATAAAGTGAGATGACAAATGGAGATAATTTCAGTAGCTGGCTATTCATTTCTACTTCCAAGTATCCACGCAGAGCCTTTTGTGAAATACATTTTCTAAGGTTATACTTCTGACATAAACACAAACTTCTCTGAACAACACTTCTTTTTCTCAACAATGAAAATGTGTGATATTGACCTAAAATATAGAGGTACACAGAAATGTCTGAGGTTTGGATTATATTTCACTACTGACAAACCAACCCCATCGCCAGTGTTAAATGTTGGCATTGTACAGTTCTACAAACCATGGAAACATTCAATCTTGATGTTTCTGAACCAAAACTATATATTTCTACAAACATGTATATCAACGTTACAGTGTTTTAACCTCTTGTGGCGCTTTTGCTGTTTTGAAACTAAACTCTCAATTACGTTTAGCTAACAACTTCTTGGTTAGGTTTAGTAAGATATCATGTTTTGGGTTTAAATAAGCATGTTACTTTTGGTTTCACACAGTACACAAACATTAGTCTCCTAAGTGAAAGTCCTGAGTTTGACCCATCCATCCACGCCGAGCTCCTACCTACCCATCTTTAATCAAAGTTATTTGTGAAACGGCAAAAATAAAAGTAATCCAGGAGAAGAAAACGCTCCTCCGGATCATAATTGACAGTGCAGTTTCTTTGTACGGGAATGTTCTTTTCAGCACACCAGGCTGGACAGTCCATAGGATAAATAGGATTGAACAATATCTGCATAACCCTTTCAAAATGTCAGAGAGTTCCATCAGGGAAATAAACACCAGAGAAATCCTTTAACCTGCTCAGTCCCCAGCAGCTATAGATTGTCTTTCCAGTAAGTACAGATGGGCTCTTAATTAAACAGGCTGGTACAATAAGAGATGTTATCCGGTCGATCTCCACGCGTGAAAGCTGCTCAGACCTCTTTACTTCCATTAAATACTAATAGTTTAGTTTTGTGTTTTGCTCCATGTCACCTACTTGTGGTTTCTGAAAAGGTCATAGAGATCATTCTTCTTCTTCTACACGCTACATTAAAACATACAGACTTACCACAAGAGCATTTCCTGGAATTCCACACAGTTATCAAGCATTTGATAACTTGCCGAATGAGGAAGCACACAATCACGGTGCACATTGTTGTCCATGGCAATAGTAGGTTCGCTTTGCCTCACGATACGCTTAGTTAGTCCATCGTTCACGTCTTACTTTGGCATACTAACCAAGCAGAGCTTCACAGGTGGGTGTCAACAGACTGATAGAAGAAAAGCTGGATTTCAAGAATATTCCTTAAGAATCTGAATGTCAGAGAAAGTTCGGAAAGCAAACTCCCTGAGGAGCATCCCTGAAGCCCTGGTTAAAAGCAAAGCTGACGTCTGCCTGAGTTAATGAGTTTACCGCAGAGCTGCAGATCACATCTTACAGATTTACCCTACTGCCTTAATCACCATATTAGTTGAGGACTTCTCGAGGAACCCATTCAAACTGTTTAGAAATTTAAAAAAAGGCTCAGTAGACATCTCTGAAACCATTTTGGAAGTATTTTGACAAGATTGTCTATACCATGTTTGGGATTAGTTTCTGATCTGACGGTGGCACTGCTTCGTCCTTTTAACTGGAAAAGACAGACACCTCTAGAAAAAGGGATGAGGAGGAGAGAAGAGCAGGCCTGAAGAAGCAGCTTAGGCTTATGGTTTGCTTCAGGGAAAAATGATGCTTGCTGGAATGCCAGAGGAAGCAGTGCCAAGATCAGTTCAGAGACTGATCCCTACAAAAAGCAAGCAAGGATAATTTTATCTTCTGACACAATGATTGCAAGCGAAACACTAGAGATTATGTTTGAGTCGTCTACCAGGAATGTGCCCTTTCATGTATTTGGTTGGCCATCGCCTTGCAGAATGATGTTTCATTGCTTTGGAGCAAAACTTTTGTTGGAGACGCAGCGCTTATTCTGCCGGGTTCCTCAGCATCGTGACACGACGGTGTAGTCTCATTGAATGAATGACGAGTCTCTATAATAACAGTGGTCAGCTAGCCTATTGAAAATAAGTCTTCCCAAAAAATGTTTTTTAGGTGTTCAAACAAAATCATTCATTGGTTCCAACTTCTCAAAAGTGAACATTTGCTATTTTTCTCTAATTTACATTGTTGTTGGATTCATCTCTTTTGGTCTTGGACTGTTGGTTGAGAAAAAAAAAGAAAAAAATTGAGGGATTGGTTTCTGAAGAAAATTGATGGGCATTTTTCATTATTTTCTGACATTGTATGGACAAAATTATTTAATTTCAAATTGAAAAAAAGTTTTCTAATGATAAACATATCTTCTAGTAAGTAAAAAATCAAATATATATTGTTGTCATGGAAGAAAAGCCCCTGAAACCACATTCAGACCATCCGATAAAGGCCTTTTTTGTGTCAATTAATTTCAACGTAAATATATATTTTTTAAATTTCTTTTCACGAGTACTATTGCGCATTGAAAAAGCAAAGTAATATTGTTTAGAAATGAGGTGGATTTTTACTGAGCTTTCGCACTGCGAATGAAGGCATTAACCCAGGGGTCGGCAACCCGCGGCTCCGGAGCCGCATGCGGCTCTTCAGCCCCTCTGTTGCGGCTCCCTGAGTCTACATCCACACTAATAAAAAAATTTTTTTAAAAAGTTTTAACAAACAAAAACGATCTCAGTCCACGAGGCGTTTCAGCATCGTTTTCGAGACTATCTCCGTCCAGACTACAACGTCTGAAAACTAATAGCGCGCGACTATTCACGTACACTGGGAACACGGGTGGGACCGGTGTAAACAGAAAGTAGATTGGTTACTCAGAGCCGCTAACCGACGGCCGCTCCGTAGGTCTGATAACCGCTGCTGGACACGCCGCTCGCTAATCGCTACAATAACAGCTGTTTCCTCCGCAGACATGCAGACTTTAACTGAACAACAGCTGCTAGTAAAGACAACGAGGTCAGCAACACCTGTAATCAATGCTGTTTGTGAATTTCCGGGTAAGGGTCACGTGATAAGGGTGTGATGAATCAGGGAAGGACACATCGTGACTGCTAAGAACCAATCAAGTAGCAAATGTGGATGTCTACATCTACTGTGTTACTGAAAATAAAAAATGTTTTAATATTTTGTCAACTAAAATGTGCATCACATCCTATTAGCTTGATATGTGCAAAACATGTAATGTAGAAAGACACTTCCAGAACAAACACACTGCATTTGCTGAATAGTATCACGCTGGAGATGAGCGAAAAAGAGCGATTTCTCAACTGCTGCAGCAAACTCTCCTCTTCATAAGAGTTTGATATTGTTATAACAGGTGAAATAGCAATAAAATGTCAAGAATTGTCTTTTTTGTCTATTTGGTAAATACAAATAACTATAATTTTTGTATATATAATATAACTATATTTAAAACTTTATAAGCTGTAATATGAAATTGCTTTTGTGGCTCCAGACGGAATTAATTTGGTGGGATATAGGGCAAAATGGTTCTTTGGATAGTAAAGGTTGCTGACCCCTGCATTAACCAAACAAACAAAAATCGAAACAGACAAACACGTCTAATAGACAACGTGTTTGTCGATTTTTGTTGAACCATCAAACTCAATCAAACTCTTGCCAAAGCGAGTCGGGAGGAGAACTAAAAAGTATTTTTCATGAAGAACAACCTTCAGTGTTGTCTGCTCTTCTTTCAATGAAGAAATACTCTCCACTTCTCATAGAATTGAAGCTATGGCAGCATCTACGCTAACTGTCTCTTTAGGAACCGCCATTGTTTTTTAGAACAACAACTCACCTAACCGAACCAGGAACTCCTCACAGGACGCTGATTGGTCCAGACACAAACACGCTACTTGAAGCCTGACCAGATGAATTCTCGCATCCTGCTCCCATGAAGGCAAGCGTTTCACCTGACCTTAGAGAGCACTGTCTATAAGTGGAGCTAACAATAAAGTGAGTAATACTATTAGACAAGGAGATCAACCACACTACCCCAGTGATTGTGTGTTAAAGACATATTTACAATAACTAAAGTTCCCTCATGTTTGGGAGAGCTTGTTGTCATAGTTGCTGTTAAGTCTGCTTTGGGCTCGTTGGTAGTACACGCTGCACTGCGACAGAAGAAGTCCTGCTAACCAGATCAGAGGGGACACAGAGCTTAATCCAGACCGGGTTTGGAGCGCCACAGATAGCAGATAGACGGTGAGCCCAGCTGAACCCTGTGGACTTAGTGACCTCAATCTAGGCACCACACACACACACACACACACACACACACACACACACACACACACACACACACACACACTTGTGAGGACTTCCTATTGACTAGACATGTTTCCTATTCATTGTACAGTTCATGTGTTGTGACTCAAATCAACTGCAACAACGTGGATAGAAGAGAACACCAAATTCAGCTACTTTTCAAAATGAGTTATGTAAAAACTCAATAAAATTTCATTTTAGAAGAATTTAGACATGTTTCTTGCCATCTGCTGCTGATGTGAAAATGGTTGTGATTTTCAATTTAAAGAATCCGTAGTAGTAATTTAGTGTCCAATAAACATAATGATTAAACGTAATGGCTCTCATCAGAGGTGTGTAATACAAATGAGGCAGACAGACATTTGGCAAAGCTTTGTTTGTACTTTCTATGAACAAAATGATTAACTGCAGTTTCCTTCACACTGTCACATCAGAATATTGACTATTGTCAAACAGACAAACCAAACAGAGAGTTCTAGACAACACATCGTGCTTCACTGGAGCTAACGTCACCAAAAGAAGACTTCATTTCTAGGGTTGGGTACCGAAAACCGGTGGCAAAATGGACAAATGTACCTACCGGACCGAAACGCAACGCAGATTTCGCTGCTTCCTTTCGGCGCCTGAGCCGATTGAAATACTGCCACTGGTGGCCTGAAACGGACGTTACAGCTAACATAAGCATCACCTCACTATACGACCGGTGCCTACCGGACCAAAACGCAACGCAGATTTCGGTGCTTCCTTTCGGTGCCTGCGCCGATTGAAATACGTTTGCTGCTTCATTTCAGTGCCTGAGCCGACTGAAATACGTTCGGTGCTTCCTTTTGGTGCCTGAGTCGACTGAAATACGTTCGCTGCTTCCTTTCGGTGCCTGAGCCGACTGAAATACGTTCGCTGCTTCCTTTCGGTGCTAAGGCAAATATGCTCATATTTCTGCAAAAGAATTGCTAAAGTTTATTTATATTTATTTAAGTATACTGTAAACTGTTGTTAACAGTTAATATATTGTTCATAGTTTGAAGTTAAAAAGTTTGAAGCTGTAGTTTGAAGCCAAGTGTTTTGTATTTATTTATATTTATAGTATACTTCAAACAGTTAATATATTGTTCAATTTGAAGAAAACAACTTGCCTTGGCAATACAAAAAAGCCTTTCTTTAATGTCGTCAATCGTCGTTTTGTGTGTTTGTTTTTTTAAAGTATCGGTTCAGGCACCGTTTAGGCACCGGTATCGTTTTAAAAGTATCGTTTTAGCACCGGTATCGGGAAAAACCCAAACGATACCCATCCCTATTCATTTCATAATCCGTGCTAGGAAACAAGGCTACGTGTCGGTAAGAATCTGGCGATATGATACGTATCACGATACAGGGGTTACCATGCAATATAATGCGACAGAAATGTTCATGTTGTCTGTCATTTTGACAGACAGGGTTACATCATAGTGAGAGAAAAGACGAACAGAGAAACGTCACCGACCGTAGGGTCACGTTTCATGATAAAACACAAAGCAGATCAATGATATTTTTCCATATTTGCCTCGGACAGACGACTTCTCATGACCGTCTCTATTTAGTTCTGAAGGCTAAACCCTTCAGCTGCACTGGCTCGGCACTGTGACCCGTAGTTACAGACGCTCCAAGGCCTCCAATCCGTCAAAATGATGGACGGCCTTTAGATTTTTCCGTCATTGTTAAAAAAGTTCAGTCAATGACGGAAAATATTCGGTTAACGCGACCTCTGTGCAACATATCACGATACTGTAAACAGTATGTTTATGTATTGAGGTTTTTTAAAAGTATAATTCTGAGAAAACTGATAAAAAACACGCCGCTATAAACCTAAAACCAGAGTAAAAAGAGTTTAGTTCTACTTTGTTTATGCAGTCTGAACAGTGGGATCACAGTCCCTGTAACATCCAACATCACTGCACCAGTTCTTGTCTGCCACCAATCTTTGCATGTAAACGATTCATTAAAATTGATTGATTTGAGAATCGATACAGTATCACAAACACAATATCGCGATACCTAAGTACTACGTTGAGGTTAATATTGTAGGCTTACTTTGCGTATGATGACATTAAAACCTGTGCAAGTAAAAATTGGAAATTATGTTCTAGTTTAACTGGGTCTCTTTACAGGAGGAAGTCTGTATTCATGGCAAATGTCATTTCATATAGTGAAATCATGATATACACCATTATAATGTTTAGAGACAAAATAACCACATTAATTCAGCAAGTGATAAATCTGAAAAAAAGAGTCTTGCTCATTGATTTGTAAAAATGCCCACACTGGCTACACTAAATGATAAGGCAGAATCTCTGAGAATAGACACATTGATATTCTATCAACACCACACCATATATGGTCATATCGCACAGCCCTATCTGACATTAATTTCCAAATAATTTTTTCATGTTATCATGCATAATTGGTATCAATGTCAGTTTATTTAGTTGGATTGTAACTTTGTAAATTAAGGTTTGTCAGTGTGCAAAATACCCCGTCGCAATCGGTGGGTCCTTCCTACCTAGGGTTTTGCTAAAGTCTTATACAGACTTAATATGCAATATACACAATTTATTTGATTCAACAACAAGGCCACTCACACAACAACACAGCCTCAAGACGAAGCCCTACAACAGGATCCACACAGAACACTCACCCCTCTCATGTTTTGCATTTTCACTAATGAATAGTGTTGGACACAGTGAGCTTTTCAAAGATATTTTAGTGATGACTGCAAGTGACAAAACAATTTTTCAAAGGTTTTTCTGGAGACCCTCAAAATATTGCTGTTGAGTCTTTCGGGGGTCTTGTGTGTACTTAAACCTAAACCTGAAAGATGTCAGCCAGGGTAGCAGTTCAGTGTTGATTAGAAGAAATCCAACCTGCTAGAAACATGGCAGCTGCTTGAGTTGTGAAGAGCCCACTGTCTAAAAAGCTGATGTTACCCCCACCGTACAGCAGATGTCACTGAATAAAAAAATGTCTCTTATGTAACGTTATTAACCCGCCACATGAATGGCACCAACACGCTCCGATGAACTCATACATCTCCGTGATCCCTGTCTGGAAGTCACAGCTTGTGGATGATCCACTGAGGTTAAAACACAGAGCTGCATTCACTATCCCACGTGTCCACTGAGAAACGGCTTCTCCGAGCTTACTTACAAGCTGTCGCCTCCTGCTAATGCCTTCACACTCAAATGCATTTACTGTGAAGCACACAAGAAGTGGCCGAGTTGTAGTGAAAGCTTTGTGGGTGTAAATGTAGTGCATCTAATGTGGATCAGGGATGTTTAGCAGATCATTTTATTGAGAACAGACTGGCAGTAACGATTGGAAACCCCACACATTATGACTTTATCTGCCAAACATATCGGCACTAACTGACCCTGAGTGGAGCAGAATCAGTCCAATCTGTTGTCACCAGAGCCGTACTGACACTTGAATGCATCACCACTTGACTTGAGAGCACGTATCCATACACACAGCTGACAGCGGTTTAGCAATGTCGACACACAGTCCTCATCTTATACACAAATCACTTTCTATCCATTGCTGTTGTAGTTGAGAGGGAATTAGTCTTCCAGCTTCGGCGATTCCCGCCATAACATGGCCGACTCGCAGGTTGTTGTGCTAACCTCAGCATGTGTTGCTAACGGCCTTTAGCTTTTTGTTGGGACGTGCTGCTGCTCGTCTGGTGGAATCGTCACATTCAAAAACTCATCCCATCTGCAGGGATCACGTAGTTGACCTATTTTAGATTCAAAACCCAGGAGGCAACCTCCGGTTCTGAAAAGTGAAGCCATGCTGAAGCGTCTTAAAGCTGCATTCTCTCTACTGTCCATCAGGGGGCGACTCCTCTGGTTGTATAGAAGTCTATGAGAAAATGACTCTACTTCTCTCTTGATTTATTACCTCAGTAAACATTGTAAACATGAGTTTATGGTCTCAATCTCTAGTTTCAAGTCTTCTTCAATACAGCATGATGTTCATTTAGTAAATGATGGTCCATTTAGAGTCAAATAGACCATAAAGCAGAATATGCTTTAGGGCGGGGCTACACAGTGATTGACAGGTGGCTACCAGAGTCATATATAGCGTCTCTAAGTCAGTCCTCCACAGTCCAAATATGGTCAGTGCCATTCACTGGTTGCAAAAATCCATGATGGCAACTGCCAAAATGCCGAACTCTGGGCTTCAGAACCGCAGTCTGCAAACCAATGGGTGGCATCACGACAACTATGTCTACTTCTTATATACAGTCTTTTGTTCAAAACGTGTAGGACGTAGGATACATGAAACTGCTCACAACAACTAAAAGGAAAACAGGTAACAAGTCAAATGTATTTCTGATTTTGGAGTGAACTATCTCTTTAATGCCCCTCTCATCACACGAGCGGAGCTGCTGTTGAACCGATGTAATGTAGGCCAGTGGCTTTGAGGATGGGGGGGGGGGGTAGCTTTTCTCACCCTCCAACAACGACTGTTTGCAGCATTTGACAATCAATTCATCTCAAGGAAGGATAATTGCTGTAACCATTTGGTGCCCCACTTCAGAACTGTAGAACACTCGCCTTTGTTTTCAGGGGTGGCAGAGTAGAAAGGTTTAAAATCTCTAATCTGATTGGGGCGACCATCTGGAAGACCCCCCCCCCCTCCACACACACACACACACACACACACACACACACACACACACACACACACACACACACACCCCATCCCTGTGTTTGTCCTCACCCATTCACCCAAATGGTGACCAATCATCTGACCATCTCTCCTCACATCATGTGAAGAAGGTGCACTTCAAAAACGCAAAGGACAAAGAGCATCATCAAGTCTACTGTCTCCAGCTGACCCGTGTGACAGGTAGGGCGTCTCATGCAGACAAACAGTCTGGAAGATTGTCTCCTCAAACATGGTGTCGGTGACCACGTGACAGATGGGGCTACAGCTGCTCATGCAGTATTCATTTACATGAAAAAATAACTGTACATATAATACTAACAGGGCTCAACAACAAGGTTAGCATTGGGCAAGTAAAATGCTACGTCAGGCTAGTAAATCTGGAAAAAATTGTCGTTTTTTCCAGAGCTGATGATTGATTTATCACGGTACAGCACTTTGGTCAACTTTTGTTGTTTATAAATGTGCTCTTTAAAATAACTAAACCCAAAATATGAGCCTTCTCATATCTGTTGAGCGTTGCACATGCTCAGTTGTTGGGCCGTCGCAAGAAAGTGGTGACGACAAAGTTTCTGAGTTGAAGTGCAAGCGGGCCTCTCAGTTATCTTGGAAAGGGGTTTAGATGGATGCCGTTAGAGAGGATGTGGGCGAAAATACCAACTATGTATTGTGCAGTTTGCCGCATATAAAACATAACAATTAACTGTGTTGTTATTTGATAATCACTAATAAATAAAACAATGTGTAGAGGCAAGTCAAAGTTTGACTTTGGGCAATCCACATGAAAATACCCCAAAAAGATGTATTTAAAATAGCAGCAGTAGTAATACGTGCTAAAGTCTTAGAAATACTGTAACATTTCTACTCCTATTACTGTCAGCTTAAGTAGCAGTGGCAGTAATAATAGTAGTTGTGATAGTAATAAAAAACAGTGGTAGAGCTCTCATATACATTACATGTCATGTGTTCATGATGCCCATGTATTCTGGAATCCGCAGAAAGCTCCAAAAACACCGGATCCTACAATTCCCATTATTCAACTTGATAGCATCTTTTTATCAGACACTCCCTTACACCCACGTCTGTCAAACTCCACACATCCAGTTTCTAACTTCACAGTATCAATTTGTAGCCTCAAAGGAGAGTCGAGATAGCCCTGATTACATCATCGGGTAAAGTGATGTTGATGTGTGGAACTGGTGGAGCGCTCCTTCAACAGGCTTCACACGTGTTTGGAATGAGCTTGACACTAAAGCAGTGTCACCATGTAAACTGCTCTCAGCGCCTATCCTGAATGAACAGAAAAACTGCAATCACCTCCAATCCCAAAGGTCATCACTTCACCTTTTTATCCTATTCAACTATCGTGTGAAATTGACATAATTAGTATATGAATTTTTGTGACGTCAGTGAGCTTTGCCCTACAGATTCTAATCAGTTCATCCCATGCAGCAAACTCCGGTTCTGAAAAGCGAAGCCAAAGCTTCATGTGTTAAACTTAGAAGTCTATGAGAAAATGACTCTACTTCTCTCTTGATTTATTACCTCAGTAAACATTGTAAACATTAGTGTATGGTCTCAATCTCAAGTTTCAAGTCTTCTTCAATTCAGCATGATGTTCATTTAGTAAATGATGGTCCATTTAGAGTCAAGTAGACCATACAGCGGAGTATGCTTTAGGGGCGGGCTTACTGTGATTGACAGGTTGCTACCAGAGCCGTATACGGCATCACTATGTCACTCCTCTGCATTCCAAATATGGTCACTTTGGTTCATCGGATGCAAAATTGACAAGATGGCGACTGCAAACTCGAGGCTTCAAAACATCAGTCCACAAACCAATGGGTGACGTCACCATGACTACGTCCACTTCTTATACAGTCTGCGGTTCATCCTTGAGTCCAGGGGAAAATCCCTCCAAATATCTAGCTGGCTAAATATCTGGACATATTGGTAAGCCCGTCGGGGAGCAACAGCCAATGAGGGAGCAAGACACGTGTTAAGGTGAAAACTTGGAGGAGGGGTGGACTGTAAGTCCTCCAAATAAAACAAGGGATTTAGAGCATTTCATTAATGTGCATTTCATGAATGTTCTGTCTTATGAGTTTATGAAAATTGTGCGTAGTTGAATACAGTCTATACATCCATATTCATATAATTTTTCTTATTGAAATTATATTCATCCACCACCACATGATTAGACTCTCTTTGTGATGACAAAATGTGCTTGAATCGTAAAGGGCGGAATTCAGAAAAATTAAAAACACGGCATTTGGGAAAAAGAATGGTAATCTAGAAAACATGTGAAGAGATTTAAAGAGATTTCAAAGTGTCCTTGTTTCAGGAGTCCAAAGCACTGAAGCAAGATTTCATCCTGAGGTCACCATTTAGTGTAGTAATGTAAGCAAGGCTGCTTTAGCCTACACACCATTCATTATTCATGCTCACTTTAAACACACATACCCATTTCAAATGAAACATTACAAGGCAAACCACACACACACACACACACACACACACACACATACACACACACACACACACACACAGCCTCTCACAGCTCATCCTGGCTGTAACCAGGGCCCTAAAACTAACCCTGGAAGATTACAGTACGTAAACGGTGGAACCTGATTAAAATCTATGATTGTAGCACTTTGAAAGTGTACTTTAATAAATACACTAAGAGCATCACGTTTCTCACAGCAGAGAAAGACTGGATAGAGATAATTTGAGTAATAAAGTATCTGATCGTACATCAATGAGCCCTCATCTTTCAGTACACCCTGTCAGTGGAGATCCACTGCTCCAGACCCTGACGAAGTAAGGCTGGAGATGGAGGAGGAAGACATGGTGCTGTGTTCACACCAAACGCGACCAGATTACATACAAAGTCAATGCAAAGATGAGAATGGCGCAAATAAAAAAAAATATTGTAGCCGTAGATGTTCACCTAGAGCTCCGATACCTGATATCTACGAGTATAAACAATATGGAACAAACGCTGGCGTATTTACGCCGAGATGATGTTATTGTGAGTGTTGATGGAGCTGCTACAATGACAGCATAGCGTAGCACCAATCGATCCGAGCTCCATTCAGAAAACAGGCATTTAAAAACAAAACATGAATTCAGACTTTTTACAAATTGGCATTATTGTGTATTTATTTCAGCATCCCTTTAATCCCTGTATTGCAAATTAAACGACAGCAAGTTGTTTATTTTGTATTACAGCTATAGTAAACCAGCCGACGTGTGGCTTGCTAGACACAGCTCGATGAAACTCGTTCAGCGTCTTCGGATGATGTTATGAACCCAAAAATGACGGCGTTAGTTTCCTGGATATGTGGGTCTTCTACAACATGTACAAAACAGAAATAGAGGTCATTTTTTGATTGAACGTCGACATGGAGATAAGCCCCTGTTCCTCTCCGGTGCGTCGAGCGAGAATGATGCGAATAAACACCAATGATCCCGCGATCAAACTACCGCGAGTACGTTTGTAGCGCTTGGTGTGAACATTGTTTTGCAGAATGTGCCTCAATGTTTGACTAAGACTAAGGATAGTGACTCCAATAAAGCTGATTATTTGAACACATGTTAATAAATATTGTATTCCATTTCTTGAGAGTGTTGAACCACAGGTGTTATTCCATTTCTGCTAGTAGATCGCCCTAAATACTACACATTGTTCCTTTAATATGAATTGTATCCATCGTGACCCAAATGAGGCCGTTCAAAATGTCCCCTTCTTCTGATGGCAGACACAACACGAGGGAGAAGGATATATTATTATCAACACAATTAAAAAGTCTGTCATGATGTAAATATAATATAATAGTTTACCCTGACTCAGCTAATATGTTTTTTGAATGAATTAATAGTATTTTTTGACCTGTCTTCCGTGAAGACATTGATTAGACCCTTGTGCTGACAATTAGCAGCTCAGATAACAGAAGTGCTAAACATGCTAAATACTAGCTGCCAAAAACAACACAATGCAAAGTGAACAGAGCTCTGCTGTTTAGGCTTCATTCTAACTGACAGACCAACAGCTTCTCAGCCACAGTATGACACAAGAGTTCAAAAGAATGCACCTGACAGAGGCAAAAGTATTGTAATTTAGGTCTATATAAAGTATCTAACTTTTTCATCTTTGAAGCCTGATAAAAAAAAAAACTACAAGGAACGCCGGCTTCTCATTTGCTGCTTTACTCTGTTTTTATCTTTGGACTGTTGTTGAACAAAACAAAAAAATGTACTGACGTCTTCTAGGACTTTGGGAACTGTGGGATTTTTTTTTTACAATTTTCTGCCATTATATAGACTATATGATAAACCTTACAAATAAACAACACATTCCATGGAAGTTGGTACGGAAGTGAGTACTGATGTGGGTATGTAGGTGGTTACGGACGTGGGTAAGGATGTTGGTGCGGAGGTGGGTATGGACGTGGCTGTCGCTGGTGCAGATGCATAAAAATAGGGTGCTCGAGAGTGTTTAACCACAGGTGTGTGGTTTGCAGGTGCAGTAGCGATCGGGCAGGTGGTACGAATTGGGCAGTGAGTGACACATGTTGTTGTTCCTGTTTTGTGCCAATCAGCTATTTAATGATGTATGATAACCTGATATCAGATCGCTACATAGACTTGCCTCTACCCGATCCAACATCTTAGGCTGTTTCAGAGGCCGATACCGATATCCGTATGAGAACAACTCTATTTATTACCAAGTCAAGTGTAACAACTCATATATTTCACTCGGCAAAAGTGTTCCTGGACGCTGCAGCCCTAGGCCTAACGCTGAAGCTCCAGTCAGAGCCAGGAAAAAGCCTGACTGTTGGTGCATAGACCAAACTATCCAGCATTACTCATCAGGACTGCAGACAGAAGCAGTGCTCTGTCAGCAAGGCTCTCACTGTGGCCCTGATGCAAATATTCCAGGACTTTTCCTTGACTGTATAACTATGTCGAAGGGCCTCAACAAACCAAGAGACTCTACAGATCAGACTGCATGCGAGGTCATGTCAGTCCCATCTGAGTGCATGCGATGTGGAAAGCACTGATAAAATGGTGCTGTTGTGCATTCGCAGACAGATTCAGAAAAAAAAGTCTCTTTAAGTTTTTTTACAGACTTCCAAAGAGTGAAGAGAAGAGAGGCAACATGAGGTAAAAAAGGCTGAGCGTTAACTTCAGTTGATACATTGTTTCTATAGCCTTAATTCTGGTAAAAGCAATATGATCCAATAGTGACCAGGCACCATGTGGACCCAGAACTCCAGGCTTAATGTCAACTGGCTTGTGTTGATCTCATTGGACATTTGTTTTGAAGTATGCAGCACTACAGCACAATTGACTGATATGATAAGTTGGTTAAGACCTCTGTTATATAAGGCCTCATATGATCAATTATTATCATGAGGCCTCTCTCATAGTGAGTCCCTGTTCGACAGCGAATCTGGGAACTAGTTTTCTAGAATGGAAAAACTGTAATCGGGCCCCGGTAGCTCATTTTTACCCAGGACCCCCTAGCAGGTTAATTCAGGCATGCTCAGCACCTTTAAAAGGTTTTTTCATTTTCCATTTTCCACAAGTTGTTACCGAGTGGAAAGGTGCATTACAAAGCGACATGTTTTCCAGAACACGGTGGGAAGCCTGCAACGTGAAAAAGTGATGAGCATGAAAAGTTTGGCTTTTTTTTTTTTTTTTTTTTTTAAAGATAGGAAAAAAATTGTCAAAAAAAGTTGGGGTGTGCAATTGCCCCAAGCCGTTTGATACATGTTCATAACGCAAATAACTGATGTGAAATCAGGCTAATTCATTGTGTTTCGGACTATGATTTAACATAAACTCCACTTGGAGAAGGGGCTTGTGGCTGTTGTTATCTGTTAGCTACATTGTTAGCTACATCGGGTTAGCCCTGGAGGTACAGCTCAACTCGTGAATGTTGTCAGTACAACAAATACATATAAGAAACCCGAGCTGGAAGACCCTCCAGTGTCATTTAGATCTATGTTTTGGCCAGAACCAGAGGGCCAACGTCTCTAGAAAACACTCACAACATGCAATTCTCATGTGCTTTTTAGTCGGTCGACCGCACCAAGCATAGTCATCCAGGGTTTATCCCTGGCCCTGTATAAATGATCACACGCTGCAAGTACGTCCAGGAATTATCCAATGCCCCGGCAGCCGTTCTCACCATCACCCATGCATGGACCTCCAGGGCTCCGGAGAGCCACTGACCTGCAAGAAGTTTCAACTGCATCGCTGACTTTAATGGTCAATTCAAGCCAATCATATGCTACACCTGTTTCATAGAAAAATAGTTATATGAACTTGTTCATAGAGTCTTCAGTAATACGTTTTTCTTATTATTTTCAATTGCAATCCATGAGGCACTAATTCATGTTCGCATTTTATAAAACTAATTTTTGTTTTTCCTTTCTGTATTGAAAACCTACCAAGCCCTGATTACAAAACCAAAGCCAGTGGATTTAGTGATCTGCACTCACCTACACAAATAATACACGCCAATAATTTCAAAAAATAGGATGTAACGTAACACAGAATGAGATTATTGTATATAATACTGGGGGAAAGCATTGATATGTCCAACACCCCCTGATATGTAATAATCCAATTATACACAAGAGAAGAAATGCCACTATCTACTCCTGCGACACTGCCGAGACGGACAGCGGGAGGCGCAGACTGCACGTGTCAGGAGCTGCACATTAGCAGTAACACAAACACCGACTACACTTGCGTGCGTGCGTGCCTGCATGAATGCATGCGTGTGTGCGCGCGCTCCGGTGGTGGTGCAATGCAATGCCAAACCCCCACCGATACAGCAGCACAGCCATGGATGTCTTACAGCCCGGAATATCTCTGTGTTCCTGAGCTGGACGCTAGCTCTGGAACACTGAACCACACCAACAACCCAGAGCTGCGGTTCAACACAACACACACGCGCCGCTGACACCTCTTCAGCTAAACTGACAAAACGCTGCGTTGAATTAATGTGTCTAAGCTGTCGCCTGTATGACAGTATGCCGAACAATAGCCATATTTTCGACATGTCTGGAAGAAAAAAAACAGGTCCCGCGTACCGTCAACGACTTCAATAACGGTCCACACATTATAGGTATGAGAGGCAGCCAGGTTAGCATCACAACTAAACTAGTTAGCCGTTCTTACCTGGATATCCAGCTCCAGAAAACAAAGGATGCTGCTGCGGTTTCTCTCCGTTAGGTTGATGCGTCTGTTCGGCCTGACAGCATCCTGTTCCCAGCCAGCAGCTCCCCCTGTCAGACTGCATGGAAGTAAAACAGGCGCTTCCGGTCACAACTTTCACAATACAGGCCGATTTGTGTCTAAATTGTACTTGCATCTTGATTACGATCATTTTACCTACGTTTATATGGGAGTAGGCCCTACTTGTGAATAATTTGGTCTCAAAATAGACAGAAAGCCTGTCGTTGTTCTTTCCTATGTTAAACAAAAAAGGTTATAACTAAATATAATTAAGTAAGTCACTTGTGTTTTTTTGTTTCAATGCAATAACCCACGATATTATTGTGCACCTCTAGTAAGTGACATGTAACAGTACGGCCCCAAGTATGCTGTAATTAAATAATCTGCTATGCATGTTTTAATATTAGTCTTCAAAGACATTCTGAGCAAAGTAAAATAATTCACAAAGTCGAAGACGTTAGGAGATCTGATACTTTCTACACAGTTGCTGTTGCCTTCGAAGTGTAAATTAAATCCTGCTCATGCTTTTGTTTTGAGGGATGAAATCGCATCTGTTCCGGTTCTAATTCTACTCATGCTGGCTAGCTTGACACAGCTGACAACACGTCTGCAATGAGACGAATGAGACAGATGGATGCAGCTGAACGGGAGAGCAGAGTGGGCATGACTGCCCTTTACTGCATTTCACATCGACTGTAAGCATTTTCACTCTGAACATCTAGATTGCTTAAGTTATTTTCTTTAGTATAGCTACATGACTTTTCGTATTTTAATTACAATTAAGTGCATCTGTTGTTAGCCAGCCAGTTTCCTCCCCTTTGAATATAAATGGAGCGGTCCAGTCATTAAAGGGCCAGTGCGTGTCTTGTCTTTGACAGCTCCTCAGACCACATTGATAGCTTCTTATTTGTCAAAGCAAACCAGGAAAAATCTTTCCATTCTAATTACTGATTGAGAAGACAACAAATTAGCAAAGACTCATTTTTTTCCTTTTTTTAAAACTTTTTTGCTGTGTTTGCCTTTTCACGTCATGATTTGAGCATGATGAGGGCCAAGAAAGAAATGTGTTAAAATAAATCCATCATTAAAATTTCACTTATTATGGTCCCAGTTTATTTACTTTGCTCTGGGGTTGTTTCTCACAAGTTTGGAAAGGACATAATGCTCCCATTAAAGGATTCTCCTTATCACAAAATGTTCCAAAATGATGCAGAGGCCACAATATCACAATTTTTACTCAAGCTTGAAAAAAAAAAGCTCAGACCTACAGTTCCCATGATGCAGTTCATTCTCCATCCCTGCCTGGTAAACGTCTGCATCCTTCAAACCCCACACCATCAGTTTGTTATGCTGACCCTCTAGAAATTTCAAAGAGGGAGATTACAACCATACAATCATATAGAAAGTAAAATATTTAAAGGCAGGGTTGGTGATCTTCTTCAAATACTAAATAAATAGTAGAGTTGGCAACACTGGAATGGGTGTTGGACTTTTTTTTTTTTAATCTAGTTTACCCTTGCTAGTTTCTCAAAATTACCTACCCCGCCTTTAACTGCTGGAAATTCAGCCATATTTGTATTTCTGCATTAAGTATTCACAATTGGGTATTCAGCCGTTTTATTAAAAAGTGTGAAGTCACTTATATAAAAATATAAGTGACTTCACACTCAGCTCTGAAAATCCATACTGTGTGAACACAGAGGGAGAGAGACCGACGCAGAGGAAGAGAGAGAAAGGAAGTCACAATAAAGGAAGGGAAAGGTTAAAAACCAGTGGGCACTCTGGCCTTTTTGTGATGTATGTGGTTGTGATATGAATCATTTCACTACTAATGGATGCTAAATCAGATTTGTTGGATTCTGACCTCTGCCTCATGTCTGTCTTGGAAAGAAAGTGTCGCAACTGCAAAATGTTGCCATTATAGTGACGATAAACAGATATAGAAATCTGTCCCCTGTGCACATCAGACCTCTCCTCTGCCACATCACTTACAAACTGTTCTGCCCTCAGGACTGGGGAATTGGAGCCCCCTCCTGGGCCCTTTAGGTTGTGTTGTTAATTTGCCTTTATTTTGACATGCACTTTGACGTGGAACAGGAAGTTTGCCACATGTGGTAGTTTTAGGTAGATGGTGTCCAAAAATCATCCACTGCCATCCTTCATGTTTTTGTTTGTTTTAGTTTTACTCCTATTTGAATCGTGTTGCACAATAAAGCATCTGGAGCTTGGATGCTACATCCTGACTCCCGTATTCATTTGAATGGAGTTTGGCTTACTGCTGAATTGTGTACCAAGTTACACACACACAAGGAGAGCAGTACAAACTTCCAAAGCAGATATAAATGGTGGTCTTTGGCCTTAAAGCACACAGGGAATACATAAAACAGACTCCAGTCCCTTTGCACTGTGGAAATCTAGGGGTTGATCTTTAAAACAAAAACCCTTTCTCGTGCCAGGTCCAGTTATAGAGAATTTCCTCATGCAAAGGTCCGGAACATCACAATATTGTCTAACTTGCGCTATGATTTTGTTCCATATATATATTGAAGTAGCCAACAGTTGTATTAACGTCTGTATGTAGTCAACAACTGACTGTCAAATCAAATAAAGAAAGTTCAATTGAATAATATTTATTGTCAGTTTTCAAATTGAACTGAACGAATTATAAATAATACATACATAATACATAAACTAATAATAAATAGATGTTTATCTCTCATTTCAAGTAAAATTTGGACTGTATTTAAGAATAAATTAAATAACAGAAAGCTTTTGATGAAAATGTGCATCTTAAAATTAAGTACTTCATTTTAGAAAAAATATTTAACTGAATTGTCTTTGCCGTGCAGCTTTAAATTCAGTTCATTCAGATGTGAAGTGATGCCAACCACGATATTATATTCTTCTCATCTTCTCAAAAAATTGTGTGCAGGGACTTTATCTGTGGTTATTGCAGTGGTGGGCCGTCAGGGCCAGCAAGGCCTTCTCTGCTGGCCTAGACAGAATCACAAAGTTATCGCTATTTTATAATTTAATTATTTTTCATAAATACACTACATGTATTATAAATATTTTTCCCATTAGCTTATTATCTCATTGCATAGCTACTATCTTCCTCAGTTGCTCTGCTTCCAGCGCTACAGCGCTGCTTCCAGCACAGCATGTTTTAAGTAGAGCTTTTATCCAATCAGATTTCGCCCCTATGTTGCCTTCAGACTTACAAGTGAATCCCTTTGCAGTTTAAGTAAATGGGGACAATATTGTTGATTGTCATAGTCTTCAACCAATCACATTTTTAGTTTGACATGTTGGGCGTATTCTTTGACATGCCTGAGCCTTCTAGCTGGCCTACAAGTACATCAGCATTAATGTGTGGCTTGATTGGTCAGTGGGCTAACATGACTGTTGTGAAACTAGCTAGCAGAACTTTGTAGTAGTAAGAGTTAAAGTTTAAAGATATGTAAGACGTTTTTACGTGACATTACATTTTTAGTGTTTTGACATGTTTGGCTGTGACAATCCCAATATCTACTGCCTCTGTGGAGCGGACATTTTCAGCCCTCAAACGCATTAAAACGTATTCAAGAAGTACAACTGGGGAGGCTTCACTGTCATCACTGGCGTCCATGAATCGAGAAGGACCTCTTACTGGAACTGAACCGCACCGATGTACTGTACAACCGTGGTAATAAACTCTTTGTAATCAAAGAAGGGAGGATGGACTTTGTCTTTAAATAGTGAACAGCAGCTTTAGTAAGTGACTGCTTTTGTTTTTTTACATTTGCAGTAGCGTTACTACTGTGTTAATTTTTCTATCATGTCGTTTTTATGATATGGTTGATATTGTTCCCTCTGATGTGAATAATATTTAAATGGTGCTCTTGAGTGTGTGGCGGAATGTGTGTTTTAGCACCGCAGTTTTGCTGGAATGTGTAGAGGACTGTTGAATCATGTTATTTGGGTTTTATGTTATTCTACCTGCTTTGTTGTCATATAAATATATGTGACTGGTTCTTGTGAGTTTGTTCTTGTCATTGTGTTAATTACATTGATTTTGACTATAAGCATTGCAATGACGAAGCATCCCATCATGCTGGCGTCATAATGAGGTTATTAGGAGGTGGTTCAACTGTAGCAGGACTTTTCATTGGAATTGTTTTACAATAAAGTTGTTCTTTTTCATGTGTTTACAATTGGCTGACAGGTGGAGATTTGTTGTCCATGGTGGGGTGGATGGATTCAGTCGTTTAGTGGTCTACCTGACAGTGGCTGGCAATAATAGACCTCATACAGTCTTACAGAGCTTTATCGCTGCTGTTGAGCAGTATGGGCTGCCATCAAGGGTACGGTCTGATAAAGGGGGAGAGAATGCAGATGTGGCAGAATTCATGATCAGAAGCAGAGGTACCGACAGGAATTCACACATCACAGGCAGAAGTGTCCACAATCAGTGGTAAATAAAAATGTTTGGCAACTAGGCTCACACAACAAACATACCAGTTGAATGTACTTCTTCAGCATATGTCACGTAAATTAACAATTTGTCAATTTTATCCTAAACTCAGAATAGAGAGGATGTGGAGAGATGTTTATGAACATGCCCTGGACCTCTTCTATCAGATCTTCACTTCATTGGAAGATCAGGGAACACTGAATCCAGACAATGAAGTCCATCTTTTCGCACTGCACCGGATCTTCCTTCCACTAATTCAGCAAAGCCTCGACTCCTTCCGAGATGCTTGGAACTTTCATGGTCTGAGGACTGAAAGGAATCAGTCACCACAGCAACTCTGGAGAAGATACAGAGAGCAAGGACCTATGGAGGATCCTACTGAGGTTAAAGAATGATCAACTTTAAACACTTTAACTGTCTGTTTCCCCAAAGGAATTATGGGACAAAATATTGTGCTAAATGTGCTACTTTAAATGAAACAGGTTATAGTCTCTTCAAAGTCTCCTGAGCTTTCAAAGATCAACCTCTGTGCTGTAGTTTCTACAGTGCATACTATGCACAACTGTATTATTTTACAAAACTGAATTGAATAGGCAACATTTAATTTCTCACCGACTTGGTGACCAAAAATAACAATCTTAACTACCTTGTGTAATGACATGTCAAACTAGTTTTAAGTACAAGATTGATCATGCTTGTCCTCCATTCAGGTTCCTGAGGAGTATGGGATCGACTGGAACGGACCTCACAGTCTTCATGGAGGCACTGTGTCAGTCCCCGAGGTTCAGCTGGCCCGTGAGCTCTCAGATGAAGAGGTTGCCATTTTGCCAGCTCCAGGAGTTTCTGTAACGATGCACTTAGATTATATGTAGAGACTGTGCAAGTTTTATCAAGAATCATAGCAGACTGATGTCCAACCCATGCTTTTATTTAGCGTGTTAGAACAAGCAAGGATAAACTGAAAAAGTTTGCTTTCCTTTTAAAAAAACTTCCTGTCTCATTGTCCACAGAATGAATAACATGAATGCTGTACTGTTTACATTGAAGGTGCAGAACTGTTTGGTTCAGTAAATGGAAAAAATATGTAAAATAAAACAAAAGTCAACTACAGCACAATGTGTTAATGTTTTCAAAGACACTGAACTCGTGTCAATTGACCTGACCTACTGAACAGTGCATGCAATGACATCTGTCTGAAAAAACTCAAACAAGTCCAAATCCAGTCTGTGCACTATTTATGGCAGAGACAAGTGCTCTTTCAAAGTCCATGTAGGTTTTGAAATGAGCTGGCAGCTTTAGTGTTTCGAAGCATGTGGAGGATGTAGGAAGGGTTCCCCCAGAAATCTCCACTCTCAGTTCAGGAGGAAGCATCTCCCAGCCAACCCAGAATGTCAGCAGCTGGGCCAGGGTACCTGATGAAACTAAAAAATGTATCCACGAGACATAGAAGCATTTGTAAAGAGAGCAATACATTAGCCAAATAAGGTGTTTATACCTGTTTCAATGAACATCCTTAGAAAGCCAGTGATGCGGCACGTGGACTCTAAGTCAAAGTCTTCATCGTCACTGTCCTCAGCTGGCCATGTGATTTTTTGTAGGAGCATCTTAAAGAACACAAAAATTGTAATTATTTTAAAGGGAGAACTTATTTTGGTGAAGGAATATGCAGATCACATTCTTGGTAAATGGAAAATACACGCAACTCATCAAATGAAGTCACAAATATAACTAAATTACTGACTTACCTGGGGTGTGAACTGCATTTCAGCCATTCTGGGGAAAAGAAGTGGGACAACATCTGACCTAGATGTCAGCAGGGGCCATGCCTTCACATCTTTCAGTCCCTTTCTCAACTGTTTAATTTGGCGCATGGTCCTCCCAATGACCTAAGAGACAGACCCGACCCATATTACAGCCCAAATCCTCAACTCAAATTTTACAAAAGTTGGCACAGTAGGGAATATGTTCATAAAACCACAATAAAGTACTTTATAAAATCCATTCAAATTCTAATACAGAATATATCAACCCTTTACAAGACATTTACACATAAAATAATGTATGCCGCTATTTAGATGTGTGTTTTCCCGGGATTTCCCTTCATTTTGCAACAAATCACATTCTACCTGGATAACAAGTTAAAGATAGTGCTAGTTGTCCTGTCTACAGTCCCAGTCTGCCTGTGATTGAGAATATGGGGTGCTTCATGCACACTTGACAACACCGTTCTGCTTAAGACATAGCTAATGGATGAATGGGGAAATCCCACTTTCTAAATTTCAGCAACTGGTGTCTGTTGCTCGAATGTTTAAAAACTGTAAATGAACAATTAACAGTGGTGAAGTCTTGACTGTATCAGCTTTTCACAGTAGGTTATCAAAAAGCAAATTCACATAACCAGACGTGTGTTGTTAAGGTGCTCTCAATGTACTGTAGTGTGATTTTGTTTTGTAAAGGATTACATTTTGTTTTTTATGATCTTTTTTCCTGTGTCAACATTTGTGAAATTGGGGTTTTCTTAAATATGCCACTGTCCTATCAACATTTGCAGGAGTGAGAAATGTTGTAGCAGTTAAACTGTATATACATTAAATGGTGGTTTTGAATAACTTTAACATGGCTATGGGCAAAGATTAAATATCATTAAGTATTCATAGCATGAATTTCACCACTAAAATTTGACCTTTTCCATCTCTGCCAGTGCTAACATAACAAGCCAGGGTTCACAACACTTATAATTATAACTATATAATTTCAATAACTACAGCAATGAATTCTGTCACTTAACCAGCAGAAACTCACTGCATGGAGTAGAAGTTTGTTATGAAGCCATCTCCAATTTGTTTTGGTGACTGCCGGAAGATCCCAAGACATGGAAAGATCTGAAACTGTGTCCTTCTGTTCCGGTGTAAGTTCTTCTTGTTCAAGCTAGAATCAAGACCATACAAGTTATTATATTTGCCCAAACAATAATTTTTGCAAGACAAAGTTTCTTTTATGATACATACCAGTTTTATGATACTCCTGATGTGCAGATCAGGGCAGTCTACTGTAACAACAGTTGCCATTTCAGGGTCCCCATTGAACAGTACATGAATTACAGCAGGACTTAATCCTGTGACATGGGGACCGTCATGCAGAAAGCTGTGGGTCAACATCCTTCCTGCAACCTGGAAGAGGTTGCTTTCAATGAGTGCCTCTGATGCTGGTGGAACAAGCAAATAGCAGTGTTCGGCCCATTCCTCCTGTAAAGTACCAAGAGAGCAGGGGATAAAGTCACAACAATTAACCACTTAAATACATTTTTAAAAGTGCATCATATTAACCTTCAAAATAGTAAGAGACTTACCAAGGTCTAGACTGAATCCAAACTGGAGTTTGGATATCACTGTTGTCATGAAGTAGCGCATCACTCCCTCTCCGACAGCAACATCACCTGAAATAAAATACTGATAATAACACAGTGGAAAAACAGTCGCTGACTAATACAGGTAACTGGATTAGGTAACATTTAACAAGCAAGAAAGGGATTCCATTCTCCCATTTAACAATTCCATATAAGATACTTGAGTGGTATAAACTTTACTGATACATTTATTTTACAAACTTTATATTACTTACCAGCAAGAGTGCAATGAAGTGGACATGCCCATTCTTGCTGCCGTTTGTAGAATGAAAGAAGATCCCGTTCCCTGTCCTCTTCAGAGTCCCTCACATCCATCTTCATTCTAAGTGGTTTCCCTGTTTCATGTTCCTTTAGTAGCTCCTCTTTGAAAGCTTTGGCAGCTTGAGCTGGTTCTTTAATAAGCTTCCATTCTAAACAAACAACAACAATAAAGTTATCTATTTCAGAGAACATGTTGTGAGTTGGCATGTTACCTGCAGATACACATATCCTTTGAGTTTACAGAAAAGGAGGAAAATTCTGTCCATGTCACTGACAAAACGTGAGACCCAACATCTTCAGAATCTGTCACAAAGCTGAGTTGACATAAAAACAACATTCTGAACAAAATCTAAATACATTAACAGTTAGAATATATAACCTATAGCAACTCTATTGTGATGACACAAACCAGTGTCTGCTTCGTTGTAATCCAACTGCTCGTTGACCATCACTGCTGGTACTACTGCACCCTCAGCTGATGCTCCAGGCCTCACTGGACTGTCACTGACTACAGCTGTCTCAGTATCATTTTGTTCACTTTGACCTCCCTCTTCTCTTTCTGATTCCTGCACCGGTGTCCTTGAAGTTAACAAAATTAAAATTATGGTCATACTCCCTTACTTGTGTGCACAACACTCTAAGAGAGACATTTTCCAAAAAAAAAGAAGAATATGCTACCCTTACATTGCTTTAGGAGGTACATACCCATTGCAGCTCACTCTATGCAGCCTCATCTCCGAAAAGGGAACTTCCGTCTTACAAGTGATGCAGGGGATGACTGGACCAGAGGGAGGACGTGAGCTCTCCTAACAACAAAAAAATGGCTTTTAATTAATGATTAAAAGTCACCAGTAAGCTTTGTTTTGATTATGTATTAACCCTTGTGCTCCCCTTGGTACATTTTATGTACTTTTCAATTTAAAAAAAAAAAAAAAAAATCGATAATTTTGCCTGTGTTAATTGTAGTGAGACACAACTTTCAAAGGTTTTCAGTTTTTTATCAAATTTTTAAATTCCAGTGCTCCATTCCATACTGTTTTATTGAGGCCTTTTTCTGTAGCATTTCTGACTATTGCTTGGCAATAGAACTCATGATATTCATGATGATTCATCTTTTGTGTTTTTATCATTTAAAATGAGTTCATATTCCCAAAATGGCATTAAAGGGTTATTTTTTAATAAACTGACACTGCTCAAAAAATAATAATGCATTAAAAATCAATGTTGTTGTCCATTAATGACATATCCAAGGGTGTAATAATCCCCCCTAAAAAACTCCAGTGTGCACTTACTGTATAGAAAATATAATTTTGTGTTTTTATCATCAGGCATTAAAGGGTTAAAATTATTTAAGAAATACATGTACATTTGGTAGTTATGATTAGGACTAAAGTTGGTCAAAAGATTTAATGCAGTGAAAGTGAAAAATATATTTTTACAACACTTTTTTAGAAAAAAACAGTTTTTGCACCAAAGGTATTACCTGTTCTTTTTATTTGAAGGGAGCACAAGTGTTAAACTAGGTACTAGGTACATTTATGTAGTCCTACACAAGCTAAGGGTAGATCCTGCTGAAGTGGCCTTATGTAAATTGTAGCTTGTCCAATCATCGTCGATGGATCCTTCAGATGGCCAATTGTGTATCCAGTGCTGGGACACTGAATCAATGCCAGATGTCAACTGCGTGTAGATCCAACAATTTTTAAAAATTCGAAGCCTCCCCCTTCTTGGAGCTTTGGAAACACTTCCATCAATTTATTTGTTATGACCATGGGATCATTGTCATTCCCTGGAGAAAAAAATAAAAATAAATCATAACTCATATTGACTCACCTAAAAGTAAGCAAATAAGCCTGTGATAACTAGGCATATTATTCACACTATGAAAAGCAATTAAGTTTGAGTCAAATATGAACATTTATATACATTTAACAATATTTATGACTATAAAAAGAAATGCCGAGTAGAACTGCAAATAATTTCAACGAGCCACAGGCAGTACAAACTTTTTGGGGTTTTGGTAAATGCCTAGTTTAGCACTGACCTGAAAATGTCACTTTTTGCTCTCCAAGTCCTGAAGAAAGAAGGTCCGCTCTAAGCAATACGCTTGGGACTACATTTGCCTTGTGGTCAGCCAAACAACAGACAGTGTGTGTGTAGCTTCTTCGGCTAATTTGGACTTGAGCTGGTCTTCTCGTCATATTCCTTCTGGATCCACCGTTATACGGCGCAAAGAGCCTTGCAACCTCGGCTGCAACAAAGATACAGATAAACGTCACAGCTCAATGCCTCAACTTCTATCTTGGGATGCTCAAGCTTGAGTATAAAACTAGTTTTATACTCAAGCTGGCTAGTTTTATACTCCACCATTAACAATGAACGTATTACACACGAAGCATAATGAGCCTACCGCCTCCAAAAACATTTTCGATTAGATCTAATTTAACCCACACCTTTGTCCCGAGTCATTCATTAGTGAGAAAGGGCACCGGCAGCTGCCGCGGCAGGTCAGTAGCCGCTGCCTCAGACACCGGCAGCGGTTGAGAGATTAATTAAGAAAACCTTGCAGATGAATGCAGAAATCACGTAATGGAAATGCTACTTCCAGCGCGTCAAATACAACACTGACGACTGTTTTATGAAATAAAAAATAAAAACAAATGTCGATAACAGCAACAGTTGCCTGGCAGCCTCACCGGGAAGTGCCACTACTAGCTGACGCTGCCACGAATCGAGCTAGCCCTTGCTGTGATTAGTAGCACACCCGGCTAACATGAAATTACTTAGCTTACCTTGGACAGGTGTACGCGATGAAGCGGCAGGGTTCTGCTGCGACTGAGACGCCGGAGCCGGAGGAGTTTTGCTCAGAGCTTCTTCTATTAAATTAGCAGCTCCGGGCAACTTTTAGACATTTTGTCCTGGAGGTCTCAACGTTTGGGGTTAGCAGGACCGACTTGGCGGTAAAGTTTAGTTTAATAGTTATCTAAACCAACGTAGAGGCGAACAGCGCCACCCAGTGTATTGGAAGTAGCTCTGCATCGATCCATTATCTGGAATTGATTTGTCTTGACTTGATGCGCAGGGTAACCAATCAGGCGTTAGGATCCGCCTACCAACTTTGATGGGCGAGTTTGACAGTTTGACAATTCATAAAGCGCTGCAACAAAGGACCATGAAATGTAAATGTAAATCGTAAAATGTAAATGTAAATCGTGAAATGTAAATATAAATATTGAAATAATTGGTATTTTAATTATTTAATGACACATTTAAGTAATTATTTAATGGTGTATTTATTTATTTCATTTTGGCACTTTTAGTCCTCCATAGACGAGTAGCTTTGCGGTTGCGCCGGTTAAAATAGAAGCGCTCCATTAAAATTAAATAATTATCAATTATCTATCAGTTGTAAGTTAAATTGCATAATGTACGTAACCAATCCATTCTCACTCCCAACTCATCAAATACCAACGCTTGGTCAGCAGCACATCCTCTCTAGCATCGGTTTTGAACATGGCAGGGACAGTGTGTCAGTTTCCGCTAATTACATGCATAGTGTCTTTTCAAAATAAACTTCTATATTCACAGGAAGTTAAGTTTAGGCAACAAAACCATTAGATTTCGTAAAGGAAGGTTGTTGAAATTGACAGAATGTTAATGTTTACTTTTCAAATCGCACGGGACACGAACAACAGTCTCCTGGACGAAAGTCCTGCATTTGTTTGATTCCTCACTCATCGAGTGAGAAAAGTCAGTCAGTAAACTCAGTTATTTGCTCTGACCGTCGATTAATAAACAAGTGGGTTTACATTGGATTTAGCTGTAAGTGCTGTGCGTCGATATCAGGCATATGTCACGTAAATAACATATGGATGTTACTTAATTATGTAACAAATGTACAAACATAACAAGTAGTTTTGTTTCAGTTCATGTCTCACATTTTAATGGTAATGATAACAACAGATAATGCACATTACATTTAATGGGCTGATAGCATTCGAAACGGGTGCACAAGAACCAGAATGATCACATTCTCCTGCTTTGACCTCCTTGGACTGGTTACCTGGGGGGGCGTTCTGTCGGAATCCAATAACTGACTGACCTCTCTCTGTTCAGTTTTAACAAATTTGATTTCCTACATGTTAATCTATACACTGTCAGAATGTGGTTTGATTTACCGGAACGACCAACCATTTAGGAGTCAGGGGCACTCAAAGTTGACCCCTATTGGACAACAACCCCTCCTAAAGACACATATATCTTCTTCAAAAGGAAACATAACTGTATTTCTTTTTAAAGCTAACAAACAAGGTTATCCACAATTTCAATACTTTTGGTCCAAAATAAATGAATATGCATATTAGGTTATTTTTTTTAGCCTTCAATCGTACGCTCATGGTCAGGAGTATACGTCTTTTTCCATGTGACCCCTGCTCCAGACCGAGACTGGATTTGAGCATTAGAGCAAGAGTTATAACCCAGCAGCACTCCTTGACTGTGTGGAAGGTTTTGGGCTGTCAGACAACAATGTTCTCAATGTCACTGTCAAGAAACACGTGGATACATTAGATGCTAAGCCAAGGTTCCATTTGGTCATTTCAACAAATGATTCCCTGTACGTGATTTGCGGCTTGAGGAGAATTTAAGCCGAATAGAACTTTGGCTTAAAAATATTTGTTGGAGGCTATTTAGCTCCATGTTTTGTTCTTAATAAACAAAGCACCTCAAACGCTCTCCCCTAAAAACCTTAAACACCTAAACTGGTCAGGGTGGTTTCCACAGATGGACGGGAGGGAAGAGAACAGGAAACGTGTCGAGAGTCAGTAAGTGTGTGCCTGCTTGCCTGAAAGACAGAGCTGTTTCTCTGCCATGACATGCACACCCAGACACACATACACACCCAACTCTGTGTTGTCATGTGGGCTAACCCCCACACTGTTACCTAGCAACGGTGGAAAACCAGGCTACAGAGACAACATCCTTGTCACCATAGACTCACACAAGATCAGGCCGTGTGGACGGTTGTTTTGGAAACAAAGTGTAAAAGCCATGGGAGGTGGAGGTGGATGTCACTGCAGACTGACACTGCTGCTACAGGCCACATCAGAACAAGGGGGCAGGAGTTTTTTTATTTTATTTTTCCCCATCACATGCACATCTTCCTCCATCAAACGGACATGCTCTGATCTAATCATACAGACCTCCGACATGGCGTGTAAGAGGCAAAAGACAGGGCCGGCCCAAGCCTTTTCACCCTCTCCTGTCCTATAAGTGCTCACTACTGTATATCATCTGTGTAAAAAACACAGTAACTGCTAATTATTTTCATGCTTGGGTGATTATTATTATCATCGCCAGGAGATGATGTATTCGGTCATGTGTGTGTGTGAGTACATGTGTTTATCACTGTCAGTTAATCTTGTGTACTGCTGAATCCATCAGCCTAATATTTTTAGTGCTTAATTATAACTGTATGCTCAAGGACCTCTCATGGTTTCACACTTTTTGAAAACATATTTTATTGCCAACATATTTTATTGCCAGTTTTATATCGTCATTAACTGCTCTTGGGGCCATGTGCTTCTCACCATGTGCTTTAAACAAGTGGGGCCTGCAGGCAAGGCAATGGTTTGGGTAGAGGGCATCCAAACCCCCACCAGAAAGGATTTCACACTCACCTGTGAAATCTTCACCCAAACGCAACACTGGCCCAGGGGTGGGCTGGCCATAGGGGATACCGGTAGGCCGACGGGTTTGGGCTGGTCCAATACCGGCCCACCTCCATCATCAACCGGCCCTCCCTCTGACATCGCCGGCCTCGATTATTTTATTTTTTTTTTGTCGTTTTTGAGCGCGAGGCGGCAGCATGGCACCGGCACCAAAACGTAAATCCTTTAAAGATGGAGCTGAAAAGCTCAGGGAGAAAAAGAAGAGATGTCTGGAGGAAGGTGCATCAAAATATTTAAAAATCTCTGACTTATTTGGGAAACCACCAACTGGTGACAGTGATATGATGGTAAGTTGTAGCATATTCATCTAGCAAACTATACCTACCTTGGAGTGTAATGGATCATTTCCATTACAGAATATAATAGTGTTGGTAATGGGTCATTGACTGTTCAATACTGTCTTTTTAGATCCTAACAACTCTCTGACAAGCACAATAACACCAAGGTTAGAAAGAGAAAATCCTTTTCTCTACTGACGACATGCAACTTCATTCCTATGCACTCCAAACTAACACAATAAAAATGTTGCATGGTGTTGCTCATGCATTAGAAGTACAGAATGTGAATGTGCATTATCAACAGAACATGAAGAGGTTACAGTGTTGACATTATGTCAAAGACGTCCAAGTATTGTGTTGCAGAGATATCTTCTGAAATGAGCATGCTAACCCGCTAGCCGAGGCCCGTCCTGTCTTGTAGTCTGAGGTCCAGACTGAAGGATTGGCTGGGTTGCAATAAAAGGTTTCGGACAGCCGTGGTTATGGTGAATTAATTTCAAAATAAAGTTCTTTAGGTTTAAACAATGATTGACTATGGTGGGTCAGTGATGTTTTTAATTTGATTTCCTTTTTTAATTTAACCTTTATTTATCCAGGATAGTCCCATTGAGATTTAAAATCTCTCAAATAAATAGCAAGACCCCCATTTAAACATTTTGCACTGGTTCATTTTGTTATCCGGTAGATTGACAGTATAGTTTTTGCATATCACAGGCAAATGATTTGAGTGGACAAGATTTATGAAAAGTAGGGCGAGGCTGTTTCACAGTATGGACCTTCTGAATGTGTACTTACCTGTGTGTGTGTGTGTGTGTGTGTGTGTGTGTGTGTGTGTGTGTGTCAGAGAGACAAACTCAGAGAGACAGAGATCGCTGATACATCTCGACTGCTCCTCCATAAATGTTTCTCATTGCTCAAGATTAATGTGGGGACATGGGGTTTTATGGTCGCCATGGAAACCGAGGGGCACTGACACACGTACCCGATGAAGAAGGCACACAGGGTTACTGTGTGTGTGTGTGTGTGTGTGTGTGTGTGTGTGTGTTTTTGAGAAAGAGAGAGGCGTTGTAAGCCTGACTGAAGCTGAGATGTGACTTGAGTCATCAAGTAGTATTGACTTGTGAGTGTTATAAAGGCTTAGAAGCATTTGTGGTAAATGCTTGTTATTTGTTTTAGGTTTTATTCTAGTATCCACAGCCCACATCTATTTAAATCAGATCATCTAAACATGAGTGTGATAGACTTAGTAGCTCTATGAGTATGTGCGTAGCCCTCTAAAGGGCTTCCTTATTGGTTAACCCCATTGAAACTCCGCCTCTGCACCCTGAGACAGATCTCATCTCATCTCATCTCATCTTCAACCGCTTATCCGGGATCGGGTTGCGGGGGCAACAGCTCCAGCAGGGGACCCCAAACTTCCCTTTCCCGAGCCACATCAGCCAGCTGTGACTGTGTTGGCGGAGGCCAACCATCACCGGAAACGAGTCCAATTTACTGCCGAGAACCCGGACACAGCTCTCACTTTGGGCATACAGGGATTGGATGGCCCCCAGAAGTGGCCCCCTCACCCCATACTCCCGCAACACCTCCCACAGTATCTCCCGGGGGACCCGGTCATACGCCTTCTCCAGGTCCACAAAACACATGTAGACCGGATGGGCGTATTCCCAAGCCCCCTCCAGGATCCTTACGAGAGTGAAGAGCTGGTCCGTTGTTCCACGGCCAGGACGGAATCCGCATTGTTCCTCTATAATCCGAGGTTCGACTATCGGCCGAACCCTCCTTTCCAGCACCTTGGAGTAGACTTTACCAGAGAGGCTGAGTAGTGTGATACCGCGGTAATTGGCACACACCATCTGGTCCCCCTTATTGAACAGGCGAACCACCACCCCGGTCTGCCACTCCCTAGGCACCGTCCCAGACCTCCACACAATGTTGAAGAGACGTGTCATCCAAGACAGCCCCTCCACACCCAGTGCCTTCAGCATTTCTAGATGGATCTCATCAATCCCTGGGGCTTTGCCACTGTGGAGTTGTTTGACTACCTCAGTGACTTCCACCAGGGAAATTGATGATGCTCCCCCAGAGGGCGTATTAGTCGGATTCAGGAGTTCCTCAAAGTGCTCCTTCCACCGCCCGATTACCCCCTCAGTTGAAGTCAACAGAGTCCCATCCTTACTGTATACAGCTTGGATGTTTACCCGTTTCCCCCTCCTGAGGTTCCAGATGGTTTTCCAGAAACACCTTGGTGCCGACCGAAAGTCCTTTTCCATGGCTACTCCGAACTCCTCCCACACCCGCTGCTTTGCCTCCTTCACGGCAGCGGCTGTAGCCCTTCGGGTCTGTCGGTACCTTGCAACTGCCTCAGGAGTCCTCCGGGATAACATATCCCGGAATGCCTCTTTCTTCAGTCGGACGACTTTCCTGACCACCGGTGTCCACCACGGTGTTCGAGGGTTACCGCCCCTTGAGGCACCTAAGACCTTGAGACCACAGCTCACCGCCGTAGCTTTGGCAATAGAAGATTTGAACATCGTCCATTCCTGTTCGATGCCCCCAACCTCCCCAGGGATGCTAGAAAAGCTCCGCCGGAGGTGTAAGTTGAAGATCTCCCGAACAGGGGCCTCCTCCAGACATTCCCAGTTTGCCCGCACTACCCATTTGGGCTTACCAGGTCTGTCCAGAGTTTTCTGGACAGACATACAGGACTCCAGTCAGGGTCTCTAAGAAGGCCGAATACTCTGAACTGTTGTTCGGTGCATATTCGGTGCACACAGTCAGAGTTTTCCCCCCCATAACCCGCAGGCGTAGGGAGGCGACCCTCTCATCCACCGGGGTAAACTCTGACGCAGCGGCACTCTGAGACAGATCATTGCACTTATTACCCAAACTGGACATTGAAATCCCAGTTGGTTATTTTCCTTTTGGTCTCAGCAACGGGAATCGAACAGGGGCTAGCTGATCCCTGGTGTTAGAGGCTACACATGTAAACATACAACTATTTCTATTTGGTACATGGCGGAGGCAGAGCTGTTGGGGATGAGATGTCCTCCCAGCTAGGTCTGAATCCCTGCATGCAATCACTCAGACCCAACTGCTGACTGGACGAAAGGAAGTTGAGTGGCCAGTCTACTGAGAACCGCCTGCCTGGGGTGTGAAATCCAAACAGATGTTGCTCCAAGAGGTATGACAGCACAAAGGCAACTACAGCCTTACAGTTCATATGACATATCTTACGAAAGGTTACTCCACAGTTTTTGTGCGTTTTACTAAGAAAACCAGCAAAACGTGTCAATTTCCACTCGTTACACACAAACAGTGTTTTCAAAAGAAACTTCCGTCTTCACAGGAAACTACACAGTTTGGTTTAGGCAACAAAAGTACTTGGTTAGGTTGAGAAAAAGATCATTGTTTGGGTTAAAATAAACACAAAAGTGCCAAAACGACATTATGCAATTTACGTGAAGTAAATCAACACTGCCCTCTCGTTTCAAATGGGAAACAAACACCGGTCTCCTGGAGGTCGAGGTTAACATTATGAGACATGTTTAATGTTGAGAAACGGTCGCGGTGAACGCTATAATGCTGTGATGCCATTGCGCTAATAACCAAGAAAAAACGTCATGGTTTGGTTTAAAATAAGCAACTTGTAACTTAATGTAAGCTATGGACCCAACGTCATGTGACTCAGTGGGGTAGCATCATGTGACAGAACGTCACTCAACTTTTGGTTTCACATGGGACAGGAACACCGGTGTCCTGAGTCAAGGTCTTGTGTTTGTTTAACCCATCCACCCCTTCCTCCCTCCCTCCCACCCTTAGAAGACTTCCTCACGCTTCATACTACATCATTTCTTGTAAAAAAGTAAATATTTCAATCTATGTTTCTTGAGTAGTGGTTCCAACAGTGTTATCCTTCTTTTGTCTACCAGACGCTGTATTACATTTTCTAAACAATCCCTGTTTACTTGTACATTTGGTGAAACAGAGCCCATCACCAATGTCAGTAGTTACAGGTCGCCCACTCTGTCAGGGTAAATCGTGTTTTTTATAACTGTACTTTGGTGTGCTCAGGTCTTGCAACAAAATCCGGGCTCTGACCAGGAGATGACAAGTTCCATGTTCTTCCAGCTGTCAGCAACAGTTCTGTCGAGTGTGATTGTGAACGACTTCAACGATCACAACAACTGTAACCGCCACTTGACCTTCTGCATTATCACTGTAAAATCTGACAAGTTGATATTTAAAATATATCAAGGAAACTGGCTGCCTTGAAAAAGTGAACTAAATATAACCTAAGTTATGTTTACTTTATATGTATTTCTTAAGTTTACTTAATTTTTTTTTGTGTTTACTCAATTTGGAATGGAACAAGATTAAAGACAAAAAGATTTGAGCAAACCAAAATACTACATAGTGGTTTGGGACACTGGACTTTCTAGGTCACTGACCAAACTGTGTGTATCTCATAATGTAACTGTAAGATTCACATACAAGTTCAGTGAGCAGCCACAAGAGTGTAGCAAACACAGAGAAACGCTTTGACACGCTGTGACCACAGTCCATGTGATCAAATACCATGAGATGGCAGATTCATTCCTCTTGTAAATTCAGCTTTATATTTATATTGTACAGTGTATAACTCCAAAACCGTTTTGGTCATGAAGGTCTTTCTCTGACCTGAGTTGTATCCAGCCTGTGTATCTTTTTGTGCACTTTTTTACAGTGTTTCACAAACAAACAGATGGAGATGGCCCTCATGGTTCAGACTTTCTAAATGGTATTATGAAGAATTGAATTTTTCAGTCTTTCTTTATGCAAAATTCAGAGCATTTGCATTGCCTCTACATGGCTCTCAACATGGTTGACAGCTGAAGCGCGCACCTAGCAGCTAACGGTGATAGCAGAGCCTACAGTGCAAACGACAACAACAACAACAACACACAAAGAGAGGGAGAGTGACTGCCCGGGTAGATATTACTACACTATATCTTTACACGGATACTAGTTGTTTGCTGCTATATTAATCTGAACATCGTATAGAGAACATTTAGGCTCAACACATTTTTCAATAAGATATCAACTCAAAGTGGGCTCCTCTTCCAAACAGTGGAGTAGACATTAAAGGTGGATGGTAACGTGCATACCACCATATCATGTCGCAAGATTATAATCAGTGTTAGACAGTGAGAAATGCCTCTTCTGAAAGTGTAACATAGTCAGATGGTATGTTAAGAGGTCTTCCCACACATTTGTCATGTTATTCTTATGTTGCGGAGCAGATGTGTGATGTTGAAGTTGGACTGGAGCATTGTTTAGACAAGTGGAGCTCTCATAACATCCTGACTGCCTTGGGAGTGAGTTAACATTGGATCGTCCAAAAGAACAGAATATCCTCCCGATATGCAGAGAATTAACAGTGAGGAAGACCAAAGCCTACATTTAATTAATGTATGCTCCATCTAATGTCTTCATTCAGGAGGGATCAAAATGTTAACAGTTTAAAACAGCGACACCATTACAAACATTGTAAAGTGAGATTGATTAGAAGAACAGCACTTACAGAAAATGTAACAAAAAGTACACTGTAAAAACTATACATTGAGGTGCATAATGTGTTCATTTGTTAAAATCCATCATTTATTTTATTCATTTATTTATTTTGCAGGGACAATGCACACCAATCAACAGTAAAACTGTAAGTGAGCCAGAGTTAGCCAGAGAGGCTAGTTTCCATCTGCTGTCCCCGGCCAGATGTTCGAAGGCTGCCTATAAGTTACAAAATTTCAAATAAAATGGAATTCAAATTCATAGATAGACAGTAACGTATAGACAAAAGAAAAGTGTACGACAGTAGAGCAGAGCAGAACAAGCACATATATAACACTGAGACACATAACACACATCAAAAATGGAAAATAGCAACACTGAACAAGACAAATGCACATATAGGCAAAACAAGCAGGCAGGACAGACAGTACATCAATGCTTGCACACCTGATTGGCAACAAGCTATTCCTTAAGGCTGTGTTTGAATGTTGTGTACGTGATCCATCCAGTATCATCCATTAAGAGTTTTTCAAAACCGAGTGACTTTGTGGTTCCCAACATGAGTGTTATGATAAATCTGAGGCTCCACAACATTATTAACAGGAAGGAAGTATTTCTTTGGAAAATACTGTATGCAATAAAGCATCTAAAAAACCTTAAAAAGAAACAATCTGACAAGAAAACAACAGCTCGTACTGCGTACAAATCAAGTCAAACTAAAGAGTAGTTATAGAGGGTTATCATAATTATTTTAATGCACATTATTGTTGTTGCTGGAGAAACCACAGGCTAATACAGGTCTGTAATCAGATATGATGAGATATAGCACAGGGACTATTTCCTCAGTAGAAAGTAGTTCCAATGAAAGCTGTAAACAGTGTGTTCTGTAAAAGTGGTACTGTTACTGGACAGAGGTATTGCTGTTGAATTTTAAGATTATTTTTTTTAATGCTGTACCACAAACTGATTTCCATTAACCTCCATTGTATTGGTGAAATTTTAGAGACAGATATCTGAAATTGAATGGAACTATCTAAATGGTCAGATACCACGATGGAGAAGAAAGAACAGTCATTTAAAAAAAAGTAATTTGGGTAATTTGGGTTAAGTGACCCTTTAAAAGAAGTTCACCTCCTTTAAGCACTGTGAATCTCCGGTCCCCCCTCAGGTTAACACTGTTAGCTCTGATAGCACTGTTAGCTGCGAGCCGTCGGCTCAAAAACAATCTTATATGATACTTCAGATGAAACGATAATTGGTCTTTTGCTAAGAATAGAAATGTGCCTACTGTGTTGAACGTGTGTATGAACGTTTAATAGCTTACCTAAGCATTTAGGTTAAAAAGGCTAATGTCAGATCACACTGCCACATCAGAGGATTGGAATGATTAATGGACCATTTGGAGACACGTGTATCGACCCTGTTGCTGTGTGATGGCCACAGATATCTGATGCAGTCAAAGAAAAGGAGCCTATGCTACAGATTATGCAGATTCATAATTTACAGTCAGCATGAGATAAATATGTCAACTTACCAGGAACCTTGAAAACTAAAACAACATTGTTTTAGCTTGATGACATAATGACTCTTCAGCCCTTTTTCTTTTAGCTGTTGTATTAAGTGGGAAAGGTTACAATCAGCATTCCCGTAACAATCCACTCTGCAGTATTCACGAGTACAAAAGGGATTCGGACAATTATTATAATTCACCTCGCTGATCTTCGTAAACACACAATAAATCACACTTTATTCAAACTGTCACGAAACAGTTTCTCATCAAAACCGTCTTTGAGACTCTTTCCACTATTGCAACAATCACTAACTCTGATTTGAGAGTTTGAAAGAGAAACTGAATAAGTAACACATAGAATAGAAGTAACCGCCGTGACATTTTCAACATTTATTAGTGGTGTCATGTGATGTGCCAAGGCTTTGCAGCGTGTGCCGAGTAATCCAGGAAGTTTTCTGTGAAGAGCGTATCGAGGCTTGTCGTGTTTCAGACCAATGACATCATCCGTGACGCCCGAAACACGTTGAGAAATAAGAAATGTACATCATTCTACAACCACTTCCTCTTTACAGTTTGAGAACACTAATAATGCCCCTCCTGCCATTTATTTATTATATGATGATACAATTATTGATCAAAGGATTTACACACTTTTGGTGCATTACCCGCAAGACAAATATAGTTTATTATGCAGTCATGGTATCAAATCATAATATATTTACATATAAATAGGTGCCATATTGATATAAAATGTATCACAAAAAAGGTCATTATTACAATTATGTAATTATAATTACTGTATTATATACAGTAGCCTATCTCACAGATCATCTGTGGTAGATCTGCCTATTTTACAAGCATACTCGTATACTGATAATGGGAAAGGAGGAGTGTTTAAAAAACCTTCATGTATATGGGCCATATTTGGTAAAAAAAAAAAAAAGGAGTATCACTTCACCCATGACTCTCTCTTGCTCTCTCTGGGCTCCACTTAATGCTGAGTTTCTGTAAGAATATACTGTAGGTTTGGCCTGTTCAGGCTTGACTGGGGTCATGTTTATCTGATGCTGTCATGAGGTTTCTTATTACTCTGTGTGTATGTGTGTATGTGTGTGTGTGTGTGTGTGTGTGTGTGGGCCAGAGCCATTTTGGACTAAAAGCAAAGATTACAGTCTAACATGCTAAAAGGGACAGAGAAGTTGAACAGAACAGAACATAATATCTCTGATTCTGTTTTTCTGTGTTCAGGAAAACGTGATCAGATCTGTGGCTATGCATCTGGGCAGCGAGGAACCCAGATGCAGAGAACCAGGCAGACAGGAACAGTTCAGTGGTGGTAGTGGTGTAATGATGATTCAGTGGGTTTAAAGCAAGAAGTGGGTCAACGGAAAATTTATAATTTTACCGTTCAACTCAGTTTTCTTCTCCGAATAAGTTTTAGTAATGTGATAGAAAATTCCATTGTGCTAAGTACTTTTCTACTGTGAGTTTGCATGATCTCCCTGTGTCAGCGTGGGTTCCCTCCAGGTTCTCCGGCTTCCTCCCACAGTCCAAAGACTTGCAACTGAGGTTAATTGATAACTCTAAATGACCCGTAGGAGTTTTTTTTTCTCCTAGTGTTCATGTTTGAACACACATAACTGCTAGCATTATCTTTATATTCATTCAGAGTCTTTCAGGGTTCTGGAAACACCTTCAGAGCAGCAGTAAGTGTATTGCACACGCTGCTTTTAAAACATCAGCACCTCATTATCTTTTAGAAAAAAACGGTTGGTTTCCTACCTCAGTGACAGGATGTATGCTGATACATGAGTCTTCACACTACCAATATTTTATTCTCATGGCCTGACTGTCCGGATAGGACAACTGACCATTAAAACTCAGAAGACGACACAGGGGAGGGAAGGTCTCTGTTTTCCGTTACGTCAGGGCTTCGCTTCGACCGTTCTATTCAAAACACATGGATTCCTATAATCTGGGTTTAGCACTATGCCTTATAATGAACTGTAAAACATTTAGGGCTTTACTTCAAACATTCTTTTAAGATCCCATCAGTGGTTTTGCTCAGTATTTATGTTCTAATGATAAAGAGAAGTCAGCTGAGATGTAGATGTTCCAGCTGCAGTCGACAGTCATCGATGACTACGAGGTTACAGCATCCGAATCCCACGGAACCATGACTGCTGACTAAAGCTGAGACATACATGCAGTTATTCAGTGTGTGAGTCAGAGGCATGAGTGAATGGGAGCGTCAGCTATAGACCCTTTCATTGCCATTCTGTTGCGAGGGCAAGGAGGCAAGGAGCTTCCTTCAGTTACTGCATTAACAAACACTGCAACAGGAAATACGAAGGGGTCTATTTAATGTGTTTGTGTTGTCGAGTTTGAAACGGTCTATTCGATTTATTCTATTGGGCTTATGAGCCTTCCAATATAGCACACTTAAAGGGAACCGGCATTCCTTACACCAGTATCACTGCTGGAGTTTTCCACACCCCGAGATAGGGAGGACATTCTGCTGAAATATCACTATTCATAAAAAGTCAGAGTTTCTCCAGACTTGCTGTGTTGTTTCTTGGAATCTGCCATCCCCTAACGTAACACAGGTCCCACAGGAGTACGCTCATGGCCAAGTACACCACAGAACAGATTTCTGGACATTTTGTTGTGTGCTGCTTCAGGGTCAGGTGGGGCACAATATTTTTTATGCAACCCATTACAAACTCGTCACACCTGGACAAATGGCCAGGACTGTATCCACACTGGTCATAAAAGAGTCCACACATTTATTTTTGTCCTCTCATGGAAGACAGTGAAAACTAGAGGACAACAAAACAGTTTCACGCACAAACAACAAAAGAAACAAATGCTCTGTCTCTAGAATAACAGAAAAGTTTGATGTTTTCGCTTTGTCTGAACCTCCAGGTCATATGGTCATCTTACAACGACAAAAAACGTATTCATCATTATGAGTAAACAAAGCCAAAACAGTTAAGAGTTTAACACATAAAGTAATCAAAATTACAATAAACAAGATATATTATAATTGCATAAAATAAACTACCTGACAATCATACAAATCACAACAACTTCTGGTGTTCGCATGGCAAGGTGTATACGCCGGTCTTATCAGCGTCAGCTACAAGGACCCCTTTGGCGTCACTTTTTAATTCACTGGGTATTATCCCTATGCATCAAACTATGACGCTCCACTATGGTGGCAGTTTTAAACACGTGATTTGGTATTCAGGCAAAACTAATTGGTTTATTTTGGGAAAAAGAAACGTTGTTTGGGTTAAAATAGATTTGTTTTCAAGTTAAAGCTAGGGTCGGTAATCTTTAGACACAGGCAAGAATACGCTCGATTTTCAAAAAAATATCCAACCTAAAAACACATCCCAACTTGTTGCCAACACATTTCCACTGAATGTAGCCAGCAGCGTTAGCTCCAAAAGTCAGTAAATCTACAGAGAAAGTCACCAAGTCATCAACACTGACTCCTTCAGGCCTCCCTCCAACGCCACTGCCTTGTGGTCTTCAGGGTGAAAGTCCTGTGTTTGTGTGACCCATCAGTCCACCCTGACTTCCTCCATGCACAGACTTTGTCACTCCTTATACTAAGCCACCTGACTTCCGGCGCACTTTCTCTGAGCGTCTATGGATGGGTTTACATTGGAGTTTGTTGAAAGCCCGGTGCGTCTCATACAGATGCGGGTGCCTTGTGCGAAGGTATCAGACGCAAAGGGCCCTGACATAATTTGGGTAGTTGAGCTGGGTTATTTGTGAATGTGACTTGCAAAAACTGAAAAAATAAGCACATGCAGCTCAACAAACCATGTCAACCCAGTGTCCTACAAAACATTCGCAATTAGGTTTTCCAAGGAAACCTGTGATTTTGTGCTGTACAAATATTGAATATAATTGAAGACCGTGTAAATTGAAATAAAACAAACTACACAAGAAAAGTGAAAAGGATGTCAAATTTAAATAAGTGAACGCTGACTTCTGTTTTTTTTACACAGGCCCCAAACATCAGCCTCCTGGGTGAAAGTCTGTTTGTTTGACCCAACCATCCACCCCAATCCCCATTCTATGCAGACTCTGCCGTCATGTCACGACGTGTATGCACCCTATAATCTGATTGTTACTCCCCGTATACCTTATATAAGAGATAAAATGCCTGTGGAGCATTGAACCAAATCACTGAGGATGAGTCAGTGGGCTGTAAAACCCGGCTGTTTTTTATAGTTTCTGCTAAATGTTCCAGAACAATAGTCGTCACTACTACAGCACTAACGCTTTGTTCATTCTGTTTGTGCATGTGTTTGTGCTCTTTCTCTCAGTGATTAAAAACAGCTGTCTGTGGTTTCAGCTATCTACAAAGTAATTTCAGTAATATGTGCTGCTTGAGGCAAGGGTTGTTTACAAAGAGTGAATGTTCATGAGAATCCATATTCTTGCCCATTTGAGTCCATATAAACATGAGATGGTATGAAGCATGTGTTTGACAGAAAGGGCCAATAAATGCACAGAGTTTGGGTCAACTCGTCACTTGATGATCATGCTTCTGCAGCTGCTCCTAGCTTTGCTAGCTCCAGTATCACTGCTGGAGTTTTCCACACCCCGAGATAGGGAGGAGATTTTGCTGAAATATAACTATTTATAAAATGTCAGAGTTTCTCCTTACTTGCTTTGTTGTTTCTTGGAATCTGCCATCCCCTAAGGTAACATGCCAGACGGAGGCATTGCTTAAGTCCCACAGGAGTATACTCATGGCTGAGTACATGGCCTTGCTGCTATACTAGCAGCAAGGCAGACTAGAGACTTGATCTCCTGACTTTTTTCCCTAACACCACCGTAACATTTTTGGATTCAGGGTGAAATTATTGCCATGAAACTTAGCACAGACCATCTGGATTGTGATCCCTTCTCTAGCACCATCATCAGGTCAAAAAATGTGTCCAATAATTTAGTTTGGGATCTAATACCTGCAAAACTCAGCTGTAGGTATTGTCTTAATAACAAATGTTAGCATGTTAACTCACTAAACTAAGATGGCGACCATAACTACACATCAGCATGTTGACATTGTCATTCCGTGCAGGTGAGCATGCTGATGTTAGCATTTAGCTCAAACCACTGGTGTGTATAAGTCGGCTTCGGCCTCACAGAGCAGCTAACATGGCTGTAGACTCTTATGTTACGCTAGTTCGGTATCTTGGTGTCTAGTCGTGAGCCCCAGTGGGAGGCAGAAGAGGCGCTGTAGAGGGTGTGGCTTGTTAACAGTTGCTCAGATTTCAGTCCCCCCTAACTCTCCACCTTCACTGTGGAACTGAACTGCTAGTTTAAGGAGTATACAAATACCTTTTTATACAGCTGTCTACACGGGCCGCATAAAGCCCCCGTTCTGGACCGAGCGGTCTCCGAAATGAGATGGCCTATGCTACAGAGGACTTCCTGTTTGCGTCACCAGCTAACTCGTTACACACATGCGCAAAATTATTGTTGGTGAAGTGTCGCCTCCCATTCATTCCCATTATATGCAAGTGAAGGGGCTAATAAAACATTAGCTACCGGTGGCAAAGCAAATTCACAAATTAACATCGGTGCATCTTTCCATCTAGCGTTCAACTTTGGTAAACTTTGAGCAGCGAAGTCACAGCCTCAACCTGTATCTTTCTTTTTTGTGTGCGTAACTACCATAGACGTTTTGAAGACTGAAGTTCTGCATTTTGACCATTTTGATTTTGGTATTTGTTCCTCGCCATCTTGGATTTCTGGAATCAGGAATGACACGAGAGGATGGAGCTAAGTACAACCGAACGCTGAATAAGACATTTTTAGGTGACCTAAATGTTATAATTATATCTTTAGAGAAGTGAAAACACACTGAAAGCGTTAAAGTTGTAAAACGAAAAAATGCTGTGTGACCTTTCAATCACGAGGTAGCCCCACCCTAGAGCATGCCTATGAAGGTATATTTGTGTCTTTATTACACAAACAAAAAAATTTTTTAAAGCAAATTTCTCGCACTGCAATCAAAAATCAAGTTTGTAAGTGAAAATAAATAAACTGACAATAAATTATTTGTTAGTTTTGCTTATGAAACTAGAATTTTTGGCTGCAAATCAAAAACCTTTGTTTTAAAAAAACAACAACTTTTCAAAACGAAAACCTACACTTTCAAAACGAAAACCTACGCTTTAAAAAAAAACAACTACGCTTTCAAAACAAAAACTAAGTTTGCATTCTTGTGTTAACATTATTCATTTCTCAATGTTTTCTCAACGTGATAATTTAGGAGAAAATAATCCTGCAAGCAAAAAAAGGGACAATTTATAGAAAAAAAAGTAAAGTATGTCATAACATAGCAATTGATTGAATTATTAACTCATTATTAATTTAGAAAAACTATATTATGAAAAAACTATGAATTATTGAATATATGATTGAAAAACTGATTAAAACTAAAACCTTTACAGTATAAATATATATGTATATACAGTATAATCCTTCTGAGCAGGCATTCTAGGCACGGAAGCCTATATTGTTTCATTAACATATAGGCAGCATAAAGTTAACTGGTGACGCAAACAGCAAGTCCTCTGTAGCATAGGCCGTCTCATTTCGGAGGCCGCTCGGTCCACCGAAGGATGCAGTCGCTAGATTGGGACATATGCAGTGTTTACAGTGGAAGCAGATACCGGGATCCAAGTTGAACCCACCAATAGAAACTCCTTGCTCATTCAGCAGCGTATGCCCCACCCACTACATCCAAACTCAACTCGTAGATTTTCTTTTTGAAAGCGTAGATTTTCTTTTTGAAAGCGTAGTTGTTGTTTTTTAAAGCGTAGGTTTTCTTTTTGAAAGCGTAGGTTTTCTTTTTGAAAGTGTAGTTGTTTTTTTTTAAAGCGTAGGTTTTCATTTTGAAAGCGTAGGTTTTCGTTTTGAAAGCAAAGGTTTTTGATTTGCAGCCAAAAATTCTAGTTTCATAAGCAAAACTAACAAATAATCTATTTTTAGATTAGATATTTTCACTTACAAAATTAATTTTTGATTGCAGTGTGAGAAATTTGCTTTAAAAAAATGTTTTTGTTTGCGTAATAAAGACAAAAATATGCCTTCATACATGCCCTGCTTTATCTATTTATCTATCTAAATGGACCATCATTTACTAAATGAACATCATGCTGTATTGAATAAGACTTGAAACTAGAGATTGAGACCATAAACTCATGTTTACAATGTTTACTGAGGTAATAAATCAAGAGAGAAGTAGAGTCATTTTCTCAAAGACTTTTATACAACCAGAGGAGTCGCCCCCTGCTGGTCAGTAGAGAGAATGCAGCTTTAAGCACTGCAGCATTGGCTTCACATTTTAGACATTGAGGTTGCCGCCTGGTGTCTACAGTATTGAGCTGTCAGTGCTGCCAAATAGCGGGTGACCTACACTAAATACTGAGCCTAAACGCATCTTGTGCAGAATTAGCCCTGTCTAGAATATGAGAGAGTGGTGGGAAGAGTTTAAACATGGCACAAATACTGTTCCACTATCAACACTGTAAATCACTACAGCTACACGTAGAGGTTGTATTTCTGCTACTTTGCTCTCAGTTGCATGTTCTCAATATTTCACACTCCACCCTTTCTACACTTCCGACAGTTGCCAGCTGTATTTATATATTGGGAGTAGGGTGGGGATGAAGGAGACATTGCCTCGTAGTTTTTCGGGGCGTGCGTTCTCAAGTTCATATGTTTTCAACAGATCTTTGGGGAGGGAAACTTAAAAACTTATTTAAAAGTAATTAGAACAGGCAAAAAAAAATGTAGACCTTATTTTAATTCCATTATCATTAAATATATGGCATACTGTGGTATTTAAATACAGATAGAGGGATTATTGCTACGATACACTTGACTGTGATCTGCACATAGATAAAGCTCATATTCTGACACAATGTACCAGCATTGGTTCTTCATTGTTGATGCACTTTACTTTCAAGGCCACAGCGTTGATAAAACTTTGCTCCAAATGTTAGCCTTTAGGAAATGCTTTACGATTGGCAATAAAAACAGATTCCTCACTGATCTGAAGCAGCTGTCACTCGGTTTCATTACCAGTACGAAGATGGTGTCATTAGTTTTTCTTTGACCATGAAAATCGTCAATGGCCTTATTCATATCAATTCTATTCTTCTAAAACAAACTTTACTCTAAACTTTCAGACGGTAATATTGGACTTTTCACTCCACTACATTAATCTGATATCTATAGTTACAATAAAATGGATAGACCAAGAAAATAAGTAGCGGATTAATGTGAAAAAAAGATTTGATGTGAAATAGTTCAAAATGTGCTCCATCTCAACTAACTACAGTAAAATGTTGCTTAAACATGAGCAATTATAATAATCTCTAGTAATATATTTTATACTAGTATATATAGTATAGTATTATCAGATACTATGCACTCACAGAGGCCATTTCCCTGCATTAAGTACTTTTGATGGAATCCTGGACTTTTTGATGGACTTTTTTTGCTTGTATGGTATTGGTACTTTTAGTCAGAGACAGACTGGGAATGAACGACAGGCCCACCAAGACCCCTAAAATAAACTACTGGATGAATTGCTGTGTTGTTTTCCTTAACATTTGGATTAAAAAACAATCTGGGCTGCGTTACTACAAAATGTTGATGCAAATAAGTTGCAGATGAGTCTAATTTTAGTAGGTTGAGTAACACAAACATACTGTGGTGTGTTATTCTGTCTCTTGAGTGTGTGTGTGTGTGTGTTTCCCAGAGTTTCTGTGTATGTGTGGCCAACTAGAACAGTCACATGTTTCTAATTATGACCAGGAGGTTTCCCCCAAATGACGCTGTTCCCTCACTGGTCACACAGTTTTACTGCAGATCTCTGATCCACCCGAATGCCATTACCTTGAATAGATGAAATTATTTCAATGAGAATCCAAATGTACCTCTTTAGCTGTTATTTTTGCTAATGTCTACTTAATATGGTTCCACTTTTCTTCAGTTCCACATTCCTTGGCTGCTCTGCTGTCCCAGGGGATAATAGAATGAGAGCTGAGGGACATTTCAAACAAGCAACAGGGTTTGTCAACTTATAGCAGCAAAGTTAGATTTTTGCATTTAATATTCAATGCAAAAATCATTGGGATGGGTTTGCTGTTATTCTGTTAATGTTAATGGGACCACTACACAATAAATAACCCAGTAAAATAATAAGAAAAGAGAAAATATAGGCAGAGGGTCTCTGCAGATACAGGCACCGCCACACACTTTTTTTTTGTATTCAACCTTTATTTAGCCAAGATAATCACACTAAGAATTTAAATCTCATTTACAATGGGGTAAGCGTAAAAGTTTCAAGGCAAAGCGGCCTCAAGCTGTTTGGTTTTCACTGAAACACAGTTGAATACATGATGAGCAGCATAGGGCCGAGAATCTTCTTCTCACAAAGAAAGAATGAACTATTTGGTTCTTGTCCTTGTGGGTGTAACCATTGCTAACTGATTACTCATGTCTCTGTAAGTTTACACACGGGTCACTTACAGGGATATTTTACAACTTTCAAAGTGTCGTGTGTCAGTCCAAGGACATTCATGTCCTTAATCTGTGCTTAGGTGAAAAGAGGAGTTCAAACGGAACAGATCTTTGTACACTCCCCCCATCAGAATGCCGGCATGTGGGAGGGATCAGCAGGCAGAACGAGGCGGAACACTGAACCAGTTCCCCAGTTCCCCCATTTACAGCTCTCACACTCTCTGTCCTGTTGACCAGAAACAATAGTCAGTCTGAGCAGCTTAAACCCTGAGGAAAAGGATTTTGGGTTGTGGTAACATGGCATCGCTCAAAACTGTGCTTTATCTGGGAGTCTGGCTGTCTGCTTGGATCATCACTACTGCAGGTAAAAGCACATGATAGATAGATAGACAAGCATGCATGTTTTTTGCATTAAGGGTATCATGTTTTCTCCACTGGAAAGGCACCCTACAGGGCACTTCATCATGTTTTATCCACTGGAACGTATTTCTGGAAGGCACGTCATTACTTTTTCTACACTGGTAGGGCACCCTAGAGGGCACTTTATTTATTTTTCTTCACTGGAAAGGAACCAGAGAGGGCAATTCCTTTTTGTTTTCTCCACTGGAAGGGCACCCTTGAGGGAACGTCACCATGTTTTTTTCACCAGATGGGCACCCTACAGGGCACGTCGTTATGTTTTCTCCACTGGAAGGCCACCCTAAAGGGCACAGCATATTGGGGGGGGGGGGCAGGCAGAAGTAGGCCTGAAATGCTTACCTGTGAGAGTTCTGCCCCCACCCCAATCCAACAGACTTTTCCACAGACTTTTTTTCAGAGGGACTAATTCTTCAGTAGAAAATACCCCCCATACCGTCTATGGATTATTCTATTCTGCCCATTTGTTTTGGGCTTTGTATGATGATCAGACTTTAGTCTCTGGTGCCATGGCCACCACTGGTCACCTTAATGTCCTGCCACCACGTATACGCTGTTTAGCTTATCAAATATGCTGATATACTGTGTTCCAATATGATGCAACTTATTTCACAGCTGAGGTCCACTGTGTCAGGTGTCAGATAGATAATGGACAGAGAGGAATTCTACATCTTGAAACGATACCAATAATTTGTTATGTTAAGTTAGGTATTATACATTTGTATGTTAGGCCTAAATATAAAATGCATGTTCGACAATTATTTATATTGGAAATGGAACTTATGCTCAAATAGTGAAATGCAAATTCAAATTCTTTAAAGCAAGAATCTGCATGAGCTTGATGGAACAAGAACTTTGCACAGTTGTAACATTCTTCAGTTGTTCTGTAATCAGTAAATGTTCCATCAGGGTATTTACCTAATCATGATGCTGCTTTTTTTTTTGTTTAAAGACGTGTGGAAATGGGTAAGAAGCAAGGAATGAACCAAACAAAATGTTCCACAACATTTGGACGTTTTAAGAAATGAACGCAATGAGAACAAGATGGAATGTTACAAGAATGTGACCCGGTACCTCAAACTGTATTAGGTTGTTACTAACAGTCTCACTTCTGGCTCACGTTCAGCTCTGCCGCTGGCAAGGTCTGACTTTAATTATGGTCTGTTTATGAGAAAGAGGAGGATAGGGAGGTGGATGTCAAAGTTTACAGATCTATCAAAGTGGACATATAAGTATTCGTTGTGATACTACACTACACTTACAAAACTAAAACAGGAAGAGATCATGGGTGAGCAGAAAATGAATGTTGTGTTACATTTTTTTTTCATAGATGAGAACTTAGTGCCTAAAGCAGAGAATGTACACTGGGTGTCTCTGGACTTTAAAACCATCCTCGTCTGGACTACTAAAGCTTCTGATTACAAATACACTGTCTCGTACCATAGGTGAGTCCACACACATGCACGCACGCACGCACGCACGCACACACGCACACGCACACACACACACACACACACACACACACACACACACACAACTGTGTTTTCATGACTTTTGGGGACATTGCATTGACTTAGATTCATTTCCCGGAGCCTTACCCTAATCCTAACCCTATATGTTCTAACCTAACCTAACCCTTAAGCTTAACCTTGACCTAATCCTAAATCTAACCTAACCTTAACCTAACCTAACCTAACTTTACCCTATCCCAAAAATGTAATGATGTACACCAGTGATTCTCAACTGGTGGGTCGCAACCCACCCGTTTTCAGTGGGTCGCGGACCTTTGCCTGTAAGTTATTCACACTCCTTAACAGTATTTGGCGTTAATGCCTTGTAATGCTAATACACACCCACCATTTCACAGTATAGAAGAACACCCACAAAGTTTGTTTTCATGCTAATTGAGTGAAACGCAAGTAGGACACCGACTACATGAGATATGGATTTTCTTACATTGAGGACAAAAGAGGACAAAAACCTCAGTGTGTTTTGTGCAACGAGCTTCTGGCACAAGAAAGCATGAAGCCGTCAAAACTGAAGCGGCATTTGTTGGATCAATCCGCAGCAGATAAGCTGAAAACTATACCTCTGTCAAATGACATTATAAGTAGGTGAATTGAAGACATGTCGGATGACATCAAACAACAGACAACAGTTCAAATTAAGGCAAGTGGTCATTTTGCATTACAAATGGACGAATCTACAGACATAACAAACAAATCAGTTTTACTGGTTTACGTGAAACATGTGGGACGGGAACTGACGGGAACAATTTCTCTGCACAATAGCGCTTCCTACTACTGCGACTGCAGAGGACATTTTCAGCTCAGGTTCACACTGGACCATCGTTTCATTAAATACATTTGAGAAGTTGAACATTTGGGTCGCGGCTTGTCATCAAGGGGTGATAGGTCAGACCAGTTGAGAACCACTGATTTACATTATGGGAACGTGCATTTTGTCCCCAAAGGAAGTCGAGTCCCCCCAATGTGTAATCAGGATGAAGTGCCCAAAAGATGGAGCCCCCCCTCCCCCCCACACACACTACAGTACATTTGTGTAATTCAGACTTTGTATGTCTGTGTCATATTTTTGACAGTGTAAGATTTAAAATAATAATACTTTATCTAATAATACTTTTCCTTGTAATAGAGTATTTTTTACATTGTTGTACTTCTACTTTTACTTACTGTAAGTAAAGGATCACTGTACTTCCACTGCTCCTTTGTTAATGTTGTTTCAGTTTGAGTAAGGAATCTAAAACAAGAACAAATTTGAAGGCTTATCACACACAAAGCACTGCACTTCTAGAATTGTTCTGCTTGGTCTAGATGAATTGCTGTAAATTTACGGTGAATTTAAAACAGTATCTTACAGTATTTCATAAAAATGGTAACAAACAGTTAAATGTTCATCCCTCGCATGTAAATTAACAGTTAATGCCGTCAATTAACCATAACAGCAGACTACTGTAATGTGTAATGTATCAGCATGATACAGTATTTTCTGTGAGGTGGTGGAAATACACTTCTTTATACAAGTTCAGTGAGTCACAATCCATCTACATCGTACTGTCTATTGTAGGTTAATGTGTCCGTTATGACGATAGAATATTTTTATTATTCAAACTGTTCATTGCCTACAAGTCATTTTTGAGTCACAAACGTCTTGTGACCGACTGCTCCTGAACGTGACTTTGGACACAACAGCTTCAGTTCATCCTTCTGAACACAGCCATATGGAGATCAACTGAGGAGCCGAGGTAACGTTACACTTATTCCAAAAATTCAAAGTGTCCAGTATTGTTATGTCTTCATGATTATTGAACTGTTAACATCTCAGATAATGTTTCACTTGGTCTGTTTCGTTACATTAAGTTGCTAATATTTGTGGAGCTAGCTCTGTAACGTTAGCTAGCTCAAGCTCAATTAGCCTTAGAAAGGTTAGCTAGCTAACAGCATAGCAAATCACCAATTACAGTGTTAAGATGTAACGTTAGTAACCTAAGTGTTTACTTGTGCTATTATTGAACCGACTGTAGGACCGCAAAAGGAGCAAACAAACCAGAAATCGCCTGTGTGTGTTCAAAATGATGAACAGTTGAGGTAACGCTAACAGTAACGTTACCTGTGTGTTATCCCAGGGGCAACATTATCCTGGATGCCATAGAACTTTCCAGAAGTTCAGAACATCGTGTTTCTAAAGTTTTTATTTTGTTTGTTTTACAGTCACTCCTCATCAGAGATTGAGGATACCAGCCAGACGCTGCAGTCAAGTCCTCTTTCAAGGTGTTCTCTTTCCTTATTGTTTTCATTCATGTGTGAGTTCATGCAGTTCAAATAAATTATAAATGTGTGTAAGACTTGTTAACAAGCTAGACTGTGATAACAGTTCTATTACATTGTTCTTGATACTCTTTTAATTCAGCATTTCCCTGTTGATACTATTTTAATTTAGTGTTTCACTCTTAATGCTATTTCAATTCAGTGTTACACTGTTGATGCTATTTTAATTCAGTGTCTGAGGTTATGCTAATGAGTTCAGTTAAGCCGGTCATTTAAGATGATTTTATTTGTTTTCTTCTAAACATGCAGTACATTGTGAGTTTTGTGATGTAATACAAATTTCCCTTTATTATTTGAGAACATGTATTAAACTGCAACAATTATATATTGGAAGTCTAATCTTAATCTTTTATTTGTTGGGAATTAAATGCAAAAGTAGCGGGTTGTATTACTCTTTGTAAATAAACGGTAACATTCTGGCATATACTGTAAAATTCCGTAACACCCAGTTATCCTACTATCACATACCGTAATACAGTTTACGGTAAGGTACTACTGGCGTCCCTACTGCCAGTAATTTACCGTTAGTTTACGGTGAAATTGTGTTTGTTAACTTTTTCAAACCAAGGCAACCCTTCATGGTCCCTCCAAATAAACAATGGATGAAAATGAAGCATCCAAGCTGGTTAAGTATATTTCTTTCATTCTGTGAAAAGTAACCTACCGTTACATTTTAGGGTTTGGATACCTGAAGGCCGCCGTGGTTCACAGACACGTTGAATTAGGAGCCAGTGATGATGTGACAGTGAGAGCTCCTGGAACGTGGTCCTCTGGGAGATGAGGCTGTTCAATGTGGTCACACATCATTAGCACTGATTCAAAAAACAACGATAAAATTACCTCCTCCTTCATTTCAATGACACCACTGTGTAACGCATGTCCACAGCAATGGTACCAACACAGAGGACTCTGAGGGAAAAAGCTGGATTGTTTGAACTTCACTTCATTTTTCCCACAACACAAAGCTACGTACACTCCACAATGCTATGAAGGCCATGGGAGGAAAGTGAGAAAAAAACCCTCTTGTCATCCATTTTCAAAGTCTGATCCAAGTTGTTTCTCTCCTTAGTTTATGACTAAAGAACAGGTGAAAGGAAAGGTTTTGACAGGATCATTTTTCTAAGTTTTTTTTTACTGAAAACGTGTTGTAATACATATTTCAGCCACAAGACACTGAAGTGCACCACCACCCCATGTTGTAAATTGGACTAAAAGCATTCATGTTTTCTTCCAGGTGAGTATTCATTTCTCTATTCCCTCTAAACAAGCTACATATATTGTAATTTATGTAAGTTAGAACTCACCTGAAAGAGAACGTGAATACTTTCAGTCCTATTTAGAACATGGGGTAGTGGCCGAAATATGTATCAAATAAAATTTAAAAAGAAAAATAATCCCTTCAAACAAACCAAACCTTTTTTCCCCACCTGTTTCACAGATGACAAAAAAATTAAGGCAACTTAGAAAGATTATCCTGATGAAACTTTTTTTTGTTCACCCGTAATTACAGTAAGTCATAAACACAGGAGAGAAAACAAGATAATTTGACTTACAAAATGACTCACCAGAATTTTCATTTTGTCTAATTTTCCCCTCTGGGTTTCCTTCATTTGATCATGAAGGTTTTTCATATATTTAAGGTTTTTAATCCTTTTCTTTTAAATCTATTTGCAATGTCTAATGTGCTCCTGTCCTACAGCGATCTCACACTGTGTCTCGCACTGCCGGATCATGTCAGGCACAGAAAGTGTCAGTAAGTCAGCAGTCTGTGGGTTTTTAATCATTTAAATCATTGTTCATCTGTTTTGTGTGTTTTGTCATGTGACTAGCACTGAGGATCTTGAAGGGAGGCAGAGTCCCGACTGCATCCGAATGTCACATTCAGAATGTGATCTGACCGACCATCTCCGACCTTTCGACAGGTAGGACCTCTGTCCTTTCAAGGCCTGAATAACAGCTCTGTAATGTTTCAATTGGGCCTATGTATCTGGTAGGTTCAGTAACTTATAGCACTTTACATTCATTTGTAATTTCTAACGCCAATCAAATTTTATAATTTTCTTACAGAGACTTATTTGTCATCCATCTTTGTGTTAGTTTTGATCTATCATAAATTACGATTAGCCACATGTGTACATGATGTATATGAAGTATATTTGAAGCTCTATTACTTATTATCTGTCCTAGTTTCGGTATGCTGACTTTAATATTATTGTACTTCTCAAATTTAATTTTAAGAATTTCCTGTCCTCTCTTTTAAATTAATCTTGCTTGAGACTTTTGAGCTTTGGCCTCATTTCAAAACACTTCTGTGCAAAATCCAACCATGCATGATGAATGTATATTACTTATCTCCCACCCATATTTATGTATTCCTGTTTGACAGGACCTACACTGTCCAGATCAAAACAGAGCCTGCGACCATGGACTATGACTATGACCTGGACGAGTTCCCTCACAGTTTTGCCCCTCCCTTCAACCCCTATAGACAGAGTAGGTATTGCATGCACACGCAGAAAAAAACAATCCACACATAACACACATCAGAGTTGTCAATGAGCAGCCTGGTCTCCTAAAAATAACGTACAACAGATACAACAAAACTGCATCGTCAGTTACGTTTCGAGGGAAACACATTTCCTCTCAGATTGTGTTTGTTTATGACGTATCACAAATGTTTCTAATGAGTCCACATAAGGAGGACTCATTGATCACATTTGGGATATGATTCTTTCATGGAATATGTCAGACCTGGTTATTCATCTCCCTGTATACGTGGTTCTAATAGTAGTCAGCGTGACTTGCTTTTACATTGTTACATTGTTTGAATTACAGCAATGTTTTATTACGCCAAAGGAGACAAAGGCTGAAAGATAGAGCTAGTATTATATATAAAGTATTATAAGCTTTATGAATAAGACGCTTAGAACCCGCCTGAATAAGCCTGAGCCTCATCATCACTGGTGATTCGTCCTCTCCTCAGCGAACATCAGCGCAGTGAATTTCACCGTGGAGGCCGTGGATGAGAGCAGAGTAATCGTCACCATCACAGATCCTCTGAGCGGTGTGCATGAGCTTGGGAAGCAGCTCAGCCTCAGAGACGTTCTCAAGAAAGACCTCAAGTATAAGATCAGCTACTACAAATCTGGAAGCACTGGCAAGGTACAGTATTCAGCTGCCACGCTGCCACCAACATGAAGCTCAGTCATACAAACAAAGTCTCGCCAGAGTATTGAAAACTAACAAACAGTAGAATGATCATAGAGTAAATGGTATTTTTCCAAAGCCCTTCAAAAACTTTTCAGCGTTCACTAAAATAATATGTCTCACTAGGGAATACGACAGTACAGAAAAATGCTCTAACTTCTGTTTCAGTGGGACTTGATGTAGCAAATACAAGCTGTTTGTCGTTGATATTGTTTCCTTCTTTGAAAAGACAATATTGAACGAAAATAAATTGTAGGTGACTTGAGTTTAATCTGTATGAAGATCGAGCTCGCCTGTGAGAGACAGAGACACGTGGAGGCTCCTCCATTGTGAACCCAAACATAAAATACAGATGATAATATATAAGTGTAGAGGTTCATACTGGAATGGAGCAGCTTCAGAAGCTGATTGGATATTAGAAAAATGCTTACTGCATGTTGTGATGTGTCAAAAACATTAAGGTCCACTACAGCAGCGTTTTTTGCGCCATGGACTGGTTTCATGTAAGACAATATTTTCTTCCTTCAAGGTGTGGCGGATAAACACAAGGAAATAAAATGATACGATCGGCATGAAAACAAATATAAAATACATAAAAAATACAACTCACAATAACGCTGAATCAGTGGGAACTCTGAGCTTGTTTCTCTGCAATGAGACGGTCCCATCTGGGGGTAATGGGAGACAATGACACCTGAAGTGTATTCCTTATGTCCAGTCTACTCCGTAATTTTGTTTTGATTGCTGTCACTTCAGAAAATGCGGCTTGTGGCAATCTCAGGATATTCAACCCTGATTTGAATCCAAAACACCAGCAGAGTTGTTGTCTCTGTAGCGGACCCCAGCCGGACAATGGTGAAGCGTACTGATGTTTCCAGAGGCCTTTATTTATTTTTTCTCATTTAAACCAATCTCCAGAAAACACCGTAAGAGCTACGGAACAGATACAACATAAATGAGCTCTTACGAGTTTAAACATTCCTTAAAATACAGTTAAATATACATGGGAGCATTAATTAAACATTTTCTCTAATATATATACATTTAAAAAGCACATGTAAAAACCGAACTATAGCATTAGCTTAAAATTACAGCTTAGTCATTTAGCTAACCCTCTTAAGCTAATATTAGCATCTAGTTGAAACAGAACTAGAATAAAACACACAATAAACACACAATACCTTGTTCCCGTTCCAGCTAGGTGCTTGATTGTTAATTAATAAACTAATATTGCAGAGGAATATTTATAACATCTTTTCGTCTGCACCGTCAATCTTTTTATCCAAATCCAAGTCAAACTACTATACTCTGACGAGTTGGATCTGCTTCCGGTTTCGCCAGTTGGACTTCAAAATAAAAGGACCCAAAACATAGAAAGGGCACTTACAAAATAAAGGCTAGCAGGAAGTGATTAACTTAGGTAACAAAGAAAAGGGTTTGTTGGAAATATTCACCTTACATTTTTAGGAGTACACTTTGACAGCAGATTAACATGGAAAGACCACATAAAAAACGTTAGTGATAAATGTAAAAAAGTTATAAATGTAATGAGATGTCTGGTAGGGTTGGACTGGGGAGCAGAGGTTGCATCCCTGATACACATTTACAAAGCTCTAATTAAATCCATATTAGATTACAGTAGTATAGCATATGGTTCAGCATCAGAAACCGCACTTAAACAGCGAGATGTTATCCAGACAAGGGCCCTTAGAATCTGTATAGGGGCAGTAAGAACATCACCTGTGTGCGCCATCCAAGTAGAGACAGGGGAAATGCCATTGTGTCTTCGCAGAAAACAACTGTTGATTAATTATTGGATAAATCTGAGAGGTCATGAAGATACTCATCCAACTAAAAAAGTATTACAGGCGTGTTGGGAAAGACATAAAGTACCAAAGACAAGTTTTGGCTGGGTTGGAGAAGCGACAGCAAGAAGCCTAGGAGTCTCTGATATAGAGCTTTGCCCTACTGTCATGTGGCCAGTAACTCCTGTGTGGCTGCTTAAAGAACCAGAGGTGGACATGGAGTTGATGCAAATTAAGGTAAGACAAAGAAATACAAATTTAGTGAGTGAGTTCTATGAATACACAGATAAAAAATACTCAGAACATGTGCATGTTTTTACTGATGGATCAAAAGATCCAGCTACAGACAGTACAGGATCTGCTGTTGCAATTCCTAGTCACAAAGTGGAAATATTTAAGCGCACTTCGAATTTTTTAGCTGTGTATACAGTTGAGTTGTATGCCATTTGTTTGGCCCTAGAGTGGGTTGAACAACACAGACCAGGCAAAGTCCTTATTTGCAGTGACTCCATGTCTGCACTTGTTAGTCTGAAGTCAGGTATGTCCAATACCCGACAAGATCTGCTATTAAAAATAATGTCAATTCACTCTAGAGCAGTAGAACGAGGCACTGAAGTTGTATTTATATGGATACCGGCCCATGTAGGTATCAGAGGAAATGAAAAAGTGGACAAATTAGCCAAACAAGCGCTGAAGGAAAACGAAGTAGACATCTGTATCAAGTTATCCAAAGCAGAGGGAAAGGGCATCATCAGGAAAAATATCAACAAAGTATGGCAACAACACTGGGACCAGGAGACGAGGGGGAGACATCTACATTCAATTCAGAGTAAAGTGAGCAGTGTAAGATATAGGGGAGGAGACAGGAGAGAAGAAATTACAATATCAAGATTAAGAATAGGACACAGCAATCTACGAAGCACATTACACATGATAGGGAAACATCCAACCGGTCTCTGTGAGCACTGTCAGGCACCAGAAACTGTGCAACATGTCATCACCTCCTGTAGTAGACACAGCTCAGAAAGGAGGGGCATGCTGGGAGAAATGCAAAAACAAGGGATGAGAGGAAGAGAGCTGAATGACATACTGGAGTGGGGATCAAGTAATCAGGGAAGAAGGTGCTTCACAAACTTTTTGCGAGCAGCGGGACTGATGGGGAAAGTCTAGTAGTTGTGAACATACGGATTGAATGAAACCGGAAGATGGCAGTAATGCAACAAAACGGATGCAAGCTGCCGTTAAACACCACAGAAGAAGAAGAAGAAGAAGAAGATTCACCTTACATATAACAGAACCTCATAAGAGTCCTTTACAGTCTCAAACATACTTGTAAGGCCACCATCATTTACAATCTCCAGCAGCTGATCTTTCTCTGTCGCCACATATTATGCAGAGTGGGCTTGACGCGTGAAAATTACTCCTGATATTTAATTAGACTCCCGATATTGTCTGTTAAATGAAGCTTTCTTTTTCTTGGAAGTTGCAGGCTCCTCTTCTGTCTCCTTAGTGGGCCTTTTCTCCTTTGCAAAGAAGCTCTCCAACAGTTTATTACTAATTTTCGCTAGCTTGCGGGCTTCATTTCTGGGTAACGTATCACATGACCGAGACAAGCGTCTTGACATGTGTCGGATGAAAGGCGGATGAAATTGGGAGAGAATCCGATTATTTTTCAAAATAAAACATCTTTCAGACTCTGATAATCAATAAAACGGAAATAATATAATATTTATTCTTTCTTAGCGGCCCGGCACCAAATGACCCACGGACCGGTACCGGTCTGCGGCCCGGTGGTTGGGGACCGTTGCACTACGGAGATGATTTCAATTTAGATTTGATATATAAAAATGTGTTTATCAAATCAAGAATTTATGAATGTCTAAATGTTAAAGGTGAGTTGGATAGATGACAGTGATTGACAGTAATATTTCTTTCTTACCTGGTAGAGAGACATCATATCTAACTCCAGTACAGCAGAGGTGTCAAAGCTGAATGCGGGACAGAGTTACTGCTTCATGGTTGCAGCTTTCATCCCCTCCAGACCCAAAAGCTCCCAGCAGGGAGCCTGGAGCATCCAGCGGTGCACACCCGGACACGGTAACGTCCTGCAAGGTGCTCACACTCTGTATGCACTTCACTACACCCAGGTCTCACTCCCAGCTCGTCAAATACAGATGGTTGGTCAGTGCTCCTCAGAGTTTGATATCGACACACGAGGCACCATTTGGCGTTTGTATGAGACGCACTGGAGTTTTCAACTGACTCCAATGTAAACCCATCTGCATCGATGTTAGACTGTCAGAGTCAGTGACGTGGTATAAAGACCTAGGTGGTCCACACAGGGTGGTGGATGGGTCAAACAAAGGACTTTCATCCAGGAGACCGCTGTTTGTGTCCTGTGCTTAACTGAAATTTAATGTTGACATTTTGTCACATCAGTCTTGACTCAAGTGATTCACTAGTCACATAACACGTTTGACACTCTTTAGCCAGTCAAGTTAACGTCAACCTAAACCTAAGTGGTTTTCCTAAACCTAACTCCCTGTGACGATGGAAGTTTATTTTGAAATCATGGCGGCAAAAGTTGGGAGAAAGCGACAGAGTCCTATTTGGGATTACTTTGAATATGAATGTGTCACAAATAAGAGCAAATGCCTTGCACTGGAAGATGATAAGATATGTGGAGCATTTATTAAGGGGAAAAATCCCACAAATCTGTGGATTTGAAACGCTCAGAGTCGGAGGAGTCGGACGCGGAGGGTGAGGAGATTGGAGGCCTCGGTGAGTGTGGGACAAATACTTTTTTTTTTGTCTTAATAATTTCCTTTTTTCTATGTACTCCATACATACTGCAGATAGCCTACAGTATATGCTGCAGAGGGCTGGACATAACCTGACGATATCAGGGTTTGGTCATGTGTATACAGCAAGCTTCCCCAACCTTGGAGTTGCCTTTAATGAAAATGTGGTCTTCTTATTTTCCCTTTTCAAACTAAAATGACTGTAGGCTAATGATATTTAGTCATTATTGACTTGAAAAACTACCAACAGTGTTTTGCTTAGAAGCCACTGTGAAATGAATGCAGCTTGCCTACAAACAATGCTTTTCTGCTCAATTAGCCTACATCAGTAGCCAACAGTATGAACACTACTCAAAATGTTCATGCTGGGGTCACAGCAATTTTCCAACCCAAGTAGGCTACACCTGTTAAAATGTAAGGTATAGCCTATTTCGCACTTTGACATCATAGTTATTGTCATTTCATATCCAAGATTAAAAAATGATATGGAGACACAATATTAAACAATGTGTCATACTGTGGAAAAAAGTTTATGGAGCTCACAGTGTAAGAAATTAAATATGATATTAAAGCTGCGAGCAGCGATGAACGGGCATCCTCCCGCACGTCTGGGGTGCCGGTGGGACTCCGGCCAGCGCGGCTGGGAACGTCTGCGACCGTCGAACAACGCCTTTGCGAGTTTGACATTTTTTTCCGCCTGCCGCCTGCCGCTGGAAGTTACGCTTTGCAAATACTCCACCAGGGTTGAGGAGATGCGAGGTGAGGCAGCGACGAGCTGTGCCTCACCTCAGACTGTGAATCCCTCACAAACTGGGTTGAGTGCGTGACTTTTTCTTTCTCATTGTTTGTCACCACTGTAATATTTGTAGACACTTTTATTATATGTCCTTTCTTTACATAGAATAGGTAATGTATTTCACGTCTGTGTAGAACATATTTAGTGTTGCTGATCTGACAGAAACCGCAGTGAAAAAGCACAGAGGGGAGGCAAACACTACTCTGCCTCAAAGAAGAGGGCATGCGAGAGCCCACGGGTCGGGTTTATGCTTGTTCTGTCGTTGCTCTTCTTCTACACTTTTCTTCTTCTTCTTATATTTTGCTTTGACCACAAAAATGTAAGATTCAATATCCAAGCTTAAAAATGTCTCAAAAAACAGGGAAATATGACCAAATCAACAGCAATTCACCGCACGTCACTGTACTCCACCACTTTCTGTGTCCTCTGTGTGGCGCTACAAAACACGCCCAAACATGCGTTATGTTGCTCTAAATCAAGTGCAAACCACATAGTGTAAAAGTCATGTAAATCGGATGCTGTTTCTCAAAAAAACGCAGATTTACTTGGACTGTTGCATTCCGCGGTAAAGACTAAAACTAATACTGAAACTAATAAAAACTAAACTCAAACTAAGCATTTTCAAAAAATAAAAACTAAACTAAACTAGCAAACCCGCTTAAAAACTAATTAAAACTAAACTGAAATTGAAAACAAAAAGTCAAAACGAAATAAAAAGGCAAAACTATAATAACCTTGGTACGTAGTAGTATCATAGTTTGAAGCTTAGGGGCTAAGTATGAAGTGAGAATGTGTTGCACAACTCGTCAAACAAACAGCCCTTTCACCCATGAGACCACTGTTGGTGTCCCGTCTGAAACCAAAAGTCAACATTTACTTATTTCACAAAGATTTTCTTACATAAATTCACGACTATCATAGCGTAGTTATTTTATGTAACAAATACACTTATTTTAACCCGAAACCACCGGAAACCTAACCAAGTATTGTTGTTGCTTAAGTAAATCTAAAAACTAAGTAAACCTACGTGGGAGTTTGTTTTGAAAAGACACTATGGATGTAACTAGTGGAAACCAACACAACCTCATTGACACGTCCAGGACTGACGCTAGATGGGAACATAGAGTGTCATAGTTTGAAGCTCACGGCCAATACTGACCAAGTGTCAGTATTTGAGTTGGGAGTGAGAATGTGTTGCAACCTCACAGGGTACAGACATAAAAATGACAGCATCACATTAAGGCAGGAGCCTCAGTCCTCATGTGATGGCCGGGGCAAAGACTCACATGGACACAAAGCATTGGGTTCAGTTCCTGGAAAAATGCTTTTTTTTTTGGTGGGGGGGGGGGGGAAGTCATGAGTCCTGCTTGTGGTTTTTATGGATAAGAAGTTTTTTTTGTCAAAGTGCTTGGAGATCATTTTGGTTGACGTACTTTGTGGTCAAGTCTCTGAGTCACCCCAAATACACTGTGCCTCAAGCCTGACAAACAGGAATTTCCATTCATAAAACATCTGCTAAGCTGATATTTTTGTGTTTTGAAAATAGGTGGAATTCCACCCATTTGTTTTAAGTGCATGTGCATCACAAAAAGAAAAAAACTGAAGAGGAACTGTCACATTTTTCTTCAAAAAAGCTTAAATATCAAAGAAATGTTCCTTAAACATTTTCTGTGTGTGTGTGATTAGATTTTAATATGGCATGGAAACATCATGCCAGGTGATCCAAACACACATTAAAACATTCCTTTATAGAGCTACTAGTGGTTAAAAACTATAATCTACATTTAAAATTGCAATGTTTAAGATATGGCCCGAATTTTTGTTTAAAAAGAAGACGTCTTTTTATTGTTTCAGAGAAATCTAGTAAAATCAGCATGCTAACCAGATGGCCCCGGCCCATCCTGTCTTGTAGTACCACTAGTACCTCGAGAGGTGATAGTGAGTCACTGTAGCATCCAATCTGTCCTCAGTCCACGACGAGAGGACCAAGAAGTAGAGCTGCCACGAGGGCTTGTCAATCACGTTGAAGCTACAGGGTCTGTGTTGTTTGTTTATTGGATTAAATCTAAAGTGTCTGAAACGCAAAAACATCTGGCACCCAGTCTCTCTTCCTCCTGTCCATAAGGAGACTACTACGCTGGAAGGAGAGTGGGGCAAGCTCAGAGAGACGGATGGAGCTTCAGTAGCAGTTAGAAGTTAGCTCGAATTCATTCACTCTGGATTTAGTTCGATGAACAAACTATCAAAACATACACTGCTATTAGTTAGCAGTTGGCTTTTTAAGATTTGTTTACACCCAGTAGTAAACAAAGTAGAGGTGAAATGCTGCCCCCTAGTTGTTCGGAGCATGTGGCCAGTTCTTACACATTGCACCTTTAAAATGACAGATCCATCGGTCTAACTGTGAGTCTCGTTGTCCCATCAGAGCTGAGTCTGGCAGCGTGGGTCGGTGCGGTCTTCATCCTGCTCACAGTCCTCGTCATCATCATTACGGTGACCGTCCTCTGCTGCAAATGCTGCCGACAAAAAAACACATCTCAGTCATCGGCACCTGTTTAGTGCATGTATGTGTGTGTGTGTGTGTGTGTGTGTGTGTGTGTGTGTGTGTGTCTTACACAAACAGGGAGCTGGTCTCCCTTCTCTCTCCTCTCTGTTTCTAAAAAAAACCATCGCTGTGCTCTTTGTTTACAGTGTATTGTCGTCATTATTTTTCTATTTCATATTTTGATTTACATTAAGTTGAACATGTGCAGCTTGCTATGACAATGTAAAGCAAACTGCATTATGAGCAAAAACGTGAACAACTGCATTTCTTGCATTCATCCCATGTGTGTGAACGACCTATGTGGACTAATGATCAAGTACATCAAGAATCAAGTACAGCTTAATTTTAGTTGATCAAATGCCACAGCAACAGTTCCCACTGGAAGAATTATCTAATTAAGACAATTTCAAATGTGATTTGTGTACCTGTTACATTGTATAACTAAATGTATAACATTCCATCACAACTTCCAAATCTTACCATATCTTCTTTTAACCCGTCATATCAATCCAGGTGACTGTTTCTACTAAACATATTTCTCACAATTTTTTGTTCTTTCATTAAAATTTCCCTTAAAATTTCTGTCAGGAACAAAAAGAATTAACCACTAAAAATACAGTAAATTAATCTCTTTAGATGCACGTAGTGGCTGCCCCTCGCAACTACAACAACATCAGCAAACTTATCTCTACATATCCATATTTCTCTATTCTTTTACCCTTATTGATAGTTATTATTCTTTATTGTTTTGTGTCATAAGTGTAATTTGTGTTGATCAAAAGGATGGAAAAGCAATAAAACAATAAAAATTAAAAGTTTCTCCAGATTTCATCATGCTTTAATTTTTGTATGGAGAGGCAGCGAGCCATTATGTTTCTGAACATCTGCTGACTGGTCCGATCTGTATCTGACTAAAACAGCGCATGAGAGGTGTCACCACCAAATCTCCAGTTCCTCTCAGCTGTACAGAACAATTTAGCCAGTGTGGCAAAGACATGGGGTCTCAGGGGGTTCAATTTCTAGAAAGAGACATTGCTGTTGAGTTTTTCAAATGTATTTTTGGCACTTTGAGCGCTGCAAGCCAAGTGCCATCTTGTCCCATTGTATTGAAGCGAGGGAAGACATTTCTACAGTTGACATCTCCAACACTAGGCAACTCACAACACAACAATCTAAATGGATAAATAACGATTATTCATCGCTCAGGAGGCTTTTACCGCAGAGGAAAGCCAAGCGGTTATGGTTAGGCATCGACCTTGAAGGGTTGAGGTTAGGCATTGACCTTGAAGGGCAAAGGTTAGACATTGACCTTGAAGGGTTGAGGTTAGGCATTGACCTTGAAGGGCAAAGGTTAGACATTGACTTTGAAGGGTTGAGGTTAGGCATTGACCTTGAAGGGTAAAGTTTAGACATTGACCTTGAAGGGTTAAGGTTAGGCATTGACCTCGAGGGGTAAAGGTTAGACATTGACCTCGAAGTGTTGAGGTTAGACATTGACCTCGAAGGGCAAAAGTTAGGCATTGACTTTGAAGGGTTAAGGTTAGGCATTGACCTCGAAGGGCCAAAGTTAGTCATTGACTTCGAAGGGTTGAGGTTAGGCATTGACCTCAAAGGGCAAAAGTTAGGCATTGACTTTGAAGGATTGAGGTTCAGCTTTGACCTTGAAGGGTAAAGGTTAGACATTGACCTCGAAGGGTTAAGTTTAGGTGGGAACGTGGCGTCCTGGTGGAGGTCATGGGGGGCACAGGCACAAGGGTAACATTTATCTAAATAGATGTTGGAGTTGTTCTTTCAGGGTGTATGGTTTTGCTAAAAGTCCCCCTATAATAAACAACCTTTTAAAAGAAAAGTTAAAAAACAAGATTAAAAATAAAAATATAATAATCCAATAAAATAATCTAAAAATTAAAAAGAGGGGCGGGGGTTTAAAAACAGCATCAGAGCAGACGCAAGACGGGCAACAGGAGTGGAGACTTCAAAGAAACCACTAGATCTCCAAGATTCGTCCCCCGGTGAAGGTTCCTATAAAAGTCAGGAAAGTTAAAAGGTACCGTCCAAGAAAAAACACAATTAATTAAAATACAAGTTTTGACAGAAGGGAGAATAATGGAGATAGTGTTTTTTTAGATTAAGATAAAACAGTGTAAGAGCACACTAATACAAAGGTGTTCCCTTAGTATAATTACATTAAAAAGTTCTGTACAAGAGAAGTGCTCACGTCTAAAAATATATAAAAAGTGCTCAAGAAGAATAAGTGCAAAAAGTTAAAAACTAAGGAAACACCAGGTTAAAATTGAAGTGCTATAAACTGTGTAAACGTGTGCTCTGTTGCCATCTCTCACAGACATATCTTTGGAAGGGGAGGTAAATGAAATAATGAAAAAATTAAATGGCTAAAATGGATGGTCCTTCACTTAAAATGTTTCCCGTCTGTGTGCGATAATTAAAGGAATATTTTAGTTAAGTAAGTGGGAGCCCCCCCCCTACCGTGCGTGTCTAAAGGAATATACAGTTGTGGTCAAAAGTTTACATACACTTGTAAAGAACATAATGTCATGGCTCTCTTGAGTTTCCCCGTTATTTCTACAACTCTGATTTTTCTCTGATAGAGTGATTGGAACAGATACTTCTTTGTCACAAAAAACATTCATGAAGTTTGGTTCTTTCATGACTTTATTATGGGTTAACAGAAAAAGTGACAAAATCTGCTGGGTCAAAAATATACATACAGCAGTGCTAATATTTGGTTACATGTCCCTTGGCCATTTTCACTTCAATTAGGCGCTTTTGGTAGCCATCCACAAGCTTCTCGTTGAATCTTTGACCACTCCTCTTGACAGAATTGGTGCAGTTCAGTTAAATTTGATGGCTTTCTGACATGGACTTGTTTCTTCAGCATTGTCCACATGTTCTCAATGGGATTTTAAGTCAGGACTTTGGGAAGGCCATTCTAAAACCCTAATTCTAGCCTGATTTAGCCATTCCATTACCACTTTTGATGTGTGTTTGGGGTCATTGTCCTGTTGGAACACCCAACTGCACCCAAGACCCAACCTTCGGGCTGATGATTTTAGGTTATTTTGAAGAATTTGAAGGTAATCCTCCTTCTTCATGATCCCATTTACTCTCTGTAAAGCACCAGTTCCATTGGCAGCAAAACAGCCCCACAGCATAATACTACCACCACCGTGCTTGACGGTAGGCATGGTGTTCTTGGGGTTAAAGACCTCACCTTTTCTCCTCCAAACATATTGCTGGGCATTGTGGCCAAACAGCTCGATTTTTGTTTTTCGTCTGACCACTGAACTTTCCTCCAGAAGGTCTTATCTTTGTCCATGTGATCAGCAGCAAACTTCAGTCGAGCCTTAAGGTGCCGCTTTTGGAGCAAGGGCTTCCTTCTTGCACGGCAGCCTCTCAGTCCATGGAGATGCAAAACACGCTTGACTGTGGACACTGACACCTGTGTTCCAGCAGCTTCTAATTCTTGGCAGATCTGCTTTTTGGTGGTTCTCGGTTGACTCTTCACCCTCCTGACCAATTTTCTCTCAGCAGCAGGTGATAGCTTGCGTTTTCTTCCTGATCGTGGCAGTGACAAAACAGTGCCATGCACTTTATACTTACAAACAATTGTTTGCACTGTTGCTCTTGGGACCTGCAGCTGCTTTGAAATGGCTCCAAGTGACTTTCCTGACTTGTTCAAGTCAATGATTCGCTTTTTCAGATCCATGCTGAGCTCCTTTGACTTTCCCATTGTAGCGTTTGTGGGCGTTCGTATCCAATGAGCCCTATTTAAATGGCCTCAGAGAAGTCACCAGTTGTAGTCACTCATAATCACTCACAAGAAGTTAAGAGGCCATGCTATGAAGCTCATTTCATTGACACAACTTTCTAAGTCACCAAAATTGCTAATTCATGTTGCTGTATGTATATTTTTGACCCAGCAGATTTTGTCACTTTTTCTGTTAACCCATAATAAAGTCATGAAAGAACCAAACTTCATGAATGTTTTTTGTGACAAAGAAGTATCTGTTCCAATCACTCTATCAGAGAAAAATCAGAGTTGTAGAAATAACTGGAAACTCAAGAGAGCCATGACATTATGTTCTTTACAAGTGTATGTAAACTTTTGACCACAACTGTAATCAGGGAATATAAATTAGTTAAAACATGCAATTTATATATATATATAGAATAAAAGCATGCAAAAGTTCAAAAGCACACAACATTTGATAAAATAGGGTATTATATACACAGTAAAATATAATTTAATAAATAATTTAAGATAAATAATTTAAAATAATCATTAAAATATTAAACATTTCATATGACTACACGGTAGGGGGGTGCCTAAAATGGTTTGGGGAGGAAAAAGGAGGGAGGGAAGGAAGAAAGGGTTAAAGGACATATATAAGAAGGAGAAGAAGGGTAATCGCACTACAGACGGGGTCGCTAATAAAAAGACCCGTGGGGGCGGAACCCTGGAGATCAGGAAGTGGTTTGTTTATTAAAAGAGGTTAAAAACCTGGTTAAAAAAATGGACACACAGTTAATACTTTTCATTAAGACCATCAGGTTCTATTGTTTTCAGTCTGTGTATCCATTTCCTCTCCACTGCTCGCCGTTGCGCCACGCTCCAATGTCTATTGCTCTCAAGGCCCACACTTGGAACATTGTGTGAGCCATGGAGTTTAAAATGTGTGTACAGGACGCTCGTACCATTGCCACTATTGATCAAATAAATGTGTTGTTTAATTCTTAGGTGCAACTCGTTACCTGTCTCCCCCACGTACAGTTTGTTGCAGGCCCCGCACCTGACAGACTAGACTGCGTTTGTAGCCGTAGGCTGCAGGGCCTGCCCCAGATTAAAACCAATCCTCGCATGAGGGTTAAAAACATGGGGGAGACGAATAAAACCGATCTCCGAAACTCGAAGCGCCTCCTTCCTGGTCCTCTCCTTATTGAGATTTGTGTGGACCAGGATATCTTTCAGGTTTTTCTTCCTACGGAAGGCGGAGATCATCTGGCACCCACCCAGGGCGGCACAGTCCTCCCTCGTCCCCTGAAAGTAGATTTTTTATTTCTTTAAAAAGTTGCTTGTGCAATCCGAGAATGTTGTTATTAAGAGGACAAGGGATAGATCGGAGGGCTGCGCCGGGGCATTGTTGCTTTTGAAGGTGCTGGCGATTTCCGCCTTAATACCTCTGAGGAAGCGCTTCAAGTAGCCCCTGAGCCTCAATGCACCAAAGAGGGTGCTGGTAGCCTCCTCCACATGCTCTGGGAAGGTGCAGATTCTGTGGAAACGGATCAGGCATTGACCTCGAAGGGTAAAGGTTAGGCATTGACCTCGAAGGGTTGAGGTTAGACATTGACCTCGAAGGGTTGAGGTTAGACAATGACAATTGTTGAAAACATTTGGTATAAAGTAAGTACACAACTCAACAAGTATATAATATTGGTTATAATAAGTTGTTTTTTTGGCATTTTAATATAGAGAAGTTACATATTATACCTTTAATCAGGTGAACACAAACACAACTCACATGAATGATAATGCTCCTCTGCATCTGCTGGATGTGTAAATAAGCAACATGTTTGCTGTAGTTTCAAAGTGATTTGTAGTTCAAGGTGTTGTACTGCCCCCAAGTGGTCAAAGAAATCAATTGTAGCTTCAGGTTTTAGGTGCCAGTCTGACAAGTACACATGACGTGTTGTTTCTAAGACAGACCTGATCGTTGGTTTATCTGAGAATGGAAGTTTATTCTGTTGCCCGCTGCTGCTCATTGCTCCTCTGTCCTGTTTCTGGATAGACCACATGTACATTGACACAAATCAAAAAGTGACAAACCAGACACCGCGTTGGAATCATAGGTGAGTTTTATTTCTTATTTTTTCCAACACAGAACCTCACATTTAGACAGCAACACACACAACATCACAAATAAATGTATTGTCATAACAAGAAAGCATGTCACCATGGCAAAACACAGAAGTTCTTTTGAATATCATTTCACTCAACCATGGCTTTTTAAAGTGCATACATCATAGAAAACACACACACATGAATGAATAGCCCCAGGAGCAACTTTGTCTCTCTCTGTCTCTCTCTGAACAATATTACTGCTCTGACAACTGCTTTCAATAATATTCTGATCATGTTACATATTATAAGCAGCCTGTACATAAATAAATACAAAAATGAATCATTACAAAAATAAATAAATAAATATGTCAGCAACAACAAATAATAATTTAACTACCTTCTGTGTAAATAATAAAACAACTTGCTAACCTGGTTATTTTTACAATGCAAGGAATGAGATGTTTCTTGTGCTACATGTGCCTATGTACAATGATCATTTTCAACATTTTATTAGTAAGGAAACAGAAATTTATTAATCACATAATTGTTTTCGTTTAGCTTTGGAGAGTGGAAGATTGATTTCATTTAACTCAGATATGGAACTCTCGTATATTTCACTCGTGCTTTAAGAGGAAACTGTTCTTAAATCCTTTGCACAGTTCTCTTTAGAACAAATCTGGCCATGAGAGTGGTTCTTTTATGAAACTCAATCTTTGATATTGTCATATGAATGGATGTGTTTGTGTCAGTTTGACAATAGAAAATGTTGGTTCAGATTACAACCAGTTCATAAAACAGAAACGGGGCCGACCAGTAAGACTTATTGAATATTTCTAGTTTGCACAGATATCTAGAATAAGAATTGGGTAATTCTAACCCGTTCTCATTCCCAAATGTCACCTACGGACACATATTCAGGACCCTTTGGGTAGTTTCGTCAACCAAACTACTTAGTTAGGTTTAGTAAAAGGTCATAGTTTGGGTTCAGATAAGTATGTTTGTAACCTAACCTCCGTTGGGTAGCCTACATTACATGTGTGGTCTAAAGTAAGTAGATATTGCGTGTAACTTTAAAAAAAGTCAACATTGACTTTTGGTTTCACACGGCACTCGGACAGTGGTTCTCCTGGTCTCCACCCCGACCTCGTCCTTAAGTGGACTCTGTCGCTTTTTAAGACTCTGACATACTTTCCGTGTTCCACGGACAGCTGTGGACTTGTCACACGGACGGTTTGGCGCTCCACGCATGCGCATTTCTCAATTCACTTTCCATTCCAGTTGGTTGTGGTAATGCACCGTAACGGTGACTTGTCTTTGTATACTTTTAAAGAGAAATTATATTATACTATACTATACTACTATGTGTGCAGTCCGCACAGTTGCAAAAATTGGACTGCACGCGGACGTCCACATAGGGTCTGCAGCCCAAAGTCTGCAGTGGGCGCATGGTGACATTTATGTCTCGCAGACATGGAAAGTATGACTTGGCCTTATACCAAGTCACCTGACTTCCAGAGCAGTTACTCTGAGCGTCTAATAATGATGCGGCTAAGTTTACATTAGAGTTACTTGAAAGCCCGGTGCGTCTCTAAAGGGTGTCTTGTGTGTCGGTATCAGACGCTGAGGGGCGTGACAAAACGTCGGTGTTTGACGCCCTGGGAATGAGACTGGGTTGATGGTTACCATGAGCAGTAGAGGATCCATCTACCAACAGATCATCACAGATGAGCCAAAGATTTGATACATCGTGTGATTGAAAGATGAAATCTAGAAGTTCTGAAGTAATTAAAACAAACAAACATGACCAAATAAGTGATATTATTTAGTCATCATCATGGGCAGATATTGTTAAATAGTGACTCTTCAGATGGAAGAATACAGCAGAAACAAGCAAAAACTGCATTTCCAAATGACAAACTATTCATCTGTAGAGAGTAGAGATAAGTTCAGAAAGACAGTACCAGTTTCACCACTTCATGGCTCTAATAATGTTGATTATGTATTTATCATTTGTATTGTGCAGATGAACAGTATTGGACAAGGATTTGATAATTGCATCATACAAACTATTGAACATATTCAAACAACCCTTGGCATGAGAGCCAAAGACAGCAATAATTGGTCTTTAGGGTATCATTTACTGTTACAGACTCATTTTCCTTCTTTGTTTTACACTGTGTACGTGAATTTGCATTGTCTTGACTGCACACCTTTACAAAGTGTCAATAATCACAGAATGTAAAATGCTTTTACGGGGTTCACAGTGTTGTCATGCAATCATGGCAGAGTAGTAATGAGGTAGGCGTAAAGTGAAACTTAATATGAACTGAAATGTTCCTTCGGAGTCTGCTCAGTCTGTTTCAGTGTGAAGGTAGACTGGCATCTGGGATATATGTTCATCCTGTGCATAGGACACTTCACTTTGTATGAGTCTATATATGTATATTTCATTGTGTTTGTATGAATTGGTTACATGGTATATTGAATGTACAATGCTTTGCAGCACAGAGGTTGAAGTTTATTCGTTACACAGTATTTGTGGACTGTTTCCTTACAGCAAGCGGAAACAGAGCTTTATAGTGAGTTTGAGTTTGTTGTTTCACCGTCCAGCTGCAACTTTACTCTTTTGGTTCACTCTCACCGCTCTCATAGCTTCGAAATGCAGACAGACACAACCAACTGAAAACCAACCTTTTTCGTGCGATGCAGTTACATACAAAGTCAATGCAAAAACATGAATAGGAGCAAATTTGAGACGGGGGACGCAAATGAGTTGAGATATTTCAAATTGTTGCGTCACTGACGTCCTGATGTGTTGAATCAGAGATGGAGGAAAAAATACTGCAGCCTTCTGTGGTTAACCGTAGCTCTATGTTAGTACTTCATATTTGTACTAAGACCGGACAAAACTCTATATGTATAAATATATGTGTATAAACCATAGACTGTCTATGATACAACAATAATGTTGCTGCCGTATTTAAACCTAGAGGACGTTATTTTAAATGTTGATGGAGGAGCTGCAATGTTAGCATAGGCTAACCCTGATCAATTCAAACTCCATTCAGAAAACAAGCTTAAGCTTAAAAGTGCTTGCCGCAGTCTGTGCACATGCAACATTTTCTAAGCACGCAGATGGGCGAAGAAAATGGAGAACTTTGAGGAGCTTTGAGAATGTTGGTTTGCCGTGAGGAGAAATTTGCATGGAGTATAAAAGATTAAAACATTTCCTCGTCACATATTGGCAGCAGCTCATGTCCCTGTGACTGTATATGCGGGAAGTATAACAGAGGCTCAATGCTAGACAAAAATGTGCTTGGCATTTGTCGTGAACCCATTATTAAAGACTTACTGCCTGGTGAACGTAGTGGAGCATTTAACAGCTAAACAGCCAGATATTTCCTTCAGGAGTTGGTGGAGACCAAAAGCTGAGCTAAAAGCGAGTAAATATTGGACTTACGTTCATCAGGTGGACACAAACATGACTCCATATGAATGATAACGTTGCTCTGTGTCTGCTGAATGTGTAAATATGTACAACCGCTTGCTAATGCCAATGTTGTGTTCACAACTTGCATCTGCTGCTGACAACACCTACTGCAGGTTCAACAAAGAATGATGGAAAATGTTTGACTTCATGCAGTTTGATCCATTCAACCAGCAGAACGAACTACTCTCCTCATCCAGAGTCATATATACACAGCTGGATTGGACACTGCAGTCTTCAGCAAAACCGAATCCATGGTGGGAGCAGTTAGCACTCCATTTACTATAAAATAATTTTTCTATCTGCGTTCACTCCCTCTCTCTGATGTCTTTGGTTTGATGAGGGTAAACATGTTGTAAGTGATTCACTCACTGGCCTATCAGAACTTTTCCTTTAAGAACCTGCAAGCTTTCAGTCCATTTCCGCTAGGCGAACGGCACCCTCTTAATTTTCTGTGCTGTAAAGCGCTGCTCATCCTACCTGGTGACTGATTCTAGCCGTGTCCCAATTCCATACTTCATACTAACCAAGCAAGTTTAGAGTATGTAGATCGTTAAATTACACACTAAATTACTGTAAATATGCTCTTACTAAATCTGCTTGATGTTCTATTGATTGTTGAGTGTGCTTTTGATTTTAACTATCTTACCAACATGCAATTCACAAAGGAAACACATAAACAACTGAGACAGGACAGTAGCTCCACAACACCCCAAAAAGAACGAACAAAGTGTGAAAACTTGAGTGCCTTGGGTTAAAATACCTCAGCGTTGAACAGAAACAGTGATCACCTCCCTACGCACACTTTGTTTCCCTTTATACTAAAGGCCCGTATTCCTTCTTTGCTCTTGTTACGATTAGTCCTGCCACTTGAGGCTGTTAATGTGGGTCAATAACTTGCTTGTAAAAACGATGGGGGCATTTTTGGGGGGAGGACAGTATCCAATATGCAGTTAGTATCTGGTACATACTACAGCCTAATTGATACTGAAATTGATTGGTGAGAGTTAAAAAAATAATAAATAGGTCTTTCATCTTTTATAAAAATGCATAATTTAAACAAACATGTTTGACAGTGTTCACATATATAGTGAGTGGGACACTTTACAGCTCACAGCAGTGAATTAGTGAAGAAAAATACAGACAGTGGTGTGTGGACTCCAACGGCAGCTAGGAAAACAGATAAACTACAATATAAAATAATTGGCAGTAGTCTTTCAAAATCGCAGTTTGACATCAGTCTGCTCATACTTCCACACCTGTAGTGTCCATACTAAACCAAAAAATTCAATTGCTGGGTCTCAAATTGCATACATCTGCACTTACACTGCACCGCGAGTACGGCAAAATGCAGTGCACGGTCAGTACCTGGATGGTGTACCCATAAGTGTGGACACTTCTCACCCACAACGGACGCCAAAGGGGAAGTTCCGGCAGCGGTCGCTTTGGTGAACTATACACGCACTATACAAATGTATTGTAAGTACTATTTTTTTATTTGGTTCAACTAGGAGTGTGTTTAATGATTTTATACCACAAATAGTAACGCTGCTAGCTAGCTAACAGCAACTGCTAGCCAGCTAACAGCGACGATCGTCATTTCCGGTAAATGCACAACAGCCGTCTTCGGTTTGAGACAACACTACCCTGTCGAAATGACCTCACTATGCAAGTGAATACATAGTGTACACAGTGTACCACCTGGACGTGTACTTACAGAAGTATCTGAATTGAGACACAGCAAAATGTCTTGTCAAAATAGTGCACAGTCAACATTTGTGCATAGTTCTTACTTTGTAGTATTAGTATATCGAATGGAATTGGGACACTGATGTAGTGAAATGCAGTTTAATGCTACTTACTATAATGTTCAAGTACGAAGTTCAGAGGCTGAAATACTTTAAAGAGAAACTCAACACCCCCTTAAAATCTTTTTTCGCTGACCTCCAGTGGTTCTCACCTTTCGGCAGTGACGAGCAGGTGAACTGTGGTTAAAGATGCAGCAACGCACACACCTGACCACATGCTGAGAGGTGAAATGGGCTCGAGAGTCTACGCCTGCTGTTCATGTACTCTTTGAGGAGCACCTTAATGCAACTGATGACGGAAAACACAGGGCATGTTACCATGGCGACGGTATAGATATGCACTCACTGTACAACCTGACCAAACTCTTTATACAGCTCTCATCCAAGTTAGACCTAAAACTACTGACTAGATAATCTGAAAACCACAATAGCTGAGTATATCATTTATATACATTTTATCTCTGTGACAAAGTCACACCAAGTCCACTTACACATGCTCCAACACGAAGCTCAAATCAAAAAAGGAGAGATAATTTTTTTTACTGTGGACTAATCAACTGGAGAGTCGGAAAGGACGGGAAGCTTAACTAAGACACGGAGAGTGAGTTGGCAGCTGATATTGTAAATAAATGACATAACATCAATTGTATGATTGATCGACAACCATCATTTGGGGTAAAAACAGTAGAGTGTAAGAACATTGTTCATTTTCATACAGTTGTTTCCAACCCTTGTATGAATCACTCTAAATAGAGCCAATCAGGTTTCATTAATGGTGATCATTAAATCTTACGGAGCCAGTTAGTCCCCTGGTATCTAACATTTTTTGTCACTTCTTATCTTTTCATGCTGATTTTAATGTATCCCTTTGAAACATAAAAACCATCCCAAACTAGACTTATTGCAATGAATAACAGCAGAACGATCTCTCCCTCCTGTCTATTTCATCTGCCCTCCTTCATTCCACCCCCCTTTGTTTCCATTTAGTCGCCCGTCCTCTTACTTCTCTCCTCATCCACTTGGTCTCTCGTGTTGCCGGTGTGGTCATGGGAACCCTGCTGACATGGTAACCCCCCACAAGAGTGTTGGTTGGCGAGAGATCACTTCAGGTCGATGCCCTGAGTCTGGGACTGAGCCTTCTCCTTGCCCTAAAACACATACAAGAGAAAACGGACAGGATGATGATGAATGTGATTAAAGCTATTAAAAAGATATCAAACTATGAATTCATGCCATGCTATCTGACATGATATATGAAGTTGTTAAGCTTTTTGTTGATATATAAAATGTCTGTTTTCTCAAACAGAGAAAAAACACAGTGGTTCATGCAAAAGGTCAACGAGGGCCTACACTTCATTACATTAGATTTATCTAACACTTTAGTATCTGCCATCTACAAAAAGAATAATTTTTTTTGGGATTCCAACTCACCCTGAGCGAGGGTCGAGGAGGCCTAACTGGTCTGACAGGTCGTACTGGCTCTGCTACTGGGTTTGCCTGCCTTCTCTCCAGAGGCTCGAGGTCGTCAGCTACATCAGGACAACCGATGTATCCTCCAGCCCCAAACACTGAACCCAGATCACCTTCTAACAAGTTGTGAGTGGCAGGAGAATTAGATGGTGCAATGTCCCGGTTGGCAGACATGTTGCTGACGGCCATGTTGACGGTCTCGGCAGTATTGGTGTTTGATTTGTTGGTAGGGAAGCTGCTGGTGTTACTGAGTTCGAGCCCCAGTAAGTCTTCTGATGCCACATCACTGTCTGAGCTGTTATTGGTGGGACTGACCTCTGGTTCCACAATGCATTGGTTATTGTTCGCTTCAGGGGAATCCTTACTCAACAAGTCCAGCACCTCCTGGTTGTCATGGCTACCTAAGTCTAGCAAATCCTGATTTTCATTGCTACCGAGATCCAGAAGTTCCTGGTTGTCCTGGCTACCTGAAACTAGCACTTCCTGATTTTCTTTGCTAATAAAATCCAGCAAGTCTTGGTCGCCATGGCTATCTAAATCCAGCACTTCCTTATTTTCGGGACAGGAAAAGTCCAGCTTCCGATTGCCATGGCTACAAGGTTCCAGCACTTCTTGGTTATCATAGTTACAAGGTTCAAGTAGTTCCTCATCTGTGATATTGCGATAGGGTTCCACCACCTCCTGGTTGTCAAGACTACTGAGATCCAGGAATTCCTGGTTTTCATTGCTAACTAAACCTGTGCTGTCAAGCCTTGAAGGTTCCAGCACTTCTTGGTTTCCATTGTTACACAAATCCAGCAGTTCAAGGTTGTTGTGGCTACAATGTTCAAGCACTTCTTGGTTTTCATGGGTATGAGGTTCCAGTACTTCCTGGTTGCTATAGTTAGAGGGTTCTATTTGCTCATTGTTGTCATAAGTGCAAAGGTCCATTGCTTCCTGGTTATCATGGCCACAGAGGTCCAGTACCTCTTGGTTCTCTTCCTCAGGGCTAAGCTTAAAGCCATAAGGGTCTGAGTCCCGTGCCATTTGGGAGGAAGTAATGTCAAACCCATAGCGATCAATGTTCAGTTGGTCTGGTTGAGAAGAAGAGGGCTCAGGGTCAAAGGTCAGATCGTTTTCAGGGGGTTCTGGGCTGAGTTCGGCTTCATCAGGGTCTAAGAGGGTGTGACTAGAATGTTCTGGACTGAGTTTAAAGCCGTATGGGTCAAAGGAAGACTGACTGGTTGGTTCATAGCTCAATTCAAAGCTAAGTTCTCTGTTGTGATCTGAGTCGGACTGGATGAAGAGGTTTTGGAAGTCTACTGAGTTTTGGGGAGTTGCAGGGTTTTGGGGTTCCTCTTCAATGTTGCCTACCCATTCTGGCCCCTGACTGGAGGTATGATAACAGGACAAAGTTTGCTCTATTCCACCTGTCCAATCTGGTTCCAACCGGACTTGTTCGGTGAGCTCAGAGACATCCTGAGCTGAACCAGAACTCAGACCTAGGAGAAGAAAACAATGAGGGGTCAATGCTTGAACCATGAGGGGCGAGACTTATAGAGAACCTGTAAAGGAACAAAATAAAGCTGTTGACACAAAGATGACACATATTTTTGTTGCAAATTTAAGAAAAGGTTTTCACAAAAAATCTAAATATAACACAATGGTACCCATACCATAGTATTCAGAGTATAAAAATGTGCCATAAACTGTTTCAACAACCACAAACATATGATCTTTGTGCAAAGACGTGTCCACGCGAGTTGGAATTGTTTAAACTCGGTTGAAAAATTAGCACTCCACTTCATTAATGTATAGAGACAAGAGGGAAAATGACTCTGAGATTCTGTTGGTGAGAATAAAGGAATGAATAATAATCTGTGGATATGTTGGGTTTTTACGCACGACTAGAGACTAGTTAGAGACTAACAGTAGATTTCTTACAACCACTGAGGGGCTGTTTCACATTCTACACATAGTGGCTTTAATAAAATCATTGTGACAGGGGCATCCTACTAGCTGATACAGCTGGCCAGTTTCTGTCTCAGAGGCTGGGCAGAAAAATGTACGCTTGCAGCTCCTGTGAGGTGGGGGATGGGGGCTGCAGTCCCACAGGGGTCCCGCATAATAACACTGTTCGTATGTAAACAACTCAAATTAAAATGAATGAATAAGCATAGGAAAGCATGAAACATGAATTTTAGCACCACTCCACACACTGAGAAAACAATACAAAGTAACGTTTAAAATGAGTATAAAATGTTAGTATGAGTGACCTTGTTTCAGTCCTGCTGTTTCCTCGGTGGTAGCCTCGCCAGCTAGAGATCCCAGACTCTGTTCTTCTATGTCCGAGGGAGGAGAGACAGCGCCAAGGTCCAGCTCATACCCATTGGGGTCTGATTCTATAGAATACTGACCCTGGGACCTCCAGCCCTGGATGGGCTCCGGCCCCAGCTCCTCTGACGAGCTCTGAATGGGTTTAAATCCGCGAGAATCATCAACCACAGCGATGGCGTCCAGGTCCTCTCGGCTGTAGCTAATCTCTATGTCGCTGTCTTCGTCGGGGAATTCAGACTCGAAGCACTGAGTTCCTGTTGAGGCTTTGTTTTCAGCACAGGACAGACTAGTGTCCCCCTCATCGCCGACATTTCCTGCCCCTTCGTCAGCATCAACGTTCGCTTCTGGGAACAAAATATCTGCTGCAAAGGGGTCGCTGCCTTTGAAAGGGTCTGAAGCGAATCCACCTGGTGAAATAGAGTATTTATAAAGAACTTAGTGATGTGTCAGTTAAAATGTTACATCCATCCCAATTTTAATTAATAATTTTGATCATATCGAAACAAACTTCTTCTACTGTAGCTAATACACTGACTTTGGAGGAGTACCTCATACAAACCCACTTCAAAACATCCAAACTATCCCTTTAACTCCTCTAAAAGGAAGTTAAAAGGAATACTGGTGTATTATTACTCACCAGATGAGTCAGTTTTAGGGAACAGGTCTTCATTGAAGAGGTCATCTACGAGTCAAGGGAGAGAGAAACTGGAAAATCATTTTATAAAACCAATGAGACACAGTGGATTATAAAGACTGGGCAAACCACAGATAGAGATTGGAACTACAGACTTCCACAGACGTTATAGTCTTCGATTTAAATACACTAGAAAACACAATGAACTCCTGGTCAGTCGTCACTGGAGTTCTAACGGTGGGCAGACCCTGCAAATCCTGTGAGAGCACCATTTGACTCTTAGCTAAGCCCCGCCCTCCGCTACCATGGAGCCCACACTCCACGCAAGTGCAGTCACTAACTGCACTTGCTGAAGAAATATAATCAAAAAAATTAGTATTTTGAGAGAAGCAGACAGAAGGGTCTATAATATGTGTTTGAAGAATATATCCAGGATGTCAAACTGATTCAGCAGTGAAGACAGGTTAAAAAGATAAAGATAGAAGCTAAGCTAAAGATCGCAGTGTAAAAGTGAACCACCACATCACCTGGAGAATGGTAACATGGTACTTGTATAGCGCTTTTCTAGTCTTTCCGACCACTCAAAGCGCTTTCACACTACTTGTCATCATTCACCCATTCACACACTGATGGCAGGTGCTAAGTGACATCTGCCTATCAGATTATATCACATTCATACACCGTAGGCACAGCTACATGAGCAATTTCAGGGTTAACACGTTTCATTTTAGGGTTAAGTGTCTTGCTCAAGGACACATCTACATGAGACTAGCGGAGCGGATCGAACCACCGATTCTCTGATTGAAGGACTACCTTGCTCTCCACTTAGCCACAGTCACCCACACTGATGAAATAAAGGAACAACACTGTTCTTTTTTATTCACTGTTACAATCATTCCCTGCTAATATTAGCGCCACAGGTTTTTAAGCAGAAACGTAATGTTTTATGAACGTGTATATATCTCCTTCCAACCTTTCTGGGTAACAAGTATGACTATCACACGTTTAACCATGACAAGCTCCAAATCCACTAAACCAGCCTGAAGATGATGAACATCGGAAACCATTGATGAGAGTCTATGGAGCAGAGTGGGATAGTTGTCGGACCCTGGTCGGAGCTGGCCGATGCTACGTTATGATTGGCCAGTCTGCGTTCTGGGGGTCGGTGTGTTTTTGTTCCAAATAAATCATAGATGGCAACCAGCAGCTGTTTATATGCAGCTACATTTGTGCTAAAAGGCCAAAAAAAGGAGATAAAAAGCTCAGTTTGGGTGAGATCCCGGATGGAGAGACTCGTACGACTGCATAGCCTACAAAAAGAATTTGGAACTTCGTAAAACAAAGCTAACTTCAGGTAAAGCTGTTTATTTACTGCTATGTCTCCCACCATCAATCGCTGACATCATCGATGTCAGTCGCAAATATCAAGCATTAAAATGTATCTTTCAGAGAATGACTAGCATTCATAGCAACAGTTCACCTTAAAAGCTTCACATAACACACACGTTATGATTTTTATCCACCAACTAACCCTGACTGGGTCAGACCCGGTCCATTTTGCTCCCATCAGTCATCATTCATGAATGATTTTCATAATGGACTCAACAGTCATATTTCATGTCCTGCGTCCTGTTCAGGTAGAATGACAACTAAATGCATTTCTCTTAGGTCTGTTAGAAGTTGGGACATCCAGAAGACTTGGTGGTAATTAAATCCCCTAGACGTCAAAACAAACCATTTTACCAAAACAACCTTTTCCGTTAAGGATGGATGACCAAATGACGAGACAAATCTAAACTTAATTTGGTTACCAAGTCATTGAATGAAAGGTTTTATCAACCTCACAGTGTCTAGGCTCCATGTTTGTTTGATACATACGGTCACTCTGACAGTGGGCGAAGGGGTCCGCTTGGTAGAAGTCCATTTGGCTGAGGTGGTTCGGGTAGACAGCAGGCTCTTTCTCCCCGTCTTCATTGATCTCGCCCTCCTCTGGGTCGTCCTCTATGTCAGATCTATCCATCTGTGAAGCATCCCAAACCAAGGAGGACGTGTTAAACGAAGGCTGATCACTGCTGCTGAGCGTGCTATATTAGACTGGTTGACAGTGTGATCACCAATTCCAAATCACGGCATTAACTGACTGTTTAACAGCTTTTGTGATAAAGCTAACCTTTGGCGAGCTGGTCCCACTGTCGTCCACTTCTTCTCTGGTATCCGCTAGGTTATTGCAGAAAGATGAGCCACTGGCCCGCTGGTGGAATCACCCGCACGGACAGACAGGAGGAGACGGTGAGAGAGTTGTAACATGAAAAATACTCACACACTAATAGTCACAATAATATTGTATTACAAGTGAGAGAGCTCTTTATGTCATGAAGACAAGATAACTGCTGCTGAACCTGCCACAACCCCAGCTGTTTTCTGCTGCAAGTCTACAATGTTCCAGGATTTCAAGCATGTTTGGTCCCAGTATTGGTAAAGTTCTTGGCGGATACGGAGGGCTAAAGAAAAAAAGACTGTAGTGCAGAAATACACACTCCACAAATGCTCTCAGGCGATGTGTACCGATTGAAGATTATTCCACTCTGAGGAAATCTCAAACGGGATCCAACTATCGCAATAAAGGTCACCGTGGGGCAGATTGGTCCGTTTCTATGTGTATCTATCAAACTGAAGAGCGGGGTTATGGTGGAGAAAAAAAACATGAATCAATCATTCACTTAGTTTAAAAAAAATTAATGTTCTCTGTCTGATTGTAAAAGCAAACCGAGGATAGGGAGTTATGGATTGTGTGGGATAAACCTAAATTTGCACTTGTCATTCGAATATTTGTAAAATCACTACAGACTTAAACTTATAATGGGAACATATCATGAACAACTCAATAAAAACAATAAAACTGTAAAATAAGACAACCCAGTCAGTCTTTTTTGTGCGCTGCTTAGATCAGAAAACATAGGAGGGGGTCTTAAAGAGACAGGCCCTAAAACGGAGCGTTTTAGACAGAGGGTGAATACAGGTGTATTCAGACAGATGGTATGAGAAAACTTAAGTGTTTTTTGAAAATGAACGCGTGTGAACACGTTCTTGTAAAAACCCAGAATACAAGTAAGAACCTGAAAATGAGCATGATGTGTCCCCTTTAACTCTTATGCATTCACCTCAGTGTTCTAGGTAGACATTATTCACATGAACAGCAACATTGGTTTCAAACTCCACAACCAATATTGGCACATCCTTTCTGTTATCAGTGAATAGCCTGCAAGCCCAACCTGTGATTAATAATGTAACCGTATGAAACCAAAACAACACGGCACAGCCAAATATTGTAAAGTGCTTTAAGTAGTGATTTACCATGATCAGGTCAGCGTAGGCAGGCAGAGATTGGCTCCTTCCCCATGGCCTCATGGGAAGCGGATCGTCTTCGGTGGTGTCTGCAGGAGACGTCGACTCCTCCAGCTGGCTCTCTGGAGTGACTGCACTTCCTGACAGAGAACACAGGGTGTGCTCCTCCTGCAAGGATAAGAAGAGTGAGGAGTTGTGAGGAAACTATGATATAATTAAACTTGTTTCTCTTTAAACACCACAGTTACCAAAGAAAACACATGAGTAAACAGTTTTTGTGAATACTTGTCATCTTCCCCTGCTGAGCTTGATTAAAGGCAGAATAATCAAGAACTTGGCCCTCCTTGGGCGTTCGTCACAGTTGGGTAGTATACAAAATATACTACTGATAGAAATCAGAAACATAATAGAGTGGTGGGTCTTCACAGTGGACTGTTAATGACAAACACACTCAAAGCTGTGTATGAACATTCAGAGAACACAAAGTGTTGTTAATCAGATAAAGGTGTTGACCGAGCTCTCACTCGTATTGTTAGTGAATTAATAGGCTCCATGTTAAGATAGATTTGACGTGGTATTTTACTTTCTCTGAATCTAAGAATCGTCCTCCTTCTACTACCACTACTACGACTACTACTACTAGTAGTAGTACTATTACTACTAGTACTAATTCTATTCAGCAAATAAAACAAAATCAGAAAAAATGTACAGGTTCACACTGAAAATACACATTTGGACTATTTAAATATATATATAAATATTGATATAAATAAATAATATATATATTTTGTGGGTGACTATCACAATATTGTACGGAAGCCCTGATAGGTAAGTGAGGAAAAAAAAAATCTATTTTTTAAGTATGATCTAAATAGTTTTCTTTCCTGTTTATGACTTAGTTCCTTTTCTTTTTTTTCATCTTCAGCCATTTTTTTTAATTCAGGATAAAGTGTTTGTTGATGTAATACTCATATTGGTCACAAGAGGCCGAAGTGCACTACAACCCACTGTTCTAAATAGGACCAACCACATTCATGTTTTAATGCACATAACACAGCATATGTACCATGTGGATGGAGAAATTAAAACTCACCTGGGATAAAAATGAATGTTTTTTGGGGTAGTGGTGCACTTCACCCTCTTGTGACCAAAATTAGTTTTACAACAACAAACACTAACAAAAGAAAAATGACTAAAAAAGCTAATCTTTTACCAGCAAATCTAAAAAAAACATTTACAGTTACTGAAACTCCTTGCATATCTCTTTCCCCCCCTGGTAAAACTATTCACAGATTGGGTTGGATTGGGGATTAAAGATGAACCTGGCCAACACTTCCTTCCATCTGTTCCTAAATCATAAACACAGCGGAGAAAACTATTTAGATCAGACTTAGAAAATGATTCATCAGATTTTTTTTTTTTTTTTCACTTTTCCTCAATGGTCTTCAGTAAAGATGGTTTCATTCAGACCTATGGTTGCCATCACAGATACACACAAACAACAACACACATGGTACGCACGCATGCACATCCTATGGTACCTGCAGGATCTCTTCATAGGACTGTCTGATGGAGTCCTGCAGGGGAGTGTTCCTCTCCCCCGCCTCCTCTACCTTCCTCTTGGCCTGCTTCACCTCGTCTCTAAGCCTCCTCAGCCTCCACCTGACTCTGGCGAGCTCCCTCTCGTACTCCTCCACCTGGCTCTCCTTCTGCACCTCCTCCGCCTGCAGAGACAGGATCTGGCGGGAGAGGACGGGGAGTCAGTACCGGCAGATGGCTTCCTGTCACATTCGCTGTACTGCTCAAATGACCCGTGATAGAGATGAAGAGAGTTGTCCAAGGTAATGACATTTTATACTTGTGTTTGAAATATTACCGGCTGCATTACATATAGATTTGAATGATTGTGTTTGGAGTTCTACTCTGATCATAGTCAGCACTATTAAGAGGCTTAGGGGAATCTTTAGTTTACTGTTTAGCTATAAAACGAGAACGTTTGTGACCCGACAATAGTTGAGCCAAAACCAAGCACCGCCCACCCACCAAACAGAACCCTGATTCATCCCCTTCAAACTGTATTCATTCGTTCTCCAACAACTACATATTACAAGATTTTACATGATGTCTACATATGAACGCATCATGATAACGTTATAATTTCCCTACGGCCAATACTATTTTTTACTGAACAGACTTGAACGCATCATAATGTAACTCATTTCAACCTCCACTGACGTTAGCTGTTAGCTCCGTTATTTAGCCAAGAAGGACTGTGCTGCCCACCGGCTGCTAACGGCTAACGCTAACTAGCTCTCCTGCTGATTTCAGTATGGATTTGTTGTTCACAATGTAGCAATATCAGGGGGAAAAATAGTGTGCACCACAGGTGTGTAGCACTAGTTTGCACATGTGCAGTAGCGATGAGGCAGGATGTAAGGACCGGGTATGGAGAGACACTTGTCGCTGTTCCTGTGTAGCGTACATAAGCAGTAGCAGTTGTGTCGTTACCTGTTGACTCTCCTCATAGCACAGCTGTCTAGTCGCCTTTATTTGCTGCACCAGCGTCTGCTTGTGCGTCTCTAACTTAACCAGAGTCTCCTCCAGCTCATTGCGGTCCGACTGCTGCTCCTGAAGCTCCAAGTTCTCCACCGTCACTGCGTTCTCCAGCTCCTACACACGCACACACTGTTTAGGATTTAAGGATGATTCCAACTCATGGGTGGGATGATAACACATGCGTGGAGATGTATGAACGCACACACACACACACACACACACACACACACACACACACACACACACACACAGGTACAGAGGAGAGATGTGGATGGAAATGTTCTTTCACAACACCCAAATGATCCTATGGAGGTAAATTCTTCAAATTGGCCTGACGTTATAGAGGTGAACAGAGATCCATCGAATGCTTTATCTCATTAGCATGTAGCACGTCTTTAGCTCCTGACGGCTCCCTTTAAAAGTCTGTGTGTCTGTTCTTGGTGTGACTATATCACAGCATCAGGTTACGCTTAGTTTAATTATCTCAACTATTATCACAATCACCAATCATATTCATAATGCTACCTACACTTATGGAGTGCAGAGCAGAGTTTTGGTGAACAGGCATAAGGAGAACTGAGACGGAGGGAAAAGAGACTGCAAACTGGTTTGTAGTTCAGGATTGCTGATCCCTCAGCGGAAGGACATGCCGCTCCACCAGAAACATCTCGGAATTCAGTTGTGTGCACATTCTAGAGATTAGTTGGTCAACAGATAATGATCTGCCAATCCTATTGATGATTGATCCAAAATTGAATATGTTTTCTTCTATCTAATGGAGAAAATAATCAATTGCATCCCTGTTCCCTTTAACGTCACAACTTCATTATCCCCTAAATTAGTTTTCTTCACACAGTCCAAACGGGGACTGCTGATACTTAATACTTCATCACATGGGTCAGATTCACCAAAATGAAAAAAGTAGAGATGCCTGGGCTTTAAGTATCAGTCGATACTGAGCATTGAAACCAGTGTTTAATTAATAAGCTGCATGCCTCACTGTGTAGAAGTGACTGGATCATTCTTTTATGTGTAAAGCAACATCAGGCTATACTTAAACACTATAACTTTGTACCACAACATTTTACAGATAGAGACATAGATATGAATGTACTGAAGTGTTATTTATTCAGATAATGGAATTCGAAATTTGACCGGCCCCATTGTTACCAATCCAGACAGTTTTTTTTAGTTTTATGCTTGCCCATTATGTTCTGATAGTACTAAGCCTAGTGATGGGACATGAGGGGGCATTTTCCTGCAAAAGTCCATCAACACGTGTCGATTTCTGCTCGTTACATGCAAACAGGCTTTTCAAAATAAACTTCCGTCTTCACCGGAAACTACCTAATTGGATTTAGAAAACAAGCCTGTTGACCTCGGTTTAGAAAAAGTCATTTTTGGGTTGAAAATAAACACAGAAGTGTCGTGACCACATTACTTACGTGACAAATAAATCAACGTTGACTTGTCGTTCCACATGGTGAATGATCGCTGGTTGTTGGAACCCATCCATCTCCATTTCCCCGCCCCAGTCCTGTGTGGGCTTTTACGGTCTTTATACGTCCTCGTTCATGATTACGTGGATAATGTACAAAAGAAGTTCGAGGGATAGCTAGGAATTACGGCGATTTCTTTCCGTAGGTTTAGCACACGAATGCTGGATGAGACCAGCCTGCCCATCAATGTGACTGTCTCTGTTATATAACATGTATATCGTACCACTGATACGCCAAATGATGGCATTTTTGAGTAGCCTAATTTAAGACAAGATAGTCCTTTATTTGCCCCACAGCTGGGACATTTGCTACTTTTTGTAAGAACAATGTATGCCAGCTTAGACAAATCGTGACCCTGCTATAAGCCTGTAAATCCAGGTGATAACCAAGCAAAAAATGTAGTTCATTGAGAAATGACCCGTGGTAAAAGGATCACTGCTGTGTTACTACATTGAGATGAAATGAATCCAATAAGAGTTTTTGGTTGCACTGAGACTAGTTTTACAGCATCATCACATCACATGAGAGCATCATGACATCACATTAGAGCATCATGACATCACATGAGAGCATCATGGGAAATGCAGTGACGGAAAACACCACACATTCACACAGACATACATATGATTTATGTCCTGTACGCACCATTTATATTAACAAAAGAAAAAAAGTGATACCAACACAAAAAACACATTCACGCAGATGAATGACAACCAAGACGTACGCACACAAACATGCACACACCAGCGCGAGGTGCTGCGGTCTTCTTACTCTGATCTCGGCTGCCTTGGCGAGGACCCGCTCGTCCGTCTCCACGACGTCGGTGTCCCTGGGGGACGACCAGCAGAGGAGACAGGAGTGTTTAAGGAGGGAGGAGAGGGACCGGTCGCTCTTCCAGTCCGCCTTCCCTCCGTCGTGCCCTCCTTCCCACGAACCCTCTATTTTTTCCTGCTGCACTGCACGCTCCTCCATTGCTGCCCCTCGCTAGCTGTCGCTACACTGCAGAGGAGGCGGAGCTGCCTGTGTGTGTGTGTGTGTGTGTGTGTGTGTGTGTGTGTAGATGCACACGGGCAGAATGCACCAATGTGAGAATGGGAAGATGGGGGGGGGTCCGTCCTTAGGGAGAATGTATTTCCTCTCCTCTAGTCTCCTCCCATCATGCTTCTCCCCCTCCTTCCTCACACATCTTTCACCTCCTCTCCTCTGTCTCTCCTCCTCCCCCACTCCATCACCACCACTGCAGTATGCATCAGTCCAAACACACACACACACACACACACACACACACACACACACACACACACACACACACACACACACACACACACACACACACTGTAAGCAGTGACTGAGCCATTCATAAAAATCCTGGAGAGCACGCAGCAGCAGTCTGCACCGCTACCAACCAATCAATAATTATTCACTAATACATTTTAAAAATGTGTCCAGATAATTAACTGTAAAACGTCTTAACCGCATCAATCATTAACACCAAATGATGCGTTTGTGTGTTGCATTATTATTAAAATATAATATAAACAATGCTGTGCAGCAGACTAGGTAAGTAAGAGGATAATTAAAGCTGCATTCAGTTATTTGTCATTTTGTTCCCACTTAGGTGCAGCAGAACAAGCTGTAAACACAACACTAGACGTACTATCAATCAAATGGGTATGGTGAACATGTTAGGCACAAATCATAAAATCTAATGTAACCAAAAGTGTGTACAGAACCACTTGCATGTCAGTTGTTTTTGGTCAGCAGCCATTTTGGAGTATATCCAACCCTTTCCATATTTCTTTTGGCTTATCTTTCTTGTTTGTGTCCATCTAATGAATGTAAGTCCAGTATTCACTTTCTTTTTTGGTTTTAGTCACGAACGTGGTCTGTTGTTTGGTGCTGAGCAGCTAGTGTACAGTGAAGTTTATCAGATCCTTTTCACTTTCTCGGCAATAAAACAATGAGCTAATAACCAGGCGACAACATCTGGTTCTGAAGCCGTGCTGAAGTGTCTTAAGACTTGCATTCTCTCTAGTGACCAGTAGGAGACGACTCCTCTGGTTGCAAAAAGAAGTCAGATGGCATGTAAGTCTATGAGAAAATGACTCTACTTCTCTCTTGATTTATTACCTCAGTAAACATTATAAACATGAGTTTATGGTCTCAATCTCTAGTTTCAAGTCTTCTTCAAGACAGCATGATGTTCATTTAATAAATTATGGTCCATTTATAGTCAAATAGACCATAAAGAGGATTATGCTTTAGGGCGGGGGTACACAGTGATTGACAGGTTGCTACCATGTCGCTGTCTGGTCTCAGAGTTGTCTGTGTTTTTGTCTTAGAACTCTAACTCTTTCACAGTGTGTTTTCACTTCATGAAAGTTAATTGTACCAATTTGGTCACTTGAAAATGTCCTATTGAGCGTTTGGTTGTACCTAGCTCCACCCCTCTCATGTCACGTCTGGTTGCAAAAAAAAAACAAGATGGCAACAGGACAAAACAAAGATGACAACAGCCATGTCGAGGCTTCAAAGTGGCAGTCCACGTACAAGTACTACGATGTTTTACTTAAGTAAAAATACTAATAACACGATGTAAAAAACACAATCTTACTGAAGCAAAAGTATGTAATTATTTAATCAAGAACATTTACTTTTAGTAAAAGTTACAGTATTAACTACGGAGCAAAATGGGCTCTTTAGTTGTTATTATTATATATTATAATATCAAATTATTATTAATACAGTAACATGTACGATGCATTTTAATTTTGTAGCTGGCTGCAATACAGCAAATTTTACAATTTGTATACTGCTGGGTGGTTTCATATACTGTATAACAATGCATTGTATTTCATATAATTATAAATAAATGTAGTGCAGTAAAAAGTACAATTTTCCAATCTGAAATATAGTGAAAAGTAGCATCAAAATTTTACTTAAGCTTGTTAAGCAATTTACTTTCTATCACTGATGAATATACCATGCTGCACCAAAAGAAAAATGGTGCAACCAAGTGAGAAATTTGGAACGGTTCTTCTAGAGACTGTAAATAATACCCATTACATTCTTTGCAGACCCCAGGTGATGTGTTAAGATTGCTAGTTGTGTCCGATTCAATACTCAAGCAGCAAAGCCGTGTGTTTGAGCTACAACAGAGAATGTACTTGAAAAATGACACGATGAGTCTTAATTTTTTAGCTAATGACTTACTTGAAAGTATGCTCTAAAATGTGTGCACATGAATTATAATGAACTATTACAGAACTTTAAAGGTTTTGATGCATGGCCATTTTTTTCAATTTTGAGTGTGGGCTTGACAGTGTGAGCAATTTCCACTGTGCAGCCACTGTGTCAGTCTGATTTGAGCTGCTGTCCAGATGATGTTAACCCAGTTACTGCCAGGGAGCGAGGATTCCTTCATGCGTTCTCTCATTCATACATTGATGCTTCAGTTGCTAAGCGTGCCAATTCGACTCTTCTGATCTGTTAAAAGAAATTAATGGAACCGTCTCACTTCATCAATAACTCATTCAAAATGCTTTAATTGGAAATGAGCAGGACTATTTGACACAGGCATTTCATTTTCATGAAGGTCAGTAATTCTGTTACCTCAGTAGCTAGGTCCGCTGCCACAACTGACTTTCCAGCCATGTTGTAAGACAATATTATTTAAGCGTGCCCAGATTGGCCATAGCTTGAATATTGTATATACTGATAAAACGCTGCGGTTACTGCTTGATGCAAGATTTTTCTCTTGAATGAAGTCAAAAAGACAAGTGATTTACATAGTAGATATGTATGCTGTAACGGACAAAAAAATACATTTAATTACAGTTAAACTATACCATTGAATCAAATGACTTTGTGTGATGTGAGAGTATTCGCTTCTAGTGACAAAGCTGCAGAGAATAATCAGCCGACAGAAGCTCTGCAGAGGAGAGAAGATGGTGGAGACCAAACCAGAGCTAAAAGAGAGTGAATACTGCATTCCTCAGGTGGACACAAACATGACTCCAAATGAGTTCTCCATTTCTCTGATAGTCTGTGATTGATTTAACGTCTTTTTAATAAAATAGGTAAAACAAGTACATATGAATATCCTCTTGTAAAAGCCTCAATGTAAATGATCCTGTTCTACTCGGCTATCATCCAGTCTGTTCACTGTTCTTCCATCTCTGCGTGGTTTGGATCGGCCACTAAACAGGACAGAAACAGACTACAACAGATTGTCAGATCTGCAGAAAGAATCATTGGTTCCAGCCTGCCCTCCATCCTGGACTTGTACGCCTCCAGAGTCAGGAAAGATCACTGCAGACCCATCACACCCTGGACACAAGCTGTCCCAACTCCTCCCCTCTGGTAGGCGCTACAGAGCTCTGTACACCAAAACCACCAGACACAGGAACAGCTTCTTTCTGCTGGCCGTCACTCTGATGATCAGTCATACTGCACTATTACCTCCATTCTGCACTATCACCTTAATTCCATTGACACTGTTGTTGCATTGTTGTACAGGATTATGTTCATATATACAGTATATATATACACTTTTTGAATATATATTTATATTGTACATAGTCGTTAAATGTTTGTGCTTACATCTTTCCTGTTTATTGTACATTCTGTGTATGTATGTAGAGAACGAAAAACCAGAGTCAAATTCTTTGTGTGCGTAAGCGTACATGGCCAATAAAGCTAGTAGTAATAATAATACGAATGCAAGCAGTGCTTAAAGTATAAAATGTGAAAGTACACATTATGCAGAATGACCCATTTCAGAACATAATGTTAATTATTTAGTATTTTATATTAAAATCAGCAAGGCCGATATATCGGATGACATTAGCTTACTGCATTTGGATATATGGATATTAATGTATATGTAGGCCGAAAAGTAACAACGAATTGCCGTACAGAAATGCCAAACTAGATGTGAGGTACTTTAGAAACGAGTCGTTTTTGCACTGTAAAATGTTCCACTCAGTATGTATAAGAGATGGGCATTTTAATTAATTTCCATATTCCAAATTACTTAAGAGTACTAGCAATAAAAAAAAAAAGCTGAGGTGTGCCAGTCTTCAACTCAAGTTCTGAATAAAATATCAAGTGATGGTTGACTCGATGATAAGAGATGTTAATGCCTCTGTAGTAATAGCTACCATGCATCCCCTATAAATAGGGCTAAACCTATTGTCTTTTTAAAAAATAATTTATAAAAAGTTTCTTGAGGTTTTCAATAATGCTTTAAATGTCTGTCTTAATATTTTATTATGTTATCACCCTTAAAATGGGAAAAATATGATTTTGTGTTATTGTGTTTATGTAAATGTTAATCATGGTGCTGTTGGATTGCTGATGAACTGCCCCGTTAATACAGGTGCATCCTTCGTTTGTGTGCAAAAAGTGGGAGAGCAAGCAGTTTTTTACTGCAGTGAAAATGTGTTTTTTGAGGGCTAAACACCAACAAACATGGATTGAAGAACAAAATGTCGATAGATAAAAACAGGTGAATTTTGGAAATGATTACATCTATAATTTTTCAATAAAATTGTGACTTTTGGAGAAAGACAACTACAAAGACGAGGACTGAGTGCCATGTCGCTCGCTGTGAGTGTGTGAGAGAGAAAAAAATGTGGATTACTGTACGCAATATTTTTGTCAGTCACTAAAAATAATAATTGAAATGGAACTTTAAATTATTCAGTCCAGCCCTACTCATAACATGTAACTCGTTACATCTTCTCCAATCTTGTAGTGTTTAGCCTTGATAGTAAACGTTACTATCACGGTTTTTTTACATAGGAAAACAAAATGTGATAACTCTACATTGAACGAATACTGACTTCCAAATGGAGTGGGCCTACTTGACCCCTAGGGTGTGCAGTATCTTGATCTCAATTTCTAAAAAAAACTTAGTTAAAATGAATAAAATATGAGTGATCAATATGACTATTAATTTATGTTAAGCGTTTATGTTTATAAATATTTGTCTCTCTAATATCGACATCAGGATCATTATCAACCGGGCTGTCTTTCATATTATTTGGATATTATTGCAAATGCATTCATGTGTAGTAGCCTAAGCAACTTTTAGCTGGCTGAAGTGAGGTTAACTTTAAATACTTTTGGCCTACATACTGCTGGGTAGTTAACCCAGGCGCAATTTCTATGTTTCGGATTAAAATTTGATCTGCAAAGCAAGTAACTTCAGTAAAATGTAGTGGACTTAAAAGTACAAGAGTTCCCTGTGATCTGTTGTGGAGTAGCATAAAACGGTTGTACTCGAGTAAACACAAACACGTCAGAATAGTATTCACTTGAGTAATGTGTAGTTGGTTACTAGTAACCACAGCTGTAGGTTAGTGATGCCACATTTGACGCCACACACATTCCATAGGTTACTAATGAAGAACCCTTGGGCAGGCCCTGAGCTGCTGCAGCGTACACTATTTCACTTAAAGCCTAAATATGTTGTCTATTGAAAAGGGTAGCCTCCATTTAGTCTACGTTTTTGTTGGTTAAAAGTTAAAAGCTGTCATAACATGACGAAACCATGCAAATCGTGCATGTGTAGCTAGAAAATACTTTTTTTTACATTTGATGCATGGAAACAATTTACGGTCATTTTACCCTTCATCCTTCGGGTTTCTCGCTCTCGGTGTCCTCAGGCAGTCCAGGATAAAACGCATCATTACTGCAGTGCTCGCGCTCTCATCCTCTGACTGTCACCTCCGTTACCGACAGGGCTCGTGCAGCAGCAGCAGCAGCAGTGCCAGTGTAAATCTACCAGCAGATTGATGGTAACCGTCCTTCAACTCTCAGCCAGCTTTCTCTATGTTAAGTAAAGACCGTAACCAGGAGAGAAAGTCCGTTAGCCCGTTAGTGTAGTCACAGATGCGGAGCGTCGGGCTAAAAAAGTAAACCGGACTTCCTGTCCAACCTTTCAATATAATATCAGGTCGAATGAGAACGTTATATTGTAGCGTTGTACATGTCAGCGCACGAAACAACACGAGTGACAGGCATAACGTAATATGCATCATACGTGATATTTATATCCCTCAATGGTCTGTCCACTCAACGTATTTCCTCATTTTACCATGAAAATATTTTATTTTGAAGGGAACTGTTTCCAGTATTGTGTCTCTCTGCTAGTGTGCTTGATGCAGGTCTCGCGCTGCTCCTCTGCCGCATCCCCGTGGTACTTTCACTCTACGAGAACTAATTATATAATAATTTATCCAGCTGGAGAAAGGTAGCCTATACTGTAAATGGGAAACAACAGATGCGAGTGATCCTACCGGCTAATAAGGACTACTTACTGGGGACCCCCAAGAATAAACAAGCGTAATAAACAACCACCATGGCGAAATGTAAACTGATTCTTCTCAAAACATTAGTAATGTAATTAATGTCATCTGAAATAAATAACTGACTATTATCATTTTAGTAAAGTTAAAGTTAATATGCGTACTGTGTAACGCAGAATTAGAGCACATGAGGAAATCTGTGTGTGCTGCATCTGTTTCCTTCACAATGACTGATAGAGGGCCCAACCCCCTTGGTAGCTCAATACTTTTAATTAGGACGCATGGCAAACTCAATAAATAGTTATATCTATTAAAACCACATGGATTCCACCATGAAAAAAAAACAATGATATGAAGTCATTAGAAACAACTTGAATGACAAAGTCATGAAAAATTTAAATGACAGAATAAAGCGCATGTGAGATATGGTAAAAAAGTTGTTTTTTTAAATAATTGAAATCATACCATGTTACATTTTTTCTTAACAAACATGAGGGACGCTATTACACTGGTATATTATGTAGCTTTGGTTTCTCCTGGTGCTCATCATTGTTTGTTCCAGCAGTCCTGACAAACAAACCAACCATATGTCAGCCTTAAAATCCTCACAGTGTCAGTCAGATAGTAAATCCCCTTTCACTGATTAATTAAATTACTGTCATATATTTGCATAAAGCCCTCAGCTCAGGGTCAGAATTCTAAACAGGTGTCAATATGGCACACCATTTGGTCCAAAATGCAGCCGCCCGTCTCCCCTCAGTTTAACATGTTGCTGGAGGCTCCACTCTCCACAGTTTGTTTTACTGCTGTCAGATTTAAAAAACAAAACAAAACATGCAGTTCAGATGCTAACAATATTCATATTTAATTTGACAAACAGTGCAGGAGTGCTACTGATATTGATCTGCCTAATAAGAACTACAGGCTAAACCGGGGTCACCCTTTGTCATAATTATCATATTAGCAATAACCATCTTGTTAAAAACCTTTTTTTTTAATCAAATTTTTAAAGAATAATATTGTGACAACAATATAGTAGGAGCTTTGAAAACCCTTTCGAACGTCTTCATTTTTATTCACACTCTTCTTCTTTCTTCTGGCAAAGAACAAAACTGTGCCATACAGTTAAAATAATACCGTCTGTCACATATCGTTTATCACAACTCATCTGACCAGTGATGCCATAGCGATTCAGTATACTCAGTTCAGCTTCGGCTTTTTAAATTTGAGCTCACAATCTCTTTAACGAACCGTCACTACATTACATGGTACAAGATTAATACTTGAAAAGCCACAAAAATCTAATCATGATGTGCAACAACTGGTGAGCATTTGAATGGTCAGATGCATGATGCTAGCTATTTTGCTTCGTTTTTATAAACAACCCAGTTGCCAGAATCTTTTTTGTCATTGTACATTTCCGGATTCGCAACAACGCAACGCAACAACACAACAACACAACAACACAACAACACAACGCAACAACGTAACCTAATAATGCACAATGTCAAGGGGTTAGCATTGTGAAACCTTTGGTTAGGTTTACGCAAGGAAACTACTTGGTTAAGATTAGAAAAAAACATCATGATTTGCGTTGAAATAATGCAACAATGTAACACAACAACGTAACGCAACAACGTAACGCAACAACGTAACGCAACAACGTAACACAACAACGTAACACAACAACGTAACACAACAACGTAACACAACAACGTAACGCGACTGTGGCTAAGTGGAGAGCAGGGCCGTCTTTCAATCAGAGGATCCCCTAGTCGCATGTTGATGTGTCCTTGAGCAAGACACTTAACCCCAAAATTGCTCCCGTAGCTGTGCCTACGGTGTAGAAAAAATGTGATAGAATCTGAATTGTAAGTCGCTTTGGATAAAAGCGTCTGCTAAATGACTGTAATGTAATGTAATGTAACAACGTAACACAACAATGTAACCTAACAATATAACCTAACAATGTAACTTTCTTTCTTTGTGAGGACACTCATCGAGATCCTTTTTTCCCTAGCCTTAACCATAACAAGTTAATGCTTTAACCCTAATGGTCCTCACAAAGACAGGTGTGTATATACACACAAATAACAAATATATGCATTTAGTTAATATGATGAATAAAGTTAACACCTTCGGCTACATGTATAATCTTTTTGACACATCATAGCATGTTCACATTTTTCAATTGTATTATTATTATTATTATTATTATAATATGTGTACTTACATGTATTGTAGTAATGTTAGTGTCTCAGTATGTAGTGATAGTCCCTGATGACCACTAGGGAGTCTGACAGAAACACTAATCCACTAAAAGGCTTCCAGAGGGGAGCCTACCCTCCAACAAACCTTATGAACCATGACTCTATAATGATGAATAAACATCTTTCCCTCTGTCTATCTCCCTCTGTAGATCATGTCACTGACTGTCTCCCTAACTCTCCTCCTCCCCCTCCCCTCTCCCCCTCACCCCTGCCTGACTCTCTCTCTCTCTCTCTCTCTCTCTCTCTCTCTCTGTCTAAACTGTGCTGACATTACCATTGTTCTTGATCACAGATGGTCCATTGTTCTCTGCCAGTGTGGTCTGAACATATCCATACCCCGACAACTAATAATAAAAACAACCATATTCCATGAAAAACAATAACAATATCAACAACAGCACAGACGAACACGCACAGAGAGGCTAAAACAGCTATCAAAAACATTGTACCTGTGTTCGACCCTGATAGTTTCCTGTTTATACTTTTCATTATGTTTGGCTGAAGTGCCAAACATAATGAACTGAATAATGAATGAATAACTGTGACTGATGGAATTGTATTTTACCCTTTAAATAATGAGTTATTTAATTTTATCTTTGAATCACTATTAACCCTATCTTAACTCAGTCTCCTCCAAACCTTTGCAGTGATTCTGACTGCAGTGAAAGGACCAGTGTGAAGGATTTAGGCAGATTTAAAGGCAGGAATGGAATAGAATATTGGAAAGGGAGGGGTGAGCTGAGGTGTATGTAGTTGGTTGCAATCTGCAACTTCACCACTAGATGCCACTAAATCCTACACAGCTCCTTTAAGTCACGTTAAACCACCCAGTGTAATCTACCATATATTCCTATAAATTATCTAGAGCCGGCTACTCAAACCTAAATTACTAGAAACACAGTTCTTCTCTGGCACTAAAACTAACTGACTAAAAATGTATTTCAATTAATTTAAACTAAATACACACAGAAGCTGATCAATTCCCTCTCCTTTCCAAACCCATCCCTGCCAGTTAATAAATTGATGTTGTTGTATCATAATAGTCAGAGCACTCATAAATATTCACCAGACTTTATAACTATAATCATAACACATTATGAAACATTTTATAACGAGTATCATAATACTTCAGAATTACTGGTCACTCACACATAGTGTATTATAACTCTCGTCGTTGCAATAGATCATAATCTTTTCATAATGCATGATAATCACTGTTATCATGCATTACAGTGTGATTATAAGTTACTCTAAGGGCTCATGATTTGTTTTGAGTACAATGAAAAACATCATTCAATCTATTCAAGAACACACAAAAGAAAGTCTGTGAGTGACTAGTAATTATGACCTTATAGCTCATTATAAAATGCTTTATAATGTGTTATGATTATTGTTATAGAGCAGTGATTTTTGGAGTGCTTTATTTAAACAGTGCTATAAACATTAAAATAACGCATTATAAGTATGTTCATAATGCATTAAGGACAGGGATGTCATAGAAAGTCTCTTCCAGCACTACTGGCAGTAACTGTCAGTGCTCCAGGTCACTACAGAGAAAAGAAAAATCAACAAAAAATCAAAATGGCAAAACATTAAAATGTTGTCAATTTTATGTAACAATACGCTTTTAACATGTGGGTTTTTCGAATGGTCTGACCTGATCTCTGTTCAGGGAGCTTTCACAGAGGGATGCTTCAATCCAATGCTGCCAGCAGAGGGCGCTCAAAGGACAGGAAATGCACGATGCGCGTGCCATCAGCGGGAGACTGAGACAGAATGCATGACTATGACAAAGTCATTGTTGGGGGCCACTTTTCTAGAATGACTCTGGTGAAACTCTGAAGGCTTTGTGTGAAAAGTTACAATTCATTATTCAAATGGAAGAAAACGCTGAGCCGACTTGCACAATCTAAAACACATGAATGGGACCCACTGTCAGCCTCACATTGATCGACAGGTCAACACAAAATTAACTGACAATAACTTTTTAAATTAATTAAACTTTCATGTATCAAACACATGACAAACACCTGCTGGTTACAACTTCTCTAAAATGACTATTAGCTGCTATCTAACCACTGCAATTTGAATACCTTGTACCTAGTTTAGTTTTACCAAACAAGGAATTAAGTTGTATTTATTATTATTATTTCTACATTTGATAGATTAAACAATTGGCACATTAATTGATAAATAAATACAAATCTGCAATTAATTGATAATTACATTACTTATTTATTTTTACTAGATGACAATTAATTATTTTTATTTTATTCTAAATTTTATTTTATTATCTACTAATTAATTCTAAATTAGTATTACTTAACAAACATAAGTGAGATTAACTTTTCCCTTATAATTATGTAAGTATACATCCTCTGAAAAACCCCAACAACTTACAGTCTCATCACATACACACACATATACACACACACACACACACACACACACACACACACACACACACACACACACACCGGCCCCAGCTCAGAGTTGTCTGTTGATATGTGCCATTGATCCTCCATTCATTCCTTGACCGCTCCAGCTGTCAGTCACTTCCACGTCACTGCATCCCCAACGGCTGCACGGTGTCACAGTGAAGTTCCAGACGCCTATCTGGGATCAGTTATGTAATTTGCCTGCTCGGTGCTACCAGAGATCACGGGACAGAGACTCACTGACCCTGGATCAGTCCCTGACGGGACATTCGGGCCAACAAAGGACGGGAAGAAAAGGACAGAGAGAGCAAACGACGGGGGGTGGGGGTTAGGAAGGAAGATGAAGAAATTGGAGGGGAGAGGAGAGAAGGAAAGAAGGGAAGGATATTTGGAGATGAACAAGGAAAGGAAGGACAAAGGGAAGCCAATCAGCAGAGAAAAGCCCTCAGCATCTCACATCAACACCGTCAGTCAGACAGAGCAGGGCTGCTCTCACAGACACAGATTTAGGTTTTGATTAATTAGAAGAAAATAGGGGCATATTGTTTAGCCCCCAGGGCAGACTCATACAGTAGAGTAGCTACGCCAGAAAAGACGGGGGTGGGGTCACATCTCCAGCCAGCTACAGAGAGATCCAGGAGGGGACAGGAGGGGGCAGGAGGGGGGCGTACATTTCCTCATCCAGGGATTATGCAGCTCAATCAGACTCTGGCAGATTATGTCTGACCAAAACAGACTCCACTGGGGAGGGAGATTAGCAACTATTTCCAAATAGTTTTGTTGGGTGAAAACAATCAGCTTTGTGATTAAGGGATAGAGCTGCGGCCATCAAATGGCCCACAGATGTAAAAGCAATGTTTTTTTGGAGGATAAGTCTGCTCCTGCAAATCCTCTCAGATCCATTGGTTTCAATATGTTTGGGAGGTTTAATTGTAATTGGCTTGATTTTACTAATCCGTAAAAACTATTACCAGACAGCTTCCAAAACCCAATAATTAGATGCAACCAAAATATAGCTCTCTGTGGTGTAATTAGAAATCCCCATAGTGTCATGAACACTAATCCAAGTTAAACGGATAAAATACACAGATTAATTATTGATACGCAGATAAAACATTGTATGGAATTAAGAATAAATTGGCTGGATTGTTCAAAATGTACAGCACAACATTAAAGGACAATTCATTTATAACAACCTGGGTCTCATTTTAGCAGTTGTGATAATAATGCGCTCGAGTAATAGACAATCAGGTCCTTAACACTTTATACAGATGATCAAAACTAGTGGTTCTCAACCAGGGGTCCGGGGACCCACAGGGGTGAGTTCCAGGGGGTCCCCAGAAAAATGGGGAGTAGTTTATTTTAAAAAATAGAAGTGGACCTAATGTGAGTCAAGAATCTTACACACCATGGGGCGTTTTTTTCAAAAAGCAAAACATTTTATTTCTTTCTGAACAAGATGGTTTTTCGGACTTTTCCCACTGTGAGTAAACGCATCAACCAATCAGGTTGTGCAGAACGGGTTGACTTGCGGTAATATTAATGAAACAGCAACATGGAGGCTCCGTAGTTGGAAATAAGACAGCATGTTTAGTCACTCACAGTGCTTGGTTTAGGGTAGAGGAAGACCGTGGTCTGGTTTAAAAAACATGATTATTGACATTTAACAAAACCACAATCTTTCTCCAACATTAACCAAAGTGTGTGTGTTTGCCTGACCATGACCACGCAGTCTGGATGTAAACCCCAGTCTCTGGAGTCTCAGTCCTGCCTTTTGCAAACCTGTATTTCACCTGTATTTATTAGCCATGCTGAGACTCCGAAGCTATCACTTCATTTAGGTTGCCTCTGTCAATAATCCATCCATCCATCCATCCAAAATAATTGTGGAAACAACTTACTATGTAAATGTAATTTCTAGAAGACAGGGTTGATAAAACACAATTTCACCCACAACTTTTGTTGTCCATTTGGTTGAAGTACTCAAGATCCATTATTTGAAATGAAAGGAGTACTCCAGAGTACTTTAATAAAGTTAGATGACTCGCAAGAGAAAGTTTAAAAAGAATTGTCAAAATGAATATAGCAGAGGTATCCTGACTTTAGTTTCTAGTATGAGTCAAACTACACTTCCCATCATGTAACCCAATAGTGCCTTATGTTAGAAGCTCTCTGCCTGGAAAATACCAGGCAGCAACCTCCAAGTCTTAAAAGTGAAAACAATTCTGAAGTGCCTTAAAGCTGCATTCTCTCTACTGACCATTAGGGGGCGACTCCTCTGATTGTATAGAAGTCTATGAGAAAATGACTCTACTTCTCTCTTGATTTATTACCTCAGTAAACATTGTAGACATTAGTGTATGGTCTCAATCTCTAGTTTCAAGTCTTCTTTAATACAGCATGATGTTCATTTAGTAAATGATGGTCCATTTAGAGTCAAATAGACCATAAAGTGGTATGCTTTAGGGAGGGTGATTGACAGGTCACTACCATGGCGTTGTCTGGTCTGGGAGTTGTCTGTGTTTTCTTTTTACTACTTTAACTCTTTCACAGTATGTTTTCACTTCATGAAAGTTAATTGTAACATTTTTGTCGCCTAAAAAAGTCTTATTCAATGTTCGATTGAACTCCACCTTCTCGCGTCACTTCTGGTTGCAACCAAACAAGATGGCGATGGCCAAAAATCCAAACTCAAAGCTTACAAACATCAGTCCACAAACCAACGGGTGATGCACGGTGACTGCATTCACTTCTTATACACAGTCCATGGTAAATGCCCATGTATCTCACTCCTAAATTATTTAGTTTGTGGTATGCATACTGCACAGTACATCACTGTTTTATATTTGTGTACCATGATAATATTTGTGTAGTATTTCTGTAAAATGTCTGCATACAAACTCATATTCTACCTTATTTCCATCGGTTAGCATGGTGTTATTCAAAAATGTGATTGTTAAAATTGTTTTATTATTAATTTGATAGATTGTGTTTTAAACAAAGACAAATATATTTTTAAATCTTTCAAACTGGTTTAACCCACAATGATCTTCTCATTAGACATGTTTAATTCAAGTTATTATGCTGAAATCAAATGAACCCCCATGCTACTGAGAGTGTTTAGTCCTTGTCAGCGGTGCAGTGTGGCTGTGGGGAGTGGAGGTACAGGCCGGATGATGAGTGACACCATGAATGTGCATTCCACTTGATTTGCTCTGTGCTTCAATTCACTGACGGTAGTCCTTTCATCCCATTAGCTCCAAATTCCTATAACTGGCTCCCTAAATGCGTGGGCCCCCGTATCAGGGCCGGCCCCTGCTGGGAGGGCATATGGGCTGCTTTGTTGGCAGGAAGGGAGTGTGTGTGCAGGGTCCACCAATCACTGCCCTCGCCTGGGGAGTTAAACAAATTGATTGGCAGGCTAGTGGTGGCCAGTTCCAGACACTGTGGTCCCTATTCATCACGACACTCTGCTCTGCAGCGAGCCAGCTCAAAAAGGCCTGGGCCTGAGGTGGACTCGGAGGAGTCGTAAAAGCTTATTCACTAAACATGCACTTCCACATATTTTTTTACAATAGAGCCTCATATTCTCAAATTGACCCTATGTTCAAAGTGGATGTCTGGAATTCCACTGTAAATATCAACGATGAGCTGGGATTAGAAAAACACATTCTCTCTCCCAACTCGTCAAATGCCGACGCTTGGTCAGCAGCCCTACGGCCCTTCAAACTACAAGGCAAACTATGACGGCGTGGCTTGTCACGTAACTTAGTTAGAGAAAAACCAAACCTACATGAAAAATTATTTTTATGTTATTTCATCGGTTACACGCTCCTGCAGATTCCTGCTCTACAACATCAGGAGGATTCGCCCCTTCCTCACTGACGAGATGGTCCAGGTGCTATTCCAGGCTCTTGTCATCTCCCGCCTGGACTACTGCAACTCTCTACTCGCCGGAGCCCCGGTGTCGGCCATCAGACCTCTAGAGCTTGTCCAGAAAGCTGCAGCTCGCCTGGTGTTCAATCGCCCCAAGTTCTCCCACACAACTTCCTTTCTCTGTTCTCTACACTGGCTACCTGTGAGAGCTCGCATCCAGTTTAAGACTCTGGTGCTAGCCTACAGGGCAGTGAAAGGAACAGCTCCTTCCTATCTCCAGGCCATGGTCAAGCCCTACACCCCCGCCCGACCACTTCGCTCTGCTGCCTCGGGGCGATTGATTGCCCCGTCGCTCAGAGGTCCCTGCGGCCGATCGACCCGGTCACGGCTGTTTTCTGTCCTGGCCCCACAGTGGTGGAATGAACTTCCCACTGACGTCAGGACAGCAGAGTTGCTGCCCATCTTTCGGTGCAGGCTGAAAACCCACCTCTTCCACTTAGCACTTAGTATTCATACTAGTTTGTTGCACTTATTGTATTCGTATTACTTTGTTGCACTTATTTTTTCGTTTGTTTCTGCACAGTACTTTGGCTCTGGGTTATGCTCTTAGATGATTGTTTGAAAAAGGAGATGTACTTACGACTTCTGGTGACCAGTAGTTCTCTTGAATACCTACGTTGAATACACTTATTGTATGTCGCTTTGGATAAAAGCGTCTGCTAAATGACTGTAATGTAATGTAGTGTGGGAGGCCCAGGACCAGGTGGAGGGACTATATTTCCAAACTGGCCTGGGAGCGCCTCGGGATCCCCCAGTCAGAGCTGGCTGATGTGGCCCAGGAAAGGGAAGTTTGGGGTCCCCTGCTGGAGCTGTTGCCCCCGCGACCCGATCCAGATAAGCGGTTGAAGATGAGATGAGATGAGATAATGTAATGTATTTCCACGGCCTTGGAGAGTTCGGTCAAAATTTGTGAGCATGAACTGCTCTCTCTCAAGGTCAGAAATCAGAAGTCTGGAGCTGCTCAATAGACAATGAATGAGACTTTATTTTATTGTAGCCATATATAATGAACATTCCCTCTCATCCACCTAAACTTCCTCCCTTTTTCTATTGAATTAAATGGACAAATCCCCAAAGCCAAAACCGAAAATGGGAGATTGTTTGGCCCAACGGAAGTCATTTTGTGACTTGAAAGAGGCACAAAATGACTTCAAAGATGCATAACGTCTACAAAGAGACACAGATTAACTACAAAGAGACAAAAAATTACTATGAAAAGACTCAAAAAGACCAAACAAGAAACAAAACACAAAATTACTTCAAACATGCATAACGGCTACAAAAAGACTTACTAAAAAGAGATACAAAATGACTAAGAAGAGAATCACAAAGACAAAAGCATCAAAAGGTCTGTGTTGCTCCTATGTAGGAGAGGTGGCCCATGGGCCCATTGTCTCATAATATGCCCATGTATGGTGGGGGACAACTTGATCAGTTATTCATGCTTGATACTGTACATATTAGTAAATGATTTAATAACAATTAGTGAAGATTTTAAATACTACTTGTGAACACTTTATAAAGAGAGTGGTAAACCATTTTCCCTCCATACTTCTTTGGTGCTCCTCCTGTGGCACCGCAGCAGGCCTACACTGTGTCCGGAGAGGTCCAGTCATCTGTCGATGCCAAGGTGAATGGCTCAGTGCCCACACAGATTATGCAGACCAGCAATTAGCCAGGGCCAGTCAGCCAGCAAGACACCAACACATGGCCAACAACTACAACCGGCCAACCAAGCACAGCGTACTGGACGGCACAACGGCACACAGATGCTCAGCACTAATCCCTGAGTGATTGTTGTGTTATCTCTTTTGTTGGGTTCGTTTATGACGCTCTGTCATGCCTCGGACTGCGTGCAGTTACAGCATTCACACACCAGGCCTCGTGAAGCGTGACTTCTGACACCGACTGAATTGATTTTTTTCCTCCCCTCCTTTTTTAAATTTCCTTTTCTTTGCGTTCCGCTGTGTCGTTTTGCCAACCTGAATGAAAAGCGGGTGTTATGGAGGCCTTTTGTTGCCTCTGCTGTGTTGAAAAGGTTCTGGACTCCTTCCAGCGGAGGCAGAAAAGCTCCCTTTGAGTTTATGAAAAAAAAAGTTTCCTTTTACTCAAATATGATCTCTGCTCACAAAACAGTACAGGAGTCTTTCAGTGAGAATGAAGTCAAACTGACAGAGACGAAGAGAGTGGAGGGATGGAGGGAAGAGAGAGGGCAGGAGGACACACACACACACACACACACACACACACACACACAATTACGATAGGTGCTGGAAGGTTGTGTGTGAGTGTGTGTGTTCTGTACAGGCCTGATGGGCTCCTGACAGATGTTGTGTGTGTATGTGTCCCGTCTGACACACACACACACACACACACACACACACACACACACACACACACAAGCTCATTTCCATTTTGTACAGGTTCTGCTGGTTCTGAAACAAAGAATGTCTCAAAATGTGACGATTCCAGGATTATGAACTTGGAGCTTAAACACTTTCAACACAACTTGGAGCTTCAACACTTTCTCTTTCAACTCGACAAACACTGACGCTTGGTCAGTGTCTCCTACGCTTTAAACTATGACATTCTAGGTTCCCCATAGTGTCAATTTTGGACATGTCAGGGAACGCCGCTGTCCTGTGCTCAATATTATGAAACTGTTTCCAGTCAGGTGTTGAAATTCAAATAAATAGTAAAATGGAAACTCTATTGCAGGAGTCTCTTTATCTATCACAACACTAACACAATATCAATCTATGTGTGTGTGTGTGTGTTCGGGGGGAGGGGGTGGCAGGCCCAGCTGCCAATGTTGGCCCTCTACAAAGCACTGACCTGCTAAAGTTTTGGAGAATTTGCTTATTCTCTCTCTGGAGTTATATTGAAACCAACGTTTCATCTGTCTGTTAAAGGCAAAACAACCAGGATATCAGCACCTCTGAAATTCCAAATTCCCAAATACATAAAGAGAGGAGCTGTGCACTCAGTGCAGAATGCAAACACCCCACTGTGTTTGACGACACTTGTATATTTGACCACTGTCGGACAATGTGTGGGAGCTCTGTGAGAGAAGACAAACAGCATACAGGTGGATTCACAGCGTTCAAGGGCCTCTTTATCTAGCACAAATGTTTGACTGCCATTCAGTTTGCTTGTGTAACTACTACAGCTACCTTAAGGGCTCCAGTCGTAATGCTAACAAGACTAACATACACCATATCTGTCAGTGATTGATGAGTTGTTCACACCAGGGATGGCCATTACCCGCTCTAATATTTGTTCACTTTTTAGGCAAATTTCATCTGAGAGAACAAAAAAACCCCTCATGGGCTGTAATCACACTGGACACTTTTAAATGTTCCTTCAACCAATTATAGTCATTTTTTGTTCTTTAGTCACATCTGTAGGGTTTTAAAGCACCGCTACTATCTGTTTTTATTATCTCCACCATGCGTGAGCCTGTAGGGAGATCATGTGTTCGGCCATGTGTGTATGTCTGTCTGTCTGTCCATACTACTTGACCCATGAGCGTACTATTTCCTGTGCTCATTTTTTATTCTATGCTCAAGGACCTTTTGTGGTTTCAGTGATTCACAATAAAAAATAAATAAATAAATTCACAGGCCGGTAGGGAACATAAGTGATCAACAACAGTTTCAGTAACAAAAGGAACTTCCGGCCATTGGCTAGGCTAAAAAAAAACTGTACCTAGTCTGTTGCAGGCCGCATTTTGGCCTCTGTCGTGGCTTAAATCTCTGCTCATCTGCAGATTAATTCCATACCTGATATGTTATGATCCACTAAAATTAGGCTACATGAGGCAAGATGAACAAATCCATTTTTTTGTTATCTGCGCTGCTATCTTGACTATAAGAGAGCCTGGAGGGACAACTGAGTGAGATTCAACTCTTCTTTATTTGGAAGAAGACATGGAGACACATCTGGTGGGGATCTGCATTTTACTGAGGGCATTTTTGCTAACTACCATCCAGACATTTGTTGACTTGTCAGTGCATCTGACTGGCTTCTTGAGCGTATTTTACTATATTTTCTTTGTAGCTCCATCAATTATATTGGGAGCCCTTGCCTCAATAACACAGAGTGTACGTGACCTCAAGCAATGACATACAGCATACTCATTTTCTACAGACGTGCACCGCAGCAAAGGCTGGGCCAGCCCTGTGAATGCAAAAGTCTGTCCATGACTTACTAAGTGAGTGAGTGGGTGAGTGATGAAGTTACACCATTGGTTGGTGGAGTGTTGTTGAGTTTCCCCATTGGCTGTAGCAGAAACATTGTCGACGCAAGTATGCGTACACTGTCATTGCGTTATGGAGTGTTTCAGGTGAACATTGTGAGGCAACACAAGCTTGATCTGCATGTTGAGCAATGCCACCAGGTTTGTATGGCATGGAACAACAAGCTGACCCTTCTGCTTAGGTCCACTTTGACATGGCTCTTCATCACCTCTTCATTCAGACACACATCCCATCGTCTATATGTTTTCTTTTTGATTCTTCCTTCTGCGAATTAACCTAATGCTCTTTGTTGCCCCCTTGAGGACTGGTGTTCTTTGCCTCCACTGTGGCGTAAGAGTGCACCTTGATTATGCTCACCAGGGCTTTGTGCCTGCTGGACCAGGCGTTGTTATTTGCATCTGTGCACTTGCGTGGACAATGTTGACAGGCTGCACTGCCGTCGTAGTCTAAATCTATTTTCCCAGCTTTAGCCGCACCTGGTTGTGTGTATTCCTTCAGATTAAATTATTCGATTTTCAAGTTTGCAGGTTCACGCCCAATTTTGTGGAAGCAGCAAGTTCTGCTGGAATGGAGGTTGGTTGGGTTCAGGATTTCAAGAGAACATTAAGGGTCTATAGTGGACATTTTTTTTAAAGGAGGTGCAGATATTGGCAGACAAACCAGAGAAGAAAGAAGGGAATATAACACTGTACAAAAGAACCTCTAGAAGAAAAAAACATTTAGTTTAAAACTATTTTAACTCTTGACTTTTTTACCCCGCATCTCAACTCTCAACACCTCTGCTGTACTAGTAATAGTTTTATTTAATCATATTAGTTTAAAATCTTTTCTTGATTATTGTTGTTTGTCTTGCATTACATAACCCTTGTTACTATTGTCAAGTGCATCTACATCTACATCTCTTTGAAATTACAAATAAAATACAATAGTGGGGGCATTGTGGTTGTCCTCACTTGTAGTCAATGAGTATTTAAGTAGTGTTGCTTAAGCATTATTAGTTATTCAATTAGTTTAATGTGGAATTATGACAAAATAGTAATTTTTGGCCTTTTAAACTTTAAACTAAGTTTTTGGTTTCAGGAGTTCATCACAGATATTTTGACTATATTTATTTTATCAAGGAGGCATTAGAGACTTTGCCAAAAGTATTAATGTAAATATTCATGTTTCTAGCCAGGTCTCCTTTCTTCATTTATATGAACCAGCCCCAGCAATGATTTATAATGCTGTGTGGTTCATTGGGTATGGGTGGGTTCACTGAAAACCACCATGGTCATGGTTAGGGACTCATCAAGCCATTTAAAGCATATTAGCCGATTAGACAAAACTTTGTCACTGTCTCAATTGCCATTTCCTCCCAGTGGTCATCAAAGGGCCTGAGGAGTATTAACTTCACATTACCAGCTCAGGAGTTAACCCAAGAAAATGTAGAGGGAAAAGGAAAGCAAAGAGCAGCTTGCGACAGGCTTTTTTCTCTATAAGAGTGTGACTAACTCAGGGAGCTGGATGCAAACACACACTAGAACTTTGAACTCAGTGGTTTGGAGGTCAGAACCTGGTCAGGATGCTGTCAGGACGAAGAGGGGCCCTCTGGGTCCATCAAAAAACAAGTTGACCTGGGACAATGGGGCTTGGACACTCACACACACACAATTCAAACATTTGCACTAATCTTTCAAGTACCTCTTTTCTGTCTCAAACCCCTTTCACCCCAAGATGAGGGTCGAGTGTGAAGCAGTTGTCCTGCGACCCATGTCAAGATCAGGGCAGAGTGAGAGCCAGTTATATTCAGTGATGTTTGGCCAGTCTTGGCTGTGTAAAGAACAATTGTCAGGCTGACGTATACAGCGCATCTTGTGCTCCCTGTCGACCTTTGATCCTCTGCAAGATGTAAGGGCAGAGTTAGGCTCCAAAAGAGATACAGTAGTTTGTACGATGTTCTAGTAACATTCTGGTCCCTGACTGGATGGGTCAAACAAACAAGACTTTCATCCAGGAAACCACTGTTCGTGTCCTGTACGAACTACAAGTTAACAATATTGTGTCACTGGCCAGTCAAGTCAACCACACGTCCAAAACAGACGCATGGTTGAGTTGCTTAAGTAAATCCTCCTCGATACATAGAGGAAAGGCTATTTCCTGCACTGGCAGTGAATGTTGCCACTGGACATTGATTGACCTGCAGAATTGGCTATTATGTACATACTGGTTGGCCCAGTATGTGGATACTGGGCTGGGAGAGTCTCCCTTGCGGGAAAGAAGAGATGGATTTGTCCTTGTCTCTTTAACCAACCAGCAGGACTCAACAATGATTGACAAAGGTTCTTGAGTTTAGGGGGGTTGTGATTGGAGGGATAGCAGAAACTTATGCAACCGTTTCACCCTCCTGGTGCAGCTCTTGCTGGCAATTGAAAAGAAGCTACCATTACTACACAGTGTATCTTAGTGTAATATTATTTTCTGTTTTGTTTACCACTGTAATATATTGTCAAACTCAAGACGTCATGTTGCCTGCACTATTGCATCAAGTGGAAATACATTTTGGGCTTTATGGAACCTTTAGTATCAGTGAAACCTATCAGTAAACCCCTCCCCATGAGATCTTGATATGAAACGAAAAAGTGCTGTCATCATAGAGATATGCAGTATACTGTGTTGGTTCAAGTGTCTCGCCTACTAAATAATGGGAAACAAACAGCTCCAAAGCAAATGGCAGCATTTTAGAGCAGCTACTAAACTTGAGATCAGTGAAAGTTCACCCCTACCTCACTACTCACTCTGTATTTGCTCAACTATCCATCAACTACAATAGATGCCAATGGATTTTAGGTGGTGTGTAACTGTTAACCAACAGGCGATTGATGGAGAGACACTAAATGGCTTTATTGGATGCTATCATTCTTTTCTGAGGCTGCACAGAGCCAGTTAATGATTGATCTGTTCACACAGTGAGATAGCTGAAACACATGGCAAATGGGTAAAGTTGCATCATAGCTTTGAACCTTTATGGTGTGGTCTTGTAGGGTTCCCAGCAAGCCAACAGCAAATACTGATAATGAGATAAAAGTACACTGGCATTCTGCCACAGCCCTGATGTGCTGATTCTACTGTTTTTACTTTAAATGTTCTTGCCCTCTGTTAACTTTTACAATAGAAGGCAATGTGGAAACACTTTTTATTTTATTTTGATGACAAAATGATCATGTCTTATTTTGCTGAGAGCAAATGGGACAAGAGAGCATTTGACCAACTTCTGTGAAAGCAACTTTTGGGTTTGAAAAGTAAAGTCAATGCAGATGTGCCTTGAACCTGTATTCTTTCTACTGTCCATCAGGGGGTGACTCCTCTGGTTGTATAGAAGTTTATGAGAAAATTACTCTACTTTTCACTTGATTTACTCCCTCAGTAAACATTGTAAACATGAGTTTATGGTCTCAATATCTAGTTTTAAGTCTTCTTCAATACAGCATGATGTTCATTTAGTAAATTATGGTCCATTTAGAGTCAAATAGACCATAAAGCAGGGTATGCTTTAGGGGCGGGGCTACCTTGTGATTGACAGGACACTACCACGGCGTTGTCTGTGTTTTCTTCTTACAAATTCAACCCTTTCACATTGTGTTTTCACTTCATGACAGTTAATTGTAAATGGTAAATGGACGTACTTATATAACGCTTTTCTAGTCTTCTGACCACTCAAAGCGCTTTAATACTACTATGTTCATTCCCCCATTCACACCCATTCATACGCATGCAAGGTTCTCCTGGTTCTCTTGGTTGCATGCAAGGTTCTAACTAACATTCATAAACATTCATACACCACCGAAACAGTCTGTTTCTGTGGAAACAGCAATTTGGGGTTACATGTCTTGCTCAAGGCATTGCCATGGACTAGTGGAGCCGGGGATCGAACCCCCGATCCTCTGATTAAAGGACGACCATGCTCTACCAATGAGGCCACAGTTGCCCTAAATCTCCTAAAAATGTCTTATTCAGCATTTGGTTGTACTTAGTTCCACCGTCTTGTGTAACTCCTGGTTGCAAAAAACTAAGATGGCGACGTCATGATGACTATGTTGACTTCTTAGATGCTTTCAACTAACTCCAATACAAACCCATCCTAAACCCACATTTTAAGCAACAAACATATTTAAACCCAAACCATGATCCGTTTCAAAACCTAACCAAGTATTTTTTTTGCGTAAGAAAACCTAAAAACTAAGTATACGATGGAAGTTTATTTTGAAAACAGACTGCTTGTGCTGCAGTTTATCCATTCAAATGAAGTGATTCCCAGCGACACCGGACTGGCATGTGACTGTGAAGCCACATGGAACATTAACAACATCTGTTTCCAGTTTGTCCTTAGTTTTAAAATTTGAATGCAAATGTTGTTATTGCAACCATTTCTTGCCCAAAAAATAAAGTGATTTTCCAATGTCAAGCCAAATTGCTGATACAATGATAAAGCTACTTTAACGATTGAGTGTGCTGCCTCCTCCACTCCAGTTTTATGACAGGATACATAAAGTTACCTTGATCAGTTTTATATCTGTGTTTAGGAGAGGATGACCATGAGTTACTTTTTCCGTGTATGTTAATATCTGTACAGTTTTATCTTTACATTAATTATAATTATTTCTGCTACACTCAGGACATCTCCAATACCAGTGTTTGAGGAGAGTCCTCACTTGTTCTCACATCCCCCATTTCAAACACACAGGCATTGTTGAAAGACCAGAAGAGGCCACTTCAGGACACAAGTGTCCTGACCTGACCCCCCGTCTCTTGCTAGGAGACTATATGGTTGACATCCTCAGAAGCGGAAAAACCTCAGTGTTGATGCACCAGTGATGCATGATAACTGATAATTTAACAAGTAACTTCAAAGAGAAATTCATGGAAAACCAACATTCAAGAAAAGAAGGGAGGAAATTTGGGACAGTTATTGCAATTAAATGAAGCAGTTAGCTTTCAAGCTAAAGTTTTGGGGAATACGTTAATCCTCTCCCTGGAAGAGAATTAGATTGGAACCGACGTCTCATCTGTCTGTTAAATATAAGGATACAGCTATGGCCAAAGGTAACAAATTCAGGATACCAACAGTTCTGAATATGACCAATCAATATATATAATTGTTTTAATTCAAAGAGTAATAACCATATTTCACTGTTTTTTGGGGGACTATTTCTTGTCAGAGCAGCTGCCAGGCAACCAGCGCAGACTCCAAGCTATTGGTCGCGGCCAACAAATAGTTCGGCAAATCACTTCACTGTAAAACTGTAAAATGTTGTTTTTGGGGCGATTGCAGCTCAGGTGTTAGAGCGGCTTTGTTCATTAATCACAAGGTTGACGGTTTAATCCTTCTTGCATGTCAAGAAGGCTTAAAGTCAAGGGACCTTCGGGTCCTTACTCTGGCATTCTGTGACCCTATTTGAAGAACCGCTGTTTTAGAACACCTCTTAAGAGGCACCTGTCAGAAAACCCAAACAAGGCTCACATTTGAGTAGTCTATTAGGGGACAATAACAGACGCACTATAAAGAGAGGTGGCTGGAGGGTTGAATAAATGGAAAATATCAAGAAAAAGAGGGAGCACTTTACCCTCACAGCTCCTGGATAGAAGTGGAATTCAGGAGTTAGCATGCGACAGCAATCAACACTATACTAATAAGTAATTGACCTGTCAAAATGGGCAAGTAGTATGATAAAAGAAAGATTGGTTTAGGATATTATTATTGCAAATGAATGCAGTTACACAAATGGATGGGAGGAGGTATGGACAGACAGGCAAATGGATAAATGTAAGTGGAGTTAATATCTAGTATATAGAAGCAGATGCTGACTGCAGACTATGTTGGCGGAGCCCCCTTAGCTGTTGACGTCTCGTTAATAAAGACTTTCCACCTTTAGGTCGCTTCAATCGCTAAGTTTTGTCTCCTAACCCCCAACCTCTCTATCCACACACCATTTCAATCATAGCGCTTCCGCTTTGTTGGATGTGTGTCTTTATGTGTATGTTTCTGTCATTTCACTGGAAAGGCAAAGTTCAGTTTTCAGGTTCCACTCTGCACGATGGCGTGGCCTAAAGTGTGAAAGATGTGTTGGAAAGTGTGGTTTTTGGTCATTATTGTAGTGACTTTGATGGAGCGAGCAAAAAATAACAGAGGGCTTGTGCAGTGTTTGCATGGGTTTGGGGGGCATCTCCCATTGTAAAGACAATGCCACAGCGAGATTATCCCTTTATATGTGTGCCTGAAAAGATACTTTGGGTCGCAGTTAGGCACTTAAAGCACATGTGAAACACACGCTGTTATCTATCCTGAGTAGGTGTATGTCTGCAGCCGTGCTAGCAGTTTGATTAGACTGTGCTTATGGACAGTCCTGCTCAGTTCCACCATCTAAGTTTCGTGGGAAGGCACTACAGCGGAGGACCATTAGTTTTACAGGTGTTTGGTCATTAACCAAAAAAGATATTCATTGTGAAGGTTAGGTTTGTTCAACATCATGATTTGGTTTAAAATAATTACGCTTGTCACATTATCTAGGTTACAGGTCAATTAAGTAAGGCAACATTGATTTGGTGTTATAGGGACACGACCAGCGGTCTCCTGAGTTAAAGTTCTGTGCTTTTTTTTAATCCAGTCATCCACCCTGAACTCCTCCCTTGTTCCGTGGACTTCCGCAGATTAGAAACGTATTTGCGATACCTGAGGAGCAAACGTAATTCCGGGAGAAAAAACACTTTCATCGAAATTTAATTGACAATGCAGTTTTGCTTTTTTTTTTTTTAATGTAAAACCATATTGTCCAAAGACTAGAATGTCAACCAAATTTCACGGCAATCCACCCATAAATTGTTGCAGTACTTTGTTTCCTTTTGGTCTAAAGTGGTGGACCATCAACCAGCATTGCCATCTCTAGAGTCGTGATGCAATGTCTAAACAGTGCTGGCTGTATTTTCAGTAGATTTATAGCACTATTAAAAACATGTACTTTCCGTAATCTGTGCAGTACTGTGAGCAGCTTTGATAAGCACCAAACATAAACAGTTTAACTATTAAGATTAAAAATACTAGTGATTAGTACTTATGCCACACGTGACAGGTGTACAAAAACCCCCCACCAAAGTGCAAATCACAGTTTCTTACATGAGAAGGTTCCTGTTCTGCAACGTGCAGAAAGACAAGCAGGTGCAGTCTTTTTGCTCTGGACTATCTCTGTGCTATGTTGCCACACAGTATTGTGTTGAACCTTTGTGTCCAGACTTAATGATGGGCCTCTCAGTCACTATGCGCAAACATATACATACATCACCATGCTATAGTCGCCATATTACTTTTACAACAATGGCACTCAACCTGTTCGATAATCACTGCCCTGCCTTCCTTCCCTTAAGTTTAAATAGAAACCTGCTTTTATAGTTGGCTCAAGGGGCTCTTTCAACAAGCAACCATGCACATCCTTCAAGATCTCCTGCAGTCACTATTCATCATCTGGAGAACAATATAGGCTGTGGTAATAGGTGCTATACTCCAAGAAGTGGTCAGTCTCTGCAGGGCCTCAGCACCAGGCTTTGAGGCATCTAGCTTGGTGTGAATACTGCTTTTTACCAGGACACAATTGCAATGGCTCAAGCAAAAACAGGTCATATTGTTTCTTTGTGGTTGCTATAGTGCTGGCTCTGGTGATGAACACTGTGAATAAATTACAGGATTACAACAGCCATATTTGTATTCACTTTAAGTAATGTGCCATTCTGTTCCAGCTTCCAGTTTGAAATCCATTAATTTATACCTTTTAAAAACGTGTCCTGGAATAACTTGCATCAACAAAAGAACTGGTAAATGACACTTATTCATAATTCTTGAATATTCACAACATTACAAGATACAGCAAATGACTAGCTGAGCAGAATATGCAATTACAGACAGCAAAAACTACATGCTTGGGTTGGACGCTGCAATGTTCTCCTACAGGTATTCAAATATTTTGAAGGGTAGGGTTTAAATGGCTATTATCAATATTTTTACATCACCAATATCGCTACTCACAGAGAATGATCAACAACTCTGCAGTTCCCCCCTAGCTTTATGGAGCTTTCAACTCTTCAAGATACTGTAGGCCAGGGGTATTCAATTAAAATTCAACGAAGACCATTTAGAGAGAATTTCCTCCTGCAAAGGAACATCACAATAATGTCAAACTTGTGCTATGAATTAGTCCCATATATATTGAAGTAGCCAACAGTTGTATTAACGTCTGTATGTAGTCAACGACTGACTGTCAAATAAAGAAAGTTCAATTGAATAATAGCTCAACAATATTTATTGTCAGTTTTCAAATTGAACTGGGTGAATTATAAATAATACATAATCTAATAATAAATAAATGTTCTTCTCTCATTTCAAGTAAAATATGAGCTGGATTAAAAAATAAATGACATAGCAGAAAGCTTTTGAAAAATGTGCATCTTAAAATAAAGTACTTAATTTAAGAAAAATGTATTTAACTGAATTGTCCTGCAGCTTTAAATTCAGTTCATTCAGGTGTGAAGTGATGTCAACCAAAAAAGCCACAGTATTATATTCTTCTCTTCTGAGAAATTTGTGTGCAGGGACTAAATCTGTGGTTATTGAAACCACTTGTTTCAGCCTCATTCCCCTCTCTGTTTCCATCAGTGGCGTGCATTTTATACCTGGGCCTTCAGTGCTGTCCTACTACAGTTGAACCACCTCCTTATAACCTCATTATGACGCCACAGCTACAGTTATTATTTGTTTCTAAGGGTGTAACAATACACGTATTTGTATTAAACCGTTCGAGGCTTACGAAAAAAACGAGGCTTATGAACCAAAAAATATGTTTGAATAATAATAGTGCGTTTGGAAAATGCAGAAGCTTAAATTGTGGGAAATATAATGTTTTCGGTGGACTTCGCTCAAACTGGCAACCCACATGACGTAACAGACAACTGTCTGACACTCCGACCCCGGAAGAAAAAGTTGCATAAAATAGAAGTGCTCCATCAAAATTTCATAATTCTCAATTATCTATAAGTTTTAGGTCCAGGTCTGGATACAACGACGTTAGTGACCCCTGCTGTAGACAAATACATAAATACAAATTAAGCCAGAAACGAGGTTTGCACTCTACACGTTTTTTATTAAAATGTACAAAATCCTCAGGTAGAAGCCATTTAAACAGCACTAGGTAGTTACATATTAATCGAGCTAACAGAAATGCAAAATTTGTATTTTACATTTCAACTTTTAGAGGTCTTGCATGTATACTAGCTTTTAGATACATTTATATATAAGGAAGACACTATAAACCATGTGTCATAAGCCAACTATGCTATTTGCACCCTGACAGCACCCAGGTATCCTTCGTCAACATGAGGGATGATCATACATGCATTTTGTTTTGGGAGAATACTTTCATACAAATTGTGAAAGATGATATCTGACAGTACATGTGAAGTTGGACAGCTGAGCTCAGGCCGAGGCAGGAAACGTGCCGTAGTCCAGTGTTAACATGTCACCTATGGCCCCAGTGACAGGAAGGTTAAAGTCTGTCCGTCTCTTAAATGCTTAATCAACAACACCTTGCAGCCTCTGATCTCGGCATCAGTGCTATCAGACAAAGAGAAAACAGACGGCGGGGGGGGGGGGGGGGGGGGGGGGGGGGGGGGGGGGCGTGGCACACACACACAGCTCAGCTCCCGCCACTATTGATTTTTAGTTAATGTACAACTACTGGTTCAGCTCAGAGTCAACAATGAAGTGCATTCATCAGGGTGTCCAGAGCAACCCTTATTACCAGCATCAGGAATGTGGATGTACGCTAGAGGATCTCGGGGCCACAGCACAACTCTTTGAAGCATCAGTCATGCAAAACACATGGCTTAAAAAGGTATTCACTGTCATATTCAGCCTACTATAAGACTCTCAAACCTTTTCACGGGACAATTTCTCCTATTTTCAACAAATGAGTGGCAATATGTTGAAACAGTTTCTTGACATCTGATAGAAAAAGGAAGTAGAAGCAGTAATCTTATTAGGAACATGAGGAAACTACGTGAGTACATAGTAGTACTACCTACCTAGAGAGTAGGAAGGACTTAAATCTCATCAGAAAGTTGTTGTTGTGGCTGTTTCAGCATGGCTGACAATGTATGATCATTGGTTGCTTAATTAAAAAATCTTTTGAACAAGCCTCAAAAATCAGGTTTGGGGATATCGAATCTCACTTGCAAACATTCTCAACTTGCATTCATGGTGGGCTGGGCGATAAGAAATGTCAAAACTATTTCACAGTAAAATTTTACACAATAACAATATGTTATATTCGGACACGTTCTCAATTCTAACTCATCAAATAACGATGTCTGGTCAGTGACCCTATGCTTCATCGATGACTCCAGCTTCAGTTTTGGACGTGTTATGGACGGCTTCCTTTTGTTACACTCATTCAGTGTCTTTTCAAAATAAACTTCCAAAGTAGGTTAACTTAGGTTACTTCCACAGGGTTTAGTTTACTTCCACAACAAAACTGCTTGGTTAGGCTTAAAAAAAGACGTTGGGGTTGAAATAAAATAACGACTTTTTTTTGTAACTGGAAGTTATGAAATAAAAGTACAGTATAGTAAGTCAGCATTGACAGCAGTCCCCTGGGTGACAGATAATGATGAGGCGGAAGGGTTTATATTGGAGTTAGTTGAAAGCCTGGTGGGTCTCATACAATGGGTGCCTTGGTTTCAAGCTCAAACATTGACGGAGAGCGAGCTGTACCCAGCATGCCGTTTGGCGCTGTAATAGTTAACAGGGCCCATGTTTTATTTAATTTATTCAATGTTCAACATAAAGCAATGTAGGTTAGATTGAATGTTTGACACATATTCATTGTGATAATTAATAATTGTATATTATAAGCCATAATTGTCTTCTGGTTTCTTTAGGGTTCTGTACAATGAGCTGTATTGTATAATGAGCATTATTATTATTTTGAAATATATATGGTGTTGATTATTGAAATCTATCAATACAAAAAAACATGTTGTGATAAAACTTTTTGACATATCGTTCAGTCTTATGTTGCAGTCTTCACGTGATACGTCATCAAAGTAATAGATGTGTAAAGTATGAAAGAAGCTTGAGAAGAAAAGTTCAATCCCTGGCTCCTCTCCTCATTCCTCTGTGAGGAAGGGGCTTTCAGACGCTTACAGACACTCTGCTTGGACAGAGGTTGTATCCTTTCTACTGTTTTCTGCCGTACCAATATAAAAGCTAAGCACAATGTGGAGGAGGGAGGTGAGTGACACTTGGGATCCACTGGTCAAGTGGGACCTTTAAGTGATTGTCACTTATAGACATGGAAACTGCACACATTAGAAGCCTTTGTAGGGAAAATGGTAACCATTAGTAATAGAAGACTCTCTGCATTCATGACCAATGCAATACACTGCACTTTATTAGCTGAGCTTCAGGCCCCAGGCCATCTTTGGAACATAATGGACTTTACAACGGGCACACAGGATAAAGAGCCAGTGATCCCCCCCACCAACAGTTAGGGACAAGCAGATTGGATCAGTCCAACCAAACAACTGTCACTGGTGTTACACAGTGTTTGGGCATACAGCGATTAAGTTAATTTTTGCGTATCAGCACCCATTTTCAAGAAATTAAAAAACTGTCATTTTGTAAAACACTAAGTGTCGCGAGGGGAGCTCTTGAGGAGGACTCGGATGCAGAGTAGAGGTTCAGCTGACAATCTTTTATTTCCAACAAAAATACACAGGGAAATCCCTGGAAACGAAAAACTCCTCCGAAGAGGGATGAACGGGGAAATGCTCTAGCTAAACTAATAGAGCTGGGCAAGATTAAATAACGGGAAGCCAACAAAAACCTCTCTTAGCGAGGAAAGAAGAAAATAACAAAGTAGAACTAAAAATGCTCTGATTTAACTCAAAGAGCTGCAAAGTCAAAACGGCAAAAGCCAAACCAAAAATCTCTTCTCGAGGAAGGTATTAAACTACAAGTAAAAATGTTCTGATTTAACTCGAAGAGCTGAATAGACGAAAAGGCAAAATGCAAAACCAAAATCTCTCTTACCGAGGAAACAAGAAAATAATCAGTCACTAACAAAAAGGCTCTGAAATAATTCTAAGGGCTGTGAAGCAATAAACGGCACAAGGCCAACCAAGGACTCTATAACAAGGTTCGGGACAGACAAAACTATGACTTGGACTTGATACTAGCATAGGGCGGGTGTGCAAGATGAAAGGACATGACACACTGGCACAGGACAAGGGGAGACGCAGACTATAAGTACACATGAGGGAAGTGGGGGAACAGGTGGACACAATCAGGAATCAGGGAAGACAATCAGACTGGTGACACATGAAGAAGGGCAAGGAACCTGAAACGAGAGGAGAGTTAATTTCCAAAATAAAACAGGAAGTCACAAAACAAACGTGGAGACAGGACAAAAACCCAGCTTGACATACAGGTGTGACACTAAGCAAGTTATCAATACTCAGTCGGACGACGTACGCTACAACTGACCAAGTGACAAGTCCCGCCCTCAAACGCAGACTGTCCAAATATCTGTGGAGCTAACATTAGCAGAGTACCTATTTAAATTATATGAGGGCTTAAAGTTATGGTATAATTAAAGGTGTGCAAGCTGCTAACTTTCTCCTCTGCTGTTCTGGTCCACCTCAGCTCCACCAACAAGCCACATCTATGCCCATTTTTAGAGTTGGGCTGTGTCGTCACTGGCGAGTCACCCACTTTGAGCGTCACAATGGCTCTTTAGGTTTAGGTGGTTATCACATGATACAGAGGACACAGACGCTTGCTGACACTTGGGAGGAGTAGGCCCACAGATAGCATATGTGTCTTGGAGAGACAGGAGGATTTACACCTTTTCACAATAAAGTCAGAGGTTCCTTGAAAACCAATCTAGCTAAGTCTGTTCATATTGTATTCGTACACTCCTTTACTGCCTTAGGGGCGACTGTAGCTCAGTGGTAGAGCAGGGTTGTCCTTCAATCAAAGGATGGGCGGTTCAATCGGTTACGATAGTCCATGTCGATGTGTCCTTGGGCAAAACCCCAAAATTGCTCCCTCAACATGTGCATGAATGGGTATGAGTGTTAGTTAGTCCTGATGGGTCGGTTGCACCTTGCATGGTAGCCCCTGCCATCAGTGTATGAATGGGTGTGAATGGGTGGCTGAACAAGTAGTGTTTAAGCGCTTTGAGTGGTCGGAAGAATAAAAAAGCGCTATTCAAGTACAGTCCATTTGCCTTACATTTCACTGATGTTCAATTTGTGTCTTTTTAATAGAATGTAAAATGTAAAATTATTTGTTTTATTTGATAACTGAGGCGCACCAATCAGAGGTTCCAGGGAGTGAACCAAACTGAAAGAGATTTTTGAAGCGAGGGGGACCCCAATGGAAATGACGCCTTTGGTACCCACTAAACCAAATATCGCTCCATACCACTACAAGTGGCTAACAACTTCAAAGGGTTCCTTTAATGTTAATTGGATTGATAAACTGTTTGGAGAGTCTGAATCTTTACATAATATGATATGTTTTGTCAGATGAAATGTTGTGTGTTCCACACCTAGCCATTCCTGTTTTGCTCCTGGCAGTGAATAATGTAATGTTTTGGGTGTGACTCTCCTCTTTAACTTTAGCAATGAAAGCACTGAATTATATTTTTTATCCAAGTGACAGGCAGTCAATGAAGGCCTCAGCGAGTGGTATCAGCCAGTGATTAGAGCGTGTGGCCCAGCTGTAGGTTTGTAACTAAGCAGGCAGATGATGCTGTTTGCAGTCTATTGTCGGTGACAAACACCTACACATTTACTGTCTCGTCTCAACGGACAAAGCACATCAGGGGCTGGACAAGCAGGAGGTCCCTGCTTCCTTTTCTTCCTCCATTTTGTCTCTCTTCTCTCTTCTCTGGCTGAGAAAGAGAACGGAGGGTTTCGCTCTGGCAGCCTTCTCTCAGCCAGACCAAAACACACAGAGGCAGAAAGACGCCCACTAATACTCCCAACCATGGCTAATGTGACAGCCCAGGCAGCTATTCATTCACTCTCTCACACACACACACACACACACACACACACACACACACACACACACACACACACACACACACAAGCACAAGCACACTTCCATGCACACATAAATGGAGTAACAATCAGCCTCACACACTCACAGTCAACACCCCAGTGGCACTCAAAGCCTTTTTAACACATGCTTTCACTCCAGTTGATAATGTGACAAGAAGGTGATGGGAATCCCTCCCACACCACGGCCCTCTATACTGGGACCATTCTCATTGTTGACTGGATATTTCAACAAGTTAGCCTACCATACTTATATATATACTATATGTTTGTAGTTTTATTTGTTTATTCACTTACTCCCACATCATATGAAAATGGCATTACGATGGTAAATAGAAACATGCCCGATCAAATTTAAAATTTAAATAGAAAACATTTGAATTTGAAAACATAAATGTTAGTTTTCTTTTGCTTGAAGCAAGCAAAGTCCATTTTCATTTGATAAGAGTTCCTAAAGTAAATCTTAAATAAGATCACAAAGGCTAATTTCAAGGAATTCTGTAACTAATTGAGTTAAATTTACTAGCGATTTGAATTCATTTGAATAAGATTGGTGTCATTTGATAGAGTTTCTAGATAGAATGCTGCACAGATGATGTATTTTTGTATTGGCTTTAGGATTATTGTAGAAAATATGCTCTGTGACAAACCAACGTTGATGATACTCATGAAAAATCATGTGTTTATGATTTTTGGAGCTTGAATACAGTCAGCAGAAGTATAAATCTAACGCCAACGGCTATAAAGGAACTCCACCACGGTCACATGACTTCACGTCTCTAACACTAAGCTAAAGGAGGACTGGTGTTCTAGTGAGGGCGTAGCAACAGGCCTTTTTTAAGACACGTAAAAACTTCAAAATTCCATTTACTGACATATTTTATGTTGTAGAACAAAACTTTTAACTTACTCTTGTTGTTAACCACAGACCTTGTTTCTGACATCTAACCAAAAAATCATTAAAAAAAAACATTGACTTAGAGTCGAGGGAACCAGAAGTGCATAAATGCAGGTTATAGGACTCATTCCTGCAAACTTCTATATTACACACAAGCACAACCTTTACACTACCTACTGCTCCAGTGAGTATGTTAATCAATGGATCGACTACTTTGGTCCAGACCGAAATATCTCATGATATTTGTGAACACACTAGCCGTTACCTGCCAAACAGCAGCATTGTGAGCATGTTAGTATCCTGACATTAGCCTTTAGCTCAAAACACCGCTGTTTTAATGTACAGCCTCAAAGACAGGCAAGCATGGTTGTTTTATTAACAGTGTACATTGAGAAAATATCACTTTTGGTGACACATTTGACCAATAATGCTGGAGATGGAATAAAGACAAGTGACACTTACCTGAACAAATTCTAATTGAATATCCAACACTAGAAAAATCCAATCCATACCACAAACCAATAGAACAAGCAATTGCAATCGTTGTCGCCACGGCAACAGTTTGTTTGGGCTTTTGAGATAGAAAGTGGTCTACGTATGTCAGACAAAAGGGTGCAATTGATTATCCAAATCCTCATATTTTCATCTATTGAAATTCTATCAGTCAAGGCAGTTAAGAGTACACAGCAGTAGTTGTACCTACTGATAGAAAGAGTAACAGTTACACAGAACATTGTTGTCAGAACATCAAGTATTTAACCTTCATGACCTCTGTTTCTCCTGTCGTCTTGAAACAAGAAAGGACAATGCATATAAAAAAAAATCCTACTTTATTCAAGTAAGATCATTGACTAAAGTTAAAGAAACAAGATAGTTTGTACTGGTCACATGTGGAATTATCTAATCTCATTATCATAAACATTTGATGTATTATTAGAATATGGAGCATTGAACTGCCTCATGTAGTATGCTCATCATCAGTAGCTCATTATTTAGCTGTTTGACAACAAGCTGACTAGTAATGTCCTATAATATTCACACAGGTTACTTTGGAACATTTCAATTTTAAAACTTCACAAATTGTGGATAAAAAGAAATTGTAAAATATTGTCTACCATATTATTTTATAATAGAAAATAGCTCCCAAGAAAGAAGCATAACATCGAAATTATCTAATTGGATAAATACCACTAGAGGGTAAAAAAACAACGTGTAATCTGGGTGAGCTGACTCTTTAAATGACTTGGCTTTTTTTCATTGTACAAAATAGCACGCTGCCTCTGAAAGCGCTACATCATGTCTCTGTGACAGTGCGCTGGCTGCCCTGGCAGACTGCTTCAGTCCCAATGGTCATTACAGCTTCATCTACATGACCACAGGCATATTGAAGTAAATCAGATGTTCTGGGGTTGACCTCTGCTGCCCTGACCTTCACCTGCCTCTCTGACCACAAGCTTTAAATCAGCCAGCGCACCCCATTCACAATACTGGCCGAAGGTCCCAAAGAAAAGGCCAGCACGCCCATTCACAATGCAGGAGGACCATGGGACCATGAGAAAGGGACAGCGCTAGCCGGGTCAAACCCAGACTCTTTGTGGGAGCTGGAGCTAATGGCACAGCAAGCACTAAACGCACAAATACTGCCATTCAGTGGGTGGAGCCTGAGAATGGCAGAAAAACACACAATAGATTAAAAGAAACGCCTCCTTAATCGGGATGTGGACTTAACATGTTGTGAATGACGTCTTTACTTAGTCACATGTCTTATATTGATTTGTAGTAACACAGGGAACATTAGACTGGCCTTATGACCAAGTTTGAACCGTTTTGTGGGTTTTGCGTGACTGCAGAAAAACATGAATTTAATCACTAATTTTAAGTCTTTTCTGTAATACAGCATGATGTTCATTTAGTAAAAACCAAGATGGTGACAGCCAAAATCCTGAACTCCAGGCTTCAAAACCATCCAGAAACATTACATTACATTACAGTCATTTAGCAGACGCTTTTATCCAAAGCGACTTACAATTCAGATTCATTCATTTAATTATGAACTTTAGTGAAAAATAATCAGATTTTATTCTTGTAATTGTGTATCACTATATCTCAATAGATGATTTCCTTGCGACATGATTCTATTGAGAAATGATAAATGATCATAAAAACAAGCATATACTGTCCCTGATACCTAAAGCGTCATTGTTTGAAGCGTGGGGCCACTGACCACGCGGCAGTTTTGAGGAGGTCAGAGAGTCTTACAAGTGTTATTCCTAGCTAACAGGTTCTCACTCCTAACTTTTCAGACGCAGACAAAATATAATATGTATACGTTCTTAAACAAATTGCTTGACCTCAACGACAAGAGCGAGAAAAGACTTGAAGGAGAATTCATGATTATTTAGGAAAAGACATATTTACAACACAAGTATAAAATGTATAAACCAAAGTACAACATATGCTTAAATGAGATGATCAAATATGATCACACATGCGCATAGACAAACTTGTCATTATCATACTTCCCTCATATATAGTGCTCTCTGTGAACACGCATTGAGACACAGCATAAATATTCATTGATCTCTTCATCGGCCGTGTCTTCATTCTCATCTCTTCTTCTGCGCTCCCACACACATGCATGGGCCCACGCGCACATCACATGTGAATTGGTTTCTTCCACTTGTTTTTCACTGCCAGGACATTTTGATACGAACAGATCAAGGTTCACCAGGTGCAGGTCCTGCTAAGCCCTACTCGTCTCATCCAGCTTTTCACCCAGCCAATGAATATTCATACTGCTGGGTCCATGCTGATTCACTCGCAGAGACTTTAATTTGTCTTCTAGGCCACGAGGGGAAACAAATGTATTCTCTGCACGCACACACACACACACACACACACACACACACACACACACACACACACACACACACACACACACACACACACACACACACACCAAGATTTCTTCTTCTACCCCAAGCAGGATTTGCTACAAGTCATTTAGGGAAAGATGAAGCAGAGAACCTGTGTTGTTGTGTCTTTAATAGGATCAACCAATGGACCAGAGTTTAACAAAACAAACTGCTCTCATCTCACAAATAAACCCATATTCTTATCTAGTCCCAGTGGCTTCCAGCCATGCAGATAGTTTAGCCTTTTCTTTGCTGAAGTTTTTATAAATCTGCCGCTCTGTTTTCTGTCTGATCTCCAATGTAATGGAGGTAAATGGAATTCCACTTGAGGGGCTCACATCATTGACTAATGTAGTCTTAAGTCTTTAGGACTGTATATTTGGTAGTAAATAATCCTTTTCACAGTCGATATGCACCTTGTTAAATATGTGGGTAAATGTAATGTTTGTTTGGTGTCTGAATATGGTCTTCATGGTGTAATTCTCTTAAAAAAGATACAACATATGAGTGAATTCACCGAGGTGCCGAGCATCTCTCGTGCTTACGATGGCCATTGATTACGGTTTCCATAGCATGCACCAGGTGACTTATTGTGCAAGCATTGTGGCTGTATATGTAAAGGTGCTGTCATGCCTGAATCAAGTCATTACAGAATCGTTAGTCTGAAAAATGCGGTTTGACCTGTCATAGCAGCAAACCCACATGTGTAATTAATAGCCCCTGGAAGCATTATTCATTGCTCCTTGACTCCAGGGAAGCGATGAAGAACTAGACATTGCACATCCATGGGCCTCCAGAAATACACCCACCAAGTGTGAAGTAGATCGGATGGACAGCTCTCGAGATATGTGAAGGACACACATACGTATATTCCTTTATATTTAGATAATTAATGGTTCGATGATCAGTGTTAGTAACACCTGTGCTTTTTCTGCTGTGAAAAGATTGCTGTTGCAAAAGACCAATAGTCCCACTGAAAACCTTAGTCGGGCATTTGATTGAAACTAGCTTGTTTATACTGAGGGTTGTCCAAACATGTGTGTTCATAGCTCATCTTACAGGTGGGTTGAAAGGGCTGCCATCATATGGGCAATGAATTGGTCACATAGGGATAAGAGAGCATAGTTTTACATGATTCCAATGGAAGTGATGTGGGACAAAAGCCACAGCCCTCGTTCTGTAATTTATAAACTAATTATTTCGTATTACTCAAACTTAGGACAAAAAAACATTAACATCAAATTGTAGCATTACTAATAATCAGTAAACATTATTATAATTTCATTGGTTGTTAACATTAAAATAACAATTAACGTTTGATTACCATTTAGAAATTATGGTCATTATAAGAATGTTACCAAAAAAAGATCATGTTTTGTGTTCAAATAATAACATAACGTAACAACCATAATTTCGTAAAAAGCATAATGTCAATGTTTAGTTTTGGTTTCACACGAAACATGCACTATGTTATTATACCATGTTAATTTCACTAATGGTCACTCAATATACTACGTCACATGCTCTGAGTAAGATAGAAAACAAGTCAACATTCAACTTATCCGGGGTTTGCTGAATCGTACACGGACAACATTTCTTCTTGGCGACTGGGCTGTTTAGAGAGACTATCTTTGTGTAACCCTGTCACGCAATTGTTGTTACCATGGTCATAGTAATTACTTATTTTCACATAAATTACAAAGCATGTCAAGTAGGTTGAAACTGACCCGAACCTGAATGTCATTTGTTAACATTTGTCCGAACCCGGCCCAAACTGTTGGATATCCACAATCACACTATTTTAGTTATCTGTGCGTTCCCTGCAATGACAAGTCTGCTGTCTGATTAAAAGCTAGGTTGGTCTCAAATCATGGACGCTTAATACTTAAGTTTGAAGCCTGTAAAAATCAATACACCATAGACAAAAGTATTTTAAAAGACAATATCTATTTCAGCACCAGTCGGTTCACCCTGCTGCCATCCGGCAAGAGATACAGAAGAATCAGCTGCTGTACCACCAGACTTCAGAACAGCTTCTCTCCTCTGTGAGACGACTAAACCCATCCTGCACACTCCTTTATAAAAAATATTTGTCCTTCCTTTTTCCTACAAAAATTCCGTTAGGCAACCCCGTGTTGTATGCCAATAAATGAACCTTTGACCTCTTGAACAAAAAGCCAAGACCTATTGTCAAAGCTCCAGTGTAAAATATGCTGTGTTTATCTCCACCGCCTGTCACCAGTGACACCCAGCAGTGTTTTCCTTGGGTTGTGATGAAGTGAGAAGAGACCAGAGGTCACGGCTGTGTTTCCTCCCGAAGCACCTGATGAGGAAGCTGAGACGTTCACCGACCCGGACAGCGGAGTTAACGGCAGTAATCTGCAGGCTTCGTATTGACTCGCCGATAATTGGTCTGTGAGCTTAATGAGCTTAGATTACACGACTAGCTCAGATAAATCTGGGGGGGGGGGGGGGGGGGGGGGGGGTGTTAAGCCCCCTGTCAATATGGAAGCTAACACCACAGACTGAGCTATCAGATGCACAGAAGCCAGCCTGTTAATTATAATGTTATTAGATTATACTGTTGTTGTTGATTATGATGATTTGAAGACGTTTAGGGGGAAAGCTGTTCACGTCTTCTCTCTCATGCACACTGATTCATAGGACAGGGCATTCCACAGTGACTGATGAAGTTTATATCATTGCATAAGCCATATAAAGAGTACATCTGCTCCTGAAAAAACATCTAGTTAGAGAAGAAAATATTCTTGTTAGCAGCTATTACATTCTATTGTATATGTGCAGCTGCATGTCATGTGGCTTTTAACTTGATGTTTTACTAATCTAGTACATATCATGTAAAATCTTACGGTACACAAAAATGGAATTACATTTTTTTATTATTATGAAATCCAGTTATTTTTTCTTCACAGCTGGAGCTTTCACATATGTGTGTATCTGTATATTTAATGTAGATGTTCATTTTAACTTATAGGTATCACCATGAAACTTCCCCAGTTTATTACTTACATTAATTGTTTTTGTATTACAAGTTTTCTGAAATCTTAATGTTTGAATATGCAAATTAAACATTGTCTTAATAAATATGAACTGATTTGCATACATTTCCTGTAGAGATATCTGAACATTTGATAGAGCCAGGTTCATTGTGATGACTCTAAGTCATCATTTTTACAGAGGGAATTTTGATCTTTGTATCACTCCATAAATCAAAAAATACTTTCAACAGCCTTCTAAAAAAACTAAATTCTCCATGTTTTTAGTAATAAAATGTTGTATAAATGAGGCTATGAATGATATATAAACAAACTCCTCTGTAAAAACCTTCAGAGTATAGATAGGAAATGAAACTGGAAAGTTTGGTGGATGTAAGTGCAACTGGAGATTTCTGGCTCAGAGCGAAAGTGAGAAAAAACTAATTTTAAAGATATGAATTGTAAAATGACATACATTTTGAAGACTCTACAGGTAAATAGGGTAAAAGCAATAAACAAATACATTTTGGTGCATTCAGCAGGAATTGAGTTTCTTTGTTGAGTCTTTGTCAAGTTTAGTCTATTATGTAGGAGTATGCTGGGAGACACCTCCTAGCAGGGACTCTTGGGTCCTCCCTCCACATCCACAGACACTGATGTATCAATAGCTCAGCATATGTCCAACCATCCAGCTATCACTGCGTCTGAACAGCGCTCTGTGTCAACCAGCCATCAGCCGCTTACACCTTGAGAGATACAATGTGACTGCAATCCCCCTCCCTCCTCTACACACCACCACAAACACCAGGTCTGGGTAGCCTCAGTCCACACACACAGACACACACAGAGACAATCACACACTCGCCCACCATGACTTGGCCATGTGGTCCCAGGCCACCTCCAGCCAGGTCCCAACCTCCCCTCTGGCCCCTCTCAGCTCATAGATCACTGCTGACACATAATTGAGCTGGGATAGATAAGGGCCAGCGGACAAGACCCCGGGGCCCTGACACCGCTGAAAAAAGCCCAGAGCAAACACTGTGTCATCACACAATCCGCTTTCCCCTGCTGCTCTTTAGCTCAGTTTGTCTGTTGAAAAAAAACCCAACAGGACTTTGATCCGAGCTGCACTCAAGATCACATCTGCAGTGATGCAGATACGAGTGAAACAGCTCAGACAAAATACTTCAGGGCTGATTATCTGCTTCACCTGTTTCACCCGTATTGCTTGCTTTAGTGAACAAACAGCAGAGACATTAGTCTAGTGCTTTTCAGTGATATTTAATTCTCATTTTTGTCATGCATTTTAAATTCCTATGTCTTACAATAATTTTGAAGGTATAGCAACTCTTCAATTTGCACAGTTAGAGCAACAAGTGTTGTTTCACCACGAGGTTAATACAAATGACAGAATGAAATATGAGGGCTCAGTACATGCGGTTCATTCCCGAAGCCAATCACTCAAAGCCATTCTCGCTGGTATCTCCTGCTCCCTCCACTGCAGAGCAGCTGATCCTTCATAAACTGTTCACTACAGTGTTGTTCACTGTCGGGATTTAGCTTGAGAGGAGAAGCTAACAGGTAAAAAGCACTGAAAACTGGGCTTAAAGCACAAAAACAGGCAAGCTAGCATGCTGACGTTTACAAAGAGGTAGCCTACGTCACTGTTAACATTGAGGGAAAGACACCAAAAACCAACATTAGCTTCCTTCTGATATTGTTTAACACTATAGACAGCCAACTGCAACTAACAATGATGTTTCCGTAAATGTGACAATTTTGGGTTACAGTGGCAATAGACTATTTCTTTGCTTTAAGTTATCATTACGAAGTAAATGTTGATTGTAAGTTGTAATGGCTAAAGAATAATAACACTGTGTTTAGATTGGTTCCCTTCAAGCCTCTCTTTCACTGTGCACTTCTGTCTGCCTTCAAGTACGATCTCCTGGGAAGAGAAAGGCTCCATTTTTACTAGTTTTTCTCTGTCTTTAGCATAACACTAAGATCTAGAATGTCAAGTTCAAATTGGGATTCTTCCACTTTTTTCTTACTTTGGACAGTAACTAGGCTGCTACTAGCAGTCATGTTGCTAATGCTACTGCTAGCTAACGATAGCAGTTCAAAAAAGAACCTGGAGCTACAGGAAAGTTGGGGACAGCAAACAGACATCTATGATTCATTTTCTGTTTGATAATCTGAGGGACACTAGCTAATGCTAATGCTAACATATCAGTAAGAAACAAGCCCGTGATTCATTTTGTATTTTAAAATCCAAACGATGCAAGCTGACGCTATTGTTAACACTATCAGTCAAAAATTAACATAGATACGATTTGTTGATTTATTGATTTGATAATCAAAACAATGCGGTGGCCTTTTTATATGAGCAGTGGTGAAACTTAGCCTACTTGGCTTGTATCTGATTCGGTTGTGTTTGCAACAGCTGCAACAACATTATTACCACTTGGAAATGCTGGCAGGGAAAAGTTGTGTGTTGCCACTTTAAAAGTCAGTTGTTGGCCTTCTTGTGCTTTTGGGGTTAGGGTTAGGTTGGCAGAATAATGTTGAATTATCAAAATGTAACAATTCATTTTCATAATGTAGTAATAGCTCAAGTCATTTAAGAATTAAAAACACCACATATTTGCTGCATCTTTGTTTTTTTTATTAGTATTATTTTGATACAGTTGTAAACAGTTCAAAGACTCTTGTAATTTGAGACTGGTGTTTCATTATATCTGATATTATATCTGATATTTTGCAAACTGAACAAGTCATTGATTACTCATTAGACAAATCAATTATGAAAATAATCATTAGTTGCAGCTATATTTTCTTGACCAAACCACGTTATCGCCACTTCATGAACGTGTTTTCCCATTAATGCTTTCGGTTCAAAAGTCAGTAAGGCTAAAAGAGGATCGGGGGTTTAAATAAAGAGAGCGAGAACACGTTGTTAGCAGGACATACAAGCGTGATAAATTTCCGTTCGTCTTTTGTCAGTGAATACGTCTGGGCCCATATGCTGGACTACAAAGCTACGTGAAAGCAGCGTTTAAAAAGCCAGGCCTACCACATTAAAGCCTATAACAATCTCTGTTCATGGTAAGTTATCACTCTCAATTAATCACCTCCCACAATGGGATTTCTGATGTGTTCAAGCCCCTTGAAAGCTGCAGGTCAGGCCGAGGGCAGACTGACTCTCAGTTCCCCATTCTCCATCCCCTCTCTCCCCTTTCACTTCATCACATCTCTCAGTCGCCGCCAACTGAAGAGCCTTTACATTTTTCTTACTCTTCAAGCTCTCTGAAAGAATGAGAGAGTCGGGCATCACGCACTCCAAAACAAACACAGAGAGATAGATGTAAGTGTGAAGATGTGGGCCTTTTTATGTGAAGCGAGGGCCTCTGTAGTCTGACTGACAGACTGGCCGACTGGCTGGCTGGCTGAGAGCCTTTCTGCCTGATTAAAACCCCTCCCTGGTCATTCCACTGGGGCTGTGTTAGCCTATGAATGGTATTGTATTGTTCGGGCTCTCCCCATTCCTGCACTGCTGAATGGGTTTAACCACTGGTTTAGATTCAGTTACACGGTTTTGGTTGAAAGTGTCCCCCTCCCACCGCTTTGGACTCCATGGTTCCCTTGACTGACCTGTTTAGAAGCTGCCGTGGAAATGTCATGTCGCCCCTCCCATGGGCCGGACCCGACATTCACTTTGATAGGTAACAAAAAAATGACTTGGGATGGGATTAAACCAATGGCTCTTTTTAAGCACCATGAATTGCCAATTTATGGTGGAACGTAACAGTGTGGTGATGGAGGACTTTGAAGTGGAGGATGCGGTGATTTGCTTTGCAACAAGTGTTGATGGGGCACTGGTGGAAAGTTAAACGTTCCCTAAACAGAAACTGTTGCAAATTAAAATTTTTACAGCACAAATAGGACATTTTGGCAACTTTTATTAAGAATATACAGATGTAATAATCACATCTCAAATCATCACACTGCAAAAAAGTCTAATAAAAAATAAAAGTTTATTTATTTATTTGTTTGTCATTTCAAATTAACCTTATTTTCTTAACCATATATGTAAAATAACATATGATAATCTAGTGGAAAGAAGAGATACATGAAGGTAAATTGTAAATGTATTTCGGTATGATGTGTAGTCAACAACAGTTGTTATAAACAAGTCGTTTATTTTATTTTTGCCAGGAGTAAAGGAGAATGCAGTCCCACACATTCATTGCATTAGATGTTTTCAGATCAGCTGGAGTGGAAAAACAATGTTAATTAACCAGGAAGTCAATGAAAGTCAATGAAAACTCAGGGAAAAGTGAGTTTGGGGCCTCAGTGGGAACCCTGGGTGTTCATAGGATATATCACAGTGTCTATAACACTTGTGACGGTAGCGGACGATCTATTTATCATGAGAATGTAGGGGCTTAAGAATGGCTATGCCTGGCTGGTCCCTCTGTCCATCCAAGAGTTTGGACTGCCAGTATCCAGAGGATGAGCCCTAATGTTTTAGTAACCCCTGATTTTTTCTTGCTTTCACATTAGCTTTTCTATAAATCCTCCAAATGTAATTGGCGGTCAGCCATGAAATGTGTTGAGTACATTCTATTGAGTACAGGATAAACGCTTACCAGTTCCATCAGCTTACATGCAGCCTTGTACCTCTTGGAATATACGACTCCATAATTTACATCCAGTGCCAATGATCAGCGCTAAACTTTGCTGCCTATAACAGGGCATGTGACTAGTCTTGTTTTATTTTGTGACAACGTATCATCATGCAACGGTTCATATGACATCTTACAATAAGTCATTTTTGTGTGTTTTTCTACAAAAAAGTCCAGCAACACGTGTCGATTTCTGCTCGTTTCAGGCATACAAAATACATTGTAGGAGTATTAGGAAAAACAACCTAGTTAGGTTTGAGCAACAAAACTACTTGTTTAAGTTCAGGAAAAGATTGTGAAGTACTTACTTAGGTTAAAAATAACTATGGAAGCGCCATTACTGAAATACAGAAGGTACGTGACAAATAAATCAACGTTCACTCTTTGTCACACAATGGGAAAGATCAACGTTCTTCTGGGTGAAAGATCGTTTTTTGTTTGACCCATCCAACACTGTGTGGTCTTTTGCTGTCTGGTTCATGTTAATGAGGATTATATACAAGATGATTTCGTGGAATATCTATGAATATCAGCACATTATTTTTTGTTGGTGTAGTTACGAACATTGGATGAGACCAGTCTGCTTGTGCATATCCTTCATTCTCGTTGGTAAAGAATTTAAGACAACGATAGCAAGAGCCAAATATTTGAATTTGAACCAACAATTTTTAACCAGAATTTCTGCATGGTAATGCCATCGCTCTGTGCAGAGCGCTCCAACTTGCTACGGGACTAGAGAGGGGACTAAAAGGTGCCTCGTATTTGAGTTGACCTTGTGACTGGTACACTGAATAGTACATTCAGTCTGCCAGTGCTTGACTGGCAGACTGAAGAGTATACTTTAACTTTGTTGCCTTTGTTGTGCACAACTCAGAGGAATGCCACCACTCTTTAAAGGAATTTTCTCTGTGAGTAACAGCTCATAGACACACAATGGAGGCCATGATGCAGACCTTTTCTTTACATGTTGCCCAGTTTAGAAAAGGAGCAGCTGAGACTTAACAATCCCTCACTTCTTCAGTCGGATGCGGCCTATGAGGAACTTTTTTCTTGAAGTCTGAGGACCCCCTGCTGTGCCGTAGGATGATCCTTAAAGAACTGAGGCAAAAAGAGAACTGACTTCCAAGAAAAATAAACCAACGTGTCTCCTAGAAACAGAAATTCAAGTGCACACATGCTCATTCACACACAGGGCCGGAACGGAAAAGATTCCTTCAGTCCATTTGCCATCGGTCCCCCGGTGCGTTGGAATACGACAAGCCTATAATCAATTAGCTGTTCTCTCCTCATGTGGCTGTCAATTAAGCTGGCCAATGATTGGGGATATGACCGCTTTATTAGCTGATCCAGCTGAACTCCTCCTCTGCATACTACATTACTTACAACCAGTAACCTAATAACAACACTTTTACTTGACATTTATTAGACAGATGTCTCTGACTCCAACTCTCAGCACAACATGATGGCACTTCAATACACTTGAATCATTTGACTCCATAGAGAAACATCTGTGGTCAGCACTCAAACCTGCATGAACAATGGCGTTATTGCATTTTCTTTCAGCTCATTTGAGGCAGTAACATCATCCCTTCCAGTGTTGAGCCTCTCATAGCAGTAAAGGAAGAATGCTGCTGTGTATCAAGTAGTGAATTGCTTTATTGTAATATCCCCATAAGTATTTGGTTGCAGTTATAGAATATTGAATTGTAATGACTACCATGATCTCTTTCCAAGATATTTATCTGACCTAGCTGTTTTTGTATAATACTCTAATATAAGAGAACAATTCATGTTGGATTTGTGCTGGATTTGAAGAGGCAATCCACCAGTTTTACACATTAAGGCCTTAACACACCAGGGGCATGGCAAATAAATTACATGAAAGAAGTGAAAGATGGATATGGAATAAAGAGAATTGGATACAGCATTGGAAGCGAGGCTCCCTATTCATCCTTATGAAAAATGCTTGATTTACGAGAATAAAATAACCCAGATCAAGCGCACAACAGCACCAAAACAACTTCAATTAGTTATATTAATACTCTTTTTTCCCATTGTAAGTCAATGGGAAAACCTCTTTTTCGCCACAACATACAATTTGCTTCAAAGCCTGGTGCTCTTCCTGGGGTTGTGGTAGTGATCATTTTGAACATGGAAGTTCTGTAGGATGTGATCAGTTCATGCCTTTATTCGTGGTGCGAAAGCTCAGAAAAAGGTGTTCAGAGAAGAAATGCAACACTTATTTTTCCGCATAATATTCACATTCTGTGTGAAAGTGCTCATGACAAAAACAAAAGTTCCAAAAAATATATCAACATGCTAATTATACGAAAAGACAGACAGGCAGGGTAAGATGCCGTGTTTGACCCTACGGTAACTAACTTGTATTTAAGTGTAAATGAACAGGAAATGGATGGAAATCAATGGATGCCGGGAAATTACAGGATACTAGAAACTATTTAGTTTTGTGACCTTTTGAAATTGGCCTAAAAGATGAATTTCCAGTTTTAAGATGCTTTAACTAAATAAAATCACTCACAAGTCTGGATTCAATAAAAGGTGAGCTCATTTAAACGCTCTATAGTCTTACAAACATGTAATGTAACAATTAAAAGGTGTGAAAACTGGGTTTATGTGTAAGTGTTTATTCATCCTTATACAATTAATTTACAACTCTAAAAGTGCTCCGATATCAGAAGATGAGTAATAAAAGATAGTAATAATGATAATAATGACTTTTATAAAAGGCTTTGTGCATCCTTTGGGCTGCTCTCACACATCAGTGAGTCTCCATGGATACTGACTTTAGGTATATTTTACAGCCTGTTGAAGCAGCTCGGGAGGGTTTCCTACTTCACGTCTGCCTCTCCTTTCACAGCCATACTCTATTGGTCTGCAGGAACAACACATATACTGTCGGCACCGATGCTCGCTGTAAAAGTAATTGGTTTCATTGGAAAGTGGATAAATAGCGCTGGCTGGTTGCAGAGGGCTTCCTGCCGAGTTTGACCGCTCCTGGGTTAATCACGGTCCCTCTGAGGCTGGAAGGCTTCCCAGTCGTCAGCCCCATGGCCACCAGCCACGGCAGGCTCTGACTTACAGCACAGCCGGCTGGGGATCAGCTGCAGGGAGAGAGGAAGGAACGGTTACACGGCTGTTTTTGAACCTAATGACAAAGTGTTATAATCTTATAATGCTGACACCAATATTTATGCAGGATTTACACTGCAAAATTAAAAAGTTACACTATCATTTAACATGCTTTAACTGTGATATTTCACAATTAATTACACTATTACCCCTTCACATGTTTTCAGTGTGCTATTTCACAATAAATTACACCAGTATGGCTTCACATGTTTTCAGTGTGATATTTCACAATAAATTACACTATTACCACTTCAAGTTTAATATTTTAAACTTATAATTACAATTACAATTGTTTATACTATTATAACTGCACATGCTTTCACTGAGATAGTTCACGATAGAGTGAACACAGTAAGTTGAGTCTATATTAACCACTATCAATAAATACTCCATTACTAATACCCCTGCGTAATAATTAACCTGCAAAAGAAAAAAGAAAAAGATTCTAAATATATTTGTCTATTTTTTTATAGAGGACGTGGCTGAATCTGGGTTTATTCTGAATGAAAAAGGACCCACAAAGTGTCATAGACTAACTTGTCGTTCAAGACCATTTTCAATTATCTGGACCCTACCAACAGTTTGCATTGCAGTCTCCCCAATTCGGCCAAAAATAAGCTGACATTTCAACACCATAAGCGCAGTATTTTCTGCATCATGCGGGCTTTTGTTTTTGATTGATTTGACGTCCGCATAATGCTGACTTTCTCCATCCCGTCGGCTGACTGAAACGGCCTTTTTGTGCCACTTGTCTCCCTCGCGCACACACAGCTGCATTTGTCTTGCAAATCCATCCCCGCTGCGCCGCGTTCAGACGAGGAAAAGGGAGCAGTCGGACGTCAGTGAAGTTCAAGCCAGCGAACAAGCGGAGAGGCTGTTCCATAGCAGCCGCTTTTGTCGATATCAAAAACGGAGAGCTGGTGAAAAATGATGCATGCTTTTACACCTCTGACTCCTGGCAACTGAGAGAGGAAGGGATGGGCGGTGTGTGTGTGTGTGTGTGTGTGTGTGTGTGTGTGTGTGTGTGTGTGTGTGTGTGTGTGTGTGTGTGTGTGTGTGTGTGTGGGGGGGGGGGTATGAAAACTAAAAAAAAAACGTTCCCTTTCCTTGAAGGCTGAAGTCAGTGTTGGAGGCGAACAAAAGAGCCTCGGTCTAAACGGGTTGAGTGTCCTCTAGCGCGCGACGGGGATCAGCAGCGCAGAAATAGGAGATGGATGGAGACGCACACGTACAAACGGCCGTGACTGAAATTAGCATATTTGTAATTTATCACTTTTTTTGTGGAGTTATTCATGTTTTTTTGTGCTTTTTTTTTACCGAGTTGTAATGAATCATTTGTCAGCGCGTGCGTATAGAGAACATTCAACAGTGCATGAATCTGCTAAATGCCTGAGTTTTTTTCTGTTGAAACATGCGATACTTATTATAGTTATGTATTTATTGCTTTTTTGTATTGTGCCTTGAGATCCGTTCTGGAATCAGCCCATGTCTGCTTCATTTCCATATCTTTTCAATGGCGCTTCCTCGTGAATAGACTGTAATATTTCATGACGGGGCACGCAAAAGCTGTGCACAATGCCTCTCATATCCACCCGGCTTTCAGCTGCAACAATGATCATAGCGAGACGTCTTTATGGCTAATTCATTCAAAGGCGCATCTCCCGTCCTCCGGCGCGGAGGTCAGCCCGCCGTGTTCCGTCCACCAGGGGGGTTTTCAGAGGCCAGAGGCGGCCAGCTGGCTCCGTAACACAAGGAAACGCACAAACAAACACACACACACACACACACACACACACACACACACACACACACACACACACACACACACACACACACACACACACACGTGCACACTCACTTCAACATTACGAGCGCGTTCAGTTATTTATCATCTCAGAATACAAATTGTTTATGATCCGAGGTTGACATTTCGGTGGAGAAAAAATATGCAAAATTCATGAAACGGAACCTTTTTTTCTAACCAGACCAAATACAACTTTATGGATTGGTCTATTGTATTTCCCCTATACACAGCAGGCAGTGACGTTAAAGTTGCCTGGTTTTCAAAACACCGATGTGCCAGATTGAGACTTTACCTACATTACAGTCATTAACCATACCTCCATCAAACACTATTTTAATATCGGTGTCAATATCTTTTCGTCCAATATGTGATGAAAATAACATTTAAACGTGTTATCCCATAAACACGCGCGTGCTGAAAATGAAGCAGCATCTTTTCAAAGACGTTTTCTCGTCACATCCCAATTTTATTGGACTGTTGATAATATTATTATGCTGGATTTATGTTGTAAATATGTCAGGGGCTGCATGACATCGGGTTTTCCATCACTGTCGCTTTATATTTAAGGATCTCCTATTAAAAGTCGCGTGTGGGTAAAAAAAATTGGTCCTATTTGTTGAGTCCAAATCACACGTCTCCGGTGCTCTCATTGGGAGGAGTGAGATGCAGCCGAGTGTAGGTGCATTTTTTCCCCAGCGCGCAGTGAACGCACCGTTACGCAACGAGACGAAACTGGATAACGCCTTCCGCTTTTACGCATGAATGCACTACACCCGAATTCAAAGTTTATAGGCAGAATCTCATGTTTATATGAAGTTCCTATGGTAAAATCTGGATTTGAAATATTAGTAGGCATCCACCCTCGCTGGAATCATCATATAACACTACAGTCCCGATTGACACATTATTTTTTGAACGAACTATTTTGAATGAGGAGGCTTTGCATGCATACAATCTCTTAGTAACTGATCTTATTTCATCAGACATTTTATTTTAGCTATAATTTTCTACATGCGCACTCACTGCAGTCCCAGTCTGTCCATGCGTTGCCATGGATATTCATGAGCCAAAAGAGTGGTCCTTTGGAACATATCCAAGGCAACGCATATTCCCCAACTTAAATAAAGTATAGCAATTTCCCTAAAACGTACACGACTGCGTGTACCAAAGAAATAAATCCCTTCTCTGATCATTAACCCGCTACTTCTTCTGTCTCTGCCACACTGCTTGTCTTAATGGGGAAAGCTGCTCGTGCGCCCCGGAGCCACTTGTTGCCGGCGCATAAAGTATGAGCCTTTGAGAAGTTAAATATCCCGGAAAGAACACAAGTTAGTATCTCAAGGGCTTCTCAGGGACAAAAGACCAGCGCCTTACCATATGCTTAATGGCTACAGCCGTCCAGCCTTCACTAAAGGCAAAAAGTGGTCCTTTAAAAGTTGGAAAGGCTCCTTTATTTGAGTTAGATGGAGCACTTGCGCACAAAACCAGAAGCGCGCGTTGCCATTGACTCGCCCCCTTTCTCTTTCTTTCAGGAGTCTGAAGCGGCCACCGTCATCGCCCGTTTCACTCCAACATAAGCTTTTCATCACCCGGCTTTGTCCTCGGTGAAAGTAATGCTGCGAATCAAAGAGATGACAATATTTTCCATCAGCTTGGAGACCCTGGACAAGAGCCCTCGAGCTTTGGCAAAAATCAGGGCCGGTTATTCATCCTGTCACTCCGCACCTGTGGTCCTGCATTCAAAGTATACAAACCTGTCCCTATTAACATTAATTATTCACAAACAACACAAAGGCTGAAATAGAGCAGGTTGAAGTCTGTTTATGGCTCCTAAATGTTTTATTCCTCTGAAGATGTGCCCAACGCTTTTTTTCTCTCCCTCTCTCTCCCCCGCTCGCAAACCGAGTGCCTGTCTCTCTTTCAGCCTTGAGTAGCCCTACAGTTTGGATGTTACAATCGCAGCATCTGCTTAATCTTGCGGATAAAAATATGACACAAAACATGGCCCATAAAGGATTTTTTAAATCCTGGTAATGAGTGATCAAGGTGGGAAACAATGGAGGAGGATGGTGAGAGCCGTATGGCTCCGGGGGCACCCGGGACAGTTTGCTCTCTTGTGGAGAAAACGCCAGGTGATGGCAAGAAAAATCTCCGTTCCGAGGAGCACGACACACGAAATCCACCTCCTTTCTCCCCTTGAAAAAAAAGAATTAGGAGACATAAATTTAATTGGCTTATCAAGGCGCGGCGAAAAGAACTCGCTGTTAATTGGCTGGGGGCGCACAAAACAAACGCAGAGACAGGTTTTTAGCCTGGCTGGCCCGCGCTGCGCTTTCAGCCTGGTGTCACGTCATTGAAAATGTGTTTTATTATTGCAAAACGTCACATGCTTTACAGTTGCCATATTGTGTCCCGGACAAAGGCTGATGGAACATTAAAGACGCGGAAAACGGTGCCAACCCGTCTCGAAGACACTGCAAGGGCCTCTCTCTTTGCTTGCTTTTAGGCAGCTGCTGTCCAGGGACTCAGGCACAAGGACTATGAAAAGAGACAGAGACAAAGTTTGAACTACCAGGTGCATCCCCCGGGAGAACGCGGCGGAGACCGATCTGTTCCAGCGGGACGGGGGGAAGCGCTCATAAAGATGTAATTTAGATGGGAAGGTCGCGTCTGAGAGGGAAAAAGAGCGCGCGGGTTAAAGGGAGAGCGATCCCGGCTCTGCCTCCCCTCCTCGCCACGCACGTCCTCCCGCTCCCTGCTCCACACAGCTGACCCATGTTGGTTACCAGTGGCTCACCGCACCCAGATATCAGCTAAGAGATCTTCAGCGCATGGAGCTGAGAGCCTGGGCAGCTCAGCCTCACAGCTGCCAGACGGATGCCATGTTGGACAGGAGAAGGGGAGAAAAAGAATCAAGGGTATTAATGGTGTCTCCATGGGGTTGTATTTCCGATGCGGGATAATCTGAAAATCAAGCCGATTTGTTGGGCGTCTCTCCCAGCGTGCTAACATACGGGCTCAAAGGGGATTTGGCAGCATTAGAGGCGAAACAACCTTTCTTCTCATTCATGTATCAGTCAAAGCTGTTTAACGAAAGCGTCACACCTTCACTGGTGCGTTTCGCCACAAAAGGTTTTAGACCCGTTGGACTTTTGTTAATTCACTTTTCAGCCCAATTTTTCAGCGCAAGCCAACACACTAGTCAGTCTGCTGGTGCGTAAATGTGCCAATCTCTGCATCCTGCAGCTATAGGACGACGTGAGGCGACCCTTCGACGGTGTGACTGAACCGCCACGAAGCTCTGCCGTGGAAAGCCAGAAAGCAACAAGTGTCGCTGCAACAAGTGTTCTCCATGAACGGTGTTGTGTCCATTATTATTAGACCGAACGTCCCCGATGGGGAGCCGGGAGGAACATTTGGGATTCGGGGAGGTGCTGATTGAAAAGTGGCCTTATACTTATAATAGGTGAAACTTCAGGGGAAATATTCATTGTAATGCTTGAAACCCCTTTAAACTTGTACAGGAGACGTCAATAGCAGCCGAGTGTGATCCTTAACAAACAGATTAAAAAAGAGATACAAATACAGAATAATTGTCAAATTGTAGATACAGTAGAATAACTGATTTATGCTCCAATAGAATGCAAATGTATTTGCCATCACATTACTTTTATGTACTATCTTTAGTAAAAATATCAACATATTTCATGAGGCAGCGCATGTGTTCAATATTTGACTCACAGATGAGGAAGAAAATGTACAAAAGTACAAAATTAAAACTAAAGACGCCTATTTTAAAGACTAATCTCTTTCAGAATCAGTGTTTTTGCAATTATAACGAGGGTATCCATTTGGGTATTTTAATCCAAAGGAATGAATCACGTTTCTTATGAATGACGGATTGACAGCAGCCATCAGACAATGCAAAGGATCTGAAATATGTGATTTCAAGGTGTTAATGAAAATGGTGGAGTTCTTGAGTAGATCACTGAGTCAATTACATCCTCCTGATTAAAAAGACCAAAGTCATGAGCATTTAAAGCCTGAAATGTTGTCTCGGATTTATTATAATGAACCTTCCATCTCAGTCTAAGTCTGAATTCAAAATTTACTTTCAGAAATTACACTATGGGATTCCCCCCTCTCATTATTGATAATTTAATCAATTCTGAATTAATAAAATAAAATAAAATAAAATAAAATAAAATAAAATAAAATAAAATAAAATAAAATAAAATAAGATAAAATAAAATAAAATAAAATAAAATAAAATAAAATAATCTGGGCAGTGTACTGCTTGTCTGCCTAATAAGGCGAATCAGTGGCCTTTGAGCTCAGCGCCAAACCTTTCTCAACCAAATTACCGCTTGGCGTGGCCCTCTAATGTCCCGGCCTGCTGCTGAGAACCAAAGGAAATAAAACCTGTCAGACAGTTAAAAATGCTCGTGTCCTTTTTAAGGCCTGCCAAGGCCGTATAGCCAGAGTGACAAGATAGCCCAGAGTATTTCAGCCTGTCCCTTCCGCTTGGCTGCGACCGCACCAAAGGATGCCGAGAGGCGCTCCGCGCACTAAAAAACTCCACGGCACAAAGGCGCTAAGGTGCGAGGAGCTACAATGCTACCACTGTTTTAAACCTCCCGGCTCGCTGCTGCGCAATCAAAGCAGAGCCGGCCCCTCCTGCCAAAGAGATGAAGTTACCCTGCATTGAGTCGCGAGCATTTGACTTTCCCATGGCTCTAATAGGATTACATGCTCCTGTCGCGCTTGAGGAGCGGACGGACACAGAGGACCTGGAGAGTCTGCTAGGACAGAGAGAGAGAGAGAGAGAGAGAGAGAGAGAGAGAGAGAGAGAGAGAGAGAGACCCGAACCTCGAGGGTAGAAAAATTAAGATTAATGTGGCATTCTTAAAAACAAAACAAAACAACTAAATCATCTATCTGTAAAACACACAATACTCTGCTAATTACTCTGATGAACAGAAATACCTGCTGTGCTGGAAGGTTTTGTAAAAAAGAAAAAAATCCAAACTTTCACAATCCTTGCAGCAGCGCCACTTTGCAAGTCGCATCATCCTTGAGTGTTTGCAGCTTTTCTTGAAGAGGGGGGGAGGACAACCGGTTCATATAATGCATCACTTTGGTGGTGTGGGGGCGGCCGCAGAGGAGGCCGCGCGCTGGGGACATGTTGGAGGGGATGACCGCCGTACCACGGGAAAATCCGTCCCGGCAGCACCTGGCAGCACAGAGCGGCATTCAACAGCCTCCCGCCACCCCGCTGCACTCCCGCATGCGCTTTAAACACCTTCTGCTGTCGTGGGGTATACAGTGTCGCCTCATTAGCATATCATTTGCATATGTATGTGGCAATATTTGGGGTTTTGGGGTTATTTTCTAATTCTTACTCCATCCGATGAGTGCAGTTATTCAATGGCACCTTTTGATAATAATAATAATAATAATAATATGCATGTATTATGGCATGATTAGATGCGTATACCAGAAATCACATGAGTATGTTATGCACATAAATTATGATAACTCTTTATTAAACATGAACCTAAGGACAAGACGACATGATTTATGTCAGATCTAGCTCATTTACATCTGCAGATTATTATTATCATTATTTGAAGGTCGAACTTTTACACTGACATTAAATTATAACTCAAAAAAGTTGGTGACAAAAACAAAAAAGAGTCTTATAATAAACACAGTTTGTCATAAACAAGAAGTATAAATGTTAATGTTAGGTTTCTGAATGGAAAAATGTATCTCCGTTAAAACCAACTGTTGGTGTTTGACAAAAAAAAAAGCTTTCACATCGCTTGGCTTCATCAGTAAATGTCCAGCACGTGAACGTTGTGCTCACTGTTATGTAGCTTATATACAAGATAATGAATGAATCTTCAAGCTCAACATTTGTGGTTAGATTCACAAACATACCATGTTTATGCTGAACACAGATAATAATAAGAAAATACACACATATTAGAAAAAAGTTTTTCATCAGTAAGTGCCTTTATTTGCAGATTCAATATAAATATAAATCATCGTACAACAATATAAAAAATATGTTTCTCTCATTCATTGTAATTAAATTAAAACATATATTATCACTTGTGAAAAAAACAACAAAAATAAATACATGATTGCCAGTTTCCTGAATTACAAAAATTAAATTATCAACATGATAAAACTATTTACAACATTGAATACAATATCTGTACAGCATAAGCTCACACGGTGCTCACGTATTTCTTCGCAATGCGCCTTCAAGTGCACATTTAACATAGTCTTCACATTTACAATGTGCGTGTCAGTCGGAGGGAGTCTGGTGGTTCCCTTCAAACCACCATGCCGAAAGGAGGCTCGTTTTCAATGTTTGTGAGGCCCGGTTTGTTGTGCAGTTTTCGGGGGTCCTCCGGTGTCCAGACCTTGGCAGTGCGGATGATGTTCTGCTCCCGGAGTTGCTTCTCATCCGACCAGGACAGAGAGTGACCGGCCAGGGGAGGCAGGCCGTAGTCCGGGTCGCTGGGGGAGGGAGACCCTGAAGAGAGAAAACAATGAGAGAATTAGTGTTAAGCTTGTTTTTTTTCTTCTTCTTCTTTTTTGTTTTCAGCCTGCTCGCAAAAAAGCAGCATTTAGAGGTGTGCTCTAAGTGGACCTACTTGTTCCTCTGTGGCAAATGATGACCTTCTTGGGCTGCACGTGTGACTCGCTGCTGGAGTTTCTGATGGGCAGGTCGGACTGCACGAGCTCGGCGAGGAAGTTGATGTAGCCGATGGCGAGCCGCAGCGTGTCCACTTTGGACAGCCTCTTCTCGTAGGGCAGGGTCGGGATGTGGGTGCGAAGCCCCTCGAACGCGTCGTTGATGGACTGCATTCTCCGCCGCTCCCGAACGTTGGCCGCCTGCCGTAGGTGCTGCATCTCCGGCTCGGACCTCATCCGCCGCCGCCGCTTCAGCAGCGGCCCGCCGTGGTGGCCCATCCGCGGGGACAGGTCTGGGGTGCTGTCGGCGCAGCCGTACGAGAACGTGGAGGACGAGGAGGAGAAGGACAGGTTGCCGATGTCGTAGTCCCCATCGTGCGGCGCCGCTCTGCCGCCCGCGTCTTTGCCGTAATAGTCTTGGAAGTGGCTGGCGAGGAAGTCGACGTCGTCATCCAAGAAGTCATCAGTGTCCAAGTGTCTGTCCCTGGATGACTGGTCGGTGAAGAAGTCGTCGTCGTCGAAATAAGGAGGGGAGGAGAAAGAGTCGAGTCCGGAGAACGGGTCCAGCACGCTGTCCATCTTTGTCCTCTCTCTGTCCCGTTGTCGCGGTAAACAATGACACACTGTGTTCGTCTTTTATCACCTCTGCGTTCGCTGCTCGCGGTCAACAGTTAGTTTTAGTTGAAGAACCGGCACGCGAGGATTCTTTATAGCGACATCCATAGTCGCGTGCCGCTTGCCGGGATTGCCAACCAATCACGGCTCTGTCCGCGAGGCGCACCTCGAGATAAGTCCCCCTCCCCTCCCCTCCCAGACACCACGCCCCCTGTGTCCCCGCTGTCCGGGGTTGAAGTAACATCTCAACTGCGCTGACACCGGCCGTTCTGCTGTACCAGACTCCGTTTACAAGTTTCTCTGACAGGTTTAGATTAATTGCTCCCCCGAAGTGAAGTCACTGATCAGATTATAGTCTATACACCGTTATGACCATGTTTTTTTCACTGAATAGTGACACTATGTAGCCTCGAGTCACATAGGCCTATTTACAGAAAACGTTTCCCGCAGAAATCGTCCTATTGCGAATTACTGTACTTGAGATTAAAACCAGTCAACGTGACCTTGCAGTCTGCAGAATGCAACCAAGAATGTGCCCGAATAAATGCTTTACGTTTAAAACAGGCGGGTAGGACCTGAAGCAGCAGGTTTTCATGAATTCATTGAGTTTCTCTCACACCAAAACAAACATTCATGTTACAGTTAATGTTATAAAACGACGAGGTGCCTCAAAACTCTTTATGGCTCATGTGCAACAGGTACATCTACCCAGCTTTTTTATTGTCATTACGCCATCATTATTATTATTATTATTATTATTATTATTATTATTATTATTATTGTTGTTATTGTTAATGTATGTATTTCTTTTTCTTTTTTACCTTTAACGTATGTTATGTTTTATGAACTACTTATTTATAATTATCAATTAAAATTGAATTAAATAAATTCAACACATAACGGAGAGATCAGATTTGGAATGTGAACGGGCACTTGCAAAAAGCAAAAAAAAGACGTTATAATGACCATGTGTGACACATAATTGATATGACTGTCTTTTTTTACTGACACATGACCGGGCGCAGAATGTGGAGGAAGCCCGTCAGCATGTCGCTCTGAGCGGCTGAAGAACACGTGAGAGCAGCCTGCCTGGTGACCTGCAGAAGAGCCCTCAGCTCGGTCATTTATTCAGCGGTAAGTGGGCAGCGCCGCCACCATAAATACGTGCACCAGCAGAGTGTTCGATGGGCCACTTGTGCCAGCCACTGCGGTTTTGATTGGGACGACTGGTTGACAAATAAAAGCACAGTGGTGGGCCCTAAAGAGCGCGCGCGCGCCTCTCGGTCACCTCACGCGACGTGTTAACGCACCCTGGTACACCGAAAAGGAGACTACCCACCGGCCCCTGGGGGTCTGTAAGAACACATCTATTCAGTCCATTCAGCTAGAGGGTTCACTTTGTTTAGAAAAACGGCCCTTTCGCAGCGCCGGGCTGGGTGCGCGCGCACCGCATGTCTGTGGATGGATGGAAAGCTGCAACACGGGCCGTGGCCGTGGGAAGAAGGCCATTTGCGTCCCTATCGCCAGTCAATGCAACATGTCGTGTTATAAATGAGGCTTGTGTTTTGCTGTCTACATAATGAAGCCGTGGTGGGGACAGACGCACAATGCACGCACGCCCTGGTACCGACCAGGTGCTGGACGCACAACACAACACCAAACCCTGACAGGACCCTGCAGGACTGCGCTTTAAAGCTGCACCATAAGAAGAAGAAGAAAAAAAAACACATCCTCCATCAGCATACATCACTGTCTAAATATCAACTTTGTATATGTAAATGTGGCGGATTCCTCTTTGTATTCTGTTGTGCTTCATCAACACCACCAGACTGGACGGAAACATTAAGTTAAGACAATACAGACACAAATATCGTTTTTTCATGCACTGGTCCATTTTGAGAGTTTGGGCTATTTAACATGTCTTTGTTCAGACAAAATACACATTAAGTTGTTTATGTTACTACTTTGTCTGTAGGGTTCTCCTAAATTCACCAAAAGTTACCGTTTCATAATGCCTCATTTGTATATTAAACATACTATAATATATACATATATATATATATATATATATATATATATATATATATATGTATATATATATATACATATATATATATAATACAACAATTAATATCAGTAATCAATGGGGAAGTTTCATGATGATATCTATTATTTTATGTTTTTACCCTATCCACCTGGAGTGTCTTCAACAATTCATTTTACAAAACTGAGTTCTTTTCTCAGACTGAGCCAGAAATCTCCACTTCAGTAGCACTTACATATCACCAAACTCTCAGTTTCATTCCTCTCTATTCTTAAGGTTTATAGAGTTTGTTCATATATCATACATAGTCTTTTTTACATAACATTTTATTAATCAAAAACATGGAAAAGGAGACAGGGAGAGCTGGTCTCCACACAGTTTAGCAGACTGACTGTCTGTGTGGAACTTCCTTCAGTGTCCATTTAGAACATAATTAGATCATAAATAACATGATACATCAAACTAACTTTCTAACAAATGATAGATAATAAAAAATAATGATAGAGCCTCATGTTTTTCTAATTAAATGTAAATTGACCTTTTGCACTCAACAATAATTACAATAATCCAAATAATTCATAACCGTTATCCAGGATGTGTTTATTTTATTGTAAATCGTTAGGATTTGTGTGGAAAAATGAAAGGTTATTTGTGAGAACTGCACAACAATTACGTAGATGAAGAATAGGAAAGAGTGACTCAGTTGTCAAGGTGACAGGTGGGATATAATGTATTCTTCTACTTTCAGAAAATGTAAAGTTCACAAACATTTCGGAGGCAATTTGTCGGTGAACTAGCCATAAAGAATACACGGTTCTCAAAGCGAACTGTATGTGGGGAGCCTGAAAGTCCCCCGAATCTGCCTGTCGGCTGTTTTCTGTCACTATGGAAAAACATAATAAGCATAAAGGTGACAGTAAGTATACGCAGTGAAACCTCATCATGGCGAAGTGATGACATCTTCATGTCACAATATTTTCATATATCATCCACCCAGTTTCACAGGATGTCTTTTGTCTTTCTGTCCTCTTGATGTGCAACCGACAGACACAAACACTCCAATACATGCAATGTCTTTACAAACACCCCAGTAATACAAAATAAATAAATCTTCACACTGAGAACGGTTTGCAATCATTTCTAACATCCTCATTGACCTTCTTTTATTAAAACCTTATCACCAAGGCAACAGTGTGTGTGTGCGTTTTGCACTGACATGTTAGAAAAGTGTGTGTGTGTGTGTGCCCACCCCTCTTTTTTGCTCCAAACCAGATGATAATTTGAACCGTGCAGGTTTTTAACGCGCCGTGACCGCGCGCTCCACGCCGTCTCATTGATGAACGTGCTGTCATTCTGAACGGGCCGACCTGCGCGAGCGGAGCAAGTGTTTCGGTTCCCATGCAGTCCCTCGGTCTGCAGCATGCAGCAGGCTGGACGGTGCATTAAGACCGACCTCACGGTGCACGCCAGGGGTGGTGGTGTTGGCGGGTAGAGAGGGCAGCGCGCGCACACGCGCACGCATGAATTACTTACAAATAGTAGAAGCCTACTTTTCCAGAGAATACCATGAATAAATAATACTGGATCATCATGACAGACAGTCAAATTTGACAAAAACAAATAATAATCATAAAATACTAATATGAGATGTAAAGTCTCATATGAGGTAACGATTTGACCCTCTCTGTTGTGAGATTATATTTAGCATTTATCTTAGTTATCTGGTTTATCTTCCTCTGTTGCATTTAAATTTAAGTCGACCCCATTTTGAAAATGCAAAACGATACAAAATGAGATTGTAATTATTACATCATGAACTACTGCACAACTATTTTGTATATCATTCATGATTATCTATTTCATATCCAAATTGAAAGAGGCTTTGCTACTCTTCAGGACAACACTTTATTTGAAGAGTCCATTCTAAAAAATATATATATATATATATATATATATATATACATTAGATTCTAATGATTTTTAGATAAAAGAAAAACATACTTTCTAATAATTTCCTTTACAAGAAAGAGGAAAGTCATTTGTTTCCAATTATATAAACTAGGAATTTCCTTCAAAAAGCTCAATCTACACATTACAAAAAAAACCGTAATTGTTTGGCTAAATTACAATTTTAGGTGTGCAAAAATAATTAATTTGAACATCCATCTTTATAAGTAACAAAATACATTGGTTTTTTTTAGGAAACCTAAACTGTCATTATGGACCCATACAACAATGCATTACTGTTCTTGATCCACATCTCTAGTTTGTCTTTATCACAGTTTCTAGCTTTGAATTTCTTCCAAAAACCTGAAGGATATATCTTCCTCCTCTGTGTTTATCTAATCCTATGAATGCTGTGTGTGTTTTCAGTTTGCATATGAACACCTTGTCCGTCAACATAGCAAAAGGAAATCCAGAAAGTGAACTACAGCAGACAAATGTGTGGAATTAGATGTTGGGCTAATCCTCCCACACAGAGATTCAGTGGTAATCCCTCTAATCTCTGGCTACGGGGGATTATCCATCTGGATGACTAAAACAAATTAAAGGGATTTGCTGAACAGTAATTCAACAGCTCCAGTCAATGCATCGTAACCTTTGCTCACTGGTCACTTGAAGGTCGCTGCATTTAGTTGAGACACATGTTTTAGAATGATTTATTTTCAATTCATAAAAAAACGTAACTTTATTCTCCACTTCTGTGTGATACACATCACACACACATATATGCAGTTTATTTAACATTTCATTCTTTTTGCTTATATTTGGTCATGTTCTCTTTAATATTTATGGATATATTAAAGATTGTCCACTCTACCATTTTTCACATGTTGTTTTGTGCTGATCAGGCTGGGGTATCTTTCGTTAAAATGTGATGATATATATAATATAATGACTTTCACTGTTTCTTGGCAAAACACAAAAGAAAAATAAAATAAAAGGGGTTTAGTATTCCACACCAGATTAACATACCTGGCAGTGATTCCTTAGAACAAAATGTGTGGAGGTGGAATTCACAGAAAATTCTGTTAAATACTATTCAATGTCATAAAACGTCATTAAAAAGCCATAGTATTAAGTCAAAGGTTTCCATGAATCTTGGTTATGCCAAGTACTAATACTTTTTCTTTTATTATTTCTGCAATTATTAATGCTACTACTTTCATTAAATGTATGATGTTTTGTTCAAGTGCAACATATCGCAACAATAAGAGACGAACAAATATTTTATTATTATTATATATTATCTCATGGGCCATGGGTCACTCAGAACAGATGAGTTTTCAGTCGGAGATGGAGGATGAAAATAAAACCCAATCAGAAGGAGCTTCATGACCCACATTGATAGTTTATTTTTTTATTTACAATGTGAAGAATAATCTGTCATGCTTAAAGGTTGTGCATGTGTTTTAGTCTTTCTTGTGTGTCTGAGTTCATTGGAAGAAGTATGACCATGTAGCTCAGAAGACCTGAGGTGGTGGGTTCAATATCATGTTTTTACGTTTTTTATGACATTTCTATAACTTACTATATACTATGACATTTCTGTGACATACTTTATTATGACATTTTAATGAAATTAATTTATTACATACTGTGACATTTTTAAGAAATATATTCATGACATACATACATTTTTTTATTACCTTTATGTCATATTACACTATTTCTTTTTTATGACATTTTTATGCCACTATTTACTATGATAGTTCAAGATATATTTATGACATTTAATTATATCATACTATACTTTGACATGAGTAAGTAATATATTTACGGCATACTCTACTATGGCTTTTTATGGTATAGAACACTATGACAATTTTTATGATATATACTATGACATTTTTTATAAAATACTATTTTATTATGTTTAATGGCATACCATACTATTTATTTTTTATGACATACAATGCTATGACATTATTTATCACTTTTTCCATGGCATACCTTACCGCATCATTTACATTTTTTGGCATACTACACAATTCATTTTCCATGACATTTTAATGACATACTATATTATTATTTTCATGACATTCTATACTATGACATTTTCTATGACATACCATGACACTTTTTTTAACATACTATAGTTTGACATTCTCATGGCATACACTATGACACATTTATGGCATACTATGCCATTTTTGTGACATTTATTATGACATACTATACAATGATATTCATATTTAATTAATTTGTGACATACTATGGCATTTTTATGAAATGTATTTATGGATTACTATACTATGTCTTTTACAGTAAAGAATACAATGACATCTATAAGAGGTTTCCCGTCATTCTATAGTGTGACATTTTTTATGACATTAAATATTCTACCTGAGAGCTTCAGCACAGAGAAGATGTTGTCTCAGTTGATTTGTTTAATGTTCCTCTTCCTCATCCATCTAGCGTTCGACAGTTAAAAGCACCTGTCTCTACATACAACACAACTGAATGTTACAGTAAAAATAATGCAACAATAATGCAACAGCTTTTGTAGAATTTATAGTTATATAGTTAGCATTGACACTGGAAAGGGGAGAAAACCTCCGTCTACATGATGACACATAAAATAAGTGTGTCATTAATTTCAGGTTGGAGCATGTTGCACACATTCAAACCAAAACTAATAAAAAATTAAATATGTAATAAAAAGTGGATATTTTATCTGATAAATGATCCGTTACCTAATTTGATTTGCATTTATTTCCTCATTAATTAATAAATAATTTCAATAAAATTAAGCTAGCATGAAAGAGTTTTCTTCAGAAAACACTAAAAGACTAATTTCCATAACATTGAGATCTGCCATCGGCCTGCAACTCGAGGACTAACAGCCAGACTTTGTGACCAATTGTATCCCATTAAAAAAGTTATTTAAATAAATAAATAGCTGTGGTGACAATCTCTCCTGCTTGAAGTTACGCCCCTCCTTTCCTAAAGGTGTATGACCCTCAAAAGGGCATTCTGGCTTTCATCTGTTTCTCATTGTAGCGTTCATTGTGATTACAGAAAAAATGATTACAAATGATTTTATCATAACATAAAATTTATACATTTTATATTATTTTGTTTTACTTTAGTTATGTGCAGAGGTGGCAATTATTAATCAAATCATTATTTTTATAATTATGTTTTTTATTCATGTTTAATAGGCAAACAGCCTACTGGACCATGCACACACTGTAATGAACAGGAAACTGTCAGTGATGTACTGATAGATTGTATCAGGTGTGATGGAGAAAGAAGGGAATTTAAATCAGCTGCAGCAGCAACTTCCAGTAAAGCCCCCTGCTTCAAGTTGTTCCCTCTACGTTACGTCCTTCTCTGCAGACACCAACACTCTGTTCATTAGCCAGTAATGCCTGTTGATTTCACTAAGTGCTCATCCACAGGTGGCATTGATTTCCTCTGATATTAACGTTGGGAAAAGTATAGCAAAATCAATATATAACGCAATGTTCCTTCTTACAATGATCTCCAGTTTACGCTTTGCAACATTCAGGTGAATTTAACAGCTGACCGCTTAATAATCAATAACAATCTATAACAATCTATAACTTGTCCACCTTTGACCAGTTCTCTCTGCATTATAAGAATGTCTGTCACACTACTTCCTGCTTTGCAACTCAACAGAAACACAGGTGGCCTGAGCTGTTTGACCAAAATGTCTTTCCTGCAGAGAGGACAGCCTCCTGCCTGTTGCTGTGTCCTCTACAGCCTAATGAGATAAGGGTGTGTGTGTGTGGTGTGTGTGTGTTTGTGTGTGTGTGTGTGTGGGGGGGCTTCTTTACTGTTGGACTGATAACTGCTGGACTTTGACTGGAACAGAAAACTGTGCACACCACCAGAAACAACGTCTGAAGCCTACCACCATTAAACATCGTTTTCACCCACCTGTCAGCGTCTGAGCGTGTGTCTCTGTCCCATGCACTCAGACGACACACGTTCGTCCGAGCGGTGACGAAAGCAGGTCACAGGGTGTCAGTGCGATAGCCGCTGCCTAAGCACCGGGGAGGCCTGGGAATCCCGCCACATGCAGGCGGGGACGCGTACAGAGACCAGGGACAGACGTCAGGAGGAGGGTGCCAAAAGGCCCTCTGTGGAGGATAATGAGTGTGTACTGCTCGCTCACGTCCAGGACACCACATAAGAGTTCCAGGTCAACTTTAACAATGACATGCTAGGTAGACCTCTAGCACAGTGTGCGCACACACCGAAGTGAGGTTTATTCTCAGCCCAACATTGTATGCTCATACAATGGTTTGTATCATATCCTACCAAATGTTACTCCTTATCATTTGTGCATCTTCCTACATAAGTCCAGCAACACTTGTCGATTTTCCCTCGTCACATGCATACGGCTTTTTTAAAATAAAACAATAAAACCACTTGGCTAGGTTTAGGAATAGATCGTTGTTTTGGGTTAAAATAACTACGGAAGTGCCGTTACTGAAGTACGACATTGACTTCTCGTTCCACACAGGGAACAAACTGCAGTCTCCTGGCTGAGAGATCACTATTTGTTGGACACCATCCACCTCAACTCCCACCCACCGGGTGTGTGATTTAGCCATCGTTATGCATTTCGTTAAAGACTAAATAACATACGATGAAATTAAGCATTATTTTTCTTAGGTATTGCTACAAATTACCGGATGAGACCAGCCTGAATATCACAACTTTTTTGTCCCAGAATTGTTTACAAACGTACAACTCATTGTCTTCCTGCAGAATACGGCCGACATTGTATCACTGCATGAGAATAAATCTGTATACTAACAGGAAGTTAATTCATGGACAAATGTTACCTAAACCCCTCATTTAAAGAATAGACTGAACTAAAACTTGCTTGACAACATGCTTCTGTTTCTAGACATTAAAAAGCTCTTCTGGCACAGCTAAAGGGCTGTTGCTTTGCTCAAGGACACCTTGGCAGTAGCTGTTGGAGGAAGGGGGGGGTCATTATTCTGCCTCTTTCACCTCTAAACAAACACCACCCTCTTGGAGAGACCACCCCTCCCATTTCCTTTCCCCTACAAGATGTCAAGCATAAACACCGCTGGAGTCTGTATCTTAAAGGGGGGAGGGGGGGGGGGAATTGACTCGTCCGTTGCGACCTCTAATTGGTTTGGGCGTTAATCTGGGGGGCTCCAGACTAAGAGCCTGCTAATGTGAGGAGACCGGAGAGAGAGTCCAGCTCTGCCCTGGGGGGTCTGTTGACGGCTGCAGGGAGGATTGGAGGAGATTAACAGAGATCTCTGAGCGTCCTGCAGGAACAACTCAGCCCAACTGTTTATCTGCTTGTCCGTCGGAGCCAATGGGACAGGGGTCAGGGTCTAGGGAAAGTCCTGCATGCAAATGTGACTTCCAGGGGGCCAAAGAAGGGCTCCCAGGTAGACCTGCAGCTCCTCCACATGTGTTCTTTTACTTGAGTTCTAAATTGCCAAAGTGGGTACTGGAGATCTTGGACTGGGTACAAAGGGGATTTAAAAGTTATTGACGGGTTCACTGATAAAAGTGAGTATGAGAAGATGTAAATGTAACACAATTAAACATATGATATTAACAATGAAAATGTATGTTTTTATCTCTACAAGAAAAATTATAGTCCTGGACTTAATCTGCATTTGTTTAAATGACAAGACATTGTGCATATTTTCCTTAACAAGCTGTATCTGCGTAATCCCAGCCAATCTTCCTAAGTAAATGCACACAACAAACATTTCATTGTTGTATTTACTCTGCATAGTGTTGGTAGTCACATGATTACATTTCAAATGCGAGTCACTCACAAAGTCCGCCATTCCATTCAGCAAGGTTTACCTCTACTTTTGGACCGAACGTCAACCGAACCGCCTCGACAGAGGAACGGACTGAACTTCAAGGTAAGAATAAAGCTAGCAATGTAAAGTGAGTTGGTTAGATACTACAGTCTTTCCAGTATTCATATCTTTGTAGAAGTAAAATTAAAGTAAACCAGAGGCTTTTCTTGAAGCTAATGTTAGCAAGTAGCCTTAAACTAGAGGTCTTGTGTGAAATAAATTAAGGGCTGTAGCAGGGTTTCCGTTAGCCAGTATTTGACAGTTTTGTCTGGTAAAATGTATTTAAAAAGCAACAAATGAAAAACTTTTAAAATATCCGGTAATAATGCTAGGTCATGTCTGCGGCGCTAGCTTAGCCGCAAGCTAACGTTACCATGTGCAGCCTCGAAGAAGGATGGTGAGGGGTGAAAACCAAATAAATTGGGGGTTTTGGTTGACAAGATGGTTGGGTGGGTTGCTAACATCGGCAAGAAGAAATATTAGCGACTGTGTGAGCATCGACAGGGTCTTCGTGGTGACGTGGGTTTCCTTAACTTTATATAACCGTGCTTTTACTTTATTTTATGAACCAGCCAGATTGAACGCTGTAGTGTATCTTAGTTTGCCATGAATATTAAAATATGTCAAATTGTTACTCCTTTCTCTGCCTGAGGTAGGCTGTAAATCACACAAAAGCAATTACTTACTTAGCAGAGAATGCCTTCTGCTCTGTATATACACTGCATTTGGAAGTTTAACACAATAACTTTTTAAATTTTTACTTCATCTCTTTGTAATAAGATGTAATTTGATTCTTTGCATGTCTAAATTCAACATAATAAATATCTTTTTTTTCCAACTACAGAATCATCACCATGACTGCCAGACTGTTGAGCCTGAACAGAAGGAAGGGAGGATCTTTTGGGATATTAGCAATCTGATGTCTGTACTTGACTTAATCTCATTATTCACATTTTTTACACATTAAACAAACAAGATAAAATGTGTTACTAACTAAGCTAACTGACTATATGACTAACATATATTTAACGCAGATGTATGTTTATGTTTATGGTGTCAATCTGCTCAGCTAACTAAACAAAAAAAGAAAATCTGCATATTTTCCAAAAGTATTGGTTCAAACCTAAAAAGATATAGTGATGATATATATTACTAATCACATTATAATTTGCTCTTTTTTTCCGACGTTTGGATGGAAATATTTCAAGACAGTAAGAGTCACGGTACCGTCACCGTCACCGTATTTCAATGAGGCAAATTTTGTCTTTTGAGAAACATTGATCATTAAATGGGTGTCATGGGTTTGAAGTTAGACTTATGTCATCTTTCTATAAAGATTCTCTTTCAAAAACTACCAGGATTTGATTCTTTTCTATTTGTTTTATCAGTTATTTTGCTGAGTAAGATGCTGAGTAAGATGACTGATACTCGTTATTAAACCGTTATTGTGCGTTGTATAACTTTGATTCAATGATGACGGTATAGTTAGTGTTATTTAAAAGGCCACAGAAGCATAGTGTTTCAGACAACGAGAAAAGAGTGTTGCAGTATTATTATTTCTTTAGTTCAAAGTGGGGAGTGTTGTTTCCTTTGCATTTTACAGGATAAATAAAACATCTTGTGTAAATTTCTTGATTGCCAGATTTAAAAAAAAAAAATGGCATGAAGCATTTAAATGGTCATCAAGGACATTTATGTGTGTAATATTTTACTTGTAAAGGTGTAATATGTAACATTTCTACATTAAAATGTCTGAAAACTACTAGACTTGTGCTATATATTTTGCTGCGTTTTGTTGAGTGAAAAATGTTGTGTTTGAGCTACGTAAAGAAATTAAGGAAACTTTTTGCATCAAATTATTATGTAGAACAAGCAACGCTGGTTTTTGTGTGAACTACAATTTAACTTCAAGTAAAGTCAACTTTAATTTGCTAATAAATATAAGTTGACTTTACTTGAAATATTCTGTTGATTTTACTTGAAAAATTAAGTTAAATTACTTGGAAAATGAATTTGTTACATACAAAAAATGAAGTAGTTCATACAAAAACCAGCATTGCTTGTTCTACATAATAATTGAATGCAAAAAGTTGCAGAGCCAGCAGTGGATATGCATAAACAAAAAACAAACAACAACAATATGTTACTGGTTCTTTGTTGAAGTGTTAGTGTGTTGAAGTGTTAGTGCAAATACTTTGCAAAATGAAAATATTTTTTACAAAATACGATAAATAATAAAAATATATTTTTATTTTGCAATTAAAATCCTATATTGCATCGCTTTTAAAAACAACAAGTTAAAGAGCAACTATGCCTGTACCATTTACCATGCTCATACTCTTTACGTTCCTCTCACTATTCCTCACATTTTTATTTTATTTTATTCAACCAAATGAGTGAACAAGTGACATTGTGAATGTGAAGGTATAAATTTAATGATTTTTTTAGCCCAGGACAAGGTGCCCTAATCGTCCCTAACCACTGTCCCTACCCATTGTCCCAACCGTCGTTATCCACTGTCCAAAATGTCCCTACCCACTGTCCCAACCATCCATAACCACTGTCCAAACCGTCATTATCCACCGTCCCAACCATCCATATCCACTGTCCCAACCGCCACTGTCCCAATCGCCCATAACCACTGTCCCAACCGTCCCTACCCATTGTCCTAACTATCCCAAGCAACTGTCCCAACCATCCCTAATCACTGTCCCAGCCGTCCCTAACCACTGTCCTAACGTTCTCGAGCACCAGTCCCAACCATCCCTAATCCCTGCTCCAACCGTCCCTAATAACTGTCCCAACCATCCCTAATCACTGTCCCAACCGTCCATAACCACTGTCCCAACCGCCACTGTCCCAATCGTCCATAACCACTGTCCTAACTATCCCAAGCAACTGTCCCAACCATCCCTAATCACTGTCCCAGCCGTCCCTAACCACTGTCCCAACCGTCCTTACCCACTGTCCTAACGTTCTCGAGCACCAGTCCCAACCATCCCTAATCCCTGCTCCAACCGTCCATATCCACTGTCCCAACCATCCCTAATCACTGTCCCAACCGTCCATAACCACTGTCCCAAGCGTCCCTACCCACTGTCCCTACCCACTGTCCCAACCATCCATACCCACTGTCCCAAGCGTCCCTACCCACTGTCCCAACCGTCCATATCCACTGTCCCAACCGTCCCTACCCGTCCCAACCGTCCATATCCACTGTCCCAACCGTACCTACCCACTGTCCCAACCGTCCCTACCCACTGTCCCTACCCACTGTCCCTACCGTCCATATCCACTGTCCCAACCGTCCATAACCACTGTCCTAACCGTCCATAACCACTGTCCTAACCGTCCCTACCCACTGTCCTAACCGTCCATAACCACTGTCCTAACCGTCCCTACCCACTGTCCCATTCATCCCTACCCGCTGTCCCAAACGAAAATGCAATTCTACATTTAACAAATTGTGCCCATCTTGTCTGAGCTTTATAAAACTTGATAAATTGTTAGCAGACACATGTATCTGTTCAGAGGTTAACTTATTTTCATTATTGTTTAAGTAGTCTGTGAGTAATGGAAGGTCATTTGGTATTGACACAAAAGTGTCTCAAACATCCTCTATCACAATTTGTAATATGTGAATGCATTAAAGCTGTTGGGATCTATCAGGGTTTGGTTATCAGCAAATATGAAAAACTAACTTTCCAACATAGAGTTATTAATATCAATAAGCTTACTTAACAATTATTAATAATAACGGGGCACCACCCTGAGAACAGGAACCAATAACCAAACTATAAACTAAGTCTCATAGTTAGTATTCACTAACAATGTCAATAGTCAAAGTCCTATTTCACATTCAGATTGAACAGTGAAGGTTGAGTGCGAGCACAGGCCACATATCCAGCTATTATTCCAATACCTAGCATAAGTAATTACAGGAAGCTGCTCTTTAAATTATAACAGAGTTTATTAAATCCCAATAATAAATTATCAGATCAAATAATATCCAAAGCCAACCAAAAACATTACACAATTATAAGCCTACTATCTAACATCAACAAACAAAACTGTGGTGAGTGTATGTGTGTGTGTCTATGTGCATGTAGGTGGTTGTGTGTGTGTGGGGAGAGAAGCGAGGAGCTGCTCTGACAATGGCGGCTGTAATCTGACACGTAGATAGGACTCTCAAAATGGAGGGGATAGTCTTGCACGTGGCCACGCGACAGATTACAAAATGGCGCGAGACTCTAATCCCATACAAGGGCTGGCTAAATGCATTGAACAAATCAACAACTGGATGTGCCAGAATTTTGTTCAATTAAACAAAGATAAAATGGAAGTAATTGTTTTTGGTACCAAGGATGAACGATTGAAAGTCAGCTCTCAGCTTCAATCACTGATGTTAAAAACCACAAACAAAGCCAGAAACCTAGGTGTAGTTATGGATTCAGACCTCAACCTGAACAGCCACATCAAGACAATCACAAAATCAGCCTACTATCACCTGAAGAACATATCAAGGATTAGAGGACTTATGTCTCAACAGGATTTGAAAAAACTTGTCCATGCATTTATCTTCAGTAGACTCGACTACTGTAACGGTGTGTTCACAGGTCTCTGTAAAAAGTCAACCAGAAAGCTGCAGCTGATTCAGAAAGCTGCAGCTCAAGTCCTCACTAAGATCAAGAAAGTGGATCACATCACTCCAGTTCTGAGGTCTTTGCACTGGCTTCCTGTCCAACAAAGAATTGACTTTAAAATCCTGCTATTGGTTTATAAAGCACTGAATGGTTTAGGGCCAAAATACATCTCTGATCTGCTGCTACCCTATGAACCATCCCGACCCCTTAGGTTGTCTGGGACCGGTCTACTTTCTGTTGCCAGAGTCAGAACTAAACACAGAGAAGCAGCGTTCAGTTTTTCTGCTCCACATATCTGGAACAAAGTCCCAGAAAGCTGCATGTCTGCTGAGACCCTCAGCTCCTTTAAATCCAGACTGAAGACTTTTTTGTTTGCTGCTGCCTTTGATTGAACCACATTAATGATATTAATCAATTTTTGCATTTTACTACTGTATCAATGAATGTTTTTAATTGTTTTTAAATCTCCTTTTCTTTTGCATTATGTGTTGATGCTTTTAATGGTTTTATGTGAAGCACTTTGAATTGCCTTGTTGTTGAAATGTGCTATACAAATAAACTTGCCTTGCCTTGCCTTGCCTAAAAGGCGAGAAACAAAAGAGACCGTATCCGTATCTGAGACAGTTACTTAATTAAACCGGTATATGTTTATAACTATGTATGTGTATGTGTGAGTGTTGGTTAACAAAGAGAGAAAGAAAGAAAGGAAAAGGAGACTTTCAAAGTAAGGCACTCTGCACCGCTGTTAGATATAGGAACAGCTTCTCTATCCTACTATTTAAAGATGAGAAAACAAAACCGAACCAAACAAAATAATCCTCAAAACAAAGCAGTTCCTTATCACGTGGCGAAATACGGAAATTGCTTTCCTATCACCCCAGAACCCGGCTGGCGATTCGAGGTTCAGCCCGCCGTGGTTCTGGTCTTTAAAGTGATAAGATGACCTATCGGATTTCTTTAGAAGCAAACGTTTCCTCAGTACCTCCTGACACCGAGCAAGCTCAGATGGAAAGGGCTGTTTTGAAGCTTGCGCTGTGGTTTTATCAAACGCGGGTCCTCTAGTCATAAAACCGGGGTTCCAGATTTTTTGCTATTATTGTTTATTTTTATTTGTTATTTAGTTTTTTAGTTTTTTACTTATTTGTTACGTGTTCAAAATGAATACATTAAAAAAATTATCTAAATGGTTGTCACTGTTACTCATATGAATCAACATGAATCCCATAAGTATATGACTGTATGAATATACCAGTGGTGTGCCGTCAGGGCCAGCAAGGCCTTCTCTGCTGGCCTAGACAGAATCACAAAGTTATAGCTATTTTATAATTTAATTATTTTTCATAAATACACACATACATGTATTCTAAATATTTTTCCCATTAGTTTATTATCTCATTGCATAGCTACTGTCTTCCGCTGTTGTGCTGCTTCCAGCGCACCTTGTGTAGAGCTTTTATTCAATCAGATTTCGTCCCTATGCTGTCTCTAAGTAAAAAAAATCTGTCAGAGGCCTTCAGAATTACAAGTGAATGCTTTTGCAGTTTAAATAAATGGGGATGATATTGTTGATTGTCATAGTCTTCAACCAATCAGCTTTTTAGTTTGACATGTTGGACGTATTCTTTGACGTGCCAGAGCCTTCTAGCTGGCCTACAAGTACGTCAGCATTAACGTGCGGCTTGATTGGTCAGTGGGCTAGCATGACTGTTGTGAAACTAGCTAGCAGAACTTTGTAGTAGTAAGAGTTAAAGTTTAAAGATATGTAAGACGTTTTTACGTGACATTACATTTTTAGCGTTTTGGCATGTTTGGCGGTGACAATCCCAATATCTACTGCCTTTGTCGAGCGGACATCTTCAGCCTTCAAACGCATTGAAACGTATTCAAGAAGTACAACTGGGGAGGCTTGACTCATCACTGGCGTCGATGAATCGAGAAGGACCTCTTACTGTAACTGAACCGCACCAATGTACTGTACAACCGTGTCATTGAACTCTTTGTAATCAAAGAAAGGAGGATGGACTTTGTCTTTAAATAGTGAACAGCAGCATTGGTTTTTACATCTGCAGTAGCATTACTACTGTGTTCATTTTTTTATCATGTTGTTTTTATGATATGGTTGATATTGTTCCCTCTGATGTGAATAATATTTGAATGGTGCTCTTGAGTGTGTGTTTTAGCGCCACAGTTTTGCTGGATTGTTTAGAGGCTTGTTGAATCGTGTTATTTGTTGTCATATAAATATATGCGACTGATTCTTGTGAGTTTGTTCTTGTCATTGTGTTAATTACATTGATTTTGATTATATGCATTGCCCCTTAATGATGAAGCATGTGTGTGTGTGTGTGTGTGTGTGTGTGTGTGTGTGTGTGTGTGTGTGTGGAAAGATGTATCTTTCTGTGCATTTTCTCTGTAATACAGCCAATTGTTGCTGAAATTGCATTTCATGAATAATACTATAACATAGATAATAACAATGTATCTGTCACCTGTCCTGCAAAACAAACATGGCTGAGAAGTATAAATAACTGACGTCACAGTGATAGAACATGAATGCATGTTTATAATGCATGGTTTTCTAGGTGACAGGCCATACACATTATACGTGTCTGCTTCTTTTGGGCGCATGCTCGGATCCCTCTGGAGGACAATCGGTATAATCCTGGTAAAATCCTGCAGCAGAAGTGTGGCATCTAATCCTCGGTGCACTACCGCCATCATGTGTTCACAAAGGAGAACACATTCAGATTCAGGATGCATGTTGATGACTGCATCTTGTTCCACAACTCTCAACAGCTGCATCACTTCTAGAGATTCAAAAAAGCGAATCTTTATTGGCATCATGTCAGCAACATCACTGTAGTTTTGATATCGATATCTGCAGAAAAAGAGGAAACAAAGGTGATATTACACTTCCTCTTCCTAAAAGCCCTTTAGCGTTTTTCTGTGGACATAATCCCTATATTTATTAACACGAGCCATTTTTTCTGAAATGTTTGCAGGACAGTGTTGTAGAAAATGCAGAAACCTGCTTTTGATATTGTTATTATTTACAAATGAGCACACACTTCCTAACCTTTGTCTGTCTGAGATAAATATAAATTACATTTATAATAAAAGGAAATATTCTGTCCATTATGAGAGGAAAAACTACGTAGAAAGACACGGTGGTAGCAACTAATCATTTATACAAGAGCAACGTTACCAAGATACCTCTGATTCATTTGATTCCATGACTATCTGCCCATTATGACATATGATTACGTCAAAAGTTGAGTTATTCAACTGAGGGAGCAGGAGATGAAATGGAACTCCAGGCTTACCAATATAAGTTATATTTCCCACTTTTGCTTTTAAATCTGAAAAAAATGCATAGGTCAGACTTCAAAAACACAACTGAAAAAATGTCAGCGTAAACTCAATAATTATCATCACATTTTGAATTGACGTTGCATTTTTACATTAGAAGACAATTCATTGAAATTTAAAATGCCAGATTTTGTCATCCATCATGTTTTCATTACAAAATAGGTGGCTCTTCCAAAAACTAATGCTGATTGGAACATTTGATATATTGTTGCTGCACATAAACTTTTGAATTGTTATTTTGACTTATTATATTTTATATATGACCTGTTTCTATCTCATGTATTTTTTTGACTTATATAAAGCAGGCAGAGCTGCCTCTGTATTTAAAAGGTACCACACAAATAAAACTGCCCTGCCTTGATGTTTCACATGATAGAGATCAGTCATGGAAGAAGAGTTGATATTTAATTTTATTATGGGTTCATCAATAGTTATGGACGTATAATCATCTCTTTACAATACAACATAAGATCAGAAGAGCATGACAGACCACTTCAACAGAATGTCATAGTTAAAAAAACAAACAATAAATAAGAGCATAAATAAACCAAGTACATGTTCTCAACTTAGATATAGATTCATAAGTACTAATATTGTGTCTGCATGCGTCATGAAACACCCTCAAACGTTTTCTGTACAAACACGAGAGGAGAGTTAATGTACAGAATGACTCGATGAGGCTACTAGACCGTACTGAGGAAAGGCCTGACATAGAAAACAAGGGACTCAGGAAGCACTTTAAAGAGACCTCACACACACACACACACACACACACACACACACACACACACACACACACACACACACACAGTGCATCTTCCATAATGGTTATATATACATTGACTCTCGCGCACACACACGCACACACACGCACGCACGCACACACACACACACACACACACACACACACACACACACACACACACACACAGTTTGATTAACAGACCAACATGTCTGGGAGACCCTGATTTTATTGACCACATTTCCCATCTCTTCCTGAGGAAAAGCAGCAGCATTACATCCAAGGTTGTCCCCTATGAAAGTCCAACACTGCCAATTTAATTAAAAACATTTTGAATTTTTGTGTGCATCATATATGACCAAATTTAAATATAACTTTAAAATCATTTACACGTTGCATGTATAAATGTATCATTTAAAATGGAAAATGCTTAATTCTGTTGACAGATAATTGTCAAGCTTAAAACTGGCATCTAATCAAGTTTTGGTTGCTGATTATATCAATATGATTTTCTCCCATCCAGACTTTACTGACGAAAGGGAGTTGCAAGATGATTTCATTATATTTAAAAGTCAAATGTCATGTCATAGCAAACTCCTGATGCAGGAAAGAGCAAATGTCTTCGGTGATTATGTGTTGGTAAATGGAATCTACCCCACACATTTCCAATGATGAGAAATTAAAAACATATTGATTCAAACTTTTTAATCTAATACATTTCTTTAGTTTTTTAAAATGTATTTTATTATTTTATTCTATTTTTTATGCAGTTTTCATAGTGCAAAAAAAACCATAAAAGCAAACTTAAGTCCAGTTTGCCGTTTCATTTTCAGGTTTTGGTGGCACAGTTTCTGCGAATTTGAAAGTATTAATTCCATTTTTGCAATACACAGAATTATTTCAATAATTGTGCATTTTCAAACATAACATTTAAATTCTTTAATTGTAGTTCTAATGTTGTCACTGATAACATGCAAACAAATAGGAAATTACATTTGATAACAATTCTGTTTCAATATTGGCATCCCTGATCTTTCATAGATTTCATCCTCTTTGTTTTCATGTTTCACATTTGTCAGTTTTGACACCACAGCTTCAAGTTTGTCTGGCTGACATTTTGCATCTCCAACCATGAGGCCAGTGCCTCTACTCTAATGTGAGTCATCATGTCTGAAAGTCATAAAGGCTTTTATCTGAGAAGCTTCTGATATACACTAAAGATTCCCAATGTGCATATCTTCTTGTTTTCCCCGGTTCGTGTGATGTTGTTCCTGCTCTACTGTTCCTCCCAAACACACAGACAGTAAGCTTGCTACTGGAACACGAAATAGATGATTCAGTAAATGCTCAAAGAAAAAGAAAAAGAAAACTTTCAGCATTTGTATGGCCCTTTCCTCTTGATAAGAAGGGTATTTCACATTGAATATGGCTCACTGCATTGCCACTGTCATCATCATCATTTAAACACAGAGGTAATTAGATCCTGTACAAAATTACACCCACCCCCTCCCTCCACACGCACACACACACACACACACACACACACACACACATACACTCACAACTGATCTTTACAAAAGAAGAAAATAAATACTGAATACTTTCATCAACAACACGTTATTGTCAGTGTAGAATAGAATCCTGTGAATCCTACTCCTGATTTCCAGTGTTGCTCTGGAGAGATGAATGGCAGTTATATAAGAGGTTGTCACAATAAATGATGGCATAAGTAATAGTATAAATGGCATTATCACAGATAAACAACATGAAGTGGCCCAAAAAACATCATCTTGTTTTTCTTTGCCACTGTCGAAACCAGGTCTGTTTCAGCTGTGGAGTATGACATATGGATCTGGAATGTCTTCTTATGGCACTTTCGAACTCTGGTCAGGAAGCGTCTAAGAGTCCGTGACCAAATTAAATCTATTGTTGGTGTGTCCACTGGGAGTTGTCTCTGATGAGTCCAAAGTTAATCATATATTTGCTGTGTTTTTTAACAGCTTCTTTTTTTATTTTGTCTTGGGATTTTTTTGCATTAAGTTGGGAGACTCTCAGGGGCCGGACGGAAAAAGAGTCGTCAAAATAGAAGCAGCAGAGGCTGAGGTATCCAAACTTTTATCCTTCGTGGGGGTCAAGCTCCAAAATGCTGGATCCTACATTTCCCATAACGCAACTTGAAAGTGCCTCTTTATTATACCCTTCTTGCCTGATAAACACCCACAACTTCACACAATCTAACTTTACACCTCCAGTTCGTAGAACTTTCTGTTCTAAATTTGAACTCTCCAAGCCCAAACTCAGATAACGTAAGTGACACCACTGTGACATCATCAGGGTTATTTCCTGAGACTGTTTTCACTGGCTGATTAGGGCTCAAAAAGAAGAGTAGACTGAATCAAATTGTCAAATAAACGTGTAAGGTCACTGTGTTCCTTTAAAGTGACAGTGGCAGAAACAACAATGAGGCTGGATTTTAAAAAAAAGTTGCAGTATCAAGAATATACATTACATATTTGTTGTTAGATTTATAGTAACAAAAGCAATGCTCTGATATCAAGCTAGCTATGCTAGCCATGGCAATATAAAAAATAACATGTCTGGCTTGGTTGTTTATTAAGTAAAAAGCACAGAGGTAAAAGTTCAATTTTAAGAAATACATTATAAGATGTAATACTCAACGTAAGACTATTAATAAAATATACCATATATATGTATATAACAAGTCTATGATGGCGTATTGTAGGTAAAAACAAAAAAGTTACAGAGCCGGGGGAGAGGGGTAATATTTAAAAAAAAAACTTGGATATTCTCTATATAAGTCTTAAATTTACGAGAAAAAAACTCACCGATTAACAAGAAAACTAATTTGACTACTCTCTGAGATTAGAAAGTCTCAAATTTACAAAAAATTATGGATTTGTTTTTGTTGAGGGACCACATGGTTTACTTTGCAGGGTTGGATGAATCACAGATGCTGTCACACAGGTCTGTGTAGGTGAGGAAGTAAATTAACAAATAACATATTTTAAAATAATTTAAAAGCACTTTAGATGGAGCGTTTGACAGTATATTTCCTTTCTGTAAATACAATCTAAATACAGTGGAATTCATGAGGAGGGCCAAAGTTTTTACCATCAAATTTTTATGGTAAATGCATTGCCGACCAACTGCTAGTAACAGTTTTAATTAATTTGTTAATTAATTATTCATTTTTTGGGGGGGGGGTTTAGAATGAAAATTCGACCTTTCATTTTTGCTACTCTGGTCGGCCTAATGCACCTCTTCAAAAGTCAAAAAACAAAAGTCCGATTTTAGTTTTGTGACTATGAACAAAACAAGAATATTTCACATCCAGCCATATTGTCATTTCTGTTCATGTCATTCTAAAATTGCATGGACAGTTTCGGTGGGGTTATTTTTTACAGCTATGGTCTATCTAAACAACTGTCTATCTAATGAAGAAAACAACGCATTTGAAGATCTTAAAATAATACAGTTAAATTCAATGTTTTAATCGCACAACTAGAGACGCACATTTTTTAGAGACTCATTCCATCTCATTATTATAGGGTCTTGTGTTACATAGTAAATCTTTGAGCACGTCCATCAAGCCCACTATCTCCAGTAAATATTGCTTGTAAATGTACCCTGTAAAATAAAAAATCACCTTAAAACTCCAAGCAGGAGAACAGAGTTGAAGATCACACCATAGAGGAGAAAATAATGGTGATCGTACACAGACCCAAACCAATTCATTCCCCAACATTATTAGGCATTGTTCTCCATGTAACATAGTGTCTTTGACAGTTTCAGCACTTCATAATTCACTTGATGGCTTTCCATGTTACAGAGTTAAAAGAAAATTATGTTATTTACAACTTAGTTTTAGTAGTTTTGGTCATCAAAAGCTGTTTTTCTAAAACACGGAGGGCGCAACCTCACCAGCCATCGGACGGTTGGAAACAAATCTTTGATTAAGCTCTTTACAAAACTTGATTAACTGGCTGGTGGCTTTTATATGAGGTGACATGTGCTGGCCTCTGACTCGACTTGTGAGTGAAAAAAAAAGATCACAACCAAAAAGAATCAAAAGCTTGTGAAAATACACCTAAGTTTGTAAAACAACAGATATTTCTATTAAAATATCGTCTCTGTTATTAAGAGGGTTCACCATAGAGGAAGAAAACTCCAGCTGATTGTTACATGAAGCTCCTAAGTCCAATAAAGAACTGATGTGGCGTGGAGACGGGGCGAAAGATGAAAGATCAACAGTGATCATGGCGGCCTCTTCTCCAGAGGGAAGAGAGAGACAGTTTCTATATTACAACAACCTGCATTGTTCAGACGGCCACGACACCTGAAAGAATTACCTGCGAGTGTAAACCAGTGTGCATTTCAAGTGTTGTCATATGACACAAGTTGATGATTGTGTGTTTACTATGTGTTTACTGTGTAAGATTGTCCATCACCTCTGTACATATGCATTTGTGTAATATTAACCAAAGACCCAGAGACAAAACATCTACCAAAAGTCAAACCAGTTCCTGTATGATCTGAAAAGACTGTGAGGCTGAACACACTGTAGCATATCGTCCTCACTCCGCCTGCCACTTGGTCAGTGAGCCTCATGCAGTATCTTTCAAAATAAACAAAAATATTTTTAGGTTGACTTGGTTTGGTTTAGGATTGTTACGTAGCTTATATACATGACGTTTGTGAAGTACGTAAGTTACATAACAAAACTAAAGTAAAATAAGTCAACGTTGACATTAACAGCGGTCCTGAGTGAAAGTCCTGTTTGGTTTGGTTGTTTGAGCCAACCAAACATCTCCAACCTGCCCTACGCAGACTTTCTCGCTTTTTATGCAACGTCAGTTGCTCTGAACGGTTTACATTGGAGTTAGTTGGAAGTTAGTGTCATACAGACGCTGAAGGTTGCCTCGGTATCAGAAGCCGAGGACCACTGACCAAGCGTTGGTATTTGACAAGCTGGGAGTAAGAACGTGTTGGCATGTCCCATACAGCATGTAAAAGTGAATTGTTGATTGAACAAAATGTCTGACTTTGACACTCTCGCCTCCTACCATTGGTCAAACTTGGAGCTTATCCTACTTCAAATGAACTAGACTGCAATACACGGCATCCGCCCATGTCTACAGTTGAAGTGCTTCTAGCTGCCTGACATCACAGCCTCCTCTGCAGCCCTCTTCCTCCCTGATCTCTCCCCAACAACTCTATATCTTTTGTGTTGTCCTCGTAGTCCAGACACAATGAATAATCATATGATCTTCCTCAACAGGTGGAAAAGGAGTCCTTAAAGTAATCAGTTCAAATTTAAATCATTTGTATTTCAATTCAGCTCACTCTAGGAGGTGATTCTGTACACATGCTGTGGAGAACCACTGGAACAAAGCCCCAATTATTAGAAGTTGGACACAATGTCTCTGAAGGCAGTGTTCCAACATCACAGGTGTGCTGCATGTGTCTGAATGACGGGTCTACACTGTAAAGTCTTGGTGTATTAGAGGTTTGGACAGCTCTTACAGGTCATGGTCAACTGATGCTACCCACAAAAGGGTGCAGTATTTAGGGTCTTGTGGGTTCAAATGCACATGGATTGGTAGGGGTGTAACGCAAAGTCAATATCTCGGGAGGAACCGACGTCTGTATTATTAATTTGTCATGTGCTTGTAGTTCATGTTTTTTCTATTAACAGAGTACTATTACAGATGATTTTTCTTCGATACCAGCATTAATTCTACTGACAAAATGTCAACTCATGAAATCCCTGTTGGGTACTACACCCAACCACAGCTATCACTGATGCTGGGTGGGATCTGACACCTTCAACCAAAGAGAGCAACAAAACACTGCTTTTTATGCCTGCTATGAAGTTTAGCTGCCAGCTAAGGGCGGATATTTCATTAAACTGTTGGCGAGGGCGATAAATCTGAAAATTATTTTTGTAAACTTTCAAAACATAAAGGTCCAGTGTGTAGGGTCTGTCGTCATCTAACGGTGAGTGTGCAGATTGCAACCTACTGAAAGCTCTCCAGTGTGCCAAACATGTAGGAGAACTACGGTGGCTGACAGGAAAGGCCCTATCTAGAGCCAGTGTTTGGTTTGTGGACATGGTGGACTCCATGGAAGAGCATCCTCTCTCCCTATGAATATGAAAAGGGCTCATTCAACGAAAACAAAAACACAAAGATTCTTAGATTCAGGTGATTATACATAATAATTATGAAAAATTCATAATAAAAATAAAAAATAATATTATGTTCCATTTTTGTCAATAGATGCCCCTAAATTCTACATTTAAAAAACACATTGTTTTGTGTCTATAACAAGCACAAGTGTGAGTGTGAGTTTATATAGTTATGTTTACAATAATATGTTGGGGTGGAGAGGGGTGGGGGCATTGGGCCATATTGCATGATTTTCTTTATAAACTGGAGGATGTGTTGATAACTGGAGACAAAAAAACAACTCATGGGGCCTCATTGCATCTTTTAAAGAGGACTTGTGCATGCCAGGTCCAGATTAAAATAAATTACATTTGGAAATATCCTTACTATTCATTGATATCTGATTATGAAGTAGAAATAACACCTGTGGAACATCAGTCAGCCTTGATTCTGCACCCCGCAACTACTATGCTTAAAACGTATAATATTCTAAGGAAAAAGATCTGATGATTATGAAAGAAGATCTGATGAAGTAATAAGGAGCGCCTTCTTAATATTGGAGATAGAGACACAGTTGTAAAGAGGGAATTCAGTTGACCGTAAGAAGTGTATGTCATCTGTGTGTTGATGAGTTATGACCTGGAAGAAAATCAGTCCAAAAACCAAACGTATTGGTATTTGGTTACACCCCTACACCTTGGCGTGGACAACTGTACATCTGTTTGTGTGGCGCACGGTGTTTCCCCGTGTACTGCATGTCAACCCTGTGCGTGTCCCCCCGGTAGTGTCCTCATAGCCTCGTCTGAGCCTCGGGGATGTAAATCTCGATGCTGTCTGCGCTCTCCGTGGCCGAGTTTTGCCGCACGGACGCCGCCCTCTTGGCGGCCATGAGGCGCCTCCTGGCCTCCTGCCGCTGTTTCTCAGAGCTCTCCAGCGAGCGGTCTCTGGCCAGAGGGGGATGGTGGTGGTGGGGGCCCTTGGGTGGCTTTTTTGGCACCGGAGGTGGGAGCCTCCTCTCCTGGGGGGAGAGGACGGTAGGGAGGGAGGGAGGGTGGGGGAGAACATTTCAGGAAAAAGACAGACATGTGTGTATGTGTGCCTGTGATGCACAGTGTAACTGCCATCTTTATTGCATCTTTAGTGGCTTGTAAGCCTCTGCACGTCTACGTGTGTGTAAGTAAGGAAGAGGTTAGATGAATTAGATGTTCCGTATCATTTACTTTTTTCATCTTCATCACTGCGTCAGTGCAGCTACTCTGGAATCTTAACTCATTCCCTGCACGCATTGATTCTCACATTTGTTCTATTTCCGCTATTATATAAACTTTGCTGTACAACAATCTATCTGCATGGGGACGGCTGTAATTGTACCAAGTGGACCTTGTGTAGTCTTTCATATGCATGATAGCTAGGTATACTAGTAAAATAATACATAAATATACTGTATTGTTTGCAAGATTATCCTGTGGCAAAGGTCTTTTCCTGCATCTATTTTATGTTTTCATTAGCTGTACATATAAAAACATGAGACCAATTTCTCTACTAAGCAGAACACATCATTTCTTGTGTCTTTCTACTGACACAAAAACATTGCTAATTTATTTTCTCAGTAGCAAACTGGCCTTTTTACTGGTGCTTTAACACATTTGGTTTAATTTGCCTCCTGATTCCCTGTTGTTGTAGTTTTTGTTTGGTGTTCTAGTGTTATGCACGTCTCTAATTTGATCCAAGAATCTTAGCCACACTCTTTCCCGTCCAACACACACAACAAAAAAGCCACACACGGTGAGGTGGCTGCAGGCGGCAGAGGGGAGGAAGGGCAGGAGGAAGCATGGGCAGATGGATGGAAAAGACAGACATGATGGATCTACGGAGGCCCAGAGGTGTCAAGGCCCCGTGGTGTTGTTGGCATTGCAGTTATGCTGATAGATGCGTGGCTGTTTGCGAGCGCCTTCACTGTCAGCAAAAAAAAAAAGCACAAAGAAAGAAAAAGACAACAATGAGAGCGAATGAGGAAGCCAGCAGAGTCAGTATTCACAATGATGCAAAGCCACAACAGACACTGTTGAAAGAGAGCAACGGAGCAAGCAGAGGACAGCTGGAAGAGATTTACAGATACACTTAAAGATATGCAGAGTATCTGTATCAGCACAGAGACCAAGGCAGACAACCATGCACTGCAAGATTAACAGCAAGGCTTTCTTTGTGTTTGTCGTGGGCATGTATGTGTAGATTGTTTTAAAGTGATGCGATGCAAACCTAAGCTGCCTTTTAACTACTTGTTCTTTTGTAACATGAATGAAAGATTCAGAATTCAGAATGACAGCTGCCTGTACTTTAAAGGATAACTTCCAACCTGGACCCTCTTTTCCCATGTTTTTGTGTCTAAGTGAAAAACGTGGACAACAACTTTTTGTCTCCATTTTGGTTTTTGGCAGTGGCCATTTTGTTTTTTTTGCAACCAGAAGTCACATAAAAGGGTGGAGCTAAATACAACAGAACCCTAAGAAGACATTTTTTGGCAACCAAAATGTCACAATTAACTGTCATGGACTAACAACACACTGGGAAAGGGTCAAAGTTCTAAGATGAAAATATGGACAATGACGACCTGTCAATCCCAAGGTCTAAAGCATACCCTGCTTTATGGTCTGTTTGACTCTAAATGGACCATAATTTACTAAATAAACATCATGCTGCGTTGAAGAATACTTGAAACTAGAGATTGAGACCATAAACTCATGTTTACAATGTTTACTGAGGTAATAAATCAAGAGAGGAAGAGAATTTCTCATAGACTTCTATACAATCAGAGGAGTCGCCTCTGTGTGATTGGCTTCACTTTTCAGAACCAGAGGTTACTGCCTTGTCTAACTTAAGGAGAAGTCCCGTTCTAAAATCTCGCAAGATGTTACTTGCGAGAAACGGTGGAGTGAGAGTTGAAGAGAGGAGTGGTGGTGTTGTCAAAGTTTGTTGAGTTGAAATACACAAAGTGTAGCTGAGTGTTATCTAAAATATCTTCAATGTCATGGCTGAATTTTTAGCTGATTTCTGTTGCAAAAACAATGTAGATTGAGCGAGCGGAATAGCACCAAAGGATTACATTGCAGTCCGTTTCATGGCTGCAGAGCTCTCGCTCAATATTGGACCAACTTCCAGGTTGGAAAATATCACTTATCACACATATCACAGTTTCTCTTTAACACAGGGCATTACCACCTGCATGTCAAACAAACATGGAAGGCTTCCAGCCAGGAAGCTCAGGTGTATCTACAATCTAATTATGAGCTAATAAAGAGCTTCAGGGTGAAAAGGATGAGTCTTGCAGATAAAACAACTGGAGCTTGTAAAGTGCACTGTGAGAGGGCATATTCATATTTATATATATCTATATCTATATATTATATTATACTGTTATATGCTTAACAGTTTATGTCTTTGGGTGATTACAACGTGGCACCAATCAGTGTGTGTTGTTGTAGACGCGAGTTACAGCAGCAGTCTGAAATTTGTGAAACTTGTGACATAGGCTTTTTTTCATCTCAAAAGCTCTAAATCAGAAGTAGTCGAAAGTTACGGACGATTAAAGATTTCCCCATGGTCCCCTCAGTGTTGTTAACTTTGATCTAAAACCAGTGATATGTAACACTGTCTGCTTCATCTACGTGGTGGCTTTTTGTCATTCAGACAGAGGTGTTTTTCACCTTAATGTTCCTAATGGCTTCATTCAGACATTAGAGGACATTTACAGAAAGAGCCACAATGCTGGTGCGATATTTAGCACCTGGTGTGAGAGAGAGAGAGAAGTGAAAAAGGGAGAGAGGTGAATTAAAATGGTATGATAAGGAGGATCAAGAGTGTTTCCAGTTCTCCAGCAGGCACTGAAGAACTTTCAAGTAGATTTTCCTGTTGAAGCTTTAATTAATGACCATCACAAGCTCACCCCTCTTCTCATAGTGAACCCACTGATACATTTTCACATAATTTTCCTTATGTAACATCATCTGAGAGTAGATTCTGCTGCTCGCTTTATGATGTCCAACAGCACACAAGCACTGAAAGCAATCATGTATCCTAAAAATTACGTTCCCTTACAATCAAACTGCATTCTCAATTACGTTTCGGGGGAATCATTTTATGGTCGCAGTTTTAAAATACTTAGTTAACGTTGTGAATTTAAACCAAATACAACAAAAGGTCAGGTTTAGGCAACAAAATTACTTGGATAGGTTTTGTAAAACATCACGGTTTAGCTTAAAGTAAGTGCATATGTCCCGGAATTTGGGTGACTGTGGTTCAGTGATAGAGCGGGTCGTTCTTCAATCAGAAGACCGGCGGGTCGATCCCTGGCTCCGCTAGTCGGTGACGATGTGTCCTTGGGCAAGACACTTAATCCCAAATTGCAAATTGTGGGCTGTGCCATCAGTCTATGAATGGGTGTGATTGATGACATGTAGTGTTAAAGCTCTTTGAGTTGTTGGAAGACTAGAAAAGCGCTATACAAGTACAGTCCATTCACCATTTAATTTGAGCACACAAAAATAAGTCAACACGGGACACGAACAGCGGTCTACTGGGTGGCAGCTTTGTGTTTGACCCATCAATACATCCCCGACCTCCTTCAGGAGAAAATACGTTTTGCTCAAAATGTATTTGACAATGCAGTTCCATTGTATGGGAACGTTATTTTTACGAGACCCGGTCGTTGAATGGCACAACGTTAAATTTGGATTGAAAAGTGACTGACTTACATAAAAGTTCCCTGGGTGCTTGTTCAGATTTGCCATATAACTTTCAATTGCAATCAGATCAACATAAACAGGTGCATGTCTGAAAGGGGCTGAAGACACCAAATCTCACAGTGTATAGGGGCCTTAAAATGAATATCTTGTTACAGTGGCTCAATAAACTAATGTTGAACAGGCAAACAGCAAAAATACTAGCACCACACTAAATCATCTATTCAGATGAAGGTGTTATCCCTGGTCAATCAGTCAGCACAGTGGATGCGTATGTGTGTGTACCTTTCGTTCAGGGGGATCCAGGGGTCTCCAGTTGTTGGCTCTGAGCTGGTGAAGCTCATCAAACTTGAGGCTTATGTTCTCGATCGATAGCTGGAGCATATCCCAAAAACCAGCCAGGTCTGAGGCCACGGGACGAGGGTGGGCGTTGGGGTTCTATGACAGTAGGTAAGGAGGAGAAGGTGGGAAGAAGCAGTATCAAAGACGAAAGCCAGGGAAGAGAGAAGAGTTTTACACATTAAGTCATCTTCAAGTTCATTTATAGAGAAGCCCAAAGTGCCCCATTATGTGTCCCGAAAAAAAGATGAATATATATTGTATTAGTGGTCAGAGGTCATTGTAAGATAGGTTTCATTAAATTAGCATTACCCCCTTGTATTTTAAAGGGTGTAGTTCATATTGCGACTCAGTATAAGTCAAAACATTTATATAGCTGAAGAGGATTCAAATCGGGACTGCCCATTGTTCAGACCCCATTATTACAAAACCCCAATAGTCCCAAAAACGTCTCATTGGACCCAAAGCCCATTTGTCCCATAACCCGTTATCCCGAAAATAAACGGCCGTGATGTGATCAGACCTTTCCATTCTTTTTTCAAGTCATGACCCGCCCTACTCTGCCTCTGATTGGCTGGTATTCGTTGCCTCCATTTATGGGTTGGTTAGTGTGTTTCATTATTTCTTGAGGTATAAGACAGGGGTGTCCCATAAGACCACACCTTCTTTGGGAATAGTACGAACTATTCTTCGAAACTTCGCTTGTTGATCAAAATTTGTTTCATTAGTACAGCAATAATAGGTTTGTTCATTTTCTTCTTCTAACACTATATTTAACAGTAGCACATACATGTTACCATTGGTGGATTTGACATAGTGAGCATTTTGTCTTTAGTAACTGGAGACATGTTTCTATGCCATCCAAAATTATGTGGAAGGATTACCTCTAACTTTAATCTTATTTTACACTTTACAAAACTCCATATATCCATCAAATTTCATACTATTACATGTATTATAATATATTAAATATCAGAAGGATTTTTGGTCTTTTACCACGTCAGTGCTAAAACTGTGGTTTCCTGTAGTATTAACAGTCTCTTGGCACTTTTCTGTGAAAGAACAAAAGTTGTTATTATTATCGCCAACAAATTTGACCTGATGGTGGCACTACAATAAAAGTCTGATGATTTGTCCTCTGGGGAGCATGAATATCTCTATAAAATTTCATGACAATCAATGCAGTAGTTTTTGTGACATTTTGAGTCTGGATGACTGACTGACATTGACCGACATCTCAAGACAAAATATTTAGAGAGATTTAGTGTTCCAATGGAAGCCCTGAGAGGAAAAATGTAAAATATGGTTGAATCAGATGACATCTTACATCCCCAGGACAATTTTGTACTGTTACACAGCCTTGTACATCCTTTCTATATTAAAATACACCTGCCACTTTTATAATATACTTGTTTTAACGTACTGTTATCTGTTTGTTTGTTTACCATATTTTTTGTAAATTTGAATATTATCTTTTCTATTTTTAAATTATGTATTGACTATTGCACTGTGTTCATTGTTTATTGTTAAGCACGTCAAATTCCTTGTATGTGTAACATACTTGCTAATAAACGGTTCTGATCCTGATTCAGATTATTAGACCAAATCGTTAGTTGACTATCTAGACTATCACACAAAAAGTGAAAGGTGTAACAGTGTAAATGACTGGCTGCATGTTCTCAGTGTGAGTGTCTTAGACTCACCAGATTCTCCTCACACAGCTCCCTGAACTGTTGGAACTTCTGGGACATCAGGAGCTGAGCACTTCCTACAGCACTCCTCATCTTCCCGAGGACTGTGAGCAAAGACACAGAGTTTAGAATGAGACAAACCTATCCATCCTGTTCTCCAGAAAATGTACAAGGAACCATTCTACACATGTTTTAGCTTTTTAATGTGCTGATGAACTCAGGATTTCTTTGGTACAATTATTTGTTTTTGACAACACCATTACTCGGCAAGTGACATAAAAAGTTGATGTCACATTTAGCCGTCTTTGACGTTGGGAGCTTCTTCTATTTTTACTGTTAGTTGCAGAGTGTTGGAGATAGTGGCAGTAGAGATGTCTGTCTTCTCTCCCATATAATAGAACTAAATGACACTCGGCTTGTGGTGCTCAAAGTGACAAAAAAATACATTTGAAAAACTCAAGATAATCCACAGACCTTGCTGGGATAAGTTCTGTTTTAGGAACTATTTTCTTTCTACCGAACTACACCCGCCAACCTTATCACCGTGCAGAAGGAAGCTTGCATCTATACTAGGTCACGTAGCACCAAATAGCTTACATTACAGCTCAGCTGAGGAGGACGCCGTTATTGTTTGCATCTTGAGCTGTCACGAGCACGAGCCCATGAGTAGATGCACACTTCCTTCTGCACAGCACTACTGTTGGCTACATGAAACTGGAGAGAAGGCGCTCGGCAACTCAGTTTGAAAACATCTTAGCTCTTCAGGTAAGATGAAGCATATGTAGTTTGGATTTTGGAGTGTCACTTTAAGACTTCATAATTTTATTAAAAACGTATTCAGAGTCAGTGGTCTCCACGAAAAAAGTTATTGGGATAGGAAATCCAAAAATACATTTTGATTTAAGTGTTCAAACGCATGTATGCACTCTGTAACGGGACATTTCTTCATATTAAGGGGTCATAAGTATAAAGGTTGGGAACCACTGCTGTATGCTTACTTTTTCATAATTCATTTCAATTTACATTTTTTTCTTTCTGCCAGCGTAGAATAATGTACTATTGTCAGATTTTAGGGCAAATTAAATGAGGCCTCTCCTACGTAGCAACGTACATCCTTGGACCCCTAGACATAACGAACAACACACACGAAGACATACCATCTTCAGGCAGGTCATTGTCCCGCTGGTCGAGCTCCATCTGTCGACACCAGCCCTCCATGCGGTCGGTCTCGGCCTGCAGCAGCTTCAGAAACCAGCGTCCATCTCTGTGACACACTGACCGCTGAACCACCTGCCATTCAAGCATTTAGAATTTCATTTAGACAAATATATTTATGTCAAATCAATCATATCCATAATTTGAAATGTATCAATTCACATTCATACTGTGATATTGGCCTGTATCATTGTCATAGGTTATTCACGTCACTGAGACAGGGTGTCTAGTATAGCGGCCTTTGAGCCCTGGTGAAGATGGGGGGGGGGTGACGTAGATAAATAAGTAGGGCAAGATTTCTAACGCAGGGGAAGAATGGAAGCCGGTTGCGGAATCAGAAGAAGACGAGTGGGGAAGGAGACTATGTTTAATCAAAAAACCCTCTGTTATGACTTGTCCGAGGTACCCTGTGTAACTTGTCGAAGTGAAAGTTCAGAGGAGGAGGACATCTTCGAAGAGGGGGGGGGGGACTTAGGGTAGAATGGAGGTATAAAATAATGTACAATGCTATTGTGAAGTTAGTTGACCCTGGACAGCTCGGTTTACTTGTATACTTTTTTATTTGTAAATAAATCTGCATGAACTGAAGTAAATCCAATCTCTTTGGTGTTCTGTGGGTGTTCGTTACTGAGTTCCTAATAGTGAGATCCTGTGGTGTCTCACTACCAGTCAGATAGATAACAGTTACTGAACCATCCGTTAGGTATTGAGTTTTACCATAAAGTCATAAAGTCAAAGAAGCTGATCCACAACGTCTAAAATAAACAGTGTAGCCAAAATGAAGACACTGAGATCCTTCAAGAATTAAAACCACAATGTTTGGTTCGATAGCCATTAGAGCATAACAACATAGTTCAGATTATATCAGGTATTCAATCTAGAGACCTGGCTTTAGGATTGTAGATTTTACAAATTTTCATCAGATTGAGTCATTTTCTTTGTTTGTCTATGAGGCAAATACATGCTATTTTCCTGATTTCCACTAGGGACATTACATTTTTGTGGGAATTTTTTTTGTCATAAAAACTATTAAAGAGTTAAAATCCGCAAATTAATTCATATTTGGTAGTTATGATCAGTTGGTAAAAGATTTAAATCTTTAACAATATTAATATACAGTATGTGTATGTATCTTAGTGATTTCTTTTGATTCAGTGTCTACTATACAGTACAAGAAAAAAAAATTATATATATTTCCAAATTATAACTGTAAATTATATCAGCAATGTGTTCATTTCAGAACACACACCTATTGATAAACATATCACTGAATCGATATGTTTTTTAAAAAACTTCCTTTCATGTTTTTTGTTATTGCAGTGATCATGAAATCTAAAAGGAGCAATTATATATTCTTATCATCAAAATCAATGTTGGTGATGAAAACAAGTTACATTTTTAATAGGAATGACATCATTGAAAATATGGAAACATTTGGACCACCCGGGGCAGCTAGCCCCCTCTGCTAAGAAGTGGTACTCAACACAGAGTCAGCTGTTAATATGCTGCTATTATGATTCTTTATGTTTTGATTACTTGGCATCATTTAGTTAATGCCCTTAACTAAATGATGCCAGGCTGATCTCATCCAGCATTCAAAGCTATACCTACGAAAAAATAATACACCGTAATTCGTAGGTATCCAATGAAATCATTTTGTATGTTATCCACGTTATCATGAATGAGGCTGATGGGTCCAACAAACACCGATCTTTCAGCAAGGAGACCGATGTCTGCTCCTCATGTGAAACGATAAGTCAATGTTGATTTACTTGTCATGTAACTTGTGAAATGCAGTCACAGCACTTCCGTGGCTATTTTAACCCAAACTACGATATTTTTCTAAACCTAAGTAAGTAGGTTTGTTACCTTAACCTCACAACATATTTCACAATCTTTTCATGAACCTAACCAAGTAGCATTAGTTTCCTGTGAAGATGGAAGTTTATTTTGAAAAGATCGTATGTATATAAAAAGCCAAAATTGAAGCTCCTTGCTGGCTTTTGTCAGAAAACGTACGAAAAATAGTAACTTTCCGTAAGATATCATACAAACTGTTGAGGTATATGGATATGTTGATAGAGCTGGTGTGAAAAACTGAGTATAGAGAAGAAATAATACAAAAACTATTTACACTTGTCATTTCAGTTGTCTCATATCAAGATAAATTCCAGATGTCTGTGGAGAGATATGGAGATGGATGCATGAATAGACTAAGTTAAATTATAAAAATTGCCTATCCTTTTACCAGCATGTAATCATGAGTAAATATTAAATTAGTAAAGGAAATGCCCAGGCACTTCTTTTGTAATTGATCCACATATTGATGCTTTTCTCATTTTCTTTGGGTTATCACTGAACATGGTCCCACATACCTCTAGAATAGCAGAGCTGTTGAAGTTGACATCCAGTGAGTCATCCGTTACACTGTCTATCCATGGGTCTGGAGGGGGGAGAATGGACGGGTCAAAGCCCACATCATCATAGTCATCGGAGGCACAGGCATGGTAGTGGTTCCCTGAGCCCTGGATGCTGACGGTAGAGGTGGCAGCATCGCGGGAGTATTGTCGAGAGAGGGCACCGGACGACAGGACTTCCATGTCGGTGTCTGAGGAGTCCAGAGGGGTGTCCAGCAGGTCCGGCATGTCCATATCTGCCTGGATGGAACAATGGATAAATCTCAATGAGTTGTGAGAGTGGTAACAGTCTGTACCTTTTAAAAACGAGGCCTATTTTCAGGCCTCAGCTTGAAAAAAGATAAGAAATACCTAAGTGAGTGTATAATTAAATAAAAAATAAAATAAAAAAAATGCATATATATTTGAGATGTGAAAAGTCATGGAAATATCAGCATACATGTTACAGGTTAACATAAGATTAAGATGGAACACAGCACAACTTGGAAAATTCTAAAGCTCGCCCTGGAAAAACAGCAATTTCAGGATATTGTTTTTTGGAAATTATGGAAATCCAAGATTTAAAATATTCCCAGCTCTTATAACAACTGATAAAGGCTCTCTATACACATTTATACATAGATACAGTGAAACATTCATAAAATATAGAGCATATAAAATTGCAAAACTGATGAAATATTCCAATATTTGAATAAAAAAATATTTTTTAAATTAAAAAACACTCTATATCACTTCTGTTTATCACTCCTGATGTTGAATGAATCAAAAGACAGAAGATTGGGCTTTTTTGAGTGTTTTAAGCTCTTTCTAAGCCCTTTTTATGGTCATTTTATGGTCACATACTGCTTCAGATTCAGCCCACTCTCTCTGTTTAAGGCTGTATCTCAGCCCCCCTTTCTCCGATTTTCACCATTGAGACCTCCTTCGAACCGTAGAAGCCAATAGAATTGCCTGGAATTGAAAGCTAGATGATTGACAGCACTATTAGCCAATGAGAATGATAAACGTCCCATCTGATGGCAGATCTGAAATCTAATTTGCTGAGTTTCCAACACTCCCAAGAAGCCGAGGAGTGTCGGAGAGACACGAATCGAACGGATTCACACAGAGCACATGCAGCTGGACATACCAAGCAGTGAAAGTACGGAGATATTTCATTTTTTCGCTGAGATTCGACCAAAAGTGAGTACAATATTCGATGAAAGCTGTGTGACTTTTTGTGTTTGAAGCTGAATATCTCTGCGATGGTTTACCGGAGAGAGAAATGGAAGATACGTCCGTAATCTCCGTCAAGCAGACATACTTTTTCATCTGCATGTTCGTCGGTAGCACATTGCTAACGGACAGTAGCAGCTGTTTTCTCCGGTCTTTTCCAGTCATATTGAGTTATGATTTATGATATTTTGTTATTTGTTTGCTTGGCTGATGGGAGATGTGTTTGTCTCATGTAGAAGTGACCTAGTTCATGCTGTTCCCAGGACGCTGAGGTTTCTGCAGAACTATAACATCATTATATTCGTTCTTCGTGGGTTCTCTGCCAGTTACTTTTAACACAAAACTCTCTAAGTTTTTATGTACTACGTCCCCCAAATGGGGGACGCTCGGGCTTAAAAGTCTTTGTTTGACCACTCGCTTCCTAATTATATTCAGTCTAATTGGCCCGGGTAGAACTTGATTGTAGTGCTGCACCATTTTGGATAGGGTTGAATGACTCCGGGTCTATTTTTCCAGCTGTCCTTGAGTTCCTCTTTTTTAAGTTTTTATGCGCATCCCATGCTGATATAGATTCATTTCAGATGGATTCCCAATTTTGGTCCCTTACTGCCCGCAGCTTCATAACCACAGTCTGAAAGCTTTGCAAGGAAAATGTGCCCCATTCAGTGGACAGTTAAGTAGTGTTTAATGTATGCTTAAAAAAAATGTAATTTTTGTTTATGTATCTACTATCAGGGACTGAAATGAAACAACCTCATCCTTCACACACTAAATGATCTGAGAGGACCCACACAGTTGTTAACTCTGTCTAACTATAGACATTTTTGTAACTAATAAACAGACAGTGGACAGACACAAAAAACACAAGTGCTGTGGAGGAGGTAATGATTTGAGTGGGGTAACTCGATAACAAAACAGCAGTTGTGGAAGCTTACCTGTACAGCTGCTGTCACACTGTTGGAACGCTGGAACCGACGATACCTGAAGACAAGAGAGAGAGACCGAAAACACTTAACACCAAGATTTTGTTCAGGTCTGCTCTGAGTGATCAATTTCATGATTCAAGTGGGGTTGATGAAATAAGGCTTCTATTTTTTTTAAATTGGTTACAGGTCCCAATTGACCCTTCACTAAGCCTCGCTCCTGCTGCTACTCCATCAAACTGCCAGAGCCCACACTGTCACTATCTACACTCTCTGAAGAAATATGATCAAAATCTTGTAAAAAACTGAAGAGTCCTTTAAGAAAGAAGCAGACGGAAGGGTCTACAATATGTGTTTGATATATACAGGATGTCAAACTGATTCAGCAGTGAAAACAGGTTAAAAAGATAAAGATAGAAACTAAAGCTACATGTCACAGTGTAAAAGTGAACTGCCACATCACCTGGAGATCCAGACTGAAGACAATGAAATAAAGAAACAACACTGTTCCTCTTTATTCACTGTTACAATCATTAAAAAGCAGAAGCAGTATGTGTAGACATTCAGAGTATACCTTCAGTAGCTAACGTAGCATAAAAATGCTAACGCTAGTTAATGATTTGCTAATGTTAGCTCCACAGGTTTTTAATGTTGATACGTAATGTTTTAGAAACATATATCTCCTTCCAACCTCTCCAGGTAACAAGTATCACTATCACACAATGTTTAACCATGACGAGCTCCAAATCCACTAAACCAGCCTGAAGATGAAGAACATCTGAAATCATTGATGAGAGTCTATGGAGCAGAGTCGGATAGTTGTCGGACCCTGGTCAAAGCTGACCACTGCAATTCTATGATTGGCCAGTCTGCTTTTGAGGGTGGGACTTAATTAAGGGTCAATTCACAAAGCCTAAATGGACATGTAAATTGGGGCACCTCCTGGTGCCAGGCCTGAGCAGACAGGGGTCTGATGAAAACTGCATTGAGTTTAGAAATCGGTGAAACTGGTCCTCAGCAACAGTTATTTGAGTTTATCCCAGAGGATAACCTTGGCAGATGAGTCTGTGGGTCTGTGGTTTGTTTGTGACCAGAGAGAGAGACATAATTAAACGACAGCCGGATATGACTCAGCTAGTCTGAGGAAAAATACACCTCATGTAGCATAACGTCAATAACTGAACACATCATCTAATCAGGTTGCCGTACCAAAAACTTGTGACTAACTAAAAAAACTTAAATATAAGCCAGTGATCTTTTACACGGGGAGCTCACGAGTGCAAAAATCTGCAGTATATGCAAGAACATATGCTTGTACTGTGGCTACCACAACAGTCTTTACTCAGAGTAAGCTTATGTTATTATCGCCAATAGAAACACTGGACAAAACTGCCAACAAAAAAGCAGATGTTTCATTTAGAGGCCTTAAACCTACAATCTTTCTAATGGTCTCTGGTTGCCAAAAGGAGTTTGATTGTAGAGTCTATGAAAAAATTACCCAATTGTATGAGAAAACTCAAGTGTAGTTATATAAACAGAAGTTTATTGTCCCAATCTCTAGTTTCAAGTCTTCTTCAATACAGCATGATGCTCATTTAGAACATTATAATCCCATTTAGGGTACAATAGCCAAGGGGCTACCTTGTGATCGAAAAGTTTCTACCACTGCGTTGCTACCACTGGGTTGCTACCACTGCGTTGCTACCACTGCGATGATCAGCGTTCGTTTGTACTAAAACACACACCGACAAGGAGTCGGCTATCCATTTGTTCCGGTAAGTACATTTTGTTTTAAGCCTGTTTTTTTGTTAGCCAAAATGAACATCCCAATTGACCCTTTCCTGAGTCCCGCCCCTTGAACGTAGACTGGCCAATTATATCGTAGCATCGGCTAGCTCTGACCAGGGTCCAACAACTATCCGACTCTGCCCCATAAACTTTAATGCAATGATTTCAGATTTTCTTCATCTTCAGGCTGGTTTAGTGGATTTGGAGCTAGTCATGGTTAAACGTTGTGTAAGAGTGATACTTGTTAACCAGAGAGTTTGGAAGAAGATTTAGGTTTCTAAATATGCTTTCGCTGCTCAATTAGTTTGACATCCTGAGTAAATCCTTCAAACACATATTGTAGACCCTTTGGCCTGCTTATCTCTGAAATCTCTTCTTTGCTTTTCCAAAAAATGTATTTGATTTATTCACAGAGTGCAGTTAGTGACAGTGTAGGCCCAATACTCTGTCAGCTTGACGGAGCAGTAGAGGTGGGGCTTAGCAAAGGGAACTGATTTAAACAATCAAAAAGCGTACTACTTCCTGTGGATTTACATTGAGTGCATGAGAAAGAGATCTTTTAATGGCCAGTATTACATGGGGAAAAATGGCAGTTACCGTGTTTTTTTAAACAAATTATTATTATTTTTTTTTTTTTTCGTAAAAAGGAAATTCAAATTAGGCAGGTTTCCATCAACTGGTTTGGAGTGAATAAACTACTGCGTAGTTCATATACTCACTTCCAACTCGTCAAATACCAACCCTTGGAGAGAAAACTTTCAATGTTTCAAGTGGGCAACTCTTAATTGTTCTTTCATGTCAGCTAGTATTGGACATATTCCATGCTATCCGGTGACAGGCATTTGCACGGTATAGGAACATCCGAGAAGACACCAACAGCAGAAACAGTTGATCAGTCATGTGAGGTACATTTTTGCTACATTCGAAATTATTTGGCAAAGATGATTCCATATCCAACATATCACATCAACTGTTTTTTAACAAATGCAAAAACTACCTCAAGTGAGTATAAAAACTTTTTTCACAATTGAGGAGGTTTTTTCTAAATTTCACGTTTCCAACCAGCTTGGGAAATGTGTAAAACCTGTTTCGGAGTTTATATGGACATTTGACTATTATTTTCAAACAGACTATATTCATCGATAAATGTCTTTTTCTTACTTGTTCTTAAACCAAATGTCCAGTTGTGCTCATGTGCCTCGTGGATGTTAAATGGTCAAATCCTTTTTTATTTAAAGGTCAACAATGAAAAAGATTACCCCCTGTCATCCTCCACTTGCACCCCTACAGAGGTAAACTTGGATGGGTCCTCTGGATCTGGAACCTCCTCCGGCCCATCCACCTACAGGAGACAGACAGGATGAGTCCATTATAATCACCAACATTATTTGCTTTATTTCATCTCTCCGTCTTCACTGCTGTCTCACACATACCTGGATGCCTATGGAGAGACATTTGCCCTTCCTGAGTGCTTCTTTCCTGTATACATCCCGGTGGTCTTCAACAACTGGCCCCCTGCTCAGGACTGAGGGGGTGGGGGTGCTGACTGTCATGGTGCTGTTACTGACGTGCTGACTTGCTGGTCCATGGACCTACATGGGAATAATAATAAGATACATAAAGTGCATTGTGAATACACTATTTACAAAAGCAATGAAAAGTGTCTTTTTTTTTTTTTTTCTTTTTTTACAAAAAGTCACCTCTCAAAATTGGGAAATGTTTTTTTGGTAGCTTTTTCAAAGTTACAATCTGTTAATGTTGATTTGCATCAGTACAACGCACTAACCTGTGCATTAGCTGCTTCTATGGCGGCTGTCAGGGCCTTCATGCTGTCGATGCTTTCTGTTGAGTTACTGAGCCCTGATTGGATGGTCATGTCACCTCTGGGTCCCTCCTCCTCCATGTATGCATCCTGGTTGGTTTTAGAAAACATGGAACATTGCTTTTCAAGACAAAGCGTTACTATGACCATTAAATCACATCAAATTTTATGTAAAAAAGCTGGAGGTGCAAAAAGTCATGACTGTTTGAAACATCTTCCGTTCCAGACTAAAAACTCATCTGTTCAGACTATGGGCAGTAAAAATAATGAATACATAGAAAATAAAAACAACTATCTTTTATTGTCTCTATCATTAGCTCTTTTTACAAACTCTCACGTAACTTGTGCAGTATAATTGAAGTTTTAAAAAATCCAATGGTTTGCTCACAATCTCCCAAATACATCCATCTTTGCTAAAACCTGATATAGTTTTGCTATATAAAGGCCCCCATTTACTTCAATTACTTTTTTCATTTTCTTTCTCTGTTTTTTGATTCTTCGTTCCCAATGGAAGCATGGGAAAAAAAGTAAGTTTTCTTCAAGAATTCAAGGTAACACTGATTTGAGTCTTTCAATGTCATTTATAAATGCTTTGTAAAGCATAGATAGTCCACACTTTAGATGAGGTCACACAAAATACTAGAATAGAATAATAAATGACTAGTAACTACCTGAATTAATCATGAATTGCAGTATTAATACACATTTATAAAGCATATATTAACATAGTCCCTAACCATTAGTGCATATCTAAATCATTATATATATAAATGCATGAATAATGCACATCTAAATAAATTCTTCATCATTTACTAGCACTTTATAAAGGATGTTATTAATCATCTACAACTCCTTAATAATTGGTTTGTAATATATATATAATACTTAATTTACAAATGGGGAATCCATCATTTGTAAAGTATGAAAACACAATCATGAAACACATAATAGCGCAGCTTATTAATCAAGAATAAAACACTTATAACTGTTGTTAATGAGTGAACAATGCTTTATAAATGATGAATTAAGTGTTTACTCATATTTAACTAATGCTTCATAGTGTGTAGTTATTATAAAGTGTTACCGGGTATTTCTTTAAGCAAGTGAGTGATGCACAGTGGATTTGAAAACTGATGGCTGCAAAGGAGCTGGATCCTAATAAGCAGGCAAAAGAAGACGGCATTTCTCTGTTACATTAGGAAGAACCATTGAAAGCCACCTTGTCCTGTTGTCATATATTCCTTCTTGACATTTCAGCCTTAGCCAGTGAACATGGAAACAGCAGACTAAAAGATGGTGCTTTACAGCAATCACTAATTGGGATGATCACAGTGAATATTGGCTTTACTTTCCTTCAGAGTGGAACATTTTGTAGATACTGGTCATCATTTTCAACCCGTTCTCAACCCCAACTTGTCAAATACTGACACCAACGCACCAAGGCACCCTGTAGCGTATGTATGAGACTCACCGGGCCTTCAGCTAACTCATCTGTGTCATTATTAAACGGTCAGAGCAACTGACATTGTATAAAGTGCGACAAGTCCACAAAGGGCGGGTGGTGGGTTGAGGTAAGATGGGTGAAACAAACAGACTTTCCCCTAGGGGACCACTGTTCGTGTCTCGTGTGAAACCAAAGTCAGCGTTGACTTATTTTCCTGTAGTTTTGTTACTTAACTTCTCTACTTAACCAACACCAGTTACGTAAAACAAACAGACCATTTTATGTAACAAACATACTTATTTTCACCCAAACCACAATATTTTTCTTAAACCTAACCTAGTTTTTTTTTTGTGTAAGTAAACCTAAAAGCTGAGGTAAAACTAACCTGGAAGTTCTTTTGAAAAGACACTTTTCATTTAATGAGCGGAAACTGCCATCCCTGATACATTCAAAACACTAGAGGGGAACGTAGAGCTTCCATGTTTTAAGCGTAAGGCCACTGACCAAGCGTCAGTATTTGACTCGTTGGGAGTGAGAATGTGTTGTCCATCAACAGGAACGGGGTACAAAACATTTCGGGTAACGGATCCAGCCAATTTAGAGTGAGACAATATCACATTTGCCGAACAGTGGACATTGTTGCCATGAGTAAGTACGTTTTCTTGGAAAAAGGAAGGAGGTATTTTCAAGAATCTTGATCCTGGTGTTTTTACCTCCAGAGTGACTTCTTTCCAGTCAAAACAATCTGAACCACATAGGGAAACACTCCGCATTTCAAAGTGTGCATTTCCATAAGTGCTATAGCCCTCAGGGTAGTCTCACCCTTACTCATAATGTATATTATTTCACAAATAGATGTGTTTATGTGAATACATGAAGGACGAAGTCATGTAATAGACGTGTGCAGTACCTGTGCAGACTCTGTGCTGCTCTGGGCTGTGATGGAGATGTAGGGCTTGGAGGCTGTGGAGCAGGTGGAAGTTCGGGGCGGCACTGGAGGAGGGGTTTTCTTATAGGTGGTGATGCAAGATGAAACTACAAGAAAATGAGAAAGGGGGAGGTGGTAAAATTCTATACTGCTCATATGACAATGAGATCTGGTCTTCCAATTCTAAACAAGCTCAAGTTACATTTTACTTGCAAGCAATTCAAACTGCAAATGTACTGCAGTGACATTCAGTTAGATGTACACATAATATTGGATCTGAATCCAGCCAGACTGTGATTAGTCCTGTCACGATAACTTCTTTTGTTGGACGATATTGTCCTGGAAATAATTGCGATAAACAATATAATTTTAAAAATATAATTTTAAAACCATTTTATGCCACTGATATAATCATAACATAAGCATAAAAATGAAAGCACACCCATTCAAAGAAAGAATATCTGTGCAATGCCCAAGTTTTATGATGGTGGCGAAAACCCTGCTGTTTATTCTGGCTCAACTTAAAAAGACCAAGGTCATGTCCATATATCGTACGATAAGTCGCTAACATAAAAATGATTGAGGTTATGTCCACATATCGTACGATAAGTCGCTAACATAAAAATGATTGAGGTCATGTCCACATATCGTACGATAAGTCGCTAACATAAAAATTATTGAGGTCATGTCCACATATCGTACGATAAGTCGCCACCATAAACATGATTGAGGTCAAGTCCACATATTGTACAGAAGTTACTAACGTATAAAAGATATAAGGACATGATTTTGATCGTTTCAATCGTATCGACTATGTAAGTATTGTGACAGACCCAACTGTGATTTCTTAATGTGTCATTAGCTCTGAACTAAACAAGGTTTAACAAGGTTACTACTTTGATGGTGTGACTCTAAGGTGATGCTCTGGAACATTTGTTCACACACAAAAAAACGACCAATGTTTATGTTTTCCTTGCAATGGTGGTTGTATAAATAATGACTCTCATTATGAATAATGTTGTTAGTTGGGTGATTGGTTTTGACATTGAAGACAGCAGTTCATATCACATAGCAACAATATATATATATATATATATATATATATATATATATATATATATATATATATATATATATATATATATACAGTGCTGTGAAAAAGTATTTGCCCCCTTCCTGGTTTCTTATTTTTTTGCATATTTGTCACACTTAAATGTTTCAGATCATCAAAATAATTTTAATATTAGACAAAGATAACCCGAGTAAATACAAAATGCTGTTTTTAAATGATGATTTAATTTATTAAGGGAGAAAAGCTATCCAAACCGACTTGGCCCTATGTGAAAAAGTAATTGCCCCCTAAACCTGATAACTGGTTTTGTCACCCTTGGCGGCAACAATTGCAATCCAGCGTTTGCGATAACTGGCAATGAGTCTTTCACATCGCTGTGGAAGAATTTTGGCCCACTCTTCTTTACTGTTGGTATGATGTTGTTTTTATGAAATGCTGTGTCAGTTTTACGCCAGATATAACGGGACGCACACCTTCCAAAAAGTTCAACTTTTGTCTCGTCAGTCCACAGAATATTTACCCAAAAGTCTTGGGGATCATCAAGATGTTTTTTTGCAAATGTGAGACGAGCCTTTGTGTTCTTTTTGGTCAGCAGTGGCTTTCGCCTTGGAACTCTCCCATGGGTGCTATTTCTGCCCAGTCTCTTTCTTATTGTTGAATCATGGACACTGATCTTAACTGAGGCGAGTGAGGCCTGCAGTTCTTTAGATGTTGTTCTGGGGTCTTTCCAGACTGATTCATGTCAGTTACTTTGTTTCTCATCTGTTCTTGAATTTCTTTACATCGCGGCATGATGTGTTGCTTTTAGAGATCTTTTAGCCGACTTCACTTTGTCAGACAGGTTCTATTTAAGTGATTTCTTGATTCAACAGGTCTGGCAGTAATCAGGCCTGGGTGTGGATAGTGAAATTGAACTCAGCTTTCCAAAAAATCACAGTTCATTCATGATTTATCAAGGGGGGGCAATTACTTTTTCACATAGGGCCAAGTAGGTTTGGATAGCTTTTCTCCCTTAATAAAAGAAATCATCATTTGAAAACTGCATTTTGTATTTACTCGGGTTATCTTTGTCAAATATTAAAATTTGTTTGATGATCTGAAACATTTAAGTGTGACAAATATGCAAAAAAATAAGAAACCAGGAAGGGGGCAAATACTTTTTCACAGCACTGTATATATATATATATATATATATATATATATATATATATATATATATATATATATATATATATTCTTAAAGGACCGGTGTGTAGCATTTCATGGGATCTATCAGCTGAAATGCAATATAATATTCATAACTATGTTTTCATTACTGTATACTCACCTGAATTTGAGTAATTTCATAGCTTAAAATTAAGTCCTCCGAATGGAGTCCGCCATGTTGTACAGCCATGTTTCTACAGTAGTCCAGAATTGACAAACCAAACACTTACTCTAGAGCAGAGGTCTTCAACAGGGGTTTTTTTTTCCAAACATGAATCTATCCATTATTTTAATAGTTCAGTATTGTATGCGAGATAACAGGTATGTTTATGCATGGCAGTGGCACTAATAGGCCATCACTCATTTTCGTTTACACATTTATGTTTAAAATAAAAATGTAAATTTGAATAGCTTGTATGCATGATTATCATACAAGGTATGTTTATAAATGGCAGTGGCATGGCCACCTTACTCACTGTACCTTGCACGTTTAAAATAAAAACATGAATATATGAACCTGTGTATTATTTGAATAGCTTAGTATTGAATGCACAATAACAAGGTATGTTTATACATGGCACTAGGCCCAGTTTAATATAAAACAGTTTTATACAATATATTGTATATAGTAGGGGGTCCCTGCTCCATCTCTCTATCAGTTTGGGGGTCCTTGGCCTGAAAAACATTGAAGACCCCTGCTTTAGAGAAAGACTTTCGCATTTCGCAGGAAGAGGAGCATTCTCTGCTCAGGTAGTCACTACTTTTATGTTAAAATAGCAAATAGTTGTTTGCTGCTTTGTTGATGTTCTAAATTCAGAAAAGGATTCTATGAATTCTTTTTGGAACAATAATATGTGCCTTGGAAGGCAATAATAAACTAGAAGAGCATTTGGAGAGCGCAGACCTCCAATCTCCTATCTTGCAATTTTAACAAAAGTGAAACATTTGTGTAACCGCCCCGTTATTATGATCCGTTCCAAAATGTTATGGGTTCTTCCTTGGCCAAAGCTGCACCGAGTTTCATAAAAATTGGGCGAGCAGACTTTACTTAGTCCGACTGATAAGCAAACTAACCGAATCGAAAACATAACCTCCTCGGCGGAGGTAAAGCTGATGCCCTGGTGATAGGAACGTCAGTTTAGAGAACGTTTATATAGTCGTTTTGGGATGGCAGTGACAATCTGTGTAATTGTTTTGGTTGAAGAATTTGTTTGTTCAGCTGAAACTTTAATTATTGGAATCATTCCTGACAGATAAAAAGTTTTGTTTTGTATTTTTACACGCAAACTGCAAAACTATGCATTTTAGGATAAAGTTCCTGCTCGAAGGGGAACTCCACTGATTTTACACATCAAAGTGTTTTTCCAGGTGTCGGGGAGTACTACTGCCTATGTGAAAAAAAGTTGTATAAGCCTTTTGTGTCTCCAGAGGCAGCTGTGTGGGCTGAAGACTACAAGTTTGAAAATGAAAAAGAAAAGTCTGGGGGTGTGGAGATAGAAAGCAGTGAGTTTACCGGACCTGTGTAACCTTGACTTTCTGCGTTGCTACAACGCAGACACTCTTCTTGCTTGCTTCCTGCTCAGCTGTTATTTTTGCCACTTTTCCCACTACACATTTAAGAAAGTTTCCTGTAACAACTGAATCATTGGGAGGATTTCATTAATGACAACTTGGATTGTGTTCTAGTACATCTATTTTGAACAGCCTTCTGTTACCCATAATATTCACACAACCTAAATAGTAAGCTAGTGGACTACATAACTGTGCCCTAGACTGTATTATCCCTCTCTGCTTATCAGAGTGGCTAAGTGCATAGATTGACATCATTTCGACATGACGCCATGACAAATTCATTGTATGTGCAACATACATTGGCAATTATCGGATTCTGATTCTGATTGTTACAGAACATTGCCTTACTCAAGACATAGGATATTTGTAGTGGAGAAGTCTTCTGAACCAATTTTTCAGACCAAGTACTTACATTGGAGTATTTGCCAAGTACTTGATAACACCAGTTTTAACAATGAAATCTTTGTTTTATTTCATCAGATGTTCACCACTTTCTCACTGTAACAAATGAAATAATTAATAATAATACAATTTGTTAATTAATAATGAACCTCTTAACCATGCTATTAGTTAAACAGAAATATGAAAAAAAGAAAAAAAAAGAAAAGCTGAGCAAAACAGCTAGTCACTTAGCTGGTCCACCTTAAAGGTTTGCCCATCTGTGCCTGTGCCAGTGGCGGGCCGTGTGTTTTATACCTGGGCCTTCAGTGCTGTCCTACTACAGTTGAGCCACCTCCTAATAACCTCATTATAACGCCACAGCTAAAGGTTGTTAGGGGTGTAACAATAGTACACGTATTTGTATTGAACTGTTCGGTACGAGGCTCACAGTTCGGTACGCATTACGAATTAAACAATAAAAAACAAAAAGTTTGAATAATACTATCACATTTGGAAAATGCAGAAGCTTAAATTGTGGGAAATATAATGTTCTCTCGGTGGAGCCACTGCGCCCAACATGGCAACCCACCCAACTTAACAGACAACGTGCTGTCACCATGGAAGAACAATATTGTACTCTGGTGAGGCTTGTGTCTTCTGGGAGGCGCACTACGCTACACTAGCTTAGCAGGATCAGATTTAGAGGTGCTGATCCTCATCCCAACCGCTTCACAGTCGGCTGCGAACCAATCCAGTGAGTGCTGGAGGTCACAGCCCGATGAAGACATCAGGACCACATCATCTGCAAACAGCAGTGATGCAATCCTCAGCTCATCGAACTGTAAACACTCCTCCCCACGACTAAGCCTTGATATCCTATCCATGAATACCACAAACAGGATTGGTGACAAAGCGCAGCCCTGGCGGAGGCCACCCTCACCGGAAACGAGTCCAACTTACTGCCGAGAAACCCCGACACAGCTCTCGCTTTAGGCGTACAGGGATTGGATGGCCCCCAGAAGTGGCCCCCTCACCCCATACTCCCGCAGCACCTCCCACATCTCCCGGGGGACCCGATCATACGCCTTCTCCAGGTCCACAAAACACATGCATTCCCAAGCCCCCTCCAGGATCCTTGCGAGAGTGAAGAGCTGGTCCGTTGTTCCACGGCCAGGACGGAATCCGCATTGGTCCTCTTCAATCCAAGGTTTGACTATCGGCCGAACCCTCCTTTCCAGCACCTTGGAGTAGACTTTACCAGGGAGGCTGAGTAGTGTGATACCGCGATAATTGGCACACACCCTCTGGTCCCCCTTTTTGAACAGGGGAACCACCACCCCGGTCTGCCACTCCCTAGGCACCGTCCCAGACCTCCACACAATGTTGAAGAGACGTGTCATCCAAGACAGCCCCTCCACACCCAGTGCCATCAGCATTTCTGGACGGATCTCATCAATCCCTGGGGCTTTGGCACTGTGGAGTTGTTTGACTACCTCAGTGACTTTCACCAGGGAAATTGATGATGCTCCCCCATCAGCCTCCAGTTCTGCCTCTACAGTAGAGGATGTATTAGTCGGATTCAGGAGTTCCTCAAAGTGCTCCTTCCACCGCCGGATTACCCCCTCAGTTGAAGTCAACAGAGTCCCATCCTTACTTTATAGAGCTTGGATGTTTCCCCGTTTCCCTCTCCTGAGGTTCCGGATGGTTTTCCAGAAACACCTTGGTGCCGACCGAAAGTCCTTCTCCATGGCTACTCCGAACTCCTCCCACACCCGCTGCTTTGCCTCCTTCACGGCAGCGGCTGTAGCCCTTCGGGTCTGTCGGTACCTTGCAACTGCCTCAGGAGTCCTCCGGGATAACATATCCCGAAGGCCTCTTTCTTCAGTCGGACGGCTTCCCTGACCACCGGTGTCCACCACGGTGTTCGAGGGTTACCGCTCCTTGAGGCACCTAAGACCTTGAGACCACAGCTCACCGCCGTAGCTTTGGCAATAGAAGCTTTGAACATCGTTTATTCCTGTTTGATGCCCCCAACCTCCACAGGGATGCTAGAAAAGCTCCGCCGGAAGTGTGAGTTGAAGATCTCCCGGACAGGGGCCTCCTCCAGACGTTCCCAGTTTGCCCACACTACCCGTTTGCGCTTACCAGGTCTGTCCAGAGTTTTCCCCCACCCTCTGACCCAACTCACAACCAGATAGTGATCAGTTGACAGCTCCGCCCCTCTCTTCACCCGAGTGTCCAAAACATACGGCCTCAGATCCAATGATATGATAACAAAATCGATCATCGACCTTCGGCCAAGGGTGCTCTGGTACCACGTACACTTATGAACATCCTTATGCTCGAACATGGTGTTTGTTATGGACAATCCATGACTAGCACAGAAGTCCAACAACAAACGACCGCTCGGATTTATATCAGGGAGGCTGTTCCTCGCAATCACGCCTCTCCAGGTATCCCCATCGTTGCCCACGTGCGCGTTGAAATCCCCCAGCAGAACTATGGAGTCCCCCACTGGAGCCCCATACAGGACTCCAGTCAGGGTCTCTAAGAAGGCCGAATACTCTGAACTGTTGTTCGGTGCATATGCACAGACAACAGTCAAAGTTTCCCCCCCATAACCCGCAGGCATAGGGAGGCGACCCTCTCGTCCACCGGGGTAAACTCCGACGTAGCGGCACTCAGCCGGGGATTTGTGAATATCCCCACACCCGCCTGGCGCCTCACACCCTGGGCAACTCCAGAGAAGAAAAGAGTCCAACCCCTATCCAGGAGTACGGTTCCAGAACTAATGCAGTGCGTAGAGGTAAGCCCCACCTGATCTAACTGGTAGCGCTCCACCTCCCGCACAAGCTCCGGCTCCTTCCCCCACAGAGAGGTGACGTTCCACGTCCCCAGAGCCAGCCTTTGCCGCCCGGGTCTGGTCCGTCGAGGTCCCTGGCCTTCACTGCCACCCATGGGGCAGCGCACCCGACCCCAGCGGTGAGCCCACAGGATGGAGAGGAGGGGGGTGCCACGTTGCTGCTTCGGGCTGTGCCCGGCCGGGGTCCGTGGCAAACCCAGCCACCAGGTGCTTACTGTCGGGTCCTCCGACTGGGCCTGGCTCCAGACGTGGGCCCCGGGCTTCCTCCGGGCAGGATCTCCTCGACTCTTCTTTGCTTTTTCATTGGGGTTTTTGAACCATTCTTAGTCTGGCCCTTCGCCTGAGACCAATTTGCAACGGGAGACCCTACCAGGAGCTCTAGGCTCCAGACAACATAGCCCTCAGGGTCATGGGGGCACTCAAAGCTCTCCACCACGTTAAGGATTATTGCAGAAAATAAGCTCTGTGGCAAACACACGTTTATGACACTTAAACATTTAGTTCAGCAAGATAACCTTGACAAATGAACACCACTTTTATGATTTCTGAAGCGGGAATGCAATCAGCAGAAGGAAAAAGCTAACGTTAGGCTATAAAGAAACTACACCATGGCCACATGAGCGTGAGTTTACACAACAACGTCTTGTAGTCTCAATTCGATACTTGTTAGCAATCACCTTTTTTAAGACCCAAGCTTCAAAATTCACTTCTGAAATGAATCTGGCGCTGTTGCATGTAAAGATAATTGAGCACGCTCCATTTGCTGATGAAGTCCCTGAGATGTGGTTGGAAGCTCTTGAAAAAGCTAGGAAACAGACATGTTGGACTACTGTTGCTTTGAAACTGGAGTTTGTCCTCTGCAGGCCCACTGGTGGACCTGTCACTATAAGCATGCACACCACCTACAATACACCCATTTCTTTCTTCCTCCATGCTGCAGTGGAACACAGCAATTTATTTTTTTCCATCTCTATATTTCTTATCTGTGTTCATGCTTCTTATTTAGCCAGCGGCTCCAGGAGATCCAAATATAGACGTGAAATTGCATTTATTCATGCCTGTGTGTTTATAAATAGCATGCAGCTTGAGGCGAAAATAAAGCACCATGTTAGCTACGCAGCTAGCTGCTGATATATCTAAATATCAATGTCCAGCTGAGAAGAAAACAGCGGGAAAAACAATACGCAGCAACATACGGCAGCAAAACACTGTCTCTCACTCCCTCTTTAAGAAATATTAACCCTTTAACAGTCACTACTGAAAAGAGCAAAAGTTAAAACTCTCTGACCTTTTTTGCCATGCTAGTGCTATGGATCCAAGGATGGCAAAGTCAGTCAGTCCACCACTTTGGTCCAGACTGAAATTTCTCAAAAACTATTGGATGGAATGCCATGAAATTTGGTATAGGCATTCATGTCATGTGCAGTAACTGTGCACAGCTTTCTGAAGTCTTGTCATCACAGTCAGGTTTCCAGATTTGGTACCACTGTGCCTTTACAGAGACCAAAACCAACTTTGCTATAGCCAGAGACAGAAGGGTTGCAGGGTGCAGATCGGTTTAACAATTATGTTAAATTAATGATTAAACAAACAAGAATCATGTCCTGACTTCAGTTATATGCTTAACACACAGACATGAGATCCATATACAGTGCCCTCCAGAATTATTGGCACCATTTAGTAAAAATTTGCAAAACGAGATGCGACAAAATTTCTTTATTGTTTATCCTCATGATCTTTCATTCAAAATATTCACAAAAATCTAACCTTTAACTGAAGTAACATAATTGAAAGAAACATTAAATTCTTATCATGAAACAAATGTTTTTCTTAAAAATATATGTGCCACAATTATTGGCACCCCTTCATTTAATATTTTGTGCAGCCTCCCTTTGCCAAGATAACAGCTCTAAGTCTTCTCCTATAATGTGTGATGAGGTTGGTGAACACATGGCACTGTATCTGAGACCATTACTCCATGCAGAATCTCTCCAGATCCTTCGAATTCCGAGGTTGACGCTTGTGTACTCTCCTCTTCAGCTCATCCCACAGATTTTCTATGGGGTTTAGGTCGGGGGACTGTGATGGCCATGGCAAAACCTTTGTTCTGTGGTCGGTGAACCATTTTTGTGTAGATTTTGAGGTGTGCTTCAGATCATTGTCCGGGTGGAAGGTCCAACCACGGCCCATTTTTAGCTTCCTGGCAGAGGCTGTTAGGTTTTCATTTAATATCTGCCGGTATTTGATGGAGTCCATGATAGCATGTATCCTAACAAGATGTCCAGGGCCTTTGGAAGAAAAACAGCCCCACAACATCATACTTTACAGTGGGTATGAGGTGCTTCTCTGTACGCCAAACCCACCTTTGATGTTTGTTGGCCTGTGTCACCTCATATATATACCCCAGAGAAACTGGAAGTCATGGTTGACCACTTAAGAGTTCCTAATCAAACAGGTGAACTTACAAATGTAAAATATGACTGGAATTATACTTCAGTTAGATTTTAATCATGATATTTTCTAGGGGTGCCAATAATTGTGGCACACATGTTTTGGAGAAAAATATTTATTTAATGTCAACATTTTTTTTTTTTTTCAATCATTTTACTTCAATGAAAAGGTAAGATTTTTGTGAATATTTAGGTCCAAGAGGATAAACAGCAAAGACATTTTTTCACAGCCTGTTTTGCTCATATTTACTAAGGGTGCCAATGACTCTGGAGGGCACTGTATATCTGAGCATCGCAGAGAGTAATAGGCAAGTTTCCCAAACTCTTTAAAAAAAGAAGGAAAAACACAAATGTCATCTCATGGTGGGAAGCTGCAATGAAATGCCATGATGAATCAGAGGTACTTGGAGATGGATTCATTACATAATCTTTCCAGGTTCTTGTGAAAAGATTTGTGTAAAGATATTTGATAGTTATTTCTAGTCATTTTGGTGGTTCTTTTTTTTCCAAAAACACACCTGTATCAAAGAATGTAAAGTCATGAACAAAAACGTTCTTGAATATTTTCCTGGCAGGATCACAAGGCCAAAACTGCTTGAATCTCAAATGCAGCTCCTTCGCTCATAAATGACAAGTACCATGCATTCTCACTTTTGCACCACATATCTCAGTGAAATGTGGAGCAAACGAGATTTGTGTACCTATAGAGTAAGGGGCAGGCACTCGTTTATAGCGTGAGTACGTTTTTTTCATGTCCCCCATTGGCCAATGAGCAATTAGATGAAAATAGAACAATTGCGGAATACACATAATTAGTTATTAGCAAAATACAATGGTTTTAAGTAGAAGGCAAAATAGATGAATTCCTAGTTGTTGAATACCTTGATGTGAAGAATTAAGTGAAAACATGAATATTATTGATTAGCTGAATTATATATTAATCAGATCTTATGAGTTATCTTTGACTGGAAATAACGGATAAAACAGTGAGCAGCAAGATAGCCATTGAGCCAAAACGTCATCACCAGTTATATGCATGTATCAAGAATGTGGGCAGGCATGATTACAGAAGAATTTAGATGCTTAACGATGCAATAATAGCTAACTATGATAGCAGGCAACAAAATGAAAGTAAAGAAGCAAAAACTCCAGCACCAGTTAAAACATGACTTACGAGGGATTTAAGGCACACTTAAAGAAGTATGGACAGAGCCTAAACAATCAATTTATTTATATTTAGTGAGCAGGTCAAGACGGAACTCTATATGGACCTGACGTGGGACAGCGATGTTGCTGCTGCAATAAATGCAATTCCACTTAACAGATCACCCAGTGCTCTCAGCTAACAGATGACCAATGCTGCTACTGCAACGTATGTGATTCCGCTAACAGATACCCAATGCTGCTGCAATATATGTGATTCCGCTAACAGATGCCCAATGCTGCTGCAACAAATGTGATTCCACCAACAGATCCCCAATGCTGCTGCTGCAGCATATGTGATTCCACCAACAGATCCACAATGCTGCTGCTGCACCGTATGTGATTCCGCTAACAGATGCCCAATGCTGCAATGCTGCTGCAATAAATGCAATTCCACTTAACAGGTCGTCTAATGGTGCTGCTGCATTGAACGACAGAACAAACCAGGGCTGCTAAGTCAAGACAAAGTACAAAAGGCCGCTTCTGTGGTAGTTCTGCTGCAGAATTTTTTTTCCATGATTTTGCAAAAGGTGAAAACAATACCAGCCACACAATAAGGCGACTGCGAATGAGTACTTAGCCAAGATATAATAGAGTATAATATTTTTTTTAAAAAGCATTCGTTGACTGAATTATTGTGACCAGAGAGGCGTGAAAGTAATGTCGAGGTCAGCTATGATCAGAAAAAAACATGTTATTGAAGAAGACAGTGGGCAGCGACGTAGCTGTGAAGCAAAAACTCCACCACCATATGCATATAGAATCTGAGCAAGGCAAATTTACAGAGCGAGGACTTTTACTGCCATGTGAAAGGTTGCGATGAGGACTTGTGTGGCAGCTAACTGCGTAATGCTGTCGCATAAATCGTGAAGAGGAATGCTCGCATTGAGAAATGCTGACAATTTACTCATAAGTTGTGTTTCATCGTTTGTGTTTCCGATGCTGGCCCCAGACATGAGAGCTTCCGGTGAGGCATCTCACACAATGCAGATTATATCAAATCTGGAGTAGAGGGAGGCCAGAGTCTGAGAACCGCTGACCGTGATATCCTTCAAAAGCCTACGGATGGACATAAGTCGCAAGAATACACCGGCACACAATGGAAGAGACTTGCCGGTGTGCCAACTGACCATGCTTGTTGTGGTTTGTGATGAAGTCAGCAATGAGGAAAAGGCTGACTTTGTTGAATGAGGCCGACGTGATCCTTTTTACAGACTTCAGCTGCGCTGCTATGGATAACTTCTGAGCATGTCATGAATGGGCGTGCCTTTTGGCATTAAGTACTCCCTTTGCTTGATTGAAAATTAAACCATGAAACATAAACATAATACAACTTCACGGTGTACTAAAGTTAAAAGTCCCAAATAACTGTACTTGTAGTAATGTAACACACGTGCCATAGGATGGAGACGGCTACACTAAGGTACAGGTGAGAACCTTACAAGTTTTTTTATTTTTACTATGACAATTTCTGCAAGTTTCACCTAAGAGCCTGACAAGGGCTTTAATGGAACAGGATGTGTGATTGTAGGTTGTGAGGTCATGAAGTTTTAGTATGACAATTAAACACTGCAAACGCTGGATATTCTAGTACCCTGAGGAAACAGAGGGATTAAATGCGTCCTAACTGCGTGTGTCTAATACCCCTGCTTCAAACGAGCCTTATAGATACCCTTGTAGTAGAGGTAGGCTAATTAAGGCCCACCGCTATTATAGAATTTACAGTAATAGCTCTCCCGTTGAACATCGGAACACCAAAAAAATTAAACAATGTTACGGTTTGGACAATGCCTAAAACTACTGACGAAGCAGCCTGACAATATTTGACAATATTGAGAAGACGGTCTGGGTGCAACATACTGAATAAGGTCTTTAGCTTGATTGATGAGCGGCTTGAAGTGGAATGAATGTGGAGCTGATATCATGATTGACAGCCTCTAACAATGACAGCAAGGAAATAATGATCAAGCATGCGTGAGAAGTGAATGGGAGATGTTTACAAAATAAACTACAAACCTAAGCATTCAAGAGTATAGCCTTCCTGACTGAACTTAAGCTAGAGCTTTATTTGCTGTTGCAAATAGGTTAGGAGGCAGCGTTGGTGTACTTTAATCACCCCGAACTCTTCTATGTTGTTATAGATAAATCAAAGTTGTCATTGCCCACATCTGTCTTTAGCCTCCTCCATCTCTGTCTCTGTAATACTTAAGACACAAACTTTGTGTGTTGGCTGGAAGGGTGCCTAAGGGCCAAACAAGGAATATGAGGATAATCCTCATAGAGGGAGGTTTTTACCCTGTGAATTTACCTTCCTGTCTCTGTTAAATCAGTCTTTCACAGTGGTGAGCCGGTCTCCTATGCCTCCACTCGTCCCCAGACAGAGCTGGCCTGTCGTAATTCAAGTGTTTCAGCAGAATGTTTAGGTCGCTTTTGGACAGGGTCAGGGCAGCTCATCACTTGGTTTCTGATGCATCAGCAGTGTGTTAAAGGCTCACAGGGGCCTCATTTGAAAAAGAAGCTTCTTGCTTGTGGAAGTCAGCTTCTAAGACTGACATGTAATGTGTTGACAAACTGCCAGACTGCTTGATTATATGTCAAAGGATAGGCTCAGGTTTTTTTTGGTCTGTATCAAAAGGTGTTGGGGAGTACCACTGCATGTGAAAAAAAGTTGTATGAAGCCTTTTGTGTCCCCAAGGGGAGCTGTGTGAAGTCTGATAAATGTCCTCAAGTGATGTCACTTGAGTCAGCATCGGTTGAGGACCATAGCAGAGGATTGGAATGACTGTCATTTGAGAACTCCTCCAAAGGTGTCCATGCACTGGGTGACACAACCCAACTGATTGATTCCGGTCAGATATCAACTTGATCAAAATTATATCTGAAATGAGAATCTAACTTTAAAACAAGGGATCTCTAGAGATATCTAGAGAACCATTGATCTGATCTACTTCACACTTGGTGATTGTATTGTAGTGTATTGTTGGGGAAACCAAGGATGTGCAGTGTTGAGGTTGGTGCAATTTGGACATAACAAGCTATGTAGCAACACTGGTGAGACTTCAAGGCTCTGCAGACTGAGGTGAGCATGTAATCAGCACAGGTTGACGATCACTGACTGCAGATCACTTTGGCTGCAGAATGCTGGATATACTAACATGACAACCAAACTCTTCTTCACTTCCCTGGAGACAACGAGCGATGAGTGGTTCTCGTCAACGATGTAAGCAGCACTTCTGGGGGCAAAGTAATCAGCTGGCTCCAAACGGGCAGGCACTCTGAATGTATAAGGCCCCAAAGGGGCATGGCCCCTGACAACGCAGCAAGCAGCAATACCGGGAGCCAAGCCATTGGCCCATTGCAATTGGGAACAAGCTCCCAACGGGCATTGCAAATGTATGTTTCAATTTGGCATCATAAAACTGCAGTGTTGCCAGAGTCAAATGTGTGGGACCTGGTCCCTGAACAAGATAGGGTATACTAAGCTCTGAGTTGCGGCTGAGCTTCTCCCCTTGCCCTGATTTCCTTAAGCCTGGGTACTTTTAGTATCACATTGCTTCTCTTCTCGTCAGCCCTCAGCAGTCTCTGAAAACGTTTGCCTGAAACCCACACAAGGGGAAGTGAACTTGGTGACTTAAAATATATGACAAGCATAACTTTTATGGGAAACTACACTATCAAGTATTACATTATGCAAAACCTTTTTTTCTTTTTCTGACCTGCAAGAGTCTCCCAGTATGGGGCATGACCTTGTACCATGGACATCTGTAACAGCTACACTTCCTGGCCTCTCCACTGCTCAGATGCATTTATTTCCAACTTGGCCAAATGCCATTTGCTCAGCTAGCCTGGATGACCATCGGTATCAATGTCAGGTCAATGTCAGCTGTTGTGCCACCTCCATCTGTAAGTTAGTAGTCATCATAAGCCAGCAGTAAAACGTAATGCACATTATAAACAGTTCCATTTTAAATGAATGCTGATGTGTGTAGAACATTGCCGTACTGTTGCTTAGGTTTGGGGGCTCCTATTCATATGGAGCCAGGACAGTGATTTTAGATTTTGGCATTATGAATAAAATGTGGCATTGAAAACAAAATCATTAGACCACGACTTTCAGAACCCACTGGGGCGGTTTGCAGCAGAGTGTGAAGCAGTTAGGATGAGAGTCAGTACCTCGAAGTCTGAGGCCATTGTTTTCTGCCAGAAAAGGGTAGATTGTACCCTCAAGGTTGGGACTGAGTTACTGCCCTAAAAATGGGAGTTCAAGACTCTTGAAGTCTTGTTCATGGGTGAGGGGAAAATGGAGCGTGAGATGGACAGGCGCTTCGGTGCTGTGTCAGCAGTGCTGCGTGCGTTGTACCAGACCGCTCTCAGTTAACCAGTCCATCTACGTTCCGATCCTCACCTATGAGCTTTGGGTAGTGAGCGATAGAATGAGATTAGATTAAACCATTTATTGCCAAGTATGACACACATACAAGGAATTTGACTTGGGGACTGGTGCATAACAATAATCAAGACATAATTGAACAATATTAAAATGTACAATATAATATGGTAACAAGCAAACAGATAACAGTACTTTACACTAGTATATTATAGAAGTGGCAAGTGTATATACGAGCAAAGATAATGAATGGGTGGATTGAAAACAAAACCTGAACTGAAAAAGGAAGTGTTGGCATTGAAACACTTAGCTGAGGTTTCGGTCAAACTAATTGAAATCCTCAGTAAGACATCACAAACTGGGCAGGGTTATCTTTGCACCAGTGGCTGATTTTACAAACCAATAGAAGGCATTGCTCTCCTGTTTTAACCCCCAAAAGACAGCATCTGTAGAGAAATACATTGAAGTGGATGAGAATAACTGCTCATGGATTCAATATAGTTTGGACAGATTTTAAAGGATGGTACTATAAAGACGTTTGATGAATTCAAAAACTCGTCAGTCACATTGAAGATACAGGGTTCGTGTAGGTTTTAATAATTTGTTTATTGGATTAATCCAAATTGGCAGAAATGAGAAAACAACTTTTATTTTCGTTTCGTCCTCTCTGCCGCCAGGAGACTACTTCACCAGAAGAAGAGCCTGCGGCAGCTCCGGGAGACGGACCTTCAGTCAGAGGCTATGGAACAACTTGAATTAAGCCCCAACCTGGGGTTCTGATGTCAGGGGACTGCTCTGCCAGATCAGCAGCATGTTGTGACTCCTGGCGCTGGGGCTGAATTGAAGTTGTTAGTACTGTTATCGAGTCAAGAACTCTGTAGCAACCTCCACAATTTGCACTGAATTAATTAACTGGTTATCATCATTTCCTTTTCAAAGGGTGGTGCACCGAGGTGAATTTAATGCAAGTTAATTCATTTTATATAAATACTCATTGTTTCTGATGGCCCAAAGTAGAGTGCAAGCATTCTACAAAACCTTAAATACAAATGAAGGCATTTACGCTACATTAGCAATGAAGCAAACAGCTTACGCCCTTCAACAAAATCATAGTGAGCTAAATAATTGATGGTGGCCTGCCGGTGGGTTAATCTGATTCCAAAGTGAGAAAATACTAAAATATACACAAAGTCGCCTGTTTATTAGGTGCACCTTGCTAAAGTTAATGTATATTTAGTTGTCTCTCATTGATACAAATGAGGTGAACAGACAAACCTCAGTAAAATACAGTCCAATGAATGAACATCTCTCTGAAACAGTTTCAACTCAAAACTGAGCCTTCATGAAGATAGGATTTACTGCAGAGTTGTTGGACTTACACTGCATTATTTTTAATTGGTGTAAAGAAAAGTTAACTGAGTCTATAAATATACACACTAAAACTATACAGTAGATACTTTTGCCTTGGCCTTTTTGCCTATATCTGATGGTGCACAATGGAGAGAGACTGAAAGGAGTGGTGTTAACTACATTCAGCAAAGGTCAAACATCACTGAGAGAAAGCATTCCAAAAAGGCTTTTTAGAGAGCATTACATGAAGGCTGAAGTTTTTGTCTTGATATGAATATGGATGATGTTATATGGCCCTCAGCAGCTGAATGGAGCTGGTGGGAAAGTTGGATCTGTGAGGAAGCACAAAGAGAGGAGGTGATTAACTGGGTTTATACACAGCTCATCAGCCTGCTCAGCTGCTTTACTCAGACTGACCTGATTTAAGTGGCGTTTTACTGTAGAAACCTCTGACTCTGCCTTTCTCACTCCCTCAGTCATGCTGGTATGCAGTATTTCTTTCCATGTGGTGTATTTTTTTATTCTGGTGTTAGACCATTTTCTTGGGGTACCTCTATCTCTAGGGTGGCCAAACTATGGTGAATTTCTTTGAATAAAATAGAGATTAGTTTAAGCATATTTCTAAGAAAATGCACTTTATGTATATTTCATATCCTAGTTGAAACACTAGATGTCGACTAAATTTAGTAAAATTCTGAACCTCTTGGCATAGAAACAATATTTTACTATTTCTGCCTGTTCTGTTTGTTACATTTTAATATTAGACTTCACACCTTACATTTACATTTACTTTGTAATCTTTTAAGTGGGCGCTAAGGCTATGAACAGAAACCAATATTTGGATGCTTCTGCCTGTTTTAATTTGACTTATTTACATATTTAAACATACCATCATCGGATTTTTAGTGGGCCCTTAGGCCACGTGTTGGGTAGTATTTTTGATAAAAAAATGAATTTTCTATAGCACATGGGGTTTTCTGTTCTAGAAACACTAATTGTATTGCCCTGTAACTGGTTGAAAACTACACATTCACTTTTGTTTGGCCCGTGACATGGCCCACAATCAACATCATTTGGACACCCCTTCTTTTTCAGTCTTTCCTCTTTATTCATTCTCTCTTTAACCACAAACGTCATTTTGCTTTAGCTACGGCTCTCTCAGCTGAGAACTAGAGCAGGAAACCTTTCTTTAAAGTGCATGATGAGACATGCAGGCTCCACTGATTCAGCTCTAATGGACTGCTCTGTCATCACCTAAGTCAAGTTATCCAATATAAAATGACAATATGCTTCAAATTTGGCCTCAGAAAGAAACCCATTTAATTTTTCCAGCGCTTCCTCAAACCTACTCATTTCTTTAAGACATCCTGACGAGTTAGTGACATTCAAGATAAACTTTATCGCATAAATAGATACATTCAGTTTATTTTTGTCTAGCTTTATTGAATTTGATTTGCTGTGTTAATTTCATTTTCTCTTGTATTGTGGAGCAAAATTGAAGTGTAAAAAACAGTTGCCAGGCCAGCAGAGACGGAAAAATGGCAAAGTATAATTTTCAGGGTTTGTTTTTTGTGCAGATTAGACAAACAAGATTTAACTTGTTAATTAGTGAGTTTAGACATTTTTTGTTTGATCTGTACAAAAACCAAACTGTGAAAATGACAGTTGGCGTCTCCTGGACCACATTTTGCTATGATGAATGAAGACCGAAAGTTCCATCATTTACAACCACGAAAAGCAGCTCAGCTTCAGTGCTTTGGACAGTGTTGCACCTGCACACGCGTGCACACACACGCACGCACGCGCGCGCACACACACACACGTATCTCAGCTATTAATGGTGTTGTTTTGTTTTCTATTGATACTGTACATAAAGCTTACACAGAGGGGGGATCAATGAGCAAATTAAAAAAGAACATAATTCTACGATCAGTCATAGACTTATATACTCATAGGCAATACTTAACCAATCAGATTCGACTTTGTCATTTTTGGTTGGGGACTCCATTTTAGTGAACACGCGAGAGTAGCATCAGTCTGAACATTAGCTCTCAGCAAAATCATATATCCCAAAATGACAAACTATACTTTTGAGTTGTTTTTAATATACTTTTATATACTAGTGAGTGTGTGGGTAGTCATGGCCGATGGTGAAAGCACAAGAGGATGTCTGGTGAATTTAATCAATATAACCATTTTTGTTAAGCTTAACAAAAAATCATGATATTGTTCAATATTTAAACGAGAGATCACACCAAACGTGACAGTAATGCATCCAGTGGTGTAAAATGGGGGGGGCATTTCCAGCTTCCTATCCCCCTTCTTCCGGCATCCTTCCTCGGACCACTCCCATCCTCTGACTTTGGCCTTCATTTTGATCTCAACTAAACACCTGTAAAGTTTCTTAACTGCATCTTGCGCAGTTGCTGTTCACAGACAAAAATAGAAACACCTGGCAAAATCCTCAAAACCTCTTCTTTGGTACTTCCTGCTACAGCTGGTATCTCCTGAATCACATTTTGCCATGAGGACTCACACACAGACTCACAAGCTGAAACAATTGAACAAATGTCTTGCTGGGTCATCTGTTGGATAATCTTTTCAGTGAAACTCTCGCGTTTTCTTGCATTCTGGGTTGATACCCATGTTTGATCAAATATACCACAGATGAATATGAGTGAACAAATAAAAAGGAAAATGCCAAATGCAGCTGTTAAAAGTCCTGTGGTGATAATAATGCAGTTGCACAATAGGCCTGAGTGGATGACTCAGTTCAATGGACATTGGACCAACATTTCTCAGCACAATCTCCAGTCATGTGGATGTAGAGCTAACCATCTACTGTACTGTGTTGTGTGACTGCAGAAGATTGTGCGGGTGTGCACATGAGTGAATAGTATATAGACACACATTTGTGCTTATCTACATGTGTGTGTGTGTGTGTGTGTGTGTGTGTGTGTGTGTGTGTGTGTGTCCATTTATCCTCTTGGTTAACTCTACAAGAATTCCCAGAGGAGCAGAGAATGTAGGTCACCTCCAGTTGAGCACTTTGAAAATAAAGGCAACCCTAATACCAAACAGCCGACACAAAGTCCCCCGTGGCATCCACTCTGGCATGTTCTCATCTGAATACCACGCATGAAGACAGCCTTTTTTTGGGTACTTTTACAAGATTATCTCTGTGAGATTTCTGGTTCATTGTTACAGCGCAAGGCAGAGTGCAGTTATGCACGTAACTGCAACCCGGAGCGTTTTTATAATTCTTCTTCCTGTTATGTGTGTAACACAGCAGTACTGTGGCTGATCCAGTGTAGACACAAGACACAAGAGTAAGATTTCTTTTAAAAAGTGACAGGCTTTTTCCCTGTAGTCCAGATTAAGGAGAAGAAAATAACATAATGAGTTTTGAACTGATCCCCGTTAAACCAGTGGCCTACATTGTTTCAAGAGCGATCCTGTTTGTCTTTTTCAACCAGGGATCCTCTGGCTTTGGTGGGCAAGTCTTACAGATTTTCATTCATGCGCAGACATGTTTTGTATTAATTAATTGTTAGCTGTTTAAAAAAAACACTTCCAGTAAAAAAAAACAGTACTTCATTGCTGTCTGCAGGGTCAGGCCTACACACATTTTGTATCTTTTTTTTGCATGTAACAGTTTTTTAATGTGTTTTTTGCAGCTCCTTTTGAGTTTGTAGTAGCTTGTGGTATTAACATTACATATTTCAACATTAGAACTACCATGTCTAGAGTAATGCAGGCGGCAACTGTGACTAACAGTCCATCTCATGGGACTCCTCCGGAAGAAGTCACGTGGAAATGGAGGCCAGATAATTGTCAGCTCTCTTGAGAGAAATGGGGAGCTGATTCATTTGGCTCGTCATGTTATCACAGTACTATTCCCAGACTAAAGCAGCAGAGTGCTTGTTACTCATAATGATTGGCCAATGATGTAACAGCTCAGCAAGTATGACACATGTGAGGATTAATATTGAGCTACAAAACAGAGAATAGGAAAGTTGAGGAAGTCAAAATATAGAGAGTCAGGGTATTTGATCAACTTCTTGAAGGGGTCCCTGACTCAAGACTGGCATTTTACTTAAATCTTGTAAAAGTGAAGTCGAGATGGCAGAAAGTGAAAACTTCCAAAAGGTATGACAAATAAAACGCCAACATTTCTGAAAAAAATGGGTAAATATGTGACTGTGCTCACATCACTGATCACAGGATTTAAAAATGTGGCTGCTACTGAGAAGGACATGAACCTGTTGTCAAACAGTATCTCTGTTGATGTGGAAAGAGTACAGGAGGACGTGCATGTTGGGGTGTATTGTAATTAAATCTGAAACTCTCCAAGGTCTCCACCAACAGCTCCCACTATCAACAGGGGTTTGGACAAGTCCAGATTTACCCAGATGGGGCACCACACTAAAAGGATGCTCCGCTTATTTGACTCTTCATGCATATGTAAACAAACACTTACTGAGCAATTCTTCAGTCCGGTAACAAGCATCATTGTTGTGATATTTAAGCTGAGTTAAATGTACTAATGATAAAATTGTCTTACTGTAACTAAAAAAGTTGAACAGAGAGACGGAAAAGATATATAGATATCTATGGACTGGAGATACAAATGTTGCAATAGCCTGAAGTACCAAGTACACAAGGGCATGCTGAGATCAACAAATAAGATCAATCACCTGGTAGTAACTGCCCTTGTACAGTCTTGAAAAAGAGAAAAAAAGGGACTGAATATAGCGTTAATTCATAACAGGCGTTGCATAACTGAATATCGTTCTGTTATCGTGGACAGATAAAGATCGTTGTCCTGGCCAACGAATATTGTGAACTATAGAGTTTATCTCCATGTGAACCCTTGTATGAAAAGTTTAGACACACTTGTGTTAAAGGGAAAAATTACTGAACGTCCACTCCTGCCTAATTGCCCTACCCGTGCTGCTCTGGATGGTCCTGACGGTGGTGGCAGATGTGCGTGGTGGGGAGGATGGCAGCAGGAGCAGCGGCCTCCCTCCCTCTCCTTCCTCCTCCCCCGAACAGCCCTGGTCAATTGCGCGCACATAGCTGTGGCTCCGCATCCTGAAGCACCCTGGCATTGGCAGGGTGTCCATGGTTTCCATGCTGTCCATGGCAGCCTCCATGGCCTGGGCCTGCATCGCACTGTAGACCTGCTCACACACCTGCTCGATCTGCCCGTTCACCTCCACCTCACTCAGCTGGAGGAGAACAGGGGGGAGGACGACAGAGGGGGAGCAGGCAGAGAGAGAGAGAGAAGAGGGGAGAAACAGAGGGAACAATGAAGAGGATGGACATCAGGGAAACTTCCAGAATATTTTCATTCTATCTGCTTTGCTCATGGTCTGTGAAAACCCCTTTTTAGACCACAGGATCATTTTCAGGTACCACCTTGTATGCAAGGGGCACCCCTTACTGTTAGCTCTGGGTTAGGTCTACCACAAAGGACAAAAATTCCTGCTACAGGGGGCGGGATCAGCCTTTGTCACCGGGGGAGCCTTCCATTATGCTAACGTGTCTCCTCTCCTCCTTCCATTATGCTAACGTGTCTCCTCTCCTCCTTCAATTATGCTAACGTGTCCCCTCTCCTCCGCCATTATGCTAACATGTCTCCTCTCCTCCTTCAATTATGCTAACGTGTCTCCTCTCCTCCTTCCATTATGCTAGCGTGTCTCCTTTCCTCCTTGACTTGTCCTCTTCCTCCCGTCTTAGCTCCTCCCAGCGAGAACATGAGAAAGAGACAGGAGGACGGAGGAGCCGAAGCTGCCAAAATGAGAAATCCTTAGTTCAATAGTGTCTAAACTAGAGGTGTATACATCACGTCACTTCCACGTAGGATACACCCGTGTTTCCTCGCTTCTCCAGGTGCATTTCAGGGATCCTCCATGTTGGGGGAACTAACTCCTTGTCACAGGAGGAGAGAGGACACAAGGAAGCACAAGTTAGCATAATGAAACCCCCTGCTCCCACACGGTGCCACTGGGGTAGAAGTCAGCCCACCTGAGGAGGGCGGAGCCCAGAAAAGGGGATGTGGTGCCACACGGAACTCCGGTTGCTGGTTGCCAAGGAAGTTACCTCTGAAGGAGAACTGAGTATCACTCAAAAAGCTTCTCATACTCAAGAACAACCCTGTTTACCTAACTCTTTCTAGCAGCCCAATTCACTGAAGAGGTGCACCAGTTGGGATTCAGTGCCAAGGGAAAGCAAGGGGCCAAACACCAAGTGTCCGTATTTGACGAGTTGGGAGTGAAAACATGTTGGGCCGGTTATGTTGCACAAACAATCATATCTTTAATATAAAAACTAACTAAGATTGTGGCTCATTGATGTGTTTTTAATTGATTTCGGACAACAATGGAGATCTATGGCACAGAAGATCAAGATATATCAGGCCTTGATACACGTTAGTGGATACATTCAGTGTTGGTTTGGGTCTGCACATGGGATTTGTTGACAAGAAGAAAAATATAGAACACATCCAGACATGTCCTGGAAGTAAGCACTTGTAATATGATGGATGGATTTGTGGAGTTGGAGACATGGAGTGGTGATGCAGTGTGCACAGGCCTGGGCTAAGATTGCATTTCTAACAATGACGGGTGCACTGTTTTTCAACCTGGACTGCATCATGTCAGTGATGTAGTGGTGTCTTCAAAGTTAGTTAGCTAAACACAGTACATCTATCCTTCTGAGCAACAGAGAGGGAAGGGACGTTTTGTTCCTCCAAGACGAAGCTTCTCCTTCAGGCTTGGTGCTGTTTCAGGTTGGGTTCAGACAGAAACCAGCACTGCATGAAAAAATAGAATTACCGCCTTGCGGTCGTCTGCCTTTGCCGACCAATCAAGTTGCAGTTTACAACCATGTCATCACTTCATCATTTTAAGCCAAAAGAGTTTTGTGTGAAGTTCTCATGTTTTTTTGTGAGGTCACGGTGACCTTTGACCTCCAAAATCGAATCGGTTCATCGAGTCCAATTGGATGTTCAATTCAATTTTATGTTCAAACACCATAAACATTATACACTTGAATTTTAATTCCTGTTTAAGTTTTTGACTTATTTGTTGCCGATTTAAAAAGGGTTTACACTTGTTACTAAACTAAAGTTTAAACCAAGGTGCTGGGGTTTGATTTATTAATTTAATATCAAATAACTGTTGAATAAATATCTATGTATTTATTTGTTGCATTTTGTTTTAAAGTTAGGAAGGCAGTATTTAAGAGAAACCTAATGTTGCCTTACACATTCAAAATGTTATCCCGGTCACTTCCACACAGTGAGGCAAACAGCTTATTAATGAAACACTGGGATCTGATTGGTACTCGGTATCGGCCGATAACTATTGCCTCAAAGAGCAAGGCTCAAGTCTGGGAACAGCAAAGTCTACTATGATTACTTGAAAGATTAACATGACTGGCTGCAGCCTTGCTTTACACTGATACACATCAATGGCTATATTTAGGTTGGTGTAGAGTAAATCCCCCTGTCCACAGGTGGATATATGCCATATACTTGTGTACTGTACATGCACCGCTGCAGCTCTGGGCACACCAGAAACTCACCTCAGTTTTTAGAACTCTCTAGAAGTCGCTGAAGAAGCTTTCTCTCAATCCTTTAGACCTTCTGACCCTGAGAATATCATGTTCACATGTAAAAAGCATTGTTTCCATCATGGATTGGTTCATCTTCTACAGATCCTTGGCAACTGAACAAACTCACGACCATGTGGTATAGTCAAATGCTCTAAAACATATGAGCAAGTGGACCTTGAGTTGCGGTTGTTTTGTCAACGACTATCCATATTTTCAAGGTAGTTGAAAAATTACTTCATCGGATTGTGTTGAGGCACAAAACAGGTTTCTCAAAAATGAGGTATGGTGAAATTAATTTTATATAATAAGTAAATATTTAATAAGATCAGTGTTGGAAAACAGTGAACCCGTGAAAGAAAGAAATCCAGCTGGTCATACAGCCAATAGGTTGCATGTGCTTGGAGTCACCTCCCAGATGAACAAATCATACAAGAGAAATAATGGCGTTAAATGAAAGTTTGTTTTCAATGTGGTTGACCACTCCCCACATATTCACATCCTTCCAAGCCTCGGTGTATCTATGGTAACATGACTGGGTGGAGCATCCTGACAACATAAAGGCAGCAGTGTTGGCAACCAACCTGACTGATGGTGCTCATGGCCCTCATGTAGCTTTCATTGCGTGAGCGGTATTGGGGTGAGGACAGCAGCGATTTGGGGTCGAGGAGGGTTTTGGGGTCCAGGGTATCCAGGCTTCTATTGATTGAAACCTCACTCACCGCACGCAGGTAACTGTGGCTCCTGATCTGCAGTTTGGGGGAGTGCTCCGTCGAGATCCTGACCAAAGGGACGACAGGGAAGTAGAGTTATACACAAGGTCAACATCGCAATAGTCTGTTTGGAGCAGCCATGTTGTATAGAGAGCCACATAATTCAAACCGGGTGGTTCTGTGATTCAGTCAGCATACACATCATAATTTGCGGCATTGCGAGTAACGCATTAAATGGTAAATGGACTTCATAAATGGACTTCCGACCACTCAACGCTCTTTAACACTACATGTCATCATTCACACACTGATGACAGGGGACTACCATGACTACCATGCAAGGTACCACCTGCCCATCAGGACTCTAACTAATCATTTATAGCCATTCATACACCGCAGGAACAGCTTGCGGGAGCAATTTTGGGATAAGTGTCTTGCCCAAGGACACATGTAGTAGAGCCGAGGATGGAACCGCCGATCCTCTGATTGAAGGACAACCCTGCTCTACCACTGAGCCAGTCGCCAATCACAAAGTATTGTGTTACAGTACTCAGATGAGGTTTTTTGTTGGTTAGTTTGCAATTCAAATTTATTTTATTTGTTATTTAGTTACGTTTTCAAATAAGCAAGGCGTTAATAAAACATAATGGTGAAATGCAAACGGTGTCTGGAGGATAATGTTCAGTCTGTCAGCCGTGAAGGATGCACAGCTCCAGAACACTGGTGGGTGGCGAGGCGCGTCAAGGAGAACGATGTCAGTGCTACGGCTCACAGTGACGGCTTTCTGCTGTCACTGAGAGGGAAGTTACAGAGCGTGTAGCTGGTTACATGGAGGAGATGCTACCAACACCAACTGTAGAGTCCCCATCTTTCCATAAAATCATTTATAAAATCCCAATGTTATTACTAGTTTGTTTTATCTTATTATCAGTGATGATGTTGATGATAATAATACTAATAAACACTATTTATGTAGTCACTAAACTTACCTTTCAGTTTTATTATATTACCATTTATTTATTTATTCCTCCTCATCCTTCTCCTCCTCCCTCTTCTCCTCGCATACCTGCTCATTCCTCTAGTCACAGCTATTCACACAGTAGGAATATATGACACATTTACAAAAAAATATGTACCACATTCATTCCTCTTATGTTAATGTCTGTATATTTCGTTTGACATCTTTGTCCGTAGAAATCAATTATTATGTTTATTTAGTCCCTAGGAAAACATTTGCATTTTCTTTTGTAGAAATATGACACAAAAAAATCCAACCTTTTTTTATGAAAGTTCCTAAATGATACATATAGATTTGCTGTACTGTAACAATTATAATGTCCTTCTTTAAGCCCTAAGCCTATTTGTAGGCCTCTCCTCGAAAATTGCATACCCATAGTAAAGAGAGTGATTTTCGTCTAAATATAAGGTCTATTTTAATAGTTTTGGTATTTTAGAAAGCTAACACTTGTGAGATTTGTTCAGATTTGTAAATATCAGTATATATGTTACTGGTTAAGAGTACATTAAGATGGCACACAGCACAAATTTAAATCTTTTATCTCTGATTATAAAATAATCCAATTTTGATAAGATATTTTTTTTTAATGTTGTAGTTGAAAGCTCAAACCTCTCCCAGATCATAGCCCAATAGGTTGAGAGTCTCTGCACAATTTTTTCTTTGATAAAGTGAAGCATTCAAGAGCTAGAGAGGTTAAAGTACAGAGATTTCAGCCAAGGTCAACCAAAATGTAATTTTGTTACAGTTGTTCCATTGTAATTTTATAGAGTATATAATTATATATTTCACTTCTTTTATGACTAATAGTGTTCATTTTATCCATATGCAGCAGTTTGGCATCATTTAGAGAGCCTGGATCCTCTCTGAGCCTGTTTATGTCTGTCATCCATGGGATTTTCTCATCTGGCTTCCAGTCCATGTCTCTTTCAGTCAATGGACCCTCCTTAGAAGCGTCTGAGTCCATTCTATTGAACAGACCAATTGTGATTTTGATTGACAGAATCGTTAGCCAGTGAGGATTAAAAACGTGGCGCGTCCCCTGAAACGTGCGTAAAGATTCTCCGAAAATCAAATCCCTTCCCCCACGGCCCCTAGTTAGACAGACCCTTGTTTCTACACGGGGACATTTCAGAGACGCACCGGATAGACGTAGAAATATGTTTGATGGAATTAAGCGGAGATTTACAGCAGAACAACGAAAAGGTAAGGAGCTTTGTATGATTTTGAAGGATATTAAGTTGTTATTACCACACAGTATAGGACTAATTTAAGTCTTGTCATTTTGTTAATTAATCATGGTCATGTTCAAGCAAACTATGTGTAGAATGTGTGGGATTTAATCATTGATTGTGTGTATGTAATTTAGGATGAATACCAATTTTCTTCAGCGCATATTTAGCACTTCTCCCACACACACTTCTATAATGAGCACTCAGCATTTTCGGCCATAACATTATGCATGTAGTTTCTATTACCATGGTCTCTGGAAGCATCAACAATATGATGATATGTTATTAAAGGGAGTGGATAGTATGGAAACCCTGAGAGGCAAGTGAGCAAATATTCTGAGTGTGGTCTAAATTGATGAACAGATGAAAATAGATGAAAACATTTCTGTCAGGTGAAATTTTTCTTTTCAGTATAGTTTTTCCAAGTGTTCATTGTTGTAATACATATTTGGACCTTTTAGCTTTTAGTCTTATTTAGACTCTCTATTGGGTAGAGGTGCAATTTAGCCTATTGTGGCTGGAATGAGTATGACAACAATAAACACTGATTCAGACCAAACAAATAAATAAAGCAAACGCCTGACAAAATTATTTTGAATTGACCTGTTTTTACAGATAAAAAAATAATAAAAGCAAGTAGCAGTAACAAAAAAATATGTATTTATTATTAATAAATAGATTAATAATAGATTAATGAAGTGTGTTTTACAACGTGTTACAGCCCATTAGTCTCTAGAAAAGGGGGGGGGGGGCTATTGTGGGTTGTATTCATATAATGACATAATAGTGCAGTGGTCGCTGCAGAGAGGCTGTCTTCCACACAGCTAGTGTAAATTTCATCTGCACCCGAGGTTGGGATCAGTCCACGTTTTAAATATAAATTAAACGAGCCCTCAGAAGCAGAACTGCTGGCATCCATCTCTCTCTACATGTGTGCTGATTTTAGGACAGCGGAGGCGAGTCCATACATGAACACAGACAGAGAGAGAGAGAGAGAGAGAGAGAGAGAGAGAGAGAGAGAGAGAGAGAGAGAGAGAGAGAGAGAGAGACGGCAGAGCGGTCGTCCCTCGACTACTCACAGTAATTACTCTCACTATTTAGAGAGGTGTGAAAGCTTAATTAGGCAATGGTGATATTTCTGGCTCCCTGCTGTAGATCAGAGTGAAAATCACTCCTCTCTCAGGGGCAGACTCACCGAGCCTACCTTTAGCAGCTGTATCAGGGCCACAAGATTTTACGTTGCTTCACTAACAGAATAAATATTTGAATTTGAGAATAGGATTGGGTTCAGCCCTTTTAGACTGCCAACACACTGTAATGGACATCAAATAAATATTAGTTTCAGGAAAAAATTAAATAAAATTTAAATACAAATTTTGCCACACAACAATGTTTATTTTAACTAACCACTATCAACTTGGAAATACAAGTTTTCAGGTGGCAAAATGAGGCATTACACTGGGTGTATATTGGTTTGCAGGGCTGTGTTTTGACGAGAAGAAAAAAGTAAGAAGAAAAGAGAAAATACAGTAAGTATTGAGGATTACTCAGTTTGTGATATATGACGCTGGGACCACCTCATCCACAACAGTAACTCTGATCAGAGACTAGACGCAGACAGAGAAGAGTTCACGTTGTTTTATCTAGTATTGGCTGATGGTAGCAAAACGGACCAATCGTCACCATATGCATGAATAATAACGCATTCTCTGTATAGTGACAAGGGTTCTGTAGTGCACTAATGGTTATGGATATAACCCCTGTTCTAACCTGAATAACGCTAGGACCCTGGGGAGGCCAAAGGGGGTGCCTGACTACAAATAACAACATAAAAAACTGTATTTATGGAACTATTAGGGAATTTACAACAGGAATAGTACAGGGTCTCTGCAGATACAGACACCTCCACACACTTCTGAAACTTTTGATACATATCTGATGTGAACCTCGGCAGTCAGTTAATGCATACAGTACAAGCTAGCAGCAAAGAGAACATATTTTTTGCCTGCCAGTTTGGCAGCAGTTGGAGGCTACAATGTCAACTTCGGGAGCTCAATGTGCACCGTCCCTTTCAAGAAAGGCTGCTAAATGATAGCTTTGTCCTTTCAAAATGTAGCCTACTAAAATTTCAAAAAAATATATTTGAGCAAAACAAGAAAATAATAATAGAGCCATTCATGTGTATTAGAAACACATGCATGGTAAATAAATATACACCACTTTCACATTTCAGTCTTATTTAAACATGAGACAAGGGTGAGAATATACTGGAAAAGAAATGACTTGTGAGTGGACAAGATGCCGGTTTGAGATCCATGGTTAATATATAGGTGACAAAAAGGACAGAAATAAAATCTTACTGTAGAGTGGTCATCTCAGTCAGTGATGGCTGTGTGGCTTTCAAGTAGCTGGCCCGGCGTGCCTGCATCTTGGGGGAGGGTTTGGGACTCCCGTCAGAGTCCCCGCTGTCATCCTCGGCCATGGCTTTGACGTAGCTTCCGCTCCTCATCCTCCGACAGGGGATGTCGTCCTCCTTCCCCAGCGGGGAGAAGCCGCTCCACTCGTCCTGAGGCACCTGGTGACCGGGTGGAGGGGACAGAGGAACACCGTCAGGGGGATCCACTCCGCTGCTGTCCGAGTCCCAGCCACCAAACTGGCTAACTAAACTGCCCTGATGGTACATGGACGCTAAGAAAACAGAGCTTAACATGCCGCACAACAACAGACGGGTTACACAGCGAGATCGAGCATCCAAAAACAAAGACTAGACTAAACTGATGGCTTGCATTTCTATTAATCCATCACTCTTTTACACACACACACACACACACACACACACACACACACACACACACACACACATCCATTCACAGCTCTCACACTGCTGTGGTGCAGTCTGCTAATTAGCATGGAACAGTACGTGTATGTGCTTTGAGTCTAAAATTTCTCTCTGGCTAATTCATACATCTGCTTTCCAGGACTGTGTCCATACATGAGCACAGGAGGGTGCCTAATGTGTGTGTGTGTGTGTGTGTGTGTGTGTGTGTGTGTGTGTGTGTGTGTGTGTGTGTGAGAGCATTCATGTGCATGGATGTGTGTGTGTGTGTGTACAGTATGTGTCTGCACTGATCTGACCCCGGGGTCTGTTTGTTAATTGAGAAAGACTTGTCATATACGGTCGGATACCGACTGTGCAGTGAACACATGAAGTAAACACATGAAGTAAACACATGAAGTGAACAGACTTACAAATTAACATAAAGATATAGAACCAACACTTACGGAGGTTTGTAGAATCACAAAAATGAGGTAAAGAGATTATACAGGATGTTAATGTTTTTCAGAAGTGACTTATAAGTCTATAAGTCACTTAATTTAACTTAAGTTCACTGAAATCACAAAAAAAAATGTTCCACTTCCCTCTCGTGGGCCTATGGAAGCCCCTAGAGAGGCAAGCGAGAACACATTTGATGATCCATTTTTAAATGTGATCTAAATAGTTTTCTCTACATTTGGATAAAGCTTGAAGGGAAAGAGCCAAAAATATAAAATACCTATGTTTCCTCCTACCTGTAGTGCTATTTATCATGGAACTCAATGATACTCGGCTTGTAGTGTCTCTTTCCAGATATCATGACCCGATTACTCAAGATAATCCACAGATCTTGTTGTGAGCAGTTTGATGTAGGAACTGAATTAGTTCCTACATTAAATTGCTTCAAGCACCACAAGCAGAATGACGTCTAGTTCCAAAATATTGGAGGGAAGGCAGACATCTCTACAGCCGATGTCTCCAACATTCGGCAACTCACACCAAACCATCGATTGATAAACAACACTACAGGTAAGAGGAAACATATGTATTTTTCATTTTGGGTTGAACTGTCACTTTAAAAACATTCCTTCATTATAAATTTTTTGTCTGTGAAACAGGAGGGGAAAAGTTTTGGCAAGTGGTTTATTTTTTTGGGGTCAGGACCAGTGTTGTAATACTCATTTTGGCCACAAGATGCTGAAGCGCACCACCACCCTATGTTCTACATAAGGCTGAAATCATTTTTTTTCCGGGTGAGTTTTAATTTACACAATGTACCAATCGGCTATCGGTCTGATGGCGAATACGCTTTTGGGGGAAACCTTTATTCACAGCCGAAATTTAAATAAGTTATGTCGAAAAATTATTCTGGCAAGACTTTTTTCAGTGAGCAATACATTTTTGTCCCTCACCTTGTTCAAGTGTGAAAAAATAAGGGAACTTAGAAAGATTATCCTGGCAAAACATTTGTTCACTTGTTCTTAATTCAAAAACACAGAAGAGATAACAATTTCAATCAGACCACCATTGATTTACTCTCTCGCCTCTCAGAGCTTCCGTAGCTATCCATTCAGTCAGATTTTTTTTTAAAACACCAACAAAACCATTTTCTATTTGCTTGCAGTTATAATACTGTCCAACAGTCTGAGGTAATAATGTTTAAATGTTGATAGTTATAATTATGTAGAAATGCTACATTAAAACCTCAAAATAAAATAGCAAGACAACAATGAGAGAGCAGTGCAGTAACTCTACACTGTGTGTAGTCTGGTACGTCTCACAGGGGATAGTTCTCACACTCCTCCTGTCTGAAGGAGGAAACAAAATGATACGTAGAGAATACAGCAAGAAAAAGGAAACAATACAGAAACTCATGAGAGGCCTGCGCTTTGAGGACGGTTAATTGATGCAATTGGCTAATAACTACTTTCATATAAAACTGTTCTCTATAAGTTTGACATGGACACCAATTACTTGTCCAAATAAAAAGTAAGAACCATATACGGTACTTTATAAATGTCACAGTACCTCCAATATCAAATGTGAAAAATAGATAATAGCAATACAAGAATATGAAATATGTTAAGTCACATAGTCAATATAGTGTATGGTTAGAAATACCCTATAATAATATTATAGGGATATTATACAGGAGATGAAATTATTAAAAACAAAACAAAAATAATAATGTACTGATTTTTAAATTGTTCATTATGGTCTATTACATGTGTTTCTCCTAACAGTTGAACCAGAAAAGATTAAAAATTATTTATACAGAGTGTCTTGGTTTTGTTTCTTCTTTCCAACATCATGGAAGATAATGACGTCCAAATAACAGAGAGGTGGCTAATAAAACTACAGGCTGCAGCTTTTTCATGCAGTCCTGCGTTACCATAGCTTTCTCTCACCACAGGTGGAACTAATAGCTGTAATGAGACTCGACTCCATTTAGCTGTGTCAATAAGCCATGAAAGAGAGCCAGCAGGCTCAACAACAGAATCCTGGAACTGGCACACCTTCATTGGGATCGGCAGCTATTATTAATGTTATTAAGCTACACCTGTGTGTGACAAGTCCAAATGTAAGGCGAGACAAGGGTCTTTAAATAGGGTGACTGTGGCTAAGTGGAGACCAGGGCCGCCTTTCAATCAGAGGGTCAGCGGTTTGATCCCCGGCCCCTGCTTCACTAGTCTCCTAGTGTCCTTGAGCAAGACACTTAACCCCAAAAAAATTGCTCCCGTAGCTCCCTAACTTAAAGGGTAACTTTGGTGTTTCAACAGTGACAATATTTTCCCATGTTTTTGTGTCTAAGTGACTAATGGGGACAATTAGTTTTGGAGTTTGTCCAGTATCGAGCATGCGGTTCTGCCAAGTGAAGCCGAGAGAGAAAATATATGGCGATATGGCCGAACTCGAGACTTCAAAACGGTAGTCCACAAACCAATGGGTGAAGTCTGTGGTATTGAGTGAGGACGCTGCAGCTCAGGACTATTCCGCACCATCAATGTACGTCCACCAAAAGTGCTTGTTTCCACTTGCAGGCTCAGATTGTTATTATATTTACCGTATATTAGTTTCTGACATTATATAAAGAACCCTACAGAGAAATAAAACCTCTTGCCCTGAAAAGTCTCGTTCGGAAATCTGGCGAGATGCCATGGCATAAAAAAACATTTGGATAACACTAATCTACACTTTCTGTACTCCAACACAACAAACTCTGACAACACTGGCACTCTTCTGTCCAACTATGACTCACATCTTCCAACAACAAGTCACCTCTACTGACATTTCAGAACAAGACCCCTCCATGAGCGAGACTTGGATAGACACAAAAACAAACAGATGAAGCAAAAGGTAAAGAAAAAGGTGTTATTTCTCTGTCGGGTTCTTTCCTTTTAAAATCAATCTCAGCCTCAACAAGGCTGCTGAACTGACACTGATAATAATAATATATGTTAAGCTGTGATCAAGTTACGTTATGTCTGTACATGTAGCATATAGTCGATACATATAACCCCCACCGCAGATCATTAGTTTTAATTAGCATGTTTGTGCGAGCTGGAGCAAATCCCTCAGACTGTAGAGGCCAGTGTGAGAGATTGACAGAAAATGACAGAGACAGACAGACAGCAGGAGGATTGCAACGCCATTCTGACTAATTATATATGAATCAGAGATGGGGAAAGAGGCTGAGCCGATCTGCCCGGGCTCAATCTCTCTCTCTCTCTCTCTCTCTCTCTCTGTGTGTCTCTCTCTCTTCCCTCTGTATGTGTGACGTCAAAGAGACACAAATGAGCAGTTTGGCTATAAAAAGAGAATGCGGGGAAAGGACCAGCTGCAGTGGCATCAGCAGCGCCTCTCACCCACGCACGGGCCTCACTTCCACTGCAGCTCAATGATGGTTCTACTGTAATGGCTGAGGAGTGGAGCGCTGCTTGCTATGGTTTACACTGCCATTCTGATGCTGTCTGTTCAAATGTTTGGGTGCGTTTTGAGGTGTAAGACAACATCTGTCCGCCCGTGTTTTAAGAAATAAGTCACTGAGACATTCTTAGTGGCGGCGTGTGTACAGTACATCCAGAGCATCCACCGTGTGTTTTATATTACAGGCTGTAGATCGTTTCCTTGGCAACGCTCGGCTGTTTTGATGGCTTCAGGCAGCAGCATCAGAAATAACAGGTACAGTGCCGTAACAGCCGCGCTGGCGAGATGCTGAAGATAATAATTTTGCAAAAAAAAAAAAACAGAGCCGAGGGGAGAACGGGGACAGATTTAATGTTGTTGCTTTGACACGACTGATACAGCTCCCTGTGTTCCGTTCGCCACAATCAAAGGCGAAGATATTGTTTGAAAGGGAAATGTAGTTGTTGTTTTTATCCCCTCGGTCGTGGCTTTAATGCTTAGCTTTCTGAATTTGTACTCTCAGGCTCATCTTTGTGCTCCAGGTTTTAAAAAGAAATCCTGAAAACCTCTCTCTGTCTGAAAGCACTGTTTACTGAAATCAAATTCACTAGCAGTCTAATCTGCAGAAACAACCGTCATCTGTGTTGTATTTGGACTAAACTCAATGGGGCTTTTCCACACTCCCTAACTCAACAGTAAATGACTGCATATGTGAGAACATGTCCACATAGCCCCTGTTGTCCTATCTGTGTCCACCTTATCACAGTTTATCAGTGTCTCTAGACATATACAGTGATTGAGGATTATATCACCCACTCCAAATGAAGACGGATTTAACAAATGGATCTCACATGGATGTGACATTTTTTTAAATATTTGTAAAAAAACAAATACAAAATGTCTTTATCTAGATCTTCATTTTGTTAGCTACGGCCAAAAAAATAAGCTCTTTGCTTCACAGACATTCAAAAACGGAACACAAAGTGTGTGCTTTCCCTTTGTGTCCCCGCTCCTGGCATGATTGCAGTATTTTTTAATAATAAATGTCTGGATCACAGTTAATAAATGAGTCACACTGCTGCTTGTTGAGACTGACAGCAGGCAAAGAGATAAAGAGAGTGTGAGCCACTCTCTCTCTCTTGCCCACTCAGGTCTACTGGACCCTGAAATAGACAGCACTTCTGATGATCCATCCCATCAGCTGGGGTCAGAGGAGCGCCAGTATGTGCCTCTCACGCAGTAGCATACATTCAGGTCAAAGAGGGAACCAGTGGTTTTGCTAAAAGATAGAGATGCACAAACTGGGCTTGGGTCTTCTGATACCCTGTAGAAAGCACTTCAATGGATGGACAACCCCCAAAAAACAGCTGTTGTTTATGTCCTCTGAGCTGCTGGAAGGCTTTTAATACGACACATCTGTTCAGAATGTTTTGACGTTTATTGACGGGAAACTTAATGCTGATTAAAAAAGCTGCAAAGCAGACCCACAAGTGAGAACCACAACGTGGTGAGTATAACACCACTTTTTGGACTGATTATACAGCACTTTCTCACTCCCAAGTCGTCAAATACGGCAGCTTGGTCAGTGGCCCTATGCATCAACTGATGACACTCTTAAGTGTCTGTAGTTATGGCGAAGGTAAAGGAGGAAGTCAGGTGGCATTAAAGGAGGATTAAAGGAGGAGGTTGAGGTGGATGGTCGGGTCCACTGTTAGCTCTATCAGCGCTGTTTGCATTGTTAGCACTGTTAGCACTGGTAGCTGTGAGCTGTTGTCTCAGCTGTCGGCGTGTTGAGAGCCGTGTGGAGGCAATAGTACATGCTCTCAATCTGGTATTTAGCACTTTCAATTAACCAAGTTGTTTTCTGTGAAAACAGCTTATTTTGAAAAGACAGTGTATGCATGTAACGAGCTGACATGAGCAAAACTGATGCTAGAGGGGTACCTAGAGCTTATTAAAAACAACAAAGAGCTGACTGGAAAATAAAAGTGATATTACGGTGAATTTCACATTCAATTAGTGAGTCAGTCTGTCAAAAATAAATAGATGAATATTAAATAAATACAAAAATTCTAATAAAGAATAAAACTGCTATTCAGTTGTGTGAATAATTAGTCAAACTTGACCAATATTATTAATAAGATATTTGGCCCAGCCCAGTTTGAAGCATAAGGTCACTGACCATGCTACAGTATTTAATGAGTTGGGAGTGACAGTGCTTGGAAACATGGAGGAAAGTATTGAGTCTGCATTGACAGCAAATAGCATCAAAACCAAATGAAAACAGGAGGAGATCAGTAAGACACAAAGAGAAAACTAGGATTGACAGCCTGTCTCCAATAAAGGCCTGGTTCTCTCTGCAGCTGAGATAAAGATAAGCTCCAGCCAGTATTTTACTATACTATGTGGCATAGTCATTTGAATGTTGACTCTTGTGTTGGTAATGCTAATGTATGTAATACATGTGTGCTGTACAATAATTAGTAATCACACACACACACACACACACACACACACACACACACACACACACACACACACACACACACACACACACACTCAAACAAAAGATAATCCCACACAGCACAGCAAGAAACAAATACAACAAAGAAACAACACCAGCAGGTGCTGGGGAGGCTGTTTAATTTACTACACACTGGAACAAGTCAAACTACATTCCCCATTTGATTTCTCAGTGTTTCCCAGATATAGAGTGTTTTTAGAGTGACCACTGAAACAGATTTAGTCTGTACTGTCAATGGTCAGTATAGAAATGCAGCTCAACCATTGATTGTGCTCGTCTCCCAGAATGCTCCATTTAAGGGTCAAAATGATTTGAAATGGGGGATCATTTTCTTTCTTTCAGTCCTCCATTTGAAGGGTTGGTTCAATACCATTTCATCACATCTGAGCCCAGTATTGAATCCTTTGAAATCCCTCACTGAATACATTTGGTAGTTCAGTTAGAAGTAACTCAAAGTCACAGATTCATTTGACACTTATAATATTATAATAACATTTTGTTTGCTGAGCAACCTAACTATTGTGCACAATATGAATCTGAGATGAACAGAACAGAACAAGTATTGGACACATTGAAATAACAGCTACTTATTTTTACACTATATTTTTCATGAGTGGTGGCAGTCAATACTGTTGAGATTAAACCTCATCGTACTGTGTGATGAGTTTGGTCTGGATTACTGAAACAGACGTAACGAGATCAGCTGAATGATTCACTGACTTTTTGCATGTATCATTGAGGTCTTTTAGAGAGCATTTCCAAATAGATTCATAAAACGTTTGCACATTTTTGTTCAAGTATTTTAAATCGTGCATTGTTTACATCCATGTTGACGAGCTGCATTCTTCATCTTCTTGTTGCATATCTTGGCGTGTTTTGTTGGAACAAAAAAAAGAACACAATGTGGGCTCCTCTATTAAAGGGAATGCTAATAAACCCTATTCAAATTTAGTTGAACTACCACTGAAATGCCAAAAATATCCAAACCTGTCTACCTCCCATATGCAGGAAAACGCCTCCCCAACACTTTGCCCAACACAGAACTTCAAAGGACAGCACAGCACAGCACAGCAAGAAAAGAAAAAAAAAGGAAAGGCGAGATAACTGGTTGAGAGGCAGGAAGGGAAGCACTACTAAATTAAAAATGAAGTCTACAAACAGGAGAGGATGCCGTTCTTCATGGGTTCATGTCATAAACCTAGCATTCAGAGAGTAAGGCTGCTACTGGCTCTGCACTTACTTCTCTCTTCAACTCAAAAGGAGGAAAGAGGTGGAAGAGGAGAAGGAAGAGGGAGGCTCCCCAAACCAAGAGGAAGTAAAAAGGGGGTGGAGGTGGGTTGGAGGGTGGCTGGGGGGGGAAGGAGTTGGATGAGTGGAGGAAAGGTGGGAGGGGTCGGGGGTGGGGGTGGTGGAGGAAAGGGAGGAGGTGGCGGTGGGGTTCTTGGGAGATCAGAGTAGCAGACTGGTGGTGGGGAGCAATGTTCCCTCTAAGGCTGTGGACGCACTACAGCGTTTGTATATCAGCACACGCTAATACATGTTGAGCAGATAATCTCTTTCTGTCATGTATATACTTCTTAGATACTTGGAGACTCAGATTATTGCACGGTTCAATGCCACTGCAGGTTGTTTTCACTTGTGCAAAAGTACCCAAATCTGTGAGGCCTTTATGTGGTTCAAGAGATTAGTCATTCAGTTTTTTTGTTACACTGTTTCTATCAAGGTCTCCGTCTCTTTGATATATCTGACTCCACTAGACAATTCTAGGCAATGTTCCAAATCACTGAGCATGACTTTTTGCATCAATAGCCGTGTTTCCATTCAATCGCGAGCAACTTTTAAAATCCCAGAGGAAGTGGAAGTTGGAGTGTCTTTAGTTTCTGTTTTTGGCATTTACAAAAATGTGATGCAACCAACTGAGTGGGGAGCCGGGGACGGAAATGGTTGAGATTCAGAAATGTATTCCTTTCATCCCTCCCTCATCGTCCTCCTGAACTAAAGACAGGTGAGGGAGGTGTGTGTGCGGAGCCACAGTCCTCTGTAGCTTCGTATCACGCCGAACTTTAAGCCTGCCTATCTTTTAGCTGTCCGATAGAACGCAAAGGATTTGATTGAAATCCCTCTTGTAACTGTGCACCCCTCAACTATTTAATTTCAGACACTTCATTTAAAAATGCAAAAAAGACGTGAATTAGGCATGTTTCCATCAAACTGGTTTGGAGTGAAGAAACACAGTGTAGCTTGGTCAGAAGGCAACGGTATGGGCTACGCTTTACGCATGGCTGTGATCTGCAGGTAAATGGAGTAGAAGAAGAAGTACTAAAATAAGTGCCTTGTTTGAGAGAAAAAAAATTAGAAAGTCTTCAGGAATTTGTTTCAGTTGGTCAAGTTTAATTTACTCTTTCATGTCAGCCAGTATTGGCCATGTTTAATTAAGTTTGGAGACGAAGACAAGCATTCGCACGTTATATATCCGGGAGGATGTCGACAGCAGAAACAGCTCATCAGTCATGTGGGGATAATTTGCTACAGAAGAATTTAGCATTCCATAATCCATGTAACTCTTTTTCGACAAAGGCAAGAAAAGCGAGCATAGAAGCATTTTTGCGCAATTGAGGAAGTTTTGTTGAATTTTGCCGTTGCCTAATGTGACACTTTCAAATGCACATCAAAATATGTGAATGGGAAGACGGCTAATACGATGAAATTATTTGATTTGTCACATATTTAGTAAACATTTTCTGTGTCAAATCTGTCTCTATTGTGTTGTACAGTGTGTTGGTATCTATGCTTTATAACAATGTGATTTCATAACACTAGTTGTCTGAGTGGTCGTTCCAAACGCGTTGACACATTATTTCTTCATTTAAAATACAAAGTAACAGTGGAGACTCATCAGTCCAGTTTTCCATGACATGGGATTATTATTGTGTACCAAGCTAATTGTTCCAAATTATAGTAATAATTGAAAGCACGGTGAAAAGAGACTCTTCATTCAGTTTTGAATCTGCTTTTCTTAGAAAGCTAACGTTGAGGCTCCACAACGTTTTGGGTTTGGTTACTCTATTAACACATCATCCAAAAATATCCTAATTAGAGATAAAATGATTAGATGATTCAATGATTCATTGATTAGTCGTTTTAACAAAAAAAGATCATATAAAACTATTTGGATGAATAATTAAAGCTAGGGTTGGTAATCTTCAAAAAGATTGAGCGTCAATGTTTGCGTAATCTTGCTTGTTTCTCAAGATTACCAAACCTAGCTTTAATCATTTCAGTTTTGTTTGTTTTTCAACAAAAATTACAAATATCCTCAGTTTCCAGCTCCTGAACTGCCAGTATTTGTTTTTTTTTTCATTGGTGTGATTGTAAAATTAAAAATCTTTGGATTTTGTACAGTTGGGTCATACAAAATAAACAATTTGATGACATCACCTTATGCCGCAGGAAATTGTGAAGCGCAATTTGTCAATGTCGTCTGATATTTTGCAAATCAAAGTATTGATTCATGGAAAAACTACTCAGCATAATAGTTAATTAATAACACAAATAATTGTTATTTGCAGCCCTAATGCTAATTAATATAACTACTATCTGCTAAAGATCATTTTAATTTTAATAAATGATTTTGGTACATTTAATGAAACATTTCTAAAATCCAAGGATCTATTGCTGGAATTGAAAGAACCCTGCAAATATATTGTTGCATGTATAAGATATATATATATATATATATATATATATATATATATATATATATATATATATATATTATTTAAAAAAAAAATTCTGGTATTTTATCAGAATGGCTCAAATCGTTCTGTATATTGACGAATGTAAGATGGAGTCATGCCTAAAGCCCTCTTATTACCAGTTCTAGTGTGTCCCCAGCCTTAGCCAGTGACATCCAGTCATGGTTTCCTGCCATGTAAATCTGCAGTTGTCATTCCAGCCAAACACTAAAGCAATACAGTTATGCAGTTTTGTTAGAGAAGACCCTGGACTTTGACCCAGAGCAGCCCACAGAACTGGGATGCACATCCATGGTCTCTTGTAAGGGTTGTCATGTAAAGCTGCATAAAGGGGCTATTCTTTCATCCCCCTTCCACATTCCACCCTAACTATCAATCCCATAACTATCAATCCCATAACAGCAGAGCGAGTGTAGGGCGCTGTCCGTGGTGCTGAAGTAGGAGACAGATTTGTAATTGTGCTTTTTTCTCTCAGTTATATCTTAGATTAATAATATATTGGCAATAGTCTCTAAACTATATAATATGAATACTCAATGATATTGTAGCCTATATACAGTACTTCATATCATAGTGTCACCTTCATGATCAAAGTGACATGTAGTCCGAGAAGACAGAGAGGATCATAGGAACTGTAATAGTAATTGAGTGTCACAATACCAAAATTGTTGCAATACTCTGGATGCCTGGCTGCCTGGAAAATTCCCAGAATACATTTAAAGAGGCAGCGAAATCGTTATTCACTCTGCTCACTGACTGTAAGGGGGCGTCACCGCATCTCCAAAGGGCCTTTCTAGCTCCGTCATAGCAGGTTGTACACAGCTCCTGAATTAAAGTCTGAAGCTGTGTATCAAATCGGATTAAAGTATAGTTTTACCAACTGTGTGATAATACCTAAATCAATAGGAATACTTTAAAAGAAAGCTGTAAAAGTTGTTGATTGACATTGTAACATGTAAGTATGCTTGTTTTATGTATGAGGGTTTGCATGCGCTCGCCCCACCTCCTCTAAATGAATACGTTTAACAGAAGGCTGAAAGTGGCATTGGTACCAGGGCCACCACTAGAGGGGATTGTGCGGTTCCACAGAGGCACACCACATTTGGAAACACTGTGCTGTCAGTAAAGGGATGTAAACATTGGAATGGCTTACCATGTGCAATAAGTGTTGTGTCCTACTGAACATATTCCACTTTTAAGACCCATCTCAAGCAATGCCTTAAGGCAAACTAGAACTATGACTCATTTTAACTTGTAGCACAATGTAGTTTGTCTTTTCTATTTGTCTATTGTATATCCGCATCTGTATACTGTCACCTGTAGTGTTTCTGGTTTTAGTTCATATATCTAAAAACTCAATCAATAAATAATTCTGGGAACTTTTAAAGAAGCAAACATCCAGTGTCCTGAGTTAAATTTGGCATTTGGATGACCTAAAACTGTTACAACTTATCCCTGATAAACTAGTACTTCATGATATAATAAAAAAATGATGCCAGTACAGCAGCTGTGTACGCCTTGGAACTCGTGGCCAAATTTTACAAAACTTTAGAATGGCCACCTGTCCACTCCAGTAATGGATTCCACCGATTGGTTTGCCCTTCTCTAACTGAAGCTGTTATTCAGCATAGTCAGAGAGTGTAGTGTTTGGTAGGACTGAAAACCTGGAGTGTCGCAAGACTGGACACCACTGACTTAAAGGAAACATTGGTGAGGAAAGTAAGTTGTGGAGAAAAGGGAAGCAAAAAGAGGGGGGAGGAGAGTGAATCGACTGGTTTTGGATGGGAGTCGGGGAGGAATTAGTTACCTGTAAGAAATGGCAAGAGCGCTCCTGCTGCTGACTGCCCTTAGATTTGACTAGAGCTCTATCTAGGTTTAGGTTACCGGATCCTGCGCTGGCTCGAAGCTGGTTGTGGCTGCTGTTGTTGGTGTAGACCTCTCTGGCCCTGCTCACCGTTAGGCTTGATGACCATGCCCCTTTCTTCACAAGGGGCCCGTCCACAAGGCCCAGAGACATCAAGGGGCCACTTCCTCCAACGATACCGCCACCGCTGTTATTGCTGCTACCACTAACTGGCACACATGCCGACGACGCTGCATACTTCACATCGTTGTTGCTCCGGGAGGCTTTGAGTGCAGAGTGGTGGTGCGTGTGGCCATGATGTGCGTGGGTGTGGTTGTGTGTGTGCTCATTGAGTGTGCCGTAAGGGTCCATCATGAAGTATTGCTGGGACTGCGAGGAGGAGAGACTGGGGAGGGGAGTCTGATGGAACTTGTCGTGGCTGTTGCCAGGGTACCGGCCCATTGTCATGGCGATGGGCGAGGGGGAAATGGAGGGTGAGGGTGAGGGCGGAGGTTGGTGGTGGTGAGGGTGGTAGAGACACAGCTCCCGTTCCAGGTTGTCATCTGAGCTCCAATACCCGGAGCCTGGAGCAGACGCTGAGCCGTGGAGCTGGTGGTGGTGGTGGTGGTGGCTTCGATGCTTGGGCTCCGCAGATCGACAGCGCTCGCGGCTCTTGCTGCGCTTCCGCTGGCGCACTCCCACCGGTGGAGTCTCACCCTCCGGGCTGGCCCTTGAACCACCACCACCACCTCCTCCTCCACCACCACCACCATTAACACTCCCGTTATTGGCCCCCTTGGAGGACTGTGTGTGGTGTGGCCCCTCCAATGAATGTGACTTGGTGAAGAGTTTTTGGACTGAGTGGACCAGGTGGCGAATTCTCCCTGGGCTGTCATTGTTGTTATGTTGGGCCCCCATTCCCCCACTGTGGGCCAGCACTCCGCGTTTGTACTGCAGTGTGTGGTAGCCATCTCTGGAGAACGATGGCTGACGCTCAAATGGGTCCGCAAAGTTTGCTGGTACCCGGGTGGGCGTTTTGCCCCCATAGCCTCCTCCACCTCCTCCTCCTCCCCCCCCTACATATGGTACCATGGCCATACACTCATCCTTTACCTCAGGATGGTGGGATGAGGAGGTGGAGTGGCACCTCCTTGGGAAGGTTCCGTATGGGACGATGCTGTTGCTGTCAGAGGGGTACGGGATACGCTGAGCGTTGTAGTAGGACAGCTCAGCTTGATGCGGCATGGGAATGGGCACAGGCATGTCATTCTGACTGATTAAATATGGCTTGCGGTCAACATGGTGACCCAGTAGATCGTACGATGGTTCATAGGAGACCACGTGATGGTGACTCCGACTACTGGACAGGCCTTTCATGACAGGGGGAAAGGATGGGTGGATGGAAAGAGGAATGGTATGGATGAGAGATGCCAGGCAGGCCTGTGACCAGAGAAGGGCTGCAGAAGACTGTCCCTGAGAGGAGAGCTGCAGACTCTGGAAGACAGGAAGAGAGAGGAACAACAAGAAACGGTTAATCCAAGTCAACAAGTCAGACAAAAAAACAGTCCATGACAGTGACAAGCCCTGTGGGTTTAATTAAATCATATTAGTGTTGTAGATGTTAAGACCTTTCAACTTTTGACCTTTAATTATAGCATCCTAATATGCCCCACAGTCCTGTATTAATGGAACCAAGGTTTAGCCCCATGCCTCCCTTCAGATTTTGATGATCCTTTTTCGGATAGTCCATGCTTAGCATTTTAGGATCAGTGCACTGCTGCAAAGCACCTTGAGAGCGACTTGGGGTTCGGTGTCTAACTCATGGACACGGACGCAGACGGTAGGATCCGCCAATTTTGTGGTTAAAGGACGATCCTCTCTCCCTCCTGAGCCACAGTCTCCCAAAAAGTAAACCATTTAAGGAAGAACAAACATGTTTGATTTTTAGGGCTGCAATATATCGACATAATATCAGTTTTGTGATACGAGACAAGATAAGGTGTTGGAAATATTACAAGTATTTTTTCAAAACCTAGACATATCACTTCATTTTGATTTCGGATTCATTCATCTCTCAACGCTCTGCTTATTGTGTGAAGGATCGAGTGAGTGGGATGCCAGAATACATTGGGTGAGAGGAAGGTAAACCCTAAACAGGTTGCCAGTCTGTCACGCATTAGCAAAATAACATTCACATTCACACCTACTGGCATTTCACCTAACCCTTGCATTTTTGGGCCGTAGGAGGAAACCAGAGAAACCAGAGCGAAACCACAAACACACATGAAGAACATGCAAACTCCATCAAGAAAAGCTCTGGGATTTGAACCTATGCTGTGCCAGTGATAACCCTATTATGAGTTGAAATCAAACTGCTGTGCGGCATGATGTCAGCAGAATAGAAAATGCACAGTGGTTACAGTTAGTGTGTGGTGGAGGCTGGCAGGCTAAGCCTGAGTGTCCATAGCGTGTTTTTTTCTGAGCGCCAGCATCTTTTCTCAATTGATCCCAATGAGGAGACAGAGTGTACAGCCAATTAGAGAAAGACCGCTGCACCCAGCATCTTTATTTTTCAGAGCACACCATCTTTATTGGTGTGGCTGCTTGGAGCGCTTTTAGTTAAAAATCTCTGAACTGTTCAGAAAAGTATTAATGTTGTCCCTGTCACTCCTTTTCAGGCGACTCTGGAGTTGGTGCTCATCGTGAAAAAACAATGTCAAACAAATAGAGTGCAGACCAATGAGATAATAAAAAGCAGAGGGACGATGCTAGTGTATCATTCAACAGCAGTTAGAGTGGTCATTGAATCAAAACTTACGTGCAGCGGGTGCGCTTTTTTTATTTGCTACATGGACCTTGTTGGCCTGGATTATATCATCACCTTTAATCTCGCCCACAAATGGCCCTCATTGGCTTGGTTATTGACCACAAAAAAGTTGCATAACTTTATTTGTCCCTGCTCTTTAATACAACCAACTGGAAAATTTCCTAAATTAGTATTTAGCGCCCCTGCCGGTGGTAGGACATCAAAACTTCGTCATACCTTAATGAAAGTTAAAACATGTGGTAAACATTGTAAAGTGGTCGCAGTTTGGTTAGGTTTGGGCAAGAAAACTACTTGGTTAGGTTTAAGAAAGTAAACTACTAGATCAAGTTTTGGCAAGAAAACTACCTGGTTGGGTTTAGGAAAGAAAACTATGTATGTTTGTAACATAACTTAAGTTACATACGTCAGTTAAACTATGCCACGTAAGTGAAGTAAATTCAGTATACTACTTAAAATAGTACAAAATAACTCAATGTTGACTTTTGGTTTGGCACAGGACACAAACAGCAGTTTCCTGGTCCTGTGTTTGCTTGACCCATCCATCCACCCGAATCGAATTTCCTACTAGGATTTAGTCACACTTCATACTGGCACCTAATATACTGGCTGCTTGTACGAACGACCTATGGGGTCGTTTTTTGAAGAGGACAGTCTCAAAATTACGATCAACGGAGCAGCAGAATCTAGTCGAGTTGTGTAATGTTGCACTAAACAGGGTGATGACACACACCGTCTAGCATGAGTGTTTCTATTGGTTGGTCGTGCACCTCCACATGGTCAAAGCTGAATACAGGAGAACTCTGATCCACAAGTCTGCTGGAGCTGACTACTTGGATCGGCCTGCTGAAAGTGTAATGTGACCATATCTCATATTATCATCAACTGAAATCCCACACACAAGGGCTCCGAGTGGTCCAGCTGGTAACCAATAACAAGCCGTTGCTTTGGGGCAACACCAAAAGAAAAAGTAGGAAGTTGATTCAAGAACTGGAACCAATAAATCTAAACATAAACACAGGCAGCTGAGGGACGATGAGTAATAAACATGAATGTCCTTTTTCTTTTTCTACTTAGTGGACGAGGCCAATCCATCCAATCAGCTTGCACTTAGTATTAGTGCAGGTAAGAGTTTAGTAAGAAGTCCCCTCACTCGGATCTTATATAACTGTGAGTTCACATCTCAGGCTGCAGGGTTCAGACTGCTCGCGAGGCAGTTTCATCACAGATGAACAGCCATGCAGGGCCACAGTGTTGATGTGTATGCTGCATGGCTGTGAGTGCACTCGCACTCTTGCATTTGCGATGGCCTTGTGGGAAAGGTGGGTGCGTGTGCATGTCTGTGTGAGTTTCGTCTGTCCTACTTGGCCCATGACACCACTGCTTAACACAATCTGACAGCTCCACTGGTAGAAGGGCTGCTAACAAGCTACAGTAACTCCCAGTGAGTGTAGGTAAGCCGCACACACACACACACACACACACACACACCAGTTGATCCTTCCCCCTTGCCCTCTGGAGTTCCATCAGAATAAATCCTACAGATATCACATATTGACTGTGAGTTTTGGTTGCTTGTTCGAAAAGATGTATTTAAAAATAAAACATATAGTCTGTCAAATGTCTTTAACACATACAGTATACTGTTATATAGTGGTGTAACGGACCCCTGATCCGTACGGATCCCCCGTCATGGTTCGGCACGCATGTGAACCTCAGATTAATTACACAGATTAACGTTAACCATCACAGACTGAAATAAAGTTTACTGACGATCGTTATCCACTAATATTCAGTAAAATATGAGATCAGGACATCATTTATGCTTTTCTAGTCGCTGATCTCTGATAATGTTACATTGTAAACATGTAATTGACAGGAAGGAGAGCTAATAATGTTAGCAGCACCGCTAATGATCAATGAACAAAGGTTCTGTTCAGTTACATTATGATGCGTTCAGGCTCTGCTCAGTGAAAATAAGAATTGGGCAAAGGTAAATTATAACGTTATCATGATGTGATTATAAAAAAATCATTAAAACAACTAATGACAAGATTTGTTTTAATCCATAAATATACAATATTTTATTTCCTTATCATTTGAATTGTGTATTTTTATGAAGAAAAAAAACACTATACAAACAAAGTAAAAGGATAACATTTACAATTGTTGATGGTTTACTGACTTCAGAACGCTTGAAATGATCGTTAGGATGGTTGCAAAAAAAACAACAAATAAATTGTCAGGAGCCTTGTAGACCACCTGCTATAATCAAACAACAAAGGGATCTGTATCTGTACATATAGATTATCAATGATCAGCTGTTAGTATCGGCGGCAAAAAAACATGATCAGGGATCTCTAAAAGTTATATTTGCTCCATTTTTTTTCCTTTTGTGCTGATCCGATCTGTGATCCGATCCGTTGCACCACTACTGTTATGTCATCACTGGTTATGTCAAATCGTTACAATACAGTACAAGTTCAGAGAACTGTATTTCAATTTGTAACCATCTAGAGGCGTGGTATTTCTTAGCTGGGGGAAAGTGACTTCCTGAAATATCTGGGAATGCCTGGGAAACCAACAGATACCCCAAAATCCCGTAAAACCACAACATGACGTTTTTAAACTTTGTACTTCGGAGGTACATTTTGCGTCTGTATGAGACGCACCATCGTCATTATAAGCCGGTCAGAGCAACTCACGTAGAGAGAAAGACGTAGACTTTCACCCAGGAGACCACTGTTCGTATCCTCTGTGAGTTTTTACTGAACGAGAGAGTGATGTACGTTCATGTTTGTTGCTGTCAAGGTCACGGCTTAATGTCAGTCAAAAGAGATGCGATAGAGTCCCTGACAACCTTTGTTGCACATGTGTGGGAAAACTATCAATTTATTTATGAATCCTTACTGCTAACAACTTAAACCAAATCGACCAAATGGCCTTATACAGTAAAAACATGGAGGTACAGTAGCATCTATATCATGATTACCCACAGAACTACTACTCACTACTACATTTCTTTTTCATAGAGGACACGAAATATAGAGGCCACAGGCTTTTAGATATATTTCATTCACTGAACTTATATAATGAGGAGTGTAAATGAACATCATTAGTTTCTCTTCTTTCCATTAATGTTGCCTTAGATGTGAAAGAACCCTGGATTAAATACTGGATGTGTGTTCTTTGGACAATTATGGGTTGGGAGTCCTGAATTACTCTGTCTCAATGAAAAGACATTGTACTCACAACACTGTGTCTAAAAATAAAATGCAACTGAATCGAGGGAGGAAGTGATTCCCTTCAAATGATGCGTTAGTGAAGTCAGACATTGCTGTACAAGGACTCAATAACAGGGTCTTAAACACAGCCTTTTTTGTGTACTAGCACCAATATACATCTGATTACATAAAATAGGACTTATAAAAAGGACCGGAGCAAATATAAAGTATGAGTAGATGGAGGGGAGTCAATTAGAATCTGAATGAAGGTATTCCCAGTACTTAAGAGGGAATGATACAATAGATGACCTTCAAGAGTGAGGTGAAAAGATCTCAAGGTAACAATCTCACGTCTGTAAGCAGAGAGCTGGGGCAGGACAAGATTAGCCTAGCCTAGCATGAAAATGGAGGAGAAATGTTAAAACGACTGGAGTTGAGAATGATGGTTCAGATTAAACAAACAACATATATTAGAGTTAAAGATCTTTAAAGGGTTTGGTAGGTGTATTATTGAACTTTAGAGGGCAAACAGTGTCCCAGAGATTATAACTACCAGTAACAATAACAATAATAATACATTATAATGAATAATAATATTAATTATTATATAATATATAATAATAATATATATATAGTATAATAGTATTATTAGCATTATTAGCAGTATTAGCATTGTTGGCATTATTGGCATTATCTTACCATTTTTATCATTAGCATTATTTTTTATTATAATTATTTTAATCATTATTATTATTATTATCATAAATTCAATTTGTATAGGGTTTTTCAAGAACTCAAAGTCATACAAAGTACACGATCCCTCACTGAATTCCCACCAGGAACATGCTCCTCCCCCTAAAACTGCAAATGTTTTTTGTTGTTGTTCTTTCATGTTGAATAACTATTTTGGGCAGCAACTGGATCATAAGTGAAATGATCCTCTATGGGCCCTATTTAAAAGATTTATAGCACATGTTCGAAAGTGCATGGCGTTTTCTGCTTTGCAAGATTGCAATGCGCCAACAGCGCAACCTGACCACAAATCATTTTCAGGGAAAGTTAATTTGCTACTTACACATGCTGGATGTAAAAATGACAACCGTGGCGGTCTGAAACGAGCGCGGTGCGCTGCTTCGTGCCAGCTGTGGGACAGGTCCTCTATTGCAACTAACTATGAGGGAGAATCTAACAAAGCTACAGAAAGAAGACAACCGAAGCCACTTATCAGAATTGGACCAGGCCGTAAACTGCTGTCGTGATGACTATTTTTTTGTTTCCTTGCAGAATGTAGGCTAAGATTTACTTATCGGTTACACAGTGATCTCAGTGAGCAGAACCGGAGATTAGCTATTTATACAACTGACAGTTGAATGTAAATTTCTAGAAGGAGAGGTGAGAAAAGAGAGATTTTATAGATGGGATGGAAAAACAAATGAGAGATTGACGGCTGAACCCCACCCCAACCCGTCTTTTACCACCACCTCCTGCTGCATTTTTCAAAGAGCCATATGTGCCAGGCAGGCTGGGTTGATGCTGTGTGTAGGCGGAAGGAGAAATGAAAATAGGGCTGAGATCAAGTTATTTTAGGCTAAATGGAAGCTGGCGAACAAAAAGCCTTTGAGTCACACTCTGAGGGTGGATACCAGCACCGAAGGCAGACAGGATACGCATTGAATGTATCCAGATTACTTCTACACCGGGGCACACTGCGGCTGATGACGGAAAGATGAAGAACATTGAAAGGTGACAATGGGGACGATGATGAGTCCATATTTTAATGCTTAAAACTTCTTCCAGAAAACTGTTTTCATGAGCGAACCCTTGAGGTGAGACCCAAGGTCTGGTACCCATTCTGACCACCTTAAGACCTAAACGCAACAAGGGCGTAACGATTAAGCGACTACAAACCGCTGAATGCTTGACTGCTAATATTTCCCATAAAATCTATTAATGCCGGCAGCGATGAACACTTTTTGAATAGATTTATGCAGCCAGAGGATCAAATCCCACGATCCTATTGATCCAGAGCAGCTTCTGGCAGTCTGTCTCAGCTCAATTGTTGTATAGCCTAAGCTACTATAAGCCATTTGATCCCAAAAGTTTGGAATCACGTGCCACAAAAGTTTGATTGGGTACAATCAGATTCTGTATGTTTGAATGCTCTTTTCAAGCTTTTAGGTTATAGAAAGTCCTCTATAAGAATAGATTTTGTTTTGTGTCAAGTGTTTGTTCTGTACAAGAAGGAAAAATACAACAATAATTCCACCAGACTGACGACTGAAAGAGACAAAGACATCTGAGCAACAGTTGAATAAGAAGAGAAGAAATCAGCAGTCATTGGTAAAAGAAACTGGAATCAATGTGTGTGGAATACATCAATGTGTGTGGAATACATGGGAACAGCTTCCTACATGGGAACAGCTTCCTGTTCCAGTGTCAAGAGTTTCACAATAAAAGCAGCCTAGAACAAAGTGCAATTAACAGTCAACGTGTTGCTTTAGCAAAGCTCTTCTTCAAACTTCACAATAGAAATAGAAGGTTAGGGTAGGGTTAAACCTCCTGAATCTGAGAGACTCACTCAATATTTAGAGTTCAATAATGATTGAGGGTCACTGAAGCTTTTCTGGACTGGAAAACTAATTCAGCTTCCACATTCCAACAGTATTCTCCCTGTCATGTAGCACGGTGGGGACATTCAAATGAAAGCTTTAATCCTTTGATTCTTCTTATTTGGAGCCAAAACTCTTTCAAAAGTAAATAAAACATTTAGTCTCTGAATTATTTGCTGATAAAAAAATACATTATTGAATGAAAGAAGAAAAATATCAATATAACAGCCGATTCCAAACTTTGGAACGGCAGAGTACCATTGGAAGATTTGCCACTCAGCTGCCATTCCTTAAAATTCTCAGGTTATTGTTCATCAAACAGTCGATAAAATACCTCTACATATCAAATGGGGATATATTGGGTATTTAATTTGCTGCATTCGACAAATCAGACATTCCAGTCTGGCCAATATAAAAGGTTTCTCAATAAATTTTACGGAAAACGTACCTCACAAATATATGGATTATATCACAATATAGATAAGATAAGATAGACTTTATTGTCCCGAAGGAAATTTGTCTTGGACACATACAGTATATAAAATGACACATACAGTAAATGTTATCCATATCACCCACTCCTAATTACTCATCGTGACAACCGCTGCCACTGTGGTCCTCGAGTGGTCATGCATTTAAAAGTAAATTAGCGCTGATTTGAAAGTCTACTACTGATGGTGTGGTAATGTGCTGGTGAGAAGCTGTGAAATCTGAGAAAGCTCAGTTGGCTGCTGAACGGTGTTCTGCTTTCAGAAAAAAAAAAACCACAAGACAAGAAGACATGGCAGCTAACTGATTACAACCTCTAAATTCAACGACAGCATCACTTCCGCTGTAGTTCAATACGTCAACATATCATCATATATTGGCAGACATTTAATGCATCTAGACAACAATAACATAAGCGTTTCAATGACCTACAAAAACAACCCTCATCAAACTCATCAAATACAGTCGCTTGGTCAGAGGCCCCTCAGAGTCTGATTCAGACGCACTGAGGAACCCATTAGTGTCTGTATGAGATGCACAAGGCTCTCAACTAACTCCGATGTAAACCCATCTTCCCCATTTTTAGACGGTCAGAGGAACTCATGTTGACATTAGTGGAAATTGACACATCGTCCAAGAGAAGTCCAAAACTGACGAGTTGGGAGTAAGAATGTGTCGAAATTCTGACAAGAAGCTTTAAAATACAAACACTGACATTACCAAATGCACACAGAGCCCAGATTAGAACACATGTCCGTGTGACTCAGACTATAATTCCGCAGGATTTGGCTTAATGTCAGCTATAATGGCCAGTAGTTATTGACTACACTTAAGAGGACTGCTATTGTCAGCCAGTCATTGTTCAAACATCAATGTGCAGGCTGAGGAAAATCAATACAAAATAGGACCTGTGGTAAAACCATTGAAAAGAGCAGAGGGGGACCCTGATATGATATATATATATTTTTATCTCTCTCTCTCTTCTGGTTTGATACTCTTTTTCCCAAAACCGACCTCTGTGGCTATGGTTATCTCATTGTCTTGTGTCTCTGTGCTTGTCACTAACCAGTTAACAGTTAACCCTCTGGCTAATAGAGAGTCACGCTTTTCCAACATTGCAGCCAAAATGCTATTGTAGTGAACTAGTTTCACTGCAGCAAAGAAGCAGAACAGCCACATTGTGTGTCTTCACTCTGGTCTTCACAGAATCTTTGATTCCCACTGGTCCACACCACCATGACTGGTGGTGGTGAATATTATGCTTACAGGTTCAGTTGGAGTGCAAATGTGACAGACAACTGGCAAACTCTCTTCCCTCTTTTTACTGGTAATTATGCATACATTTTAATATTCATTCATTTAGATGTATATATATAATTTGTATATAATATAATTATATAATTTGTATATAAAAATACCTGGTTAAATGTAAAGTTGTGTTAAACTAAGTCTAAGGTCACCAGGTACTGAGTTGCTGTAGAGATTTTTAACAACCAGTAATATACATTTCTAAAATTGTAAGGAAATTTGCACTTATCCTTATTGAAATGTAATAAAGCTAAAACTGTTATAACCTGACCAATAATAACGTCATAAAATGTCCTGACTGATAATTGCAATGCCAGCGCACCTTAAATGATCCTTCAATATCTGTGAAATGTGGAGCTCACCCAGCTAGTTAATATAAAATCACCAATTTGAATCGACTCCTGTCGTCTTCGGGGTTTCCCGCTCCAGCTGCAGCATAAATCAAACATGGCCACCGTGTGACCATCCGCTGGGAAGGAGACATGTTCAAACAACGTCACATACACAGTCTAATGTGTGTGTGTGTGTGTGTGTGAGATTTCCTCTCCCTTTCCCTTGTCTCTAGTTGAGAAGGATGTGTAACCATGGCAACCACGACAGTATGTGAAACAGACATAAGTGAGTAGCAATCATTATACCTCCTACTTTCCACAGCGCTTAGTACTGTCGTTCCAGTTAGACCCACACGGGTGCACGCACACACACACGCGCACACACACACACACACACACACACACACACACACACACACACACACACACACACACACACACACACTGCATGTATTGTCCTTTGGATGCTAATAATAATTCAAGCAGTACCATAGAAACCACTGTCTGACAGCTTTAGGCAGGAGGGCTTTCCTAACCCAATCTGGATGAGTTTGACTGAATATGAGACGTTATACTGATGCAGATTTTTGGCAGCCCTATGAAGAAGAAAGACTGTCGCTACCTACTGCCCTGTAGTTTAGCTTGTACGAACAATGTGGCCATATTTCGTTCCCAAAAACATTTCAGAGTGACCACATTTGTAGACACACCAACGAAGCATTTTGGAAAACATGTAAAGTTAGCTTGCGTTGTGGGGAATAAAAATGTAGCTGTTGTAATGTTCACGTTTTCTGTAGAACCAGGAGTTAAAACAGGAGTCGCACCATCACTGCCGTAACTTGCCACACTGAATTTATTGCGCAAAGTGAACTGGAGCAGATCCTGAAATTAACACGACCATGTCGAAATCGATTTTGAATCGAGAATCAATTTGGGGTCAAATCACGACTGAATGGTGAGACACTGAAAGAGTCACACCCACTAGTGCCAGCCGTGCACTTTTCCTATATTTGTGTAGGAGTTTGTCAGTCGGTAGCATGGCACTGCAGACCCATGTGGATCATCGAATAGCCAGATTCAGAATAATAGAAAGGCACAGAGTTAGTGCTGCGGTGTCTGCACCGACTGTGACTATCATGTATCAGAAAAACAGGGCCTGCAGTACGAGTGAAACAAACCTCCAGAAGCATCACAAATTGTTATGTAAACCCATTTTCCTCATTATTAGACGGTCTAAGGAACAAACCATCGGAAGTTAGTAAATTTAGCAACTCATAGAATGTCGTTTCTTTCAGAGCTGACGATGGAAGTAGTTAAGGAGTGAGCGACATCAGTTAATCATTTGTGAAACACACCACCGCCACCATTTGCCAGTAAGAAGTGCTCGTAAATCCCTTCTGTGACACAGGAGCATGGCTAACTACTTGTTCACTAAAAGTGGAGGTACTGATGAACCTCGACACTACAGACAGGACCACGCCCACAAAGCAGTTTACAGTGATCTTATCAAACACTGCAGCCAATCAGCATCCCTCTTTCTCAGCTGCCTGTGCTATTTCACTGTGTCGTTACAAACAAGGATATAAACAATAAATCAATATTTCCCGAATGGCGAAACATGTCATAGAGTAACAACAACGTTTCAAGAGAACGTTGTTGTTACATTTTGGTGTAGCTGTGTCAAGTGTAGCCGCCCTTATGTGAATTTTACTTCTTTTTCTGTATAATAGTTTTGTGCAATTAAAGTAAGTTCTGAAGAGTTTCATGTGAGTACTGAGATTAAGCTATTTTGTGCTTGATAATGATAGAAAGTGAAAAATATCTCAGGTAATACTTTGAATACTGTTTTAACGTAAATAAGGTATGCACTCTCTACTCTCCTGTGGATCTCTCCCTACGTCAATTGTTGGATTTTTGTACAAATTCACTGCAGTAGAGTTCTTGCTGAGGAAACAGCGTCACATCACTCGCGATTATTTATCCCCCCTTCAGCTACTCTCAGATATTTATATCACTGCATCTATCAAGGACTCAGCAGTGTGTGCGAAACGTTATGAATGCTGGTGCTGTATATGAAGAAGGCAGGCGAAGGTGAGGTGAAATTTAGAGGGAAGCCATTGTAGCGCGTGCTTTTCACTTGTTGGATCCAGCTCACCTGAAGGACAGGAGAGGAGTTAACTTGCATTATGCAACATTTCTATTTAAACAGTCAATCACTGGCTTTCAATCTGATTCCCAGGTCCCAGTGTCGTACTGGTCAATCTAGTCATCTACTCAAGATCTGGTTTCTCTTAGCTGCAGTTAATGAACCTCCAACCTCATCTGGTTTTCCCTGGTTTCCCAAAATTAATTGTCAATATGTTGGCAGGAAATCTTTACTTAAGAACTGACAATTTGAAGATGAAGCAGTGAGCCATGCAGTCCACCAGAAAAAGTTTTCTTTCTTTTCTTGCTTAAAAATCGGTTGCTTCACTACTAGATCTGTGAGACCGATGCTTCGCAGGTATAATGTTTACCATGTCCATCATCTTAAGTTAGCTAATTAACACTAAACACAAACGCTTTGTTCCAAGTCCACACTACATACTCATTGGTGTCAGCTTCGAAAACTGAAGAAACCTTTTTTTCCCCATGATCCATTATATTGGATCTTCAACCCATTGGGCATGAGTGCCACTCAAGTCATCACTTAAGATTCTGCACTCACCATTGCATTTTATATGAAAAGGTCAGATGATACCAAATAGAAAATTGCACTCAGTAGAGTGCAGATCTCCACCAGGTGTGTCTCCCTGTCCTTTCCCAAACACAGAAGAGGTAAATCTCACTCAATTGTCCCTCCCGGCTCCCATACAGTCAAGATTAGATTAGATTAGATTAGATTTCTTTATTTGTCATTGCATGTTATACAACAAAACTTTGTTTGAACAATCTGTTCTGTTTAGCAGCATAATGACATATAGTAAAAAAAAAAAGAAAAAAAGATGCAGACGAAGATAGCAGAAACAGGGATTCATTCATCTTTCATCGTACCGGACTTTAGTTGATCATAACATATCAGGTATGGAATTAATCTGCAGATGCTCCGTTTCAAATTAGATAAAATCTTTCTATGGATGTTAGTGTTTGAGCCACGACGGACTAGGTTTGGTTTGTTTTTGGCCTAGGCGATTTCCAGAGATGCCTTTTGCTACTGAAGCCGTTAATAACTGATCAGTTGCAGTTAATACCCGCCAGTTATTAGGAGAAAGGAGTCGGTTGTCAATGACGGTATAAAAAGTGTGAATCAACACAACCACAAGACGTTCTTGAGCATAAAGTCATAAATGTACACAAAAATTAAAAGGGTGATGGGACCATTAGTGTGTGAGATTAGCCGTGGACAGACAGACAGTCACACAAAACTGAACGCATGATCCACAGGCTAATGACTGGCTGAGATAAAAAAAAATCCCCAGTCACTAACATGGACTCATAATCAGCATACCTGTTTCCATTCATAAGATCTAGATATCTAACATCCATAGTGAAGTTCAAAGTGAACAATTATGACGACAGATCACAGGAGAGCTTTGCTTTTAAAGTTCCTCATACCAACTCTGAACTGGAGAAGACTTGTTTCCGGTGGACCTTGATACTGGAATTAAATGCAACACAACTTAAGTTGGCCAGCTCTCCAGTACAAAGTCTGTGTAATGTCTGATTGGTGACCCATGTGTGAATAGAGCCGCTCGTTGCCCGGAGAGCGAGTGGGCCAGCGCAAAACTGGAAGAAAACCATCATTCATTCACACAAAGGTCTAACTGGAGAAACAATGAGATTGAGCTCCCTCCCAGAGAAGAGCCTCTGCTGCCAAATCTACCTGTAGAGTGATTTGCTATAACCTGTCATGAACATGTCATTCCTTGAAGCAAGTATTGACTGAACTGTTGAGGAAAGTTGTGAGGATTTCATCCAGCTGGATGGATTTCATGAAGAGACAAAACAGCCATTAATGTCCCATGGAGAGAGGGACAGACTAAGCACTGCTGGAGGCTATCAACAACTCCCTCTCTTCCATTTTCCCATTCGTACGACCCCTGATCGACTGAAGATGCACATACGTCAGAATCTGCGTGGAAAGGATTTTTTTTTCTCTTTCTTTTCGCCCACTGACTGTTATGATTCAACTGAGCCTTTAGAGCAGGGTTGAGAAGAGAAGAGCGTGGGCGAAACCTACTTCTCTCTCTCTCTGCCTCTCTCTCTCAGTACCTGCTTGCCTTCTGCACAGAGCTGCTCTTTCTCTCTCTCTCAGAAATTAAATCCTGGGTTTGTACATCATGCCCGGGAAGCCTACAACATACAGACAGATAGAACGGAACAGCTCAGTGGTGGGATGTGTGAAGGAGGTGGGGACCAAAACGACCAGCTGACTGCGAAAGAAGTGTGAATCATATCTTTAACACCTATCTTCTCCTGTCATATTCCTCACAAACTATGGTAGACTGATTACTTCAGACTGCAGGGATATTTTTTTACAGCATTTCTGCATCAACAAGACAATTCACACTAGAGCAATGTATCTGTCTCAGATGAATTAAGAGGCTGATTGTAGCTCAGGGTTGGTGGACATGTCTATGTTCTGGTCTCAGAGGACTAACTGTAAGCCAGCATTGGCCAATGTACAGACTGGAGAAAACTAAGTGTAGAGACTGTAGAGAAGAATGCAGAATAATGGACAAGGAGCACTGGAGCTGTTCTGGAGGATTGGGATGGAACCTTGCTAACCTTGCGTGTTGGCTTCCACTGCCGTACGGCTAATGTACAGCTGTACACCAACAGCTGCACCTCCAGTCACCACATCACCCTGAGTCCGCTTACAGCTGGGAGATTGACTATTTGGTGATCTGGTGCAGACAAAACAACATAGAGCTCAACGCTCTAAAGACAGTGGAGATGGTTGTGGATTTCTGGAAGTATGCAGCCCAACTTGCCCCATTCACCACGTGTGACTCTCCAGTCAATGCTGTGGAGTCCTTCAGCTTCCTGGACCCAGGACCTGAAGTGGGAGTTGACCATCAGCTCCCTCACCAAAAAAGCATGGAGAAAAGGACGGAGGATGTACTTTCTGTGGCAGCTGAAGAAGTTCAACCTCCCAAAGACAATGACGGTGCACTTTTACGTCGCCATCACCATCTTCACCTCCTTCATCACCTTCTGGTAAGCCGCTGCCACTGCCAAGGACAAGGGCAAACTGCAGCGCATCATTTGCTCTATGGATGGAGAAGATGATTGGTTGATCGCTTGATGACTGGCTGCAATCTACAGTCCCCCCAGGACCTATACGCCAAGAGGAACCCTGAGGTCTCTGGGCCTCATCAACAATGCCAAGGGACCGCCACCCATCAGTGGCCCGAGTGAGGAAAGGCTAGCAGGCTCCTGATAATTCACAGTACCCTCCCAACCAACTAGCCAAAATGGCTAGTTGGTTGGGTAGTGGTTACATCGTGCATTGTTACATTATAGTTATGGGACGTAATGTCATGGATGCCCAGCATATGCAAGCCATAGTCTGTGATATTGCTATCACAGAGTACTGATATAAGAAGTGGTCATTTTGTTTCGCTCTATCACTGACAGAATATTCGCTATCAAAACTAAAGTTTGTTGGCAGGTGGATATTTCTGTATTGGCCCCTAATTTCAGTAAGAACAAAAGAAATTAAATAATCTGATGTAAACAGTTTTTTTTTCAAATATAAAACAACCCCCACATTTTCAAATGGAATATGCAGAAAGAAACATTGTCATATAATCAAAGATCAACCCTGACTCTCAGAGAGTGATGTGTACATGACAGGTACTGTAACATAAAGAGCAATTGTTACTATTAATGGCTGATGATCTCTGGGTTTGAACAATTGCCTGCCAGTATTTATGTTGACCGAATGGGGACAACTGAGAGGGTTACTGTACTCAGGTGTTAGACCTAGGAGAGCATAGGTGGGTGTTTTACTGTTCTCCATTGTTGAAGCTAACCGCAAACAAAAGCATCAGATCGACTGGAGTAATCTAACCTTTGAGTTGGGGTTACACTTTTGCCTATTAAAAATTAAGACTTGAAACCCATGTTCAGGCTGATACCAGCAAGCAAATGGTAAAGCTACCTTTGTTAGTCCAAGTTACTTAACAGTAGAGTTCAGCAGGCACAGCGCTGCTACAGAGCTGTCAGTGCTCTATTACAGAGCAGACTGATCAACACCTTTATCTGCAACAAGCTGCTGGAGAGCTCCAGGGAATTCACGGTTCACCAGAAACACTCAGTGCTTTGCTTCAACTTGGAATCCGCAGGAAACCTGCTGGAAACCCGGCATCTCTGAGGAAAGCCTTGTCTGAATGAATCAAAAGGGTGCTTCGTCCTGGTCTACAGAAGTACTCGTCAAGGGTAAAGTTCATGCGACACGGACATGAATCTTCTCCCTCCGATAATTATACACCACTTTCTGCTGAGTGAGACTCAATTAATGACACCGGAGAAGCCAAACTTGCCTCTGCATAAAGATGGCGGTTATCTCTGTATCACAAACAGTTATGTAATGTACATGTACTGCTCTCTCTTTCACTCATCAAATAGGATGGAGAAGGAGAGAAAAATAAGAAAAACTACAACTAATTAGTTTTTTTTCTGTTTTCTAGAAAGTCAAAAGTGTGTAGTTTTGAATTATTTTTTTTAAGTTTTGAGAATAAGATAGTGTTTATTTCCATGCACACTCACCTCCTTTATATACTCATCATTGTAGAGTTGTCGCTAACTGGAAAGGATTGACATCTCTGTATAACTGGTCTCACATTAACTCCAGTAATCTGGGAAAGGACACAACACACACACATAGATATACATTACATTACAGTCATTTAGCAGATGCTTTTATCCAAAGTGACTTACAATTCAGATTATATCACACCGTAGGCATAGCTACGGGAGTCATTTTTGGGGTTAAGTGTCTTGCTTAAGGACACATCGGCATGCGACTAGCGGAGCCGGGGTCAATCAGTGGATCGAACTGCTGATCCACTGATTGAAGGACTGCCCCACTCTCCACTTAGCCACGGTCGCCTCCTATACAGTTACTACAGAAGGCACATGTGAAATATTGGTTTTCAGTAGATCATGTGAGCTGCATCCTGTCTCCTTATCTTGCACAGCCAGACCTCTGTCTGGTAAGAACAAACCAACATTGGTAAGAGACGAGGTAAGAGCAGCGGTATAAAGTGCCAAGAAGCACGAGTGCTGTGGAAAGATTTAGTGAAATTGATTTCATATATCAAAGTAAATGCTGAATCTGCATCAGGTTGTTGCTAACATCATCAGGTCTCATGCAGCATTTTGTGTACCTGGTTCTGATCGTATGATAAACAATAAAATGCTGTGCCTTGCATTTGTTTGAATATGTTCACAATAGTTTTAGTTCTAATTCATAGTTGAGTTGGGTATATTTCCATATTCTGGTCCGGTGTATGATCTGAAACCACTTTGATTTTGTGCAAACCGGCTGAACCAGCTGTCGGGGGACTTTCCCATGTTCTGGCAAATTAAAAAGTAGACTACATCAGCAAACTGTGCCAATGGCATCAGAGCGCTAAATCCAACTTAAACTGCATTAATGATAATCAATATGACAATCTAATTAACATAATAGTATGTTTGTTTATTTTCTTTATTTGTTTTTCCAAAAATTAGATAATATTTCTTCAGGGAGTGCAGTTAGTGGCAGTGTGTGCTCCAATGTAGCTCCAACAGCTTGACGGAGTAGCAACAGGGGGCGGGGCTTAGCGAAGGGTCGAGTCGGAGTAATATCAGTACCTCCTAAAGCTGTGTGAGACTCTCGAGACATTGATTCTAAAGAATATGTGACGCTAACTTAATAATATTAGATATATGTTAGGACTGTATCAGTATTACTGTAGTAGCTAATATCAAAATGAAAAATGTCTAAACCCTCTGGGGTGGAGCTCTCCACCCTGCTGTGGTGCTGATTAATGTTTTCCTGCTACATTAAATTAGTTATTCTGTGTGTACATGCATTGCCAGGTTTTGTGACTGGATAATGTTTAGCTGTCGAGATAAGATTCTACAGTTTGTTGTCAAACCAGACAACTTGATGGTTACAGTGGTTGTTTGTATGCTGATAAGACATTGCAGCATCAGGTTTGTGGAATGTAAGGAATGAAACATTGCAAAAAAACTGCCACTATAATTACCTTATGGTGAGCACAACGTTTTTCCAAGTATTTCAATCATACTCCAAAAAGTGTTTCTCTCCTTGGCAAATAAGACGGCAATGCATGATGGTAATAAACCACATGAGCAAGCTGTTTTTTTCATTATCTGATCAAAATGAGCACATTCTCTTCTGCGAAAGTGATTAAGAGTGATATTGAAAAGGGAAGATAGAATTCCTTTATAGACCTTACTTCCATTTGCCTTTTAGTATTTGTTCAACGCCTACTGTACCTCTCAGCCTAACAGACGTCTGATTTCCAGTAATGGATTCTGACATCAGTGGAAGGCACAACTAAGCCTCCAACAAGCCTACGAGGCTTCCGCTACAATGCTGTCAACAATTGCGGTTGACAGCAGCACTGCTGACACTGACAAAATCTGTGTATGTAACATGTTGAGCCACAGTAAAGGGCTCAAACAGAGCTGGAAATCTAAGGTGACACATGCATTTTGCATGTGTGAGCTATTTTTACTGTGATGCATGTGGTCTGTACATCACATAAGAGGCTAATTATTGAGCTTAACCTTGTTTGTAAACTGTATTTTATTAAACTAGATGTTACAATGTTTAACTTAATTCTTAGTGTATTATTGGTGTATTTGGAGTAATCAATAGTATTGTATTAATTTATACTTAATGTATAATTTTATTTCTCTGTGTTTATGATCTTTGCAGTTGATTTGCTTTGATCCTACACACAGATAAGATACAGATAAATTAATGATAAAACAAGTTTTATAAATAAGCTCTGTTCTCTGCCCAGTGGCAGCATGTAGACAGAACAACAAGGGGCTAAGAATTGAGCCTTGGGGAAACCCACAAGTCAGAGGGGCCGCAGGAGAGGAGGCATCACTAACCACTAGGGCTGGGTGTCGGTACTCCATACCTTCATGCTATTGACTCGAAAGTCTTGAAACTTCTCCAATCAAGCAATACCTACATTTGATTTTTGGGCCAGATCGAGAAAAAAAGTACTATTTGTAAGTGATAAATGGACTGTACTTGTATAGCGCTTTTCTAGTCTTTCCAACCACTCAAAGCGCTTTCACACTACTTGTCATCATTCACCCATTCACACACCGATGGCAGGGGCTAAGTGCCACCTGCCTATCAGACTATCACATTCATACACCACAGGGGAGCAATTTTTAGGTTAAGTGTCTTGCTCAAGGACACATCGACATGCGACTAGCCGATCCTCTGAAGGACAACCCTGCTCTCCATTTAGCCACAGTCGTCCCTATTTGTATGGATTTGTTCGTAGCCAATCCCCACAAGTGTTCTTCAATTTATTGCTGATTGGTCCACTACCACAGCAGCTACAACCCGTACAACCAGGATTGCCTTGCACACGAAGATAGACATGGCTGGGCTGCTAGAAGCTAACGGTGCTAACAGTGTGAACAGTGCTAGCAATGGCAACAATTGCTGCAACAATTTATGGGATATAAGTTAGCATGGTAATGGAATCATATACTTTCATCATAATGTTCTTAGCCCTTATTCTCTTTCACAATTCATTTTAATTAACCAATTTATTTATTTTCATTTCTGAACAACTTGACACACAGTCAGAGTTAGATTTAAATTATTTTGTTTGTGAAGAAGGACCAACATTGCTAAAAGATCTAGGTGTGGCTTCAGATTGTTGACTACGAGCAGGGTTAATTACAATGTCGATAATTTTGAAAACAGTCAGTTGTGGTTGTGGTTTATTGCAATGGCAACTGCTTTTGATAAATGGAAATTAGTTATTTCAGAATGAGATACAACATCACCATACTGTCCATTAATTTCCATTTCTATTCTGCATTTTCTCTTTATTTCTTAGTTGTTATTTAAACATTGCGTGCTGCAGCATTGGTTTGATCCACCTGCTTTTTGCAGGTGCTATAAAATCTATTAAACTTTACATGTATAGGTATGGTTATTTAGTAAATCATCCGTAGACATGTGTGGTTTTTGGTTACTGCTGTGTGTAGATGCAACGATGAAGGCTTTATGAAAGCTGTCAGCAGAGTTAATATTTGACACTGTGCAAGCAGGAGGTGGAAGGAGGGCCTTAAGAGCAATAGCTTTGTCATCAGAAACATAAGCTAGCCTCACGGAGATTAACACTTTAAATAGTAAAACCAGAGGAAGAGGCATTTTCCACAGTATGTGGAGTGCTGAATTTATACGCATTTGACACCATGCATGTGGATTTCCTAGAGAGCAGTCAGGACTTCTTGAAAATGTTGCTTCTCCATTTTGGAGAAGTTAGTTTGGTGTATCCACCCAGACACACACACCAACAGCAGGTGCTTAATTGTCGACAAATAAGCAATTTCTAACTCTTCTGTTTCACAGATTAACTTGTTAACAGTCTCAGATTTGTCCCGCAACTGATGATGGGAAATGACACCCGGGGGTCCAATTAAGATATTTTTCTCTGGTGGAAACCTGATGAAGTTGTTGCCTGGAAACAGGCTCATTAAGAACGTGCAGCTTTAGCAGACCCAGTGTTTGAATGGCAGACGTGTGTTTAGCCTATCTGGGCCTATGCTGTGGGTGTGATAAAAGGATCAGAGAGCTGCTGCACTTCAAACAAGAAAGCTCCACCATACACAGCTTATTTACATATTAAAGCCATGCTTTGTAATTTTAAAATACACTGTGGGTTTCCGCTTTTATCTACTGCGATGTACAGTATGAATATTACCCACAGTCTGCAATAAAACCTTACGACATGAAACATGAGGCCTATCCTCATTACCAGTGCTCCAAGTTTAAACTGGCTTTCTAGGGAGTTTAAACTTTGCAAGTTGAGTATGCTTAAAGGGGACATAAATGCACTCTCAGGGCTTTTCAACATAAATATGTGTCCCCGCTGTGTCTAGAGACCCCCAAAGAGTTACAGTTTCCTGGGCTGGAATTATTCACAATGACTCGGACAACACAGATGCATAAGACCGTAAACACTAACCAATCAGAGCAGACTGGTTTTTTTTTTTGGGAGGTTGCCTTAAAGAGAGGCACTAAGATGGAGTGTTTCAGAGAGGGTCAATATAGCTATAAACAGGCAGACAGTGTGAGAAAAATAGCCCGTTTTGTATGAACCTGAAAATAAGAATGATGTGTCTACTTTAATTTACAATTGGGACTGCAGTGTTCTTGCTGACAGCTCAACTCAGCTGGACTCAAGTCGATTACTGTTGAACTTAACTGAATATTTGTTGTGTATTACAAAAAAAACTCAAATCAAAACGTCCACTTGGTTTTTCTGATATTCGTTAAGTATCAATTGTGTGAGCCCCTCTCCGGGGAGCCATCACCTTAACGTGGTGGAGAGGTTTGAGTGCCCTCATGACCCTGAGGGCTATGTTGTCTGGAGCCTAAAGCTCCTGGTAGGGTCTCCCATGGCAAATTGGTTTCAGGCGAAGGGCCAGACTAAGAATGGTTCAAAAACCCCAATGAAAGAACGAAGAAGAGTCGAGGAGACCCTGCCTGGAGGAAGCCCGGGGCCCACGTCTGGAGCCAGGCCCAGTCGGAGGGCCCGACAGCGAGCACCTGGTGGCCGGGTTTGCCACGGAGCCCGGCCGGGCACAGCCCGAAGCAGCAACGTGGCACCTCCTTCCTCTCCATCCTGTGGGCTCACCACTTGCGGGAGGAACCGCTGGGGTCGGGTGCGCTGCCCCATGGGTGGCAGTGAAGGCCAGGGATCTCGACGGACCAGACCCGGGCAGCAAAGGCTGGCTCTGGGGACGTGGAACGTCACCTCTCTGTGGGGGAAGGAGCCGGAGCTTGTGCGGGAGGTGGAGCGCTACCAGTTAGATCTGGTGGGGCTTACCTCTACGCACTGCATCGGTTCTGGAACCGTACTCCTGGATAGGGGTTGGACTCTTTTCTTCTCTGGAGTTGCCCAGGGTGTGAGGCGCCAGGCGGGTGTGGGGATACTCACAAATCCCCGGCTGAGTGCCGCTGCGTCGGAGTTTACCCCGGTGGACGAGAGGGTCGCCTCCCTACGCCTGCGGGTTATGGGGGGGAAAACTCTGACTGTTGTCTGTGCATATGCACCGAACAACAGTTCAAAGTATTCGGCCTTCTTAGAGACCCTGACTGGAGTCCTGTATGGGGCTCCAGTGGGGGACTCCATAGTTCTGCTGGGGGATTTCAACACGCACGTGGGCAACGATGGGGATACCTGGAGAGGCGTGATTGTGAGGAACGGCCTCCCTGATCTAAATCCGAGCGGTCGTTTGTTGTTGGACTTCTGTGCTAGTCATGGATTGTCCATGACGAACACCATGTCGAGCATAAGGATGTTCATAAGTGTACGTGGTACCAGAGCACCCTAGGCCGAAGGTTGATGATCGATTTTATTATCGTATCATCGGATCTGAGGCCGTATGTTTTTGACACTCGGGTGAAGAGAGGGGCGGAGCTGTCAACTGATCACCATCTGGTTGTGAGTTGGGTCAGAGGGTGGGGGAAAATTCTGGACAGACCTGGTAAGCCCAAACGGGTAGTGCGGGCAAACTGGGAACGTCTGGAGGAGGCCCCTGTCCGGGAGATCTTCAACTCACACCTCCGGCGGAGCTTTTCTAGCATCCCTGTGGAGGTTGGGGGCATCGAACAGGAATGGACAATGTTCAAAGCTTCTATTGCCAAAGCTACAGCGGTGAGCTGTGGTCTCAAGGTCTTAGGTGCCTCAAGGAGCGGTAACCCTCGAACACCGTGGTGGACACCGGTGGTCAGGGAAGCCGTCCGACTGAAGAAAGAGGCCTTCGGGATATGTTATCCCGGAGGACTCCTGAGGCAGTTGCAAGGTACCGACAGACCCGAAGGGCTACAGCCGCTGCCGTGAAGGAGGCAAAGCAGCGGGTGTGGGAGGAGTTTGGAGTGGCCATGGAGAAGGACTTTTGGTCGGCACCAAGGTGTTTCTGGAAAACCATCCGGAACCTCAGGAGGGGAAAACGGGGAAACATCCAAGCTCTATACAGTAAGGATGGGACTCTGTTGACTTCAACTGAGGGGGTAATCGGGCGGTGGAAGGAGCACTTTGAGGAACTCCTGAATCTGACTAATACGCCCTCTATTGTAGAGGCAGAGCTGGAGGCTGATGGGGTAGCATCATCAATTTCCCTGGTGGAAGTCACTGAGGTAGTCAAACAACTCTGGCAAAGCCCCAGGGATTGATGAGATCCGTCCAGAAATGCTGAAGGCACTGGGTGTGGAGGGACTGTCTTGGATGACACGTCTCTTCAACATTGTGTGGAGGTCTGGGACGGTGCCTAGGGAGTGGCAGACCGGGGTGGTGGTTCCCCTGTTCAAAAAGGGGGACCAGAGGGTGTGTGCCAATTACCGAGGTATCACACTACTCAGCCTCCCTGGTAAAGTCGACTCCAAGGTGCTGGAAAGGAGGGTTCGGCCGATAGTCGAACCTCGGATTGAAGAGGAACAATGCGGAATCCGTCCTGGCCGTGGAACAACGGACCAGCTCTTCACTCTCGCAAGGATCCTGGAAGGGGCTTGGGAATACGGTCATCCGGTCTACATGTGTTTTGTGGACCTGGAGAAGGCGTATGACCGGGTCCCCCGGGAGATGTGGGAGGTGCTGCGGGAGTATGGGGTGAGGGGGCCACTTCTGGGGGCCATCCAATCCCTGTATGCCCAAAGCGAGAGCTGTGTCCGGGTTCTCGGTAGTAAGTCGGACTCATTTCCGGTGAGGGTTGGCCTTCGCCAGGGCTGCGCTTTGTCACCAATCCTGTTTGTGGTATTCATGGACAGGATATCGAGGCGTAGTCGTGGGGAGGAGTGTTTACAGTTCGGTGGGCTGAGGATTGCATCGCTGCTTTTTGCAGATGATGTGGTCCTGATGTCTTCATCGGGCTGTGACCTCCAGCACTCACTGGATCGGTTCGCAGCCGACTGTGAAGCGGTTGGGATGAGGATCAGCACCTCTAAATCTGAGGCCATGGTTCTCAGCAGGAAACCGGTGGATTGCCCACTCCGGGTAGGGAATGAGTCCTTATCCCAAGTGAAGGAGTTCAAGTACCTCAGGGTCTTGTTCGCGAGTGAGGGAACAATGGAACGTGAGATTGGCCGGAGAATCGGAGCAGCTGGGGCGGTATTGCAGTCGCTTTACCGCACCGTTGTGACAAAAAGAGAGCTGAGCCGCAAGGCAAAGCTCTCTATCTACCGGGCAATCTTCGTTCCTACCCTCACCTATGGTCATGTGGACTGGGTCATGACCAAAAGAATTAGATCGCGGGTACAAGCGGCCGAAATGGGTTTCCTCAGGAGGGTGGCTGGCATCTCCCTTAGAGATAGGGTGAGAAGTTCGGTCATCCGTGAGGGACTCGGAGTAGAGCCGCTGCTTCTTTGCGTGGAACGGAGCCAGTTGAGGTGGTTCGGGCATCTGGTGAGGATGCCACCTGGGCGCCTCCCTAGGGAGGTGCTCCAGGCCCGACCAGCTGGGAGGAGACCCCGAGGGAGGCCCAGGACCAGGTGGAGGGACTATATCTCCAAACTGGCCTGGGAGCACCTCGGGATCCCCCAGTCAGAGCTGGCTGATGTGGCCCGGGAAAGGGAAGTTTGGGGTCCCCTGCTGGAGCTGTTGCCCCCGCGACCCGATCCCGGATAAGCGGACGAAGATGAATGAATGAATGAATTGTGTGAGCCTGTAACAGATACACCCAATAACCTCACAAAACTAAATTTGGTGACACCATTTACATTTTTTTGGGCCCTGAATCCCCGCACTGAGAATATTGGGCATATGCTGATACCAAGTCTGAGCTGAGTTTCACCTTAAACTCAAAGGACCAAACTGACCACAACTAAATCATCTCATAGTAAGAGTTAATTTGGTGTCTGGGCATAGTTTGGTCATTTAGTGTATTATTCCTTTAGCTTGTTTCGTTTAAGTTACTGTAGTGTTTATAACATGTTTCGTGTAGGCATCGCGGACCGCTGAGTCCCGTTATACTGTGTATTTTCTGCTGCTGTAACCGTGTTGCCTTAGATCAGTTACTGCTAGTGGATTTGGAGATTGTGATTGTATTACTTTAAAGACCAAAACCACGGCGGGCCGAACCTCAATTCGCCGGCCAATTCCGGGGTGATAAGAAAGCAATATTCGTATTTCACCGCGGTGATAAAGATCTGCTTTGTTTTGGAGATTATTTTGATACTCAATTTATAACCAAACACACTACTGATCGTTCCCAACACAAGTACCATACATATTTAATTTTGGCCTGGCATCAATAGCGTAAGCAGACGTATGTCATTTTACCCGGTGAGCACAAGGTTGCACAACAAATTAAACCACTACCCACAATGGCCTAATCTGACCAGATATATTGAGAGATATTAAAAGGATAATTGCCATGGTAGACAGAAAGGCAAAGTCTCTGACGGTTGACAAACTTCTATCCACTCACTATATTGTATTGCATTTGGATATTTAGTAGTTTTGTTGGTGGGTTGAAGTCCCAATCTTGACATTTTAGTGCAAAGTATTAACGTTAGGGGTGTAATGGTTCACAAAATTCTCGCTTCGGTTCAATACAAAAAAGCAGAAATGTCAAATCCTTGCTGGTGAGAATCTCAAATAGTCTTTAATAATGAAAGGTCGTGTTTGATACTTAAGATCTTCTCTAAAATCTTCCTCTATGAACTCAAACAGACACGTTTCCTGGAAAGTTTTAGAAGTTTTATTTTTCAGACTTAGTTACAGTGCTGCGGGTCTCTCTCTCTCTCTCTCTCTCTCTCACCTCATATTTACTTTAAAATCAACACTTACACACAAAGGTTTACTAGATTATGGGTCCATAAATGTGGTCAACACTCGTCTCTCACTCGTTTTCTCTGTTTCGTTGTTGTATGTTCTCACTCGTAGCTCTGCTGAAGTCTCTGTTGTACTGGAGAGCAATTCATGTTTTGTTCCTTTATAGTTTATGTGTGTTAACTTGTTGTACATAATTGTACAGAACAAAACAAACATTATTAAGAAAAGGAAAGTCCTCCGTTTTGTGTCCGTCCTCTCGAAAGCCGCCAACCGTTACTTTAGACGTTCGCTCCGTAGGTCTGATACCTCCGCTGGACACGCCGCTCACTAATCGCTCCATTAACAGCTGTTTCCTCCGTAATAATGCAGACTTTAACTGAACAACAGCTGCTAGTAAAGACAACAAGGTCAACAACGCCTGTAATCAGTTCTCCAGTCGATCGGTAATCAAGACTGTTGTTGTTTGTGAACATCCGGTCACGTGATAGGAACGTGGCGAATCAGGGAAGGATAGCATGTTACGTTGGGTGGGTTGCCATGTTTAGGCGCAGTGCCTGCACCAATTTCAGTTTTTTTTAAAAAAAACTATTTAATATCATTCAAACGTATTGTTCGGTTTGTAATGTGTACCGAACTGTGAGCCCTGTACCGAACGGTTCAATAAGAATATGTGTATCGTTACACCCCTAATTAACGTATATGGAGGCAGCTTTAAACACCAATAACAATAGTCAGCATGCTAACGATAAGCATTAGCAATTACCGCTCGTGTTTAGCATTTGTGTTAGCGATTAAGATAAAGCTTAAAATCAAAATTGGGGTGACCGTGGCTAAGTGGAGGGCAGGGCTGCCTATCAATCAGAGGGTCGGCGGTTCGATCCCCGGCTCCTGCTCTGCTGGTCTCATGTCAATGTGTCCTTGAGCAAGACACTTAACCCTAAAATTGCTAGCTGCGTCTACGGTGTGTAGATAGATACTGAATTGTAAGTCGCTTTGGATAAAAGCGTCTGCTAAATGACTGTAATGTAAATGACTGTAATCTAATGTAAAAGATTGTAAAGAAAGAAGCTTTCATGAATAGAAATTTCAAAGCAGTCCGGATTCATGTTAAAGTAATGTTCAGGTGGCACTTTTTTATGTTCCGTTATGTTCTGTTATGTAGCATGAAATCATGGTGGAATTAGCTAGCTAGCAGCCCATTAATAAGTACAATTTAACAACTTAATGCTTCAACCACACACACATTGCTATTGCCAGATAATCATTCACTACCACTGATTTGTAATGTGTGGATTGGTTTAATTCCAAGTCAACAGAAAAGAGAGAAATGTCTAGTGCTGTGCTGTGATTGTAATGCTACACTCGTCGTTTCTTGCCCCCCTACCTTCTCCTGCCAATGTTAATTCTTTTTTTTCATGTTCGTTTTTTCCAGGCATGGCAATGACCTTGCCACCAGTGGAAGTTGTTTTTTTGTTTTGTGTCTGAGGCTTGTTACTGTTGTACCACAGAGGCATCTGCTTCAGACAGGGATGCTTTTGGGAGCTAATCATCTCAGTGGCTTGATATGATAATCCATTAAACCATTTTAATCCCTGCCCTCAGCCAAAACATCTTGACACAAAAAAAGATTCAGCTCAACAGCCTGAGACACAAAACAGCCAAAACATTGTCAACTTTTAGCTTACAAGAGGTCATCACTGTGTAGATACAAAAAGGCTGTACAAAAACAACATGAGCAGGACTTCAGTATCCTGCAGGTTATGCAAGAATCTATGCTTTTTTTCTTCTAATAGGCTATATGTACACGGAGGTGGTGACGTACGTCTGGTATAATGTTGGCTAACTTTCTATTAATATAAAAGATGTCATGTAACTTTTACAGTCAATTTAATGGCGTAAAACTAAAGTCTAACTTCTCAACTTTCTCACAGAAAATACTTTTTAATCATTGACTTTAGCTTTGTCGATACCAGAGAAAAGGATGCTAATGTGGTGAATTAGCCGCGCGCTAGCCTTAGCCTCGTTCAGACCATTAGATCTCTCTGTGAACACTGGGCACTGCTGGTTTTTGGGGGGTAGTAAGTTGTTCCTGGAAATTAGTTGTAAAAGTGGTACTCGACTTTTACTTAAGTAAAAATAGCAATACCACAGTGTAAAAAATACTCCATCATTCAAAATCTTAGAGTTAAAGTATAAAATTATTAAAATCAAAATATACTTCAAGTATCAAAAGCAAGAGTACTCGTTATGCAGAATGGCCAATATCCAAATAATATATTATTAAATAGCTTATTATGTATTAGTACATCATAATTATTGATGCATTACTGTACAGAATACAAAACATTAATATTGCAGCTTGTTGTGGTGTGGCAAGTTTTAAATACTCAACTACTCGGCAATAACATATTGTAATTTATTAGTTGATGCAGTAAAAGCACATTCATTTCCATTTTGTTACATTCTCTTCTCAATCACTCACAAAAAAACAGCTCCAGATGATGCATGCTAACTAGCAACTGCGCACACACATATGTATATAACAATTACTATCATTACACACAGAGCAGAGTTAGATATACAGTAACCCAGGGGTTAAGTTAAGTTTTTCAGGCCAAGGACCCCCAAACTGATTGTTTATATTGTATAAAATTGTGTATTATATTAAACTGGGCCTAGTGCCGTGTATAAACATACCTTGTTATTGTGCATTCAATACTAAGCTATTCAAACAATACACAGGTTCATATATTAATGTTTTTATTTTAAACATGTGAGTAGGGTGGCCATGCCACTACCATTCATAAACATACTTTGTATGATAATCATGCATACAAGCTATTCAAATTGACATTTTTATTTTAAACATAAATGTGGAAACAAAAATGAGTGATGGCCTATTAGTACCACTGCCATGCATAAACATACCTGTTATCTTGCATACAATACTGTATTCTCTGCTGGCCTAAACAGAATCACACAGTTATAGCTATTTTATAATTTAATAATTTTTCACAAATACACAACATGTATTATAATTTGTTTTTTGCTCTGTTTTCAGCCTGCAGCTCTGTTTCCAGCACAGCTTGTTTTAAGGAGAGCTGTTATCCAATCAGATTTAGCCTCTATGTCTCTATGTCCGAAGAGAAGTCCAATGCCCGCTAGAGGGCCTTTGCAGTGTAAATGGGGACGATATTGTTGATTGACATAGTCTTCAACCAATCAGATCTTTAGTTTGAAATGTTGGGCGTATTCTTTGACGTGCCAGCGGTACCGAGGTAGCCTCCTAAGTACGTCTGCATTAAAGTGCGCTGTAATTGGTCAGTGGGCGAGCGCGTGACTAATGCGAAATTTAAGGAAGCTGGCAGAAGTTAGTTGGAGTAGAAGAGTTCACATTGAAAGATATGGAAGAAATTATGACATTTTTAGGGTTTTGCTTGGTGCAGTTTATTTATTTTTTTATCTAACTTTGTTTTTTTAACACTCAATGGCTGAAGGAGGAGGAGAAACGGATTTAGTCGAGGGTGTTCCTGGCTGACAGCGTCGCACATTTTTTGGCTGGGAATGTGTTTCATTTTAACTGAGCGTCTTGGTGTTTGGAGCTACACTATGCTAAGCTGAGGACGCCATAGCACGGCAGGACACTACGGTGCTTTTGAAAACTTTTGGAGAAACCCGGATGGATCTATAGACCAACGAACACGTTCGCATGGAAACGGAGCTCCACGGTCTGCGGGTGGGCGGTCTGGCCGGCGGGTGCACCGGGCAGAGGTGGGATCCCGGCCCCGCTGCAAACCGGCCGCCGCAGACCAGCGAAATACAACTGGGGAGGCTCGACTGTCATCACTGGCATCCATGAATCGAGAAGGACTTCTTACTGGAGCTGAAACGATGTACTGTACAACCGTGGAATTAAACTCTTTGTAAGCAAAGAAAGGAGGATGGACTGTATCTGCAGTAACGTTACTACTGTTCATTTGTCTATTGTGTCGTTTTTATGAATATTTGAATGGCTCATGCTCTCTTAAATCACGAGAGTACTGCTTTCGCCTTCATGTTGTACTACATTTCTGCTAATTAACACATCTTTACGTCAAAATAAGACTTAAAAAAAGATCCTCCTTACCTGAAATCAGTGCATTTTCATCTTGCCTTTCACACATACACTATATTACTTTCCTACTCTAGACTGCCACCAGAACATTCAGTACAGCTCCGTAAAAGTGAAGCCAAAACATCTTGATCGCCCCCTAGGGGCTAGTTGTTAGTTTAGGAAGCACTTGATTTGATATGCAGCAACGTTTTCTATGAGCGTAATTCTAAAATGTGATTAATATCACAGTCCATCATTTAATTGTGGGAAGCCCAAATCATAAGTATGCAGCCCTCGCACTCTAAGCACCTAGCCCTTCCCTCTTGAGCCATGGTCATATTCCTCAGTGTTGATGGGAAAAAAAATCAGGAATACCGCTGGACAGACGCACACACATGACCGAACATAAAATCTCCTCCCAGGCCTATGCCTGCTGTGGATAATTGCCAAATTAATGGCACAGTTTAGAGCTCCTTACACATGACATTCACACGATGACCTCCACTTTATCTCCTGAGCCAGAGAGAGAGAGAAAGTGACCTTTATCCTGTGAAGTAACGGTTGTCTTGTGTTTGAAATTCATTACAAGTCGACACAACCAGAGCTGATCTCGCAGGGTTCAAAGCTATGTATACAGCCTTCGTTAGTGCGCACACACACTTGTGTCACTGGGGAGTTTAAATTCACTCGATACCCAGTGTTTGCTATGCTGGGAGATGCAGAGGTATGAGCGTGAAAATAGATCCGGAGTAGAACGCACAAATGTCCTAGGTCGTTTGACTAGTGCAAAAGAAAATGGTGATTGTTGTTAGTTGTTATGGTGAATCCACCATGCTTTAATGCTACACCGTCTACAGAAAATGAACCAACAAAAGTCACTCATCTGGCGATAGCACTGTGCTTTCTGTGGATGAAGCATTAAGCTGTTACGTTTGGCTAATTTACTCTTTTGGCTCTCTACGGTTCTTAACGTTACTACTCTACTGCCCGTGCCAAACCTCACCTTATCCTCAGATGCAAAGCCAAACTACATGGTATCAGATCTGAAGCCATGCATGACAGGATGCAGAGAAATGTTCCTTTAGAAGAACATATTGATTTGTTCTTGTGACCTGCTGCTTCAAATACGTAGAGGACTGTTTCCAGGGAGATTTCACAGCTCCTCATATGGAGATGAAAAACAATCCTGAGCCAGTGAACTTATCAAGATCTTACTCTTTCTACTTCACTGGTCTTCAAAATGTGTAAAAATCAAGTTGCCGAAAAGATAGTTGTGATCCTATGGTGCTGAAGAGATTCTGAGATGCCTTGACAATTCTGCATCGTGCCAGAAAATAATCAGGAGTTTGGTGTCAGTCCAGCTCAATCTTTGCTGTGTTTTGCCGTCGCCTGCAGTGTAAAACTATATAGCATTCAGTGTCTTGTCTTGAGTTGCTGTGTTAAACCTGATTTGTGTAGATTACAGCACTCTTGTGATGCACTGCAGAAGGATTCACATTTAGTTTTTGTAATGTTTATTTACTGAGGAGGCTCACACACATACCGCTTTAAAAGACGCAGCTTTTAAAATTATAGACTGTTGTAGTTTTTTACAGCATTTCCTGAATAATAATGTGTTCAGATTTATCTGAATGCTTGGATTAACTGATGAAAAAGTAGCCATGAGCAGTAGTATAGAAAAGTGAGGGAGTGATTATTTGAGATGTGAATTTTCAAATCGGAAGGGCAGTGAATATTCACACCTTCACTGCTGACATCAACCACTGATGTGACAGATCGTGGGGCACACGCTCCCGGTAGAATCAAATATGTACCTTACCTATGTGTGTGTAAAGAATGCTGATATGAAATATGAAAAACGACCAGTAGTCAATGTGCAAGCTGCCAATTGAATGGTGATTTAAGCTACTCTATTGGGTTCATATATTTGTAAATCTGACTTATGTAGCGTGCAGTCAGTGCCTCACCAGCCACGAACCTCACCGCAGGTCAAGATCAAGCACACAGCATATGCTGAAAAGTATCACGCTGGAGATGAGCGAAAAAGAGCGATTTCTCAACTGCTGCAGCAAACTGAGCAAGTTTTTTTCTCCTCTTCATAAGAGTTTGATATTGTTATAACAGGTGAAATAGCAACATGTCAAGAATTGTCTTTATTCTTGTTTTATAATTTCATAAATACAACAAACTATAGTTTTTATATATATAATATAACTATAAAAAGATGTAATATCAAATAGCTTTTGCGGCCAGACGAAATTTATTTGGTGGAAAATAGGGAAAAATGGCTCTTTGATATCCCTATCTATGATATAGAATTTCTATGAAATGAATTGAAAACAATGGAATTTTGCAAACAGTTTAGCAGTCTGGGGTCTTTTTATTGATACAGGTTGTCTATCCATAAATAAGTAAGTATGTTATTGTGTGACTTTAATGAATCACCACCAGGCGGCAACCTCCGGTTCTGAAAAAGTGAAGCTGATGCGGAAGGGTTTCAAACCTGCATTCTCTCTAATGTCCATCTGGGGGCGACTCCTCTGGTTGTATAGAAGTCTATGAGAAAATGACTCTACTTCTCTCTTGATTTATTACCTCAGTAAACATTGTAAACATGAGTTTATGGTCTTAATCTCTAGTTTTAAGTCTTCTTCAATACAGCATGATGTTCATTTAGAAAATTATGGTCCATTCTGAGTCAAATAGACCATAAAGCAGGGTATGCTTTAAGGCGGGGCTACCTTGGGATTGACAGTTTGCTACTATGGCATTGTCCTGTCTGGGAGTTGTCAGTGTTTTGGTGTTGGATCCTTCATCATTTCACAGTGTGTTTTCAGTTCATGGAAGGTAATTGTAACATTCGGTTGCACTTAGCTCCAGATGGCAGGATAAAGCTGTTAAAATAGGCTGAATATAGTGTACACTGATATTAATATCTTTTTTTTGTTGGTGTCCAAAACACGTCCACAGTAGTACATTCCTTTGCCCCCGTGCTGGTTCTCCTGTCTGTTTCTCTGAACTCCATCTACTGTAGTAATACACTGACTATGGAGAAGAACCTCATACAACCACACTACAAAACATCCCTTTAAACAGGGATTCATCATGATGAACTGAAATATTGTGATACACAATTACAACCTCCAAAGTTCATTTGCTCAGTTCAGAGCTCATTATAACACAAACAGCATGATGCATCAGCAGCCCATTAAAAGTATCCTACCCATCTCATCCAAAGCAGGTATGAATACTATTTCCACACAGCAACAACCTATTTCCTGTTGACTTGGTTAATTCAACTGGCTTCATGGTTGTAATGGTTAGTCACTGGAACAGGCTGCTCTTCAGATGGGATACTCCTCTTTTCCCCAGGGTCAGTGGGCAACACAAGCACCTGCTGTCAATTGGGGAATCTCCTTTCTCTGTCTAACACACATACACACACACACACACACACACACACACACACACGCATACAGAATGCACTATGATCCATCAAAGTGGTTCCATCTGGCTCGGCTATCCCCACGATTCACTCTGCCCCATTTTCTAAAGAAGGAACATTTCCAATAATACGGTTCAAAGCAGGATTAGGTCATTGTTAAACCGGGTTTATGCTCACCGTAGTGGCTTACGCAAACTAGTACTAGCCACTTTTAACCAATAATATTGTGACACCCGTCCATCAATCAATCTGCAACTTTTAGCAACAACGAAGGTGTGTGTGGAGCCACAGTCCTCCTTGTGGCTGTAAAACAGTGGATGAATAGTTTTGAGCGTCATGAGGATCTCCTTCAAACGACTGTGTTCAACTTTTTTTTTAAACATACAAGATTACATGAACATATCATGATAGCATTATAATTGACCTTTGCCCAATACTATTTTTTTCTGAATAGAGCTTAAACACATCATAATGCCAGTCAATCCAGCGCAATCATGAATCCCACCTCTCGTCTTGGCAAAACCCGCCCTGCATAGCTGGTTGAGGCAGAGAGGTTAGGCGTTGACCTTGAGTAGTTAGGGTCAAGATAGACCTTGGTCAGGGCATAGGATCAGAACAAATCAGGGTACCTCGATGATCATGGACGCCTGTACAATCCTAGCTCTTGAATGTTGCACAGGATGGGTATTGCCAAGAAAAGAGATTCATAATTACGCGTCAAAGCAACCTCCGTTAACGTTAGCTGTTAGCTCCATTTTAAGCAGGAGAGAGACCTTGCTGTCGGCAGATGATCCGGTCACTGTGGTTACTAAGAGCAGCATGATAGGAATGAACTACAATATAAGACTGAATAAGTTAATTGTTCAAAATTATTTTAAAGTTGTTCCACTACTGATTTTGGACTTGCAGCTGTGACACACTGCGAGTTTAATGTCTTCTTCACTCAGACTGAAGAACTTCTACACCAACCAGTCATAAGCGATCAGCTGAAAACCATGCTGTTTCAAGAGGCAGCCAATCAATCGGTGCAACTCTAATGTATATTTACAGTATAAAGCATGTGATTACCTAAGTCAGTGATTTTCAACCACTGTGCGTCAGGTGTGCCGTGGGAAAATGCCCAATTTCACTTAATCGGTCCAAAAAAACATGATTTAGTTGCTGCAAATAATTTGCCATTGTTGAGCGTCTGAGTCTGCAATATAGTGGCTGGCTGAGTAATTAAATACTATTCCATGCCAGTGGGTGGCAGGAGGTAGTGCAATAATTTAATTTAGGACAGTAGAATTAAATGATGCGCGGGAGAGGTTGCGGTGACAAGACGAACAGCAATAGAGAAATATTTGAAAAAGAAAAATCCAGACTCTGAACTGGCCCTGGACAACAAAACTAACAACAGAGAGAGACTAAGAGCTGTTGAAGAAGAGCTTCGTGTGAGCCTTTCTTCAGTTTCTGCCAGGATATCAGCTTTGTGTTCATCCAAACAGGCCCATGTTTCACACTGAGTAAGGATCAACACATTGAAAGACTTGTCATTAAATTGTCAGCATAGTATATGCTGTATTCTGCTACAATGTGTCATTTTGTAACTTTTTTGGTTGTTGGTGTGCCGCGGGATATTTTTAATGTAGAAAATGTACCGCGGCTCAGAAAAGGTTGAAAAACACTGACCTAAGTGAACAGATGTATATGAGTATTGTCAACGCAATATTTTAGTTATTTGATTTTTATATGTACTTCCTCTATAATGAATGCAAAAGGGGGAAAATGTAGCATTAACCAATGAAACTTTGGTAAAAGAAAAACAAAAAACGATGAAAATATAAAAATAATATCGTGATAACATTGTTGGCTATATCATCCAGCCCTAAGGCAGCGCCATGTGGAGCCTCCCCGAGTGCTGCTTCTATATGGTGCTTGACAGCTTCATTACTTTTTAAATGACAGCATTTGTCCATTGGCTGTATTGAGAAAGACAGAAGGATGTCACTCCTAACATCATAAACATGATGTGAATTGTATGAATAAAGCTGCACAGCTTTAATGCTCCTAATGAAAGACAGCAGGGGCAAATAGAGGGTGAAAGCTCCAGTGTAGCAGAGAGCAGGGCAGAGGAGTCAATCTACAGTATGGCAGGAATATTAAATGCAAGAATGGACCAACCAGCTTGAGGGTATGCATAATTTATAACTGTACACCAAAATAATCCCACTTAAGCAAAGACATGGGTGTGAGGGAGGTGGCTAGAGAGAAACAGAGAGGCAAGCAGCCAGGTAGTTTCTTCAGGACAAGAATATAAGAAATACAGCTGAGTTCACTGTGTAGTGCAATGGGGATTTGAACAATTAAAAACAGTGGGAACTACATTCTAACAATTATCTGCATGTTAGTTGGCAGACGGTAGATTATGTGCCAGATTATGCTTTGTCACTTCAATAACAGTCTCCTCGAAACAACTTTATCCATTTATCCCTAAATGATTAATCCCAATAATATCAACTATTGTGTGTCCACATTGTGAAAAAGCCACAGAAAACCTTACAGTGAAGGGAAAGTCAAGTTTCAAGTCTTTGAGCAACAGTCCAAATCCAGCCTCAAGTCTTTGGGAGGCAAATCCGAGTCAAATCTCAAGTCTTTGATTGAGAGTCCAAGTCAAGTCAATTCAAAGCATGTGCTGTACTATCACCACTTATTTATCTATTGGCATACAACTTCTAACTTTGATACAATACCTTGAAAAATATTAATATTTGTATAAAATACAATATTTTTGATACCACTGGGAACATTTTTAAAATCCTTGATGGCAATGGAGTCACAGAGAGGTCCCAGGAGGGGAACCTCCCACACTGAGCAGCCGGCCCTGATTCACCAAGATTGAAATGTTCAAATACATTTGGTTCATTATGAAACTGTGGTGGGCCTAGTCTGTTTAAATAGTTTACGGGAAACTCTGGAAGCTGTAACATGACAATGACGGCCCGCAAATTATTATTCAACAGGAGCGAGTGAGTGAGGGAGTAAGTGAGTGAGTGAGTGAGTGAGGGAGTGAGTAAGTGAGTGAGCAAGCGAGTGAGTAAGGGAGTGAGCGAGCGAGTGAGTGAGGGAGGGAGTGAGCGAGGGGATGTGTGGGCACTGCAGTGGAGTGTGTGGTTGTGTGTATCAGCTGGCTGTCAGAGAGAAGAGAGAGAGAGAGGAAAAAACGCAGCTGGTACCGATGTATCGACGAAAATTATGTACTGATCTAATGATGAAGGATTGTTTATGAGTCCCTAATCTCAAATCTGAGTCAAGTCTCAGGTCAAGTCTCATTTCACTGTGTGTGCTACTTAAGATTGACTCGGGTTAATGTGGCAGACTCTTATCCTCCTTCTCTGGTATGTAAGGATATCCTTACATCCTTTTAAGTAATCACGAGATAATGTTTCATAGACGATTCTGTTTTACGAACCCTGATGCATTCGGTATCGATTACACAGGTTGTGGAAAATCGGACTCACAAGATCCACGTAGAACTTGGGTGGGGGAAAAAAGGTCCACCGAGAGATGGTCAGCTAAAAGACATCTCTCTTAAAACATTTTAGTACTAATTATTGGTGGTAGCAAAATTTTGATGCAGAAACAACGCTGAGAGCGAATTGGACGTCTTGAGAAAGAAAACGAGAATGTATAGGTGTGCAGGGCAGTAAAGCATTTATAAATGCATGACAAGAAGAGGACAGTTGGAGATGTGGTTCTGGCCCTGAATGTCGGCTTACATCATCTCCAATGGTCAAAACCTTGCATCATCAGAGAACGCTCTTCTATATCATTCCCAAATGAATGTGATTGTTAGACTTTTGTCATGGTATATATTTTGACTTCTTTCAACATCTCAGGTAAGGCACAGGTGGAACTAATATGGCTCCAATCCATCCAAATATTGCAATATATGCAGCTGAAAAAAAAGGTTAATAGCGACACTTGAAAAGTCAAGTCAAAGTCTTCAGTTTAGTCAGGTGCACCCCCCTCATGAAACAGTTCTGCAAAAAAAAAAAACACAGTTTGGGACCCGCTGCACAATGGGTTTAATGGTAAAAAAGGATCATACAGAAGTGCCCACTCTTTTCAGGAGATCAATTTTAAGAAAATGGTGTAAGTGCTGAAGAGAGAATAATATAACTAGATACTTGTAGATAACAACTAAATAAATGGACTAAACTTTGTCCTACCCAATGCACACAACCTCAGCATTTAGCATTACCACAAATGTTGGAAATAGGGATTATCTAATTTACTCTCCACGATGCTCTCGCTACCTTTCGGTCAAACCGGTTGTCTAGTGTTTTAACTGTGTCCTGCTCTGGTGGATGAGCAAGCTACGGTACCTCACACAATGAAGGCAACCTGGGATGCCCCCATGTAATTCACGACGCCGGTCAATTCAGAGTGTTTTACAACTCTAAATGCTGCCGATTCCAAACAGTGTGACTCACTAACCGCCATTCGACCCTCACCTTGTGCTGAACTCAACCCTTTCAGTTCGATTGTCACTCAGAAAGGAAGTGTACAAATATGTGAAAATTAATTTTCTTGACCATTGACTTTTTCTCTTTATGTCACTTTTCAGCTGTTCTCAGTGCTGGAATGACTTTGCAATAATGCATGGCAACCCTGCATAAGGTAAGCCTGTTGTCCATTAGTAAAAATCCTATTCACCCCTGCAAAACTGCAAAACTGAACCAAAAGACTCAAAAAAGACTTCCATGAATAAACATCACACATGGAGTGGAACTAAGAGTGGAGGAGTAACAGGCTGTTCAGACGGAACTTGTAACATCATATTTTAAGTGTCAAGCGACTCATTGTGTTCACACGAGATGTGCTGTCTAGGCAGTACATCAAAACCAAGAGCTGTGAAAGCACCAACAGGAATTCACTCTGACACCATGAGTGTTTCATCAACTAGCTAATGCACTGAAACAGTTTGAAGAAGGTCAAAGACGAACTGTTATGGCAAAAGACAGCAGCACAAAGAGCTTAAAAATGGAGCAGATTAATCAACACAGCTATTTCTCCTGAGCATTTTTATTCATGCATTCGTCTTTATGGTATAAGCAGAGAATTAATGCTGGTAGTGGGAGGCCCCCCTACTTAATAGATCAATCGACTTTCATGATGACACAGGCAAACCCCAAAGGTCAGCTACCGAGTTACGCATGCAAGAAGCATATCAAGACTGCCTGTTATTTCTAGCTCTCAACATTTTATGGATACCACTTCTGTGAACAGACATGTGTATTAAAATGGGAATCAGTATTTGAGGTATAGCTTTAGAACCATGATGTAATTTTTACATGTTTTACCTAGGCGGCAACTTACGGTTCTGCCAAGTGAAGCCGATGCGGAAGTGTCTTAAAACTTCTCGCTACTGACCAGCAGGGAGCGACTCCTCTGGTTGCAAAAAGAAGTCAGATTGTAGAGAAGTTTATGAGAAAATGACTCTACTTCTCTCTTGATTTATTACCTCAGTAAACATTGTAAACATGAGTTTATGGTCTCAATCTCTAATTCCAAGTCTTCTTCAATTCATCATTAAGTTCATTTAGTAAATTATGCTCTATTTAGAGTTAAATAGACCATAAAGCAGAGTATGCTTTAGGGCAGGGCTACCTTGTGATTGACAGGTCGCTGCCGCTACCAGAGACGTATACGGCGTCCCTATGTCACTCCTATGCATTCTAAATATGGTCACTTCCATTTAGGGCTGCAACAACGAATCGATAAAATCGATTATTAAAAGCGTTGGCAACAAATTTCATTATCGATTCGTTGTGTCGCGCGATTATTACACCACTCAATGAGTCGCGGAGATGTTTGAGTATAAAAAAAAGTTGAGTTGAGCGCAGAGCAGAGCGGAGGTAGAGGAAAGACCATCGGAGAGACCCGTAACGTTGTTCTGAAACACACGGCGGAGGCAGAGAAATCAGTACGACCTAAATCATCCAAGGTGTGGCAGCATTTCTCACTAAATAAAACGAAAAAGTGTGCACGATATCCAAAAGCGACATGGCACGACACGGGAGCACCACGGTGATGATTCAGCACCTAAAACGTAAACATGTTGGAGTCCTTGAGGAGGAGGAAGGGAGTTCAACAGCAGGTTAGTCACTACAGAATCCTACTGTTGTTCCGTTTTGTAGGGAGGAATGTAACATCCCTCCAGTAGCTCTCCTGGTGCTGCTGTTTACTCGTTATACTGCTTGACAAGCATGACAAGTTAGCTTTAGCTCGTTAATAACAGTAGTAAAGCAGGGGTGGTATAGTTTGCAAGACTAAAAACACATCTTTATTCACTCGCCTTTTCCCCGCCAATTCATCGATTAATCGAAAAAATAAACGACAGATTAATCGATTATTAAAATAATTGTTCGTTGCAGCCCTACTTCCATTCATTGTCTGCAATGTCGTAATCCAAAATGGTGACGGTGAAATCGCCAAACTCAAGGCTTCATAACGGCAGTCCACAACCACAAGAATCAAAAGGTTACTCTCCCATTAACTCAGAGTTACCCACAACCATTAACACTGCCTCTTAACTCAAATAATGAGCAATAAACTAAGATCAGAACCATGCTTAGCTAGTGAACCAGCTAGCTAGGTAGGTAGCATGTGGAGCCTTGTTAAGCTGAACAAATAAGAGATGTTAGCTTCTGTGTACTATGTTTATGAACTGCAGCGACTAGAAGGATGATTCAGAATGACTTTGACGCTTCTGCTCTAGCTAACAGGAGCTAACTGGCTAATTCTTGTATGGGGGCAGGGGATTTGTAAATAGGGGTGCACCCCCGAAACCCAGTTCTAAACAGGAACCTCCTGAAAATCCTAAATTTGTGAAAACTGTAGTATTTATTTAAGTATTGATAAAGTTAACTGTTCTGATATCATTACTGAAGAGATGAGTGAGATTTCCATAGTGGACAAAACTGAAATTGCCATAGCGGAAAATAAGGTTATCAAGCGATTATTGGCAGCGCCACAAAACTTCTCTCTCTCATCTCAGTCTCTCATCCACCATTGCTATGGCCTAGCTATGGCAAGCTACAACAAGAGCCGTCTTACTCTGTAGTCTAACTGTTTAGTTTTAGTTTAGTTTGTTTCATTCTTGTAAACCGAGCCGCTGGCTGAGACAAACTTACCCTCCTGCCTCTACCAGCTGGTCGCTGCAGGCAGGGAGGAGTACAGAAGGACAGAGGATGACAGGATGAAGGACTGATACTGACGATGTCTGTGTTCTTCTTTCTTCATAAACTTCACTCAGTATTGCGACGACAGAGATGTGATTTATTTCATTGACATTTTGGATACGATTCCAGTGAGATATTATTGAGTTTATATTTTAAACATTACTGTTGCTGCTGTAGAGACAACATTTAGTTATATAATACAAATATATTATAATCCTGTTCTTAAATGTATCTTGTTCTAAAATAATATATTTTTTAAAAGGCAATTTTTTGTAATGTAAAAGAGCCAATAACTGCACTAAAAGTGACATTGTGAAAAGTGACATTATGAAATAAAAAGTGTCATGAACTACAAATAAAACGGAGGAAAATGACATTTTGAAATTAAAGCTTCTGATGGCATTTGAAATTTAAAAAATCCTTTTTAAATTAAAAAGCAGTTTTATAAAACCATGTTGTTGTGGAATATGATTGAAATAGCATTTCAACAAGGCAGAAATAGTTGAATCTGGCAAATTACTCAATTCATCCAATAAGTGATTAAAAAAAAATAAACGCAACAAATCAAGATATTTGAAAAAGCTGGAACCAGGAACGGTTGTCACATTTTCCTCAATAAATGACTGAAACAATAACACAATACAAAATTGATGATTACATTACTGATATTCCAGTCATTGTTTCAGCAGCACACCAAACAACCTAAAACCTCAAAAGCAACTTGTCTTTCATGGAAGAAATGTCCCTCTAACTCTGAATCATCCACAGACTTCACATTGACATTGGAACTACTTAGTGTTGGTGGGAGTTTTACTCCCGTTGTTAGGAGGCGTGTCCTTGTTTCCTGTATATTTCCCCATGATGTCCTTTTTATTATTATCATTATTGTAATAAATGCAAGAGCAATTACGTTATTGACCACAACACAAAATGTAATTGACCCTGTTTAGCAAGTTACGAATCATCACTTTGCATAGAAAAGCATTGAAGGATGAGAATACACTGTTCCATTATGATGAATGCATAGACAGAAGATATAGAGCATTGTAAAAAAAACAAACTTGTATGAAGGTGATGTGCCGTGGAACTGAATCACCTCTCCACGTTGGATGGGAATATAATAATCTAATTCTTCCCCAGCTGACACTCTGCCCACGCACTCGTCGTCACCAGTAGGTCTCCTTGAATTAGAAACACGCGAGGATCTGCACGTCCTCAGCCACGGGCGACCACTGACGCTGGTGTCTCTGAGCTCACAACTTCTCTCACCAAAAACAAAATGACTCTGCACACCACTTTATGACCTCACGCGACCCCTTTCGCGTTTCATCTGTCGGCTGTAAATTAATTAACTGGCGGTGAAGCGAGCGTGTGCGTTTACTCCATAGCACCCCCCCGTATCCAGCTGCCGCCTGCGTGTGCGCGCGCTCCATCCTGACAGAATCAAGGAGGTATTGCAGTATGTGTTGTTGGGGGGGCGCGCGCGTTATGATGTCTGTGTGACATGGAGCGAATGTCGCCTCTGATTTCCGACAATTCAACGGTGTGGCTCGTAAAGCTTCCGACGCAAACCCCGTATCTTTAGGTGATTAATCAACACCTCTGTCAAGAAAGCCATGTTCATTTCGAACCACACATAACCACTGCACCTTGTCAACACTGTATTTTTTCGGTGGAAAAAAACGAGCTGTCGCCGCGTCCATCACTCCAGAAACTTTAAAATTGTATTGAATGTGGGGGGCGTTAAGTAGCTACACAGACGAATTTCTGAGGGCTCACTCGGAAGGTTTTTCGACATATTGTATGTGGCATTACGCGACGTTACATTTGTAAAACTAGCAAGGTTAAGGCCACGTTAAATTGCGAGAAATTTGAATGGCAAACTGCAGCGTTAGTCTCCCCACGCGCGTCAACGGCGCGGCGGGTTCTGCCGCTGAAGCTCCCGTTAACGTCAATGCAGCTGAGAGCAAAAGCACATTTCAAAAGGGACGTTCCATCACCGGTGGTCCCTCTTACCGCTGTGAGTCATTTTGTCAACGGGCAGCGGTTCGCATTGATAAGGCTGTTGAATCCGGAGCCCGTCGCGCGCTCGAACCCCGCATCTTACAACACGCGGGTTTAAAGCCCAGCTTACCTTTTGCCGTACAACAGCAGCTCCTCACACCATCGCTGAACGGAGGCACCGGCTGATAAATCCAAAAAGCACGTCCGTTTCTCGAAGCGAGGCGACCACAGCAGAGAGTCACTGTTGGAATGTGTGTGTGTTTGTATTGTGTGTGTGTGTGTGTGTGTGTGTGTGTGTGTGTGTGTGTGTGTGTGTGTGTAAGCGCGTGCGTGTGCGCGAGTGCATGTGAATGTGGGGGCATCAAGTGGCGCAAGCCTGTGGTCCGTGAACTGCGACAAGTTAACCACAGCTAGTCAGAATCACACCGGAAACCAGACAATTCGGTTCTAGAAAATAAAAGCATACGGTTCTCGTGACATAAATGTAAAAAAAAACAACGTTTGGAATTGAATTATTGACAACTGGTTAACTGATTAAGATCTCTTTGAGTTTAAATACATAACGTGGCAAATTCACTAGCCCATATTAAATCAAACTCCTCCCATGTCTTCAAGTCATCATTTGACTGAGGTGAGGTTATGCAAGATCAGTCCTCCAGGTAATGGACAAATATGTAGCTGTCAGATTTGTTTCATATGTTGACAGCACTGGTGGACTCGGGAAGAAACGCACCAAAAGTGCCCTGATTGATGCCCCCTGATAGATAAAACAATATAAAGTGCCCTATTGGATGCTCTTAAAGAGCTAATGTGATGAAGTGCGATATGAGCCGCCCTACAGGCCGCTGGTGCCCCAAAAATGTTTCGCCCCTGCCCCTCAAAGAGCCTTAGTACAGCACTGGCTGACACCTTGTTAAATATAGTTGTTTGAAGTATAATTATAAATCTTTACATTTTTTTTAATCATAGCATATCTACGCTTGAGCACAAATTTCTCCAAACCGAAGTGTTGTCCAAACAGGGACAGATTAAGCTGGGAAGGCCCCATCCGTCCCCTTTTGTGTATTGTCTTTTGTCAGAGACAGAGCACACAGCAAGCAACATATTGCTGCTTCATTAGATTTTACCCACAGTGATACTACCTGCTCCAGGTCTTCTGTCTCTTAGTTGCCGGTAATTCTGTTAAACAGAAATGGACCATGTCAACAAATTTTCGAGTAAAATGATAAGTAAGTAGATAAGTAAAGTAAAAAAAAAATGCAGGAGCCACCAAAAGAACCTTATTGTTTTATTTAACACTGTACTTTAGTGGCACATTACCAAAAGCATTTGCAATTAAAAATCAAATCATTTAAAATAACGCAATGACCATCTGACCTCCAGGGCTTCTGTTAATTGGCACATTCGGCATTGGTTCGAAAATTATCATTATTCTTTACGACAGATAGCCTACATAATGCTATGCAATTTAATTTGTAAAGAAAAAGCGGAAGTAGAGTTGCGTCACCACAGCGGGCTTCACTCTGGCCGACTCATCCGACTGAGAGAGAGGCTTGAGGCGTGAGAGCGACGTTTCTTCGTCATGTCTCTAGTGAGAACAGAGATGGAATCATTTTGATTCATTTCAGGTTCTGCATGTGTTCTGCTTGAGGGGAAATCACAATAGTATATGAGGCTAATTTTTTCACGAACTATGGTCAAATTAACAACAACAAAAATTGTGCCTTGCATTCATTCTTTTGTACTGTAGTATTTCTAAATCAGACTTTCCTCCCAGTAAAATTGGTGCTCCTGGAAGAGGGAACCAGACTGTCACACAATAATCTCATTACAGCCTTTTTTTCATGCCCCTCTATTATCCTGGGAATTTAGAATCGATGCTCCCCACATCTCAAGAGACTGTATATTTGTCAAATAGATCTGTAGGAGCTTATCACCGGCTCTGCACGCCGTGGTAAAACATCCTCTATGTCAGAATGTTGTCCATCCACATCATAGCGCTGTTATGCCAATGTACCATCTCAATTGATGTGGGGTTCTCAAATATCATAATAACAACATTGTGAAATTGGCTGATGTCCCCACAGTGATTGGACTGGCAAATGGCAACAATGACAACGCCAATTGGATGGAGGAGAGAGACCTATCATCCTCTACCTCAATGTTGGGAGTCCAGAACTGCTAAGCTACCAGTTTATATCAACGGCTCTGTCGAAATGGTGAATGACATCAGATTGTAAGGCGCTCACATTTCAGACTCTGTCCCCCGGTTTCTAAACATCAGTTGTGTTGTGAGGAAAGGCCCAACAAAGACTACACTGTCTGTGGCGCCTCAGAACATGTAGAATGCCCACATTGGTGTGGTTTGGCAACATGACTGAACCACAAACAGGAAAACAGGACAGAAAGAACAGCTTCAAGTACCACTTCAGTGTGCCATGGACTCTGGACATTTCCACTTCCTGCTGGCGGAGGAAGTCCTCCTTTCTTCCCTCAGGAAAATACCTACAGAGCTTCAGAGCTCAGACAGCTGCCTCAAAGACACTTTTCACAACCAGGCTAGTGGTGAACAGCTAGCACATTAATAAGCCTTATTGAAGAATGTATTGTCATTGTTCTTATTTCCTCTTCTATATGTTTTGAGGGACGAGAGAGTCGGGTCAGATGCATTTTATTGCATTTTACCTTTTAATGTATAGACCCTTTTACAGTTTGTAAACAACAATGACTTACAGCTATGTAATGGCATTAACCACCAAAGATGGAGAATGAAGCCTAAACAAAGAGACTTTCCTGTGCTAGTTAGTGAATGGGTGGAATATAGCAAGTGGTCCAATATTTAGTGGCCAGATATATACAGGTGGAGAAACCTAGCATGCAACGTTACACCAGCGCACTAATACAGTGGTCATGTCAGGGCGTGGCCCCTCGGAACACAGGCCCTGTTGAGAGCGGGCCGATAGCTTAGAAAATAAAGAAGGGTTTTGTTGAAACCAGGCAGCAACCTCCAGTTCTGCCAAGTGAAGCCAATGCAGAAGTGTCTTAAAACTTGCATTATCTCTAATGACCAGCAGGGGGGCAACTCCTCCAGTTGCAAAAAGAAGTCTGGTTGTATAGAAGTCTATGAGAAAATGACTCTACTTCTCTCTTGATTTATTACCTCAGTAAACATTGTAAACATGAGTTTATGGTCTCAATCTCTAGTTTCAAGTCTTCTTCAATAAAGCATTATGTTCATTTAGTAAATTATTGTTCATTTAGAGTCAAATAGACCACAAAGCAGAGTATGCTTTAGGGCGGGCTTACTGTGATTGACAGGTTGCTACCAGAGCTGTAAACGGCGTCTCTACGTTACTCCTCCGCATTCCAAATATGGTAACTTCTGTTCATCGGGTGCAAAAAATCAAAGATGGTGACGGCCGTAATCAAAGATGGCGACGGCGAAATCACCAAACTTGAGGCTTCAAAACATCAGTCCACACATCAATAGGTCACGTCACGATGACTACGTCCACTTCTTATATACAGTCTGTGGTTGTAACGTTAGTATATCCAGCATCCAGCAGCAAAAGTGAGCTGCAATCAATGAACAGTCGCCTGTGAAGGAGAGGACACACTAGACCCAGTCCTGAAGCCCAGAAGCTAAGGGGGCTCTGCTGTCACTTGTTTATTAGTTTATTAGTATGTTTTATTTATTAGTATAGTTTATTGTCCACTTTGCACCAACTTCAACACTGCATATCCCTATGTTCACAGCAATACTCCCACCGAGTGTGAATTAGATCAGATGAACGGTTCTAGAGATATGAGAAGGACACACACACGCACACAGACACACACATACACACAGACAGACAGACCGACAGACAGACAGGGATTCCTTGCTTTCATATTTAGATGTTAAGATATGAAAATGATTGATTTGTGTCACTATTCTCAGTCACTGTACTTCAAAGAAACTCCTAAAAGGCTCTAAAAGAACTTACAAAATGTGAAACTCAACTATATATTACTTCCTGTGTACTTCTACTTCAGAGGAAAACATTGTAGTACTACCTGACAAAAAAATGCTACTGATCACATTGCAGATCCAGATTATACTCACAGAATACAACAATTAAAATATGATGCACTGTTGTTCATTCATCTATCCAGCATCATAGAATTAAAAGCTCCACCTTGGACAGATGTTAAGTAATGTTAAGTACATTGTGTCTCTCATGGTAATTATGCCTTAACATACGTTACGTTCCGTAAGCGACGTAGTAACGTTACATAACTTATCATTAGTCAGCGATGACTTTTGGTTTTAGGTGGGACACAATCACTGGTCTTCTGGGAGAAAGTCCTGAGATTTTGGACCAAACCATCCACTCCAACCTCATCCTGACCTGGAATGTACTGCTCTTTATGCTACGTCACCTGACTTCCTCCTTAATTGCCACCATAACCGCGGCCATGTGCACCATCATAGTTTGACGTGGAGGGCAACTGACCGAGCGGCTGTATTTGAAGTCTTGGGGGTAAGAACGCAGGCTGGTCTCATACAGCATTTGTAGCTGTACCTACGAAAAATGAATGCGCTGTCATTTGTAGATATCTCACGGAACACTGTGGATTTGGTATTTGACCCAAGAGACTGTTACTCACGCCCTTCTTGTGAAACCAGAAGTCAACATTGATTGTTTTTGTCACGTAACTGTCGTACTTTAGTAACGCCACATCCACACGTATTTAAACCCAAACCTTCCTAAACCTAATGAAGTTGTTTCCTGTGTATACGGAAATTTATTTTGAAAAGACTGCATGCATGTAATTAAAGGAAATTGACACGTGTTAGAGGACTTTTTTTAGGAAAATGCACGAAAAATGAAAATGATTGAATTATGTTATACTCCCAATAACTTTAAAAAAGGCTCCAAAAGCCCTCACAAAATATGAAAATCAACTGTACACTACTTACTGTGTACTTCTACTTCAGAGGAAAACATTGTTAAAATTATAAAATGGTAATGCAGTACTTTTACTGAGCACGCAAAACGTACAATAAATGAGGAGTACCCTTTTCGTAGATATACAAACCGTTGTATTATGTTTGAGAACAGTTCCTCCTATTCTAACTCCCTTTCTTTTTTATTTGATAAAGTTAATGCATTTTTTGGTGGGGTTGTTTCCAAACAGTTAAATGGACTTATTGGAAGTCACTTTGGATTAAAGCATCAAATGTAATGTAATATATTTCAGGTGTAGCAGCAAACATACATTTAGATCCCAACCTATAATAATAATATAATTAAAAAAACATACTGAATTCATACATGTCAGATTCACTTCGCATCTGTTGCAGGTTCATCCAGGATGCAGCGTCTATCTTGTGATGACAGCAGGGGGGTAAATGAAGTGGGGTGTTTAGATCAGGGTGCGCTAATGATTCGCACTGCAATTAGCACTTTATTGTGCGGAGCCGGATTCACCTGAAGCGAAGCTGTGAATGCCCTTCCTGATGATAAAGAGGGTGCGATAACAAACAGGAGGAGGGAACAGTCACATCCGCACTGTCTCAGTTTAGCAGCTGGCTCGTCTGCAGGACATGGTGGATGCTTGACAGGACCGCGAGGCAGAATGAACCTGAGCCCCGGATGATCGCGTCTCACTGACACTCAAACTAGAATCGACTTGCGACAGATCGTCCTGTCTCATGTCATCATTCTCTTCGGCCCTGCTCAACGTTTCAGACAGCACAGGGGCTGCTGTTCCAAAAGTGTGCCAGCATGTGTGTGTGTGTGTGTGTGTGTGTGTGTGTGTGTGTGTGTGTGTGTGTGAGAGTGTGGCAGCCTGCTGACAGTTCTGCATTTCCAACATCCCCAAGTCCCTCAAAGTATTTCATTGTCAACCAACATCTACTTCATTTTATATTGATAAATGCCACATTTTAACAGTATATATATATATATATATATATATATATATATATATATATATATATATATAATCAACATATAACATTGAAACAAACAACAATTTACAGAGACCCAACATTTCCCCCATGAGCAAGCACTCATGGGGGAGACAGCAGCGAGGAAAAACTTCCCTTTATGAAGAAGAAACCTCGGGCAGAACCAGGCTCTACTTGGTGGCCATCTGCCTCGACCGGTTGGGCTTAAAGAGAAGGACAAAGACAGACAGAAACACAGATAGAGATACACAGCAACAATGGCAGTAACAATACCAACTTTTAAAATAATAAATATTAAAATATGAAAATCATTGTAGGTGAGCCAGCGGTCTTTTGTGTCACCTGGTCTTTGATCTCTGTAGGCGCCGTCACAGATGTGATGGCCTGTGGAGAGAAAACATGTGTTAATGGTACATCTGAAGAAGAATAGATTATTAAGCCTTGAAATTTGATTCATCTTCAACAACAAGTGCGACCGCCAAACGCAGCCTAACAACTTACCAGAGTTAGCTGTGGGGCCCAAATGGCTGACGATGCTCACCAATGTGGTGGAAAAAATATTTATAAAATATATAAAGAGTATTTATTCTCTGCGCAGAGAAGGTTCAATCATCACAACAGATTGCGTACAGTCTCAGTGAGGAAGAACCCAGAAAAAAGTGAACGCACTTTCTTTATACAGAATGAGCAACGGTGGGGGCCGATGGCCAATGTTACAGACATTTTGGTCTCAGACTTTTGGTGTCAGATTAAGAACAACTATCAAAAACAAACGGCCAGCAACCAAAACAAGCAGCAGGATGGCCTTGGCGGTGGAACATTCTCACACAACACGGTGAAGTTCAACAAAGTTCAGAGCAAAATTACTTATGCATGAATACAATATACTGAGTAGAAATATATACTAAGTATGTAGAAATATATACTACGAGAAAAATTACAATTACACCAGAGAGTAGTGAGTTGTCATCAAGAAAAGATCACAGGTACCAACAATTAGCAACACATGCAGCCACATTTTATTTGACAACACTGAATATTTGATTTCTGTGTTTTTCTTCGAATCTTTCTTCTAAGTCGCATTTTCTTTTACTGAACATCATTTTTACCTGATTATTGATGCTGGATCCGGAGTTCACCATCAGCTCCCTTGATAGCATGACGGGGGCAGTCATTAATGATGGGGTGAATCTGAATCTCTTCAGGTGGAGGATCAGCACTATTGACAGGAAAGACGTGGAGGAAGAGGGTCACATCTCAGATTGACAGAGGAAGACAGAAGAAGGTGAAACTGCTTTGCCTGACACCTGACTGCACTATGGTGATGGATGATATTACTCACTTTGGCAGGGTCGAGAAGGACCCCTGCTGCATGGACTGAATGGAAAACTCTTTGTTAAAAACAGCGACAGTCCTTTTAAAACCAGTCAGGATGCTTCTATTCTCCACCGCGTTGTCATTGAAGTGGCAGAGTCTGACCTCCACAAACCCCTTGGAAAGAGATATGCTTTGTTTAGATCCTGTTGTTTCTTCCTGTAGACCTGTAAAATTGAGTATGTGTGTGTGGATGTGCTGTACCTGAAAAGGTCAGATAAGGGGTGAGGACTCCACACCATCTGCTGCTTGTGGATCTCCTGAACAAAAGGTCTCTGCGCCAGGAGGCCTTGTAGAGTGGAGTTCATGTAGCAGGTCTGAGCCAGGTTGGGGAACCTTCAACAAAACAAAGACAGAGGACTAAAAGTCAGACTGGAGCTGGTTTTCTTCACCATGTTTCAGCTTGTATTTCAGGGGGGAAGATTTCTAAAACTATGCGTTGAAAGTTTGAGCACTCAGTGTGCGTATGAGTCTCCTTGCAGGCGCTTACCCGAGGCAGACTCGTTCCGCTCTGGAGAGGGGTTTTCTACCGGCTGAGGAGGACAATTTTCTGAGTTGTCTGTATATTCTCGTCCACACACTGGTGTTGATGTGTTCGGCCGGAATCCTCCCACCCTGACCTGTTAGGGTGGACTGCCTCTTAGGCGTATCAACAGGGAGTTCCTCGGTGATCTCATACGGTTAGCTCCCTTGAGGAGAGCTTTTCTCTTTCTTAACTGGAGACTTCCCCATCTTTTTCTGTTGGTTGTTAGCACAACAAAAACAAAAAAAGAGTTGAATACGGCAAATAAAACAAAAAATGTGAGAATAATAATTTAGTAAAATGCCAAATCCACACGCTACTGGAACAGTTTGGTTCACTGGAAGCTACATTTTAATCTGTGGAACATACCTTGTGGAAAAGTGATCAAAACCGATCACTTATTAATGATAATTAATAAAACAATTTGTAAAGAGCAAGTTAAAAAACTGACATTAATACTGAGCCCTTTAATGCAGCGACTCACTTTTTAAAAATGACATCATGAGGCGAACGAATTTGTGCATAAAAGGATATTCCTGACCATCTTTACTGCCATTTGAAGAGGTAAATCAGCCATTTAGAAGACATATATGTTTACATTAATCACAACTTTGTTTTATGCATGTGTTATTGAAATTTGTCACAACCCGGTTCCTAGGCTATGACAAATACGAAAAGGACACAAGGGATGATGGTAAAGTAAAAGTGTTTATTATAACTAAATAAAGAAATAGTTACCATTGTAGCACTGGAGCGGGCTTTTATGCCCTAGGAGCTCCAGGACCAGATGTTCTGCATCAGGTAATCTGCCACGATCCTGTGACTCCTTCAGGGACACAGGTACAAAACCATACATCCCCCCCTTAAAGTCGGTGTCCCAAAGGATCACCGGCATTCTACCAAGCCACCAGAGCAGCACTACTCAAACAGGAAAAAATTTCAAAAATAATATAAGGCCTTTGTACATAATACCCTTCTTGTAACTCCCCACCCCATCATCAGCAACCCCGTTACCTGAGAAGCAAATTAGGAAGATGGACACAAGAAGGACAGGTGAATAAAACAATACAACATGGCAATATATGAATTGGAAATGTCACACTAGTATCACCCTGGTGACTAATCAATATAGAGGTCCGCGTGATAACGCATCAGCAATAATGGTGTCTGTTCCTTTAATATGTCTAATGTCAAGGTTGTAAACCTGAAGGAACAATGACCACCTTGCCAGCCTCTGGTTTGGGAATCTGATGGAATGTAAAAAAGTCAAAGGATTGTGATCTGTGTACACCAAAATCTGCCCTCCTGTTCCTACATACACATTAAAATGTTGTAGGGCCCAAATGAGCGACAAAGCCTCCTTCTCAATTCTCTGGTAATTGTTACATTTTTTCAAGAAAAAACTGACTGGCCTCACCCTGATGAAAGATGGCACCTGCTCCCACCTTACATCATTCTCATATTAATAGTAAAAAAACACACTCAAATAAATTGAGCTAAATGGTTCAACCCCATCTGTACTTCAGTCTTGGTTTTGTTTATTTAGGCAAATAGATGTAATTTTTGGTTGTAATCTTTGTTTGGTTTATGAACACAGTTTAAAACTCTACTTTGCTGTTCACCTGATAGATATTTGTTTTGTTTTGTATCTTTAACTCTGGAAACACCGTAGCTTCACATGGTGGCATGTGTATCGGCAATCTCTTGCTACTGATTCCTCTTTATTTATCATTTCTTTAAGCATGTCATATTGTGTCAGTTCTTATTTAATCCAATAGGGTTAAGATGGTGTTTGTTTATTTATTCACAGTGTTAATACTTAAAGTGCTTTTGTGTGTTATGTTAGAATATATTATAAGATGCCTGCACCCGGGAATCAACACCAACCAGACAGAAAGGCTGTGAAGTTTTTAGCAGCAGTGTCCCACTCAGGATATTTGTACATATTGTGCAGTAAGATAAAGACACATTCTGAATTTCTACAGTGAATAAAAGCTATAGTTAACAGGTTTGGGGGTCATTCAAGGGTTTTGCCTTCAACATATGCAATTATATATGTTTTTAGACCATTACTTTGACATATAACAGCCAAAAGCTTAAAGACAAGGCTTGCTGTAGTTAAATAATTATTTTATTGTATATCACAGCGTTCGTCTGAACATTTAATTTTTTCTGGCATTGTTTGCCCTGTAAAATCAATTTCCTTAAATTCCTTAAATGAAAAGAGCAGATTCAGAAAACTTTGAAATAATGTTTCATTCATTATTGTTCACATATTGTTCATGTATGAAACTAAAGCTTATCTCAGTTTGAGCTAATTTATTTTGTCCTGTGTTTATGACAAAAGAACAGGTTGAAATGTTTTTATTTAAATAATTAATTTTTTTTCAAAAAATGTTTGCTTCGAAAACGGGTAGAACAAAAAAATTGAAACAGAAAAGAGAACTATTTAAATCAGACTTTTTTCCTCACTTGCCTCTCAGGGCTTCCGTAGTTATCTTATGTATATGCATTGGAATGTAATGAGCATAAAGTAAATTTAAACTAAAAGCAGAAAAAATGAATTATGAAGTATAAACTATATCAACTTCTACATTAGGTGTGTGTCAGCAGGTCCATCTATCTATTTCATATCTATTTATATTATTTATATCTATTTATCTATCTATCTATTTAATCACCAAATTAAATAACAAAGTGGAAAACAAGACCCCCCAATTCCTCAACCATGTGGTCCAGATTATCCCAGTCAGTAGTACTCCTACCGAATGACTATTATGAATTGATTCATTGAAAGAAGATGCTGGCGCTATGTGGAAACAAGCTCTTATTTGTCTGCCCTGTGTAGGTGAATGAAAGCTCGGCTTCCAGATGAAGGGAAAGAATTCCCTATTCCCCCTGTGAAGATGAGGCCAAAGACAAGAAGCCTTTAGAGAAAGATGTTCTGGTGATTTAAGTCAATAAATGTCTGTCAAGAAATTTACCTATTGTACATCTGTGAATGAAGAAAAGCTGGACTCCTACTCTTATAGCTATAATCTATGTTAGATAATCAGAAATGAGAAGTGTCACAGTTGTACCTGATTGGGCCACAAGATGGCAGCATGACTGTGATGCTTTAAATTAGTTATTATAAAGATTAAGATGGACACCAAGTGAAAAATATGATGTCTTTCTTAATATTGTTGACATTATTGGTGTACATATATGTACACCAATAATGTCAATTAATACCAGACTGGATGATGATACTTTGCATGTTTAAAGACATGACAATACAATTTTATTAGTACAACGACATGCTTTACATATAAGACATGAATAGACAATATGACAAGATATATAATAAACACAACGTAATCCTTTACGATACAGTGACATTTGAAAACCACATGTGGACATCCATCATGTGAAGAGTAGGCTACACATTTGAACTTTTTTTCTACATGTTTTTCATCAATTGTTTTTCCTCCACATGTAAAACATGTACGTAATGTGTGCAAATGGCCAGGATACTCTGTGCATTGCTCCCTGCCATAATGACACTCTTAAAGCCATTAGGATGTGTTATGGTGCAAAGAGAACGTGGAGCTGTTGGTTCCTTATCTTCAAAATGTAGCTGATTAGCAGCTAATTTGCAACTCAGTATTATAACAATTCATAATCAGCACCTTTAATACTTATCGCAACAATAGGAGAGGTGTAGAACACCCTATTTCACTATAATATTGTATTATTACTGCAATTCAAGATAGAATGTCTCCATCCGGCCCTGCAGAGAGCCACAGGTAAGCATATCCCCTGCTGCATGCAGCCTTCATAAAGGTGTACACCAGGAAACTGGATAACCGAAGTCAATGAAGGCTGGCAAGAAAAATGTTGACTGGACCTATATACACATGCCACTGCTCCAGACTTTGAATCCGTTCCGATCCTGTAACATCTGAGAACAGTGCAGTATTACAATATTACAGTATTACAGCATTACAATTTTACAATATTACAGTATTATTACAGCAGTAAACTTTATCTGTCTGTCTGGTTTGTGCCTCCACCCCTGCTGCATGTACTGTGGCAGATAAGAACGTATCTGGAGTTCAACAGGACATCTCACATGTAAACTGCAAGCACACATGATTATTTCACACGTGAAGACATTAAAACCCCACATGTAAAACATGTACTTAATGTGTGCATATGGCCAGGATACTCTGTGCATTGCCCCCTGCCCCATAATAACACTCTTAAAGCCACCACCAGATGGGGCCAAAGAAAGGAATGATCAATCTGAGTCTGTACAAACCTGGATGTGTTATGGTGCAAAGAAAACGTGGAGTTGATGGTTCCTTGTCTTCAAAATGTAGCTGATTAGCAGCTAATTTGTACCTCACTATTACGACATGTCATAATCAGCACCTTTAATGGTTACCTCAACTATAGGAGTGGTGCAGTCTCCACTGCCCTCCACTCAGCCCTCACACATCCTGAAACATCAACACCTACATAAGATTGGCTCACTTTTTTTGTTTTGGACGGTGTGTTTGGCTAACCACTAAATAGCTAATGGTACTACCAGTACACAACTGTGCTGTATCTTGCTCCAACTCAGACACTACTACACGGACAGACAGCTTTGTGAGTTTAATTTAGTTTTTGGTGAGATTGTATGACGTGTCCTATATGATGACTTCCAGACAATTATGTTCTGAGTGTGGAGCCCTTTCACGCCCACATATTTAAAATGTTTCACTGGATTTATACAGAGAAAATAATTCTCCTTACTTTGGCCCTGTTTAACTTGTTTTATCTGGTGGAAGTTAAGTATTCCAATCCTTCACATGATATCACAGATGATATGATATCACACAAATGTTCCAAATTCAATATAATCAGCAGCCGTGTGATATTCAGATCCTATCCCTAAATTAAAGTAGCAATACAGTGCAAAAGTACTCGCTAGAAGTAAGTAAAAATACAAAAGTACTCACAACTGTACATATCAATGTATCTAATCTACCTGACTGAGGCTGTCCCTGCACACCTTCTGCTAATAGGGGATGGAAAAGGAAGGATGTCAGGTCAACAAGGGGGATGCATTTGAGATAGAACATATTTTCAGAAACATATTTTTCTGGCACCGCATGCCATAGCATGAGGATAAATACGTATTTGTGATTTTCGAGTGAACTGTCCCTTCAAGGAGTGTGTCGGTGGGGAGTTTTTTTAGTGATAGTAAAAACTTGAGAACATCTTGTGATTGGATCAGTGGTGATGCCGAATCCGACCAGGGGCACAAAGTGTGTGTGTGTGTGTGTGTAGAGGGTAGGTGGGGGGGAATGGCCCTTCCTCACTTCCTACCCCTCTACTTCCTGCGCCCTTGCTCGTATACCACACCCATCATCAAGCTCAGCCCTAATTTTGATCAGACAGACGTAAATATAAAAACCTGGCAAAGTACATACTAGGTGTCTCCAGGACAACATTTTGCCATGATGACTAACACACACACTCACAGGATGAGAACAACACGAGTGTCGCTGTTGCGGGTAATCATGTTGAATGGGCCTTCTTCACCTTAGTACAGTCAAATAACTGACACAAAAAGTGTTAATATTAGAAATATTGATTCTTTCGCCGAAAGTGGTTACATGTCGGTAACATCATTGGTACCCCTCTACCAAGCATCAGTGATATTGTTGAGAAGGGTGACCGTGGCTAAGTGGACCGCCTTTCAATCAGAGGGTCGGCGGTTTCGATTCCCGGCTCCTGCTCTACTAGTCTCATGCAAGACACTTAACCCCAAAATTGCTCCCGTAGCTGCGTCTATGGTGTGTAGATAGATACTGAATTGTAAGTCGCTTTGGATAAAAGCGTCTGCTAAATGACTGTAATGTAATGTAATGTAAGGGGGTTACATAGGTCAGGGTTTTTTTTCAATGCTAAACCGTTAACGAAGGGCCAGCATGAGTTTGTAACTCTTTTTTTTACTGGTTAAATAAATTTGAATAATAATCAATGAAACACTTCAGGACTGGGGGTGGGTGGGGTGGGGGTGGTGTTCTCCATCAGGCCCTAAAATGTCTCCGTCCGGCCGTGCAGAGATCCACAGGCACGCACATCCCATCCCGCATGCAGCCTTCATAAAGCAGCCCAGCAGGATAGCCGAGGTCAAAGAAGGCTGGCAAGACTTGAAAAGAAAAACGTCGACCTCAGGATATTGCGCTAAAATCCGCTGGACCGTACCATCCTCACGCGGCGCTGCTCCAAACACTGAACCTGCGCTGATCCTGGAATAGCTGAGAGCAGCGCGGGGCACCGGGTGCTGTAGGATGGATGTGAGAAATGCGCGTCCATCTCTGCCTGGGAGCGGAGAGACTCGGGGATGAGACAATAACAAAAATATTCAGAATATTCCGAAACAAAGGGAGGGCTGCAGGAAAGCGGAGAAGAGGAGAGGAGAGGAGGACGCCACCATCGGATCTCTGGATGGCTGCACCGTTCTCCTGATTGACCGGCCCGCTGAAGGAACGACAAGCCAAACCCACACGGTGTGAGCCTGCATATATATAAAGCCCAGCAGAAGCAGCCTTTCAGCTGAGTGTCTGTCACTTGATCATCATCATCACCATCCATAATCAGCCTCTTTCCGACCAGACCCTGGATTAATCATTGTATTGTGTTATCAGCACAGCACACAGCGGGGGCAGCCATGTCTCACGGATGGGGATACGGACCAACTAACGGTGAGGATCTCTCAGCGTGTACCGGATGAACAGGTTATATATGTAACAGGTTGAAACTCTCACCTCGGTGTTGCACGATTGTAGACAGTATGCTGCAGTCAGTAAGTTGCCATTCCACAAAAACAATGTAACAACTTAAATAATTTACATGACAGCAGTCTACTTAAGCACACCTTCAGTGAAAATGACTGCACTGGTTAAACAGCCAAACATTGCACCAGCTAGGTGCAAAACGTATATGAAACTCAACTTTTAAAAAATACTACAGTTTGAACTACCCCATATAATTAACATCACTTGGACTGGCTGCAACACAGACAATGTAGCAACAAAATCAATGTAATGCTAAAAGAAAACATTTTTTTTAACTATCGTGTGAAGGGTGTGAACATGGCTTTTAATAAAGCAACAGAAGTAAAAATAGAATTATTACCTGCTGTCAGTGGTTACATTCACTATAAGGTACATTTATGATTTACTCAAGTAGTTTGCTTAAATTTGACTACAGTAGCAATACTACAAAATCATGCTGAAATAGCCCATTCTGCATTTTGAATACTTTTACTTTTGATACGTACATTTTTCTAATTTTGGATATTTGCTTACTTTTAGATGCACAGTATTGCTACTTTTGTTTGAGTAAAGGATCTGGATATCCCACTACTGCTGAGTAAACTTGGGAAGATGTTTTTGAATGTAGAACCTTTGTTTATTTTCAACTGTGGTAACATGTGAATCAGCTGAATACTTGTTTCTGCACTGCTACCTGATAAAGCAAGGCGAAGAAGGCAAAAGAAAAGAGACTGACTTTTTTTTGTCATAAATCTACAGGGAAACTTTGAAGAGGTTGGTGTAAAAGTGCTCCACACACAGGACATAAACGAATAGGACAAAGCACTTGCTACTAATATATACTTATTTCATATTTAATATTGGAATATGCATTTGCAGGACCTGACAAATGGGGAGAAGATTTTCCTATAGCTAATGGGCCCAGACAGTCTCCCATCAACATTGTCCCTAAGGAGGCCAAATATGACTCCACTCTGAAGCCGCTGAAAATCAAGTATGACCCGTCCAACGCCAACAGCATTCTCAACAATGGACACTCCTTCCAGGTGGACTATGTGGACGACATAGACAGCTCCAGTAAGCACAGTTCAGCTCCTGGTGTTACATAGACATGGAGAGAGAAGACAATATATATATATACATCTCATATATTTACTTCATTTCCACATATGATTACCTCATTTCATTGAACCCTTTTTTTTTCTTTTAACAAAATGAACCACAACACTGAAATGAGGAAGATGTTGGGTAGATAATAAGAATGAATATGAACAAACAATCATACCCTCTAAACTAAAAATAAATGTGTTTTGAAGTGAAATCAAACACTATTCCCAAGCCTGTTAACAGATAATGAGTTAATGCTGATCTCAAAGGAAACCAAAAACTGCATCTTTGGATGGATGGGTAAAACCACACTAAATGGAAATGCTATTGACTCTTCAGCTCATTAGTATTACAGTATTACAGCGGTAAACTTTATCTATCAGTCTGGTTTGTGCCTCCACCCCTGCTGTATGTACTGTGGCAGATAAGAGCGTATCTGGAGGCCAACAGGACATTGGCATCACCTCACCCTGCTGCACTGACTCTGTTTATCCGACATTCATCCAACAGCGTATATCAATATAAATTTCTGTTATTTCCTGTTCTGTCTTTTTGGACTTCATTTCCATGTTTGCATAAAAAGTTGCCTATTCATACATGAAATTTGATTCTGTGTTTAACCCATGCAGTGGGCTGCTGTAAAACACACAGGGAGCAACTTGGGGTGCAGTTTCTTAAAGGACTACCAGCTTTACCTACTCCCTGAGCCACTGCTGAAACATAACCAAGTAGTTTTGTTACCTAAACAAGTAGTTTTGCTGCCTAAACTAACCAAGTAGTTTTGTTGTCTTAATAGAGGGTAGGAAGAAACAATCAATGAGGTGCTCTGGGTTGGATGACTTGTTGCATAAGACGAAGCTCCTACAGTGCCACTAAAGATATTTCACAACTGTTTTCACAGGCTGAGTAGTACTAACTTTACTGAGTCAGTGGAGTGCCCCCTCATTAAGACGTCACAGTGATGGACATCATTTTTCACTGATAGAGGATGTCTTGAAAGTGATGTTTCACAGATCATGATTCTCTGTGTTTTATGGTTAAAATAAATGAATTATATAATTTAAGTTTGCACCTCTGAATGAGAGAAGCTGATTGCTTTGATGAACAGGACCACAACAACAAATGCTATACAGTTGAAATAAAATAGAAAGAATATAAGCATTAAAATGTAAAGTAGAACTAATAGGATCACATACAACCAAAGTCCCAAAATGTCATCACTGACTGCATGCTAATGTACAAGTTACTGAGTAGCATAGACGTACTTCATTCCTGATGTTAAATCTGTCTTTCCCTGAGTGTGTCTCTAATGATTTGGATGTTTTGCTGTCACCAGCCCTGACCGGAGGTCCTATTTCTGGAACGTACCGTTTGAAGCAGTTTCATTTCCACTGGGGAGCCAGTGATGACAGAGGCTCTGAACACACTGTCAACGGCATCAAGTTCCCCTGTGAGGTACTGAGGCTACTGGATCTTCTGCTAACAACTACCACATACAGTAACAGGCCCTTAATTCATGTTATGTGATAAATGGTTACGTCGTGTGGTGTTAATGGTGGTACTAGCCTATCTTTTTCAAGAGGCTTAGGTAGAATATATATGAAAGTAACATAGTAAACTATAATGTTTTAAAAAAAAATTCATACAGAGCATTTTACAAAATCACAGGGAAATTGGAGGCAGACAGACTGAAGTCATTCATTCTGTATTTGAGGAACTTCTTGGGTTTACATACAACAATTAGTCGGTAATTAATTGGTTGATTCCCATTATCTTTAGTCCCGAAATATTCAAATTGAACTATTTGTAGATCAATAAACAAGTAAATGAATACATAACTCTGAATTCCCCCACCATAAATGAATTCCTTGCAATGTGAAAAGGTTTTAACAGCATTTTATTTATTTTTTAAGTAGCGACAGAATTTACAGATCAACACATAAAAACTGAAACTCGTGATCTCAGCATCTCTACAATCCTGACCGAGCTCTGCCACTATGGGGCATTTAAGAGCAAGGGAATTGCTCAGATAAAGTCCTAAATTATTACAGATGCTTCTCCCACTCTATTCTCTCCCACATTTTTGGACCTTTCAGAAAATGTCACTAAATCACATAATAACGTAAGCCACATAATTTAAGTTATGTACAAATGTATTTAAACTTAGACTTTCACCAAGGAGACCGTTTTTGTGTCCTGTTTGAAACCAGAAGTCAACGTTGACTTATTTAATGTAATGTAAATATTTTACAGAAAAGCACTTATGTAACATAGGCCACATAACTGAAGTTACGTAACAAATGTACTTCAACAAACACATGACTTTCACTCAGGAGGCTGCTGTCCGTGTCCCATGTGAAACCAAAAGTCAACGTTGACTTTTTTCAAGTTGCGTTAGTACGTTGCGATAAGCACTTAACTTACGTAACATAGGCCACATTACTGAAGTTACGTGACAAACTTGCTGGCCTTAACCCAAACAAGGATCCTTTTGTTGCCTAAACCTAAGTGACACTAAGGGGTCCTGACCAAGAGTCCGTATGTGACAAGTTGGGAATTAGGTTGAGAATACACAGTCTAGCCTGTGCCATAAAAGCATAGACTGTAGATAGGAAGTGGACATAGTCGTCGTTACCCTTTGGTTTGTGGACTGTGTTTTTTTTTAATCCTGGAGTTCGGCATTTTGGTCGTCGCCATCTTGGCTTTTTGCAACCAGAACACAAGTGACCATATTTGAATGCAAAGTAGTGACGTAAAGACACAGTTGACGGCTCGGGTAGCGGCCTGTCAATCACAAGGTAGCCGTGCCCTAAAGCATACCCTGCTTTATGGTCTATTTGACTCTAAATGGAGCATAATTTACTAAATGAACATCATGCTGTATTGAGGAAGACTTAAAACTAGAGATTGAGACCATACACTCATATTTATAATATTTACTGAGATAATAAATCAAGAGAGAAGTAGAGTAATTTTCTCTAAGACTTCTATTCCAACCAGAAGAGTCGCCCAGTGATGGCCATTAGAAAGAATGCAAATTTAAGACACTTCTGCATCGGCTTCACTTTTCAGAACCGAAGGTTACTGACTGCTTCAAAGTCAAAATTCTCTTTTCTTGTTAGCTTCACCTGGTGCACTGGAACACTAAGTATCCAAGCTTCGGAGAGGCAGCCAGCCAGCCCGATGGACTCGCAGTGGTCGGGGTCTTTCTCAAGGTGAGTCACCAGTGATTCATCACTGACAAACCATCAGTCTATGACTGCACTCCAGTCTAGGGGTGGGAACATACTTTAAGTATTCATGCCCTCTGAGGGACATGGTAAAGAGATAAGCATAATAATGATTGCTGTATTTGAATATTATAATTGTGTATATAATTATGTATAATTATGTGTGAGTGTCTGTGTTGTGCTCCAGATTGGTGCTGCCAACCCCAGGCTTCAGAAAGTTCTGGAAGCCTTGGATGCTGTTAAGACCAAGGTAAGGACAAATGTGCCAATATTGTCAATGCACAGCAATTTATATGCTTGGGAGACAAGATTAACAAGGAGTAACAATGGCTTCCCTCTCTCACTCGTTCTTTTCCATCCTTTGCTTCTTGACACCTGCAGGGAAAGCAGACCACCTTTCCTAACTTTGACTCAAAGACTCTTCTTCCTGGTTCTCTGGATTATTGGACCTATGATGGCTCTCTGACCACACCTCCCCTGTTGGAAAGTGTCACCTGGATTGTCCTCAAGGAGCCAATCAGTGTCAGCCCTGCACAAGTACTTAACTTTGCTTCATATTCTCTCGCTTTACCTTCATCAAATCTAAATGAGTTATATCACCTGTCAAGTTACACATTTTGAGAATTGATTATTAAATCTGTATGGAGGACTAAAGCAGGCATTCTATAGGATGAATCAGTAAATAAACGACTCATTACATAAATAAATAAAATAATAAGGAAAGAAATTAAGAGAGAAAAGCCTCAATCACCAAACAAATGTGCAGGTTAATATGAAAATAAATAGTTAAATTAAGTTAATTTAAAATTAAGATACACCTTTATTTATCCCCAGAAGAGAAATTCGGTTGTTGCAGCAGTACAAGGACATAAAAAAAACATAGAGAGTAGCATAAATAAATAATAGGAGGTACATTATTAGCAGCAGAGTTAGCAAGGCTATGTATACATGTGCACACCAGGCTAATACGTGATATGATTAAGTAAACTGTATTTGTATTTATTTACTTTAACGAATAATACAAATAATAAAAAGAGACATAAATATAAACGTGACAAAAATGAATACATTTGAAAATAAACAAATGTGAAAATAAATGCACACAATTTGTAGTTTGTCAAATATTGAAATACATTTTTATTTTTTATTCAATTGTTCTATTTCTGTGTATATTTATTTATTTATTTTCAAATTCATCTGCACATATATTTGATAATTGAGGCTTAATTAGTCCATTGAGTCATTTTTGTATTTATTCTTTTTTTGATTGTAATGCAGCTTTATTCCTCCATAATTCTGCACTGTATAACAAAATAAAGTAACAAATGCATGTAGTATTGAACTTTAGTGTGAGGGCCAAACATTAAAACAACTCAACTGAATTACAGTTTACTGGATTATACACTAGATATGATTTAAATATAGGAAGGTCATATGGCTCTGGGTGTTTCAGTGCAAGTATAAAGTACATGTATCTATGTGCGTGAACGTACACACATTATCCTGTGTGTATTTGTGGCAGTGCTAAAAACAGACATTTTTCTTAGCAGCCCACCTGGGTTGGCTTTTTTTATCATGTCGTCTGGAGAGACTGCTGCTGGATTCTCAGTGGGAAGCAGAAAGAGTTCAACTTAAAATGAGAAAATAAAGGGCATGAAGTGTCAAGCCTCAGGGAGTCTGAGAAATCAAAAGAAAGAGCTAGCCAATTACTGTAGAATAAAGAGAGCCATAAGTAAGGAGTTATTTCCTCAATTGACAGTATTTTCAAATACCCTCATACGCATTTAAGACTTTGATTTGCTAATCAACTCATTCGGTGTTTCTACATGGTTTAAGGAGCCAGAATGTTGGTCCAAACATTGTAAAGATCAAAACTGTCAGAAGTTATATCATGCTTTAGAGCAGGGTGGGTCTGTCCCTTCAGGGCCTTGTGTTTCACTTAGATTACTCTGACTGCCTGTATCTCCAGTGAGCAGTTTGCACTCTACCTATTTAACATGACTAACACCCCATACCCTCATGTGACATAAAACCCACTAGGACTTTTCTCGCTAAAGGTTTAATGCTAGGTTTTACCTCCCTAGATAAATGATAGATGTTCATCTATGACATGTGCTTATGTAGAGAAGAAGAAGAAGGACAGTGAGCCTGCTGAGGGACAATTAATCCGGGCTCACCAGCTAGCTAAAGGCCAAATGGCTCCCTGAGGAGTTGTTGTTTACGCCACACTGCTGCTCTAGTCGCTTCACACAAACACACACACACACACACATAAGCTTTTTTCATCTCACCATTCCTCTTAACATGTGCACTTGTTACCAGTAGCTCAGTGATTTGGCTTAATTTGCAGAGGGCATTAAGGCTGTTTCAACTGTGGCATAATTTCCTTCTACATATTAATGGCACTATGTCCGATATGGGACTAGTTTCAATGTCAGCAGGGCTGTCTTTTGCACCACCATGTGCACATGCTAGATAACAACCACAACAGGAGGTTGTGAGGCTGGCTGTGCTGTATTAACACCGGATTAAAGATATTCTGGCAGAAGTGAAGCAGATTATTGCATCATGCTCATTTTCAGGTTCATATTTGTATTTGGGGTTTCTACTAGAACATGTTCACACGCTTTAAGTATCTGGAGTGCACCAACACGCAAACTGTGAAATAAGACAACCCAATCAGTTTTTTTATAAACTACACCATATTTTTCTCGCAAGCTTATCGGAGCAGGCTGGGCTTTTTGTGAAGGGGTCTTAAAGACACAGGCGCTAAAACGGAACGCTTCAGAGAAAGGGTGAATACAGGTGTATTCAGACAGACTGAAAAAAATAATTTGTTATTTGAACATTAAATATACTGAAAAAGTGTGTTTTTCAAAAGATGTCCCCTTTAACATGATCCAGGTACTGTATGCATCAGTCCTAGCAACTATGTAGCAGTCGAGGGAACGCCACTGTATTGCCAACCTGTTTTTTCCTACGTATATCAAAGTGCACTATGATTTGGCCAACTGAGGATACAAGAGCTCATGGGACCGTATCATCATTCTGGTTCCTAAGCAACACACACTCCATGTCCATAGAGAAATGATTCTGCAGACACAGAAAATATTTTTTTCTGAATGAACGGCAGGTGTTGGACATCTGTCTTTTTTGTGCTGTACACATAATCTCAAATTCTGCAATAAAAGTAGTATAAGATATATGAGTATAAAAGCAGAGCAGTGGCTGATTGTAGGCCCAGGCTCTTACACGTACCTGCTGCGAAGCAACAACATAGGAGATGTATTCCTCTTTAATGGCAGTAAACATAACACATGGCTCATGCGATTGCTACATTTTGTTCAGAGCTCAACAAGATATTGCTAACAAAACAGTAACGTTAACTTAACCGTGACAAACAGCAGGACTATACCGGCACAGAGCCTTTCGTAGGAGAGCTGCTAGCCCAGCTATGGAGTATAATTAGCACGTGATGTGAGCGCACAGAACAGCATCTGCGAGCGGAAAAGCATCTTCGTCAAGCAGCCTTTCTGTTCCTCGTGCACGAATGCGGTCCCGAGCATCTGCTCCGGCTGGTAATTCTACTGTGCTCTCAGTGATTAATGGAGTTATACTTGTTAGAAACAACACATGTGATACCTCACTTAATGTAAGCGTTTTCGATTTCAGCGACCGCTAATGGGACTTAGTCCATGGGAATCTTTTACCTTAATCCTCTTTCTCCTTGTCTCTCCTTCCTCATTAGATGGCCAAGTTCCGCGGCCTCCTCTTCACTGGAGATGGAGAAGCTCCATGTTGCATGGTGGACAACTACCGGCCCTGTCAGGCTCTGAAGGGCCGCCAGGTCCGCGCCTCCTTCAAATAAACCCCTGCTTCATCTACGTGGCTTCCTTGCCCCCTTTGCTTATCCGTCCCGTATTACTGCCATTTTCCTCCACATGCAGTCTTTCCTTAGCTTATATTACTCAGCTTCTCTTAGCCCTATTGATATTAACTTGAAAAGTAGAATACAAGCCTTTCTGCTTACATTTTTGATGACATAGACTAACTGGATGTATCTTGAATTAAAGAACTTTGAGGCATTTTTAAGCTTTGACACTGTTAAGAAATGGGTCACATTTATATCCAGATAAAATCCAGGTGATATTTAGGGTACTTTCATTTAAACTTATCCACAGATACAAATCTGATTACATCCGTCTTCGTTTTCTCTGCAACATGCAACTCAGTTTCGGCCCTCCTCCTGTCCAGAGGGAGAAGAATATCTTCTGCACTTCAGCCGTTTAATTCTAGCAATTGCAGTTTAGCTAACGTTAGCTAACAACTATCCATCAGCTAACGCAAACACATGAATGAATCGTACTAATGAATTATAAGCGAGACAAAAGTTGTATCATCTTCACGGCTCTAACATTGTGCGTTTCCACCAGCTTGACACAAGGCTCATATTTATGAAGAATATTTTTGGTTCCGAAAGATACAAATTCAATGTATCCTGTGGTTTGTAAAGACATACAATGCTAACTTTTTTTTTTGGCGGCTGGGTTGAACACACCAGTGATCTAACAAACTAATTAGCTATTTTCTTACTTCTAGTGTCTAATGATAGATGCCAAGACAGTCTGCTTTATGATAGACAAAATCTATCCAAAATAGATATCAAATATTCTGAAAGTAGAAGTTAGCATTAATGCACTTAAGGTAAAAATAAAGAAAGAAAGACTTCTTAGGCAGATTTCTATTATTAGATGATGTGTGCTATTTAGTACAGTAATAGGCAAAAGGCCGCCTAGCCTATTGGACTTGGATGTAGGCCTGGATTACATGCAGGAATATTTACCCATAATATAAATGAATATTTCCTCAGTTATTTTTAATTTATACACAGTATGCTTTGCCTTGTTTGAAAAGCCTTCATCAACTTCCTGAAGCTGATTTGCTGCTATACGTTATATTGTGATGACAATTGTGCTGCAGCCAGATTGTTCAAGCTAAAGTTTTTATTGATGCCTCATTTTGTCAGTTTGGAACAAAGTGATCACGCTGAGTTTGATGCGTAACATTTCGCAGTGTTGACTCTACAGTTGTGTACTGTGGCCACCAACCATCATCTGGCAGGCACTTGTACACAGAAAGGTTTTTAGTACTATGATCATCTCATGATGGTAATGCTTTGGAATGTACCAGTTGTTGGCCTTCCATTCCATTTGGAAAAATTTAGCTTTTTTTGTTGTTGCAAAAATTAGCCAGAACTTCACTGAGACATCTGCATTACTGTGGTCATGGCTCACCTCATTCTGGTGACTCTACAGAAAAAGTGTCAGTCCATTTTTTATAAAAACTATGACAACTGAACTACCTATCACCACAGTGCATTAAACATTGCCTTTAAGACTCATGTAAGACAAAGCTGTAAGTTGGAAAGAAAGAACTGAAATCAATTTATGACTATAGATTAACCCACACTACAGTATCAACATAGGTCAGATTTTGACATTAAATTTGTATAGTTTGTCAGCAATGTCTATAATCATCACTCCATCTAAATGAAGTCGCAGATATTCATAAGAGACCAGCGAAATGTTATTTTATTTTAGCTTTTATATCAATGTTATGAAACAATCAGCTTTTAGAGTGGGGTTATGGTGAGATAGCTGTAACCCTTTGAAGTTTGTCACACAAAAACTGCTGTCACATTACCGGTGCAAACCGTTTGTGAATCTGTCATGTCATAATGGAAAATAATTTTATCAATAAATATTCATAACTTGCAGATGTCTGAGAGTGTTATTTTTTTCTCACAACTCATAATTACATATTAGCCTTAATATAATATGATTGTATAGAAGTCTATGAGATATAGGCCCCTCCTTCTCACTTGATTTATTTATTAACATTGTAAGCATAAGTTTATGGTCTCAATCGCTAGTTTCAAGTCTTCACATTGATGGATTGTCGTGTAATTTGGTTGCCCTTGGTCTTCCTCTGAATGCCAGATCAACATTTTTAATTTGTCCAATACTTTGGTTTATGACCAAACATCTAAAACTAACGAGCCTCAGCTGTACAAATGTAAAAAATTAAATGGTTAATGTCACAGTTCAGTCATCCAGCCATCAGTAATTTTCCATTGATCCTGTCTCTGCCCCACTCAACCTGTCAGCCACGCCCACCTCGTCAGTTCACTCCACTCACCTGTGCACACAGCTGCCTCTCATCACATGCAATCAGCCCAGCATATAGTCACCAGCTCCACACTCACTCCTTTGCCAGATTGTTCTTTGCCATGCAAGTCTTTCCAGCGTTCTCCTGCCTGTCTTCCCGGTACCGACCTCGCCTGTCCCTGATTCCCTGCTTCATCTGCCTCCTGGTTATTCGACCTAGCCTTCCGTCCCTGACCAAGAACTTTGCCTCTCCTCTCCTGATTCCTGTTTGCCGGTTTCTAAACCGTTTGCCTGTCTGCCGGAGTCTAAGTAAAACGTTGAACTTTTTACCTCTGTCTTCTGAGTCCTTTGTACTGCAATTGGGTCCATACACCACCCGTTACAGTTAACATGTTTAACATGATCTGTAGCTGTACTTAGGCCTGTCTCAGTGGCCTCAGTTGTGAAGTGCTATCTGAGTTTCTGCTTGTTTGAAACGGCTTGTTTGATCAAGCCTGGTTCACTGATTGCAAAGGAGGAGCTTCCACCTCTCAAGGATATAAGTAATCCAGTTTGAGTTTTAACTTCAGTGTATCCATCTCCTGGTGGACCAGCTGAACTTCTAAACTCACCTGCATTTGATAAGTATCTTGTTCTTGCTCTTTAAACTGTACTTAGGCCTGTTTTAAAGTAACCTGCTTTGAACTGTCTCGATAGCTGTACTTAGGCCTGTCTCAGTGGCCTCAGTTGTGAAGTGCTATCTGAGTTTCTGCTTGTTTGAAACGGCTTGTTTGATCAAGCCTGGTTCACTGATTGCAAAGGAGGAGCTTCCACTCCTGGCAGACAATGAGCAATCAGTAGATAGCTGTACTTAACCACTGCTGGAAGCGTCAGCTTTCAAGCGTCTGGCAAACAAAGGCAACAGGCCGACTTTTTCAAGCCCGACTTCGTCAAGCTAAGACTTCTCGAGCGTGTACTACCATGTGTTTGCATCCCATCTCTGTCCGGTCCTCTGCCCGGCGGTCACGTAGACATTGGGCAGCTTTCAGGAGCCGCGACCCCACTAACCTCATCTATCCTACTCTCTCAGCTCGGGGCGAGCAAGTGGTGGCGGGGGGACTCTGGAACTGCCAGTCGGCAGTGCCGAAAGCTGAGTTCATTCACTTCACTCCTCCAACCCCCACCCCCTCCTCCTACTTCCTCCCTTCTCCCTGATGACTTCGCCAACTTCTTTGACAAGAAGGTAAACGATATCAGATCCTCCTTCTCTCAGCCCCTCTCTCCCTGTCCAATCCTGCCCCCACAGCTCTCCCTCCCATCTCCACGCCCCATCTTACCCTTTCTGGCTCCTCTCTCCCCTAACGAGGTCCTCAACCTTGTTACATCTAACCGCCCCACCACGTGCTCCCTTGACCCGATCCCTTCCCCTCTTCTTCAGTCTATTGCGACTGAACTCCTTCCTTTCCTCACCCACCTCATCAACACATCTCTTGTTTCAGGATGCTTTCCCACGGCCTTCAAGGCCGCCAGAGTCACCCCCCTTCTGAAGAAACCATCACTTGACCCCTCTGATGTCAAGAACTTCAGACCGGTTTCTCTTCTACCCTTTCTATCCAAAACACTTGAACGCGCTGTCTTTAACCAACTGTCTTCCTATCTCCACCAAAACAGCTTTTTGGACCCTCACCAGTCCGTGTTCAAAGTGGGTCACTCGACAGAGACGGCCCTCCTTGCGGTGACAGAGTCACTTCACGCCGCGAGAGCTAACTCTCTCTCCTCTGTCCTGATTCTCCTGGACTTGTCTGCGGCGTTTGACACTGTGAACCATCAAATCCTCCTCTCATCCCTCGAGGGGATGGGCGTCTCAGGCTCTGCACTCCCTGTTTGCATCCTACCTGACGGGTCGATCCTACCAGGTGACCTGGAGGGGGGCCGTGTCGGAACCACGCATGCTGACTACGGGGGTTCCGCAAGGGTCAGTTCTGGGCCCTCTTCTCGCTCTACACAACATCTCTGGGTTCTGTTATTCGCTCGCATGACTTCTCCTACCATTGTTATGCCGATGACACCCAGCTGGTCTTGTCATTTCCCCCCGGTGACACCCAAGTGGAGACGCGCATCGCTGCGTGTTTGGCTGACATCTCGAAGTGGATGACGACACACCACCTCAAGCTCAACCTAGACAAAACTGAGCTACTGTTCCTCCCGGGGAAGGGTTGCCTGCACCGGGACCTGTCCATCACCATTGATGATACCGTGGTGATGCCGACTCGGACTGCGAGGAACCTGGGTGTGACCCTGGATGACCAACTGTCATTCTCGGCAAACATTTCATCCGTTACACGCTCCTGCAGATTCCTGCTCTACAACATCAGGAGGATTCGTCCCTTCCTGACTGACGAGACGGCGCAGGTTCTCATCCAGGCTCTTGTCATCTCCCGCCTGGACTACTGCAACTCTCTACTCGCCGGAGCCCCGGCGTCGGCCATCAGACCTCTGGAGCTTGTCCAGAAAGCCGCAGCTCGCCTGGTGTTCAATCGCCCCAAGTTCTCCCACACAACTTCCTTTCTCCGTTCTCTACACTGGCTACCTGTAAGAGCTCGCATCCAGTTTAAGACTCTGGTGCTAGCCTACAGGGCAGTGAAAGGAACAGCTCCTTCCTATCTCCAGGCCATGATCAAGCCTTACACCCCCGCCCGACCACTTCGCTCTGCTGCCTCGGGGCGATTGGTTGCCCCGTCGCTCAGAGGTCCTGGCGGCCGATCGACCCGGTCACGGCTGTTTTCTGTCCTGGCCCCACAGTGGTGGAATGAACTTCCCACTGACGTCAGGACAGCGGAGTCGCTGCCCATCTTTTGGCGCAGGCTGAAAACCCACCTCTTCAGGAAGTGCTACCCTGAGCCTTCCACTTAGCACTTATTGTTTTCATACTAGCTTGTTGCACTTATTGTATTCGTATTACTTATAGCACTAACTGTTTTTCTTGTTTCTGCACTGTACTTTGGCTCTGAGTTATGCTCTGCTTCATGCTCTTAGATGCTTGTTTGGAAAAGGAAATGTACTTATGACTTCTGGTGACTAATAGTTCTTTTGATTACCAATGTTGATGCACTTATTGTAAGTCGCTTTGGATAAAAGCGTCTGCTAAATGACTGTAACTGTAATCTGCTAAACATCGGCATGTTAACATTACCATTGTGAGCATGTTAACGTTTCACATTGATTAATTCATTAATACATTTTATACCTTTTAAAGATGCCAAAGTACAACTTTATGTTGGTTCAGTTTCATCACTTCCTTTAAGGTGAAGAAATTTACCTGGTATTACAAAACTTTAATGCAGGAGGATGGGGGTGCTTTGTTGTAATAATTAATTATTTAATTATGAATTACGACTTTATTAGAAATAATTTGCAAGACAGTGCTGCCGCATTTGAAAGGGGGGTGAGTGATATTGGCTAGTGATGGCCTTATGTAACAATGTTTGGCTGTTTGTTTGTGACTCCTTTGTGCGAGTCCTCATTGTCACAAACCATTAGCTGGATGGTCTTTGTTGGACATTTGGCCCTTCAACAGTCTCTGACAGTCTTGTTCAGTGTCTCAGCTGCAGTGATGGAAGGAGAGAGGATGTCTGAGACTAAGAAAAAGAAGACGAAATCACAAACAAAATGTGTCCATGAAAAATATTTAGGTTTTTTTTCCAGTTGTTTTGTATGACAAACAATGTTTGTGTTGGCAAGGCTCCAAGATTCTGAACTGTTGATCATCTTTAAACTTCTTCTCGCACAACGGTAGAAGTTTGCCGTTTATTTTAACCCAAAACATGATCTTTTCCTAAACCCAACTAAGTAAGTCTGTTGCCTAAACCTAAGGAGACTTCTGCCCAAGTGAGATTGGCTTTGGTAAAAGTTTGATTGACAGATGTTTCATCCAATCACCTGCCAAGTATTTTTTTGAAAGTGCCTGCCCTTTTCCAAACAGCTTCCAATGACGGCTTCGCATATGGTTCTGTGTTAAACTATCTGGTCATTGTATGATCAAAACTGGTGGGCAAAACTAAATAATGAGTCTGGAATTATCTAACTTGCTATACTGTCTTTTTAACGGTGCCCCCTCCCTGCAGTCTTTTCTTGTCTATGTCCGCTCCTGTTTGATGAATCTGGAAATGATATTAATGAGAGGACAGATGACCCAGAATTGGCGGCAGAGCCACAAAAAATGGCAAACAATGCCATGTCTACTTCAAAGGCAAACTGGAGACATTTACTGTGTGTGTGTGTGTGTGTGTGTGTGTGTGTGTGTGTGTGTGTGTGTGTGTGTGTGTGTGTGTGTGTGTGTGTGTGTGTGTGTGTGTGTGTGTGTGTGTGTGTGTGGGGCGGTCAGGATATGAAAGGGGCTTTGATGAGTCTCCATGGGCTCTCTGCTTCACAGACTAGGCTACTGTTTTAGAGAGAGAGGATGGCAGAGGAGAGGAGACAGAAACTGAAGATGGTTTGGAGTTTATGAACATGAGGGTCGTGTTGTGATTGTAAACAAAATTTTTCGTTAATCTGCTGCTCTACAGATCCTGGCCCGCTATGATAGAGAAAGGCATGACTAATCCTCTGTGTTAACTCCAAATATTATGTAATGAAAGGATTCCCTCTTCAACTTCCCCTCTCTGGCACTACAGCCCCCCCCCCCCCCCCCCCCCCCCCCCCCCCCCCGTGCCCCACAGTAACACACATTGCCGCTCTCTCCACGGCTGAGTGACAACAGTAACCATGACAACTGCATGTTCATATCATAAAATATAGAAAGGGGGGGGTTGTAGAAACAGCTTTCCGTTGGAACAATGTGCGGGCTGACCTGAGCTATGTGTTTATCCGCAAACAGAACTGCCTGCCCACATGGGACCACACCTTGATTATTCTGCTGGGGTTCATGGCCTCAGAAATATCTCTGAGTGAATCGGTGCAATCAGTTTTCTGGGTTTGCACAGATATATATACCAAGGTTGGCCACAGTGGGGGGCAGGGGATGGGAGCCATTTATGGCTCACTGGAAGATACATATAGCTAAGTTATGATGATAATGAAAATATTAAACTTATGTTGTATAGCACTTTCGTTATTAAGTGTATGACAATACAAAAAAATACAATATAGACAAATAAATTGCAATGAAATAAAATTCAAACTCAGGTGAAAGGTGAGTGGAAAACAAAAAGTCATGGAACACATAAAAAATCCAAAAAGCATCTGTTCAAAAACTGTCATCTTTTATTTACATTCATTCATCAGAGCATTCACAATAATCACTCAAAATCAACAGGGGGAGGGGCGTAAAAACAGTTTATGCAGGTTTGCATCTCTCTCTCTCTCTCTCTCTCTCTCTTTCTTTCTCTTTCTCTTTCTCTTTCTCTCTCTCTCTGACTGTCCCCTCACTTCACACTGTTTCCCTTCTGTCAATAGATTGCTGCATATGGGGGAAAACGTAATTAGGGGTAGTAGTTCAGTTTACAACCATAAAAAGCAAGCAGGCTAAGAAACCCAGACCTGCTCTGTTTAGCAATCTCATTTGCTCCAGTTCAGCACTATGGACAGCGCCACACCTACACAAGCACCCCCTATTTTAACCAAACTTTAATTCACCATTTCACCATTACGCAGCACAATCGCTCACTTGGTGTTGGGCTCACATTGTTATCATATATATGCCCAAATGTTTAGACACCAAAAAGGATTGAACCACTTGCCAGGATACAGTGCATCTACCGCTATATGTGGGGGATGTTCATATGATGACTTTGTAATTCTTGTGGTGGATTATTTGCATGCACACTGTGAACAACAAGATTAAGGTAAGGGTAGGATGACCTTAGTTTACCTGGCACAGCCCCAGTACCATGAGGTGTGTCCCTTTGTCCTAAGCACGTCATAATTATTTAGGCATTTATGCACCTGGAACAGAAATGCTTTTTTATTCTTTTGTACACTGTTCTGTGCATTTCTATCATGTGCATGAGCTTGGTTTTTATGTCCACTGGTTTTGAGACTAAACGGCATATTATAGAAACTGGTAAATCGGTCATAGTGGTCGTAGTTGACTAAGCTTTCTTTTGTCGATAAGTCTTATTTTTGTGACTTTTAATGCTGAATGACCTATTTCACATCTGGTAAGCACACGAGTTTAGGTGCTGCTTTTGTGTAATTATTTGAGAAAAAACTCAGTTTTACAGATCTGTTGATCAAATCAACGTATCGTCAAAATGAGGGTTAGTTGACTAAGGATTGGTCGTGTACGGGCCTAGGCACTGGAATAATTATGTATGGAACAATTATTCACGTGCAAAAAATTACCCAGTATATTAAATTCAGCATCATCTCTGTAAAGGTTCTCATCTGGATATCTTGTAGTGCAGAATTTTGTCACATATGCCCCAAGAGGCTTCATCATAATAGAACTGATGACAACGTCCTCTAGACCAAACAGAGACTCGTCCGAGTCCATCTGCTTCATATTACTACTTTAGACTACATTTGAATCAAAACTAAAAATTGTGAAAGGAAAGAACGGAAGGAGTGGCTCTGGTCTGCGCTGCCATTGACAAGGTTGAAAGGACCAGTAAAGTTTGCTGTCTTGGTTTGGACTACGTTGTTTTACACTAAAGTGTACAGTTTGAAAGTCCACTTATTGTGGGTGGGGTAGGGGGTTGGATGGGTCAAACAAACACAGGACTTTCACCCAGGAGACTACATTGACTTATTTTACCTTAGCTTTGTTCCGTAAATTATGTACACAACTAACGTCATTTTTGTAACTTATTTTGAGTAGCATACATACTTATTTAAACCCAAACCACAATGTTTCCTAAACCTAACCAAGTGGACGTTTATTTTGAAAAGACACTGTAACAAGCGGAAACAAACACGTCCAAAACTAACGTGAGAAGGGAAACCTAGAGCGTTATAGTTTGAAGTGTAGGGCCACTGACCAAGCGGAGGTATTCAAGGAGTTGGTAATGTGTTACCAACTCCTTGAGTCAGCTGGTAGTCGTCCATTAATTGCATGGTCTATAGTTGGTTGCCCGGTTCCCACTTTCTCCATGGACAAAGTGAAGGGAAACAATCTGTCATCATGATGCAGATATTGTATCTTGCAGGACTGTCTCCTTTTCCCCCAAACGGTATACACAGTGCAGTCATTTTGTTCCTCCTCGGCTGCATTCATAGTGCCATTTGCTGCCGTGAAAGCCACAGATCTCAATGTATAATGTATTGAATTTATGAATGCACATTCATAAATGATTTTCTCCAAGAGGCAGGATGGGTTGAACTTCATGCATTGTGCATCTGCTGGCCTTTCTATGCCATGGTATGTACATCAACTTTTTATCACCACGGCTGCTTCGACTTGATCCGAGGCAGATGCATCAGATGAGAAGAGAAGAGCAGCAGACTGGAAAGACTTTGTATGAAGCAAATCTGTAGGATGAACATTGCTGTATACCTCTTTTATTGCACTCATTGCTGAGGGTTTTACTGTTTACTTACTTACTTCCAGTCAGCAGTTTAATTACTACTGTTTTAAACAGTGCAAGGGATATTTATGGCAACATTTTGGTTCATAGACTAACCTAACCATGGATTGAACTTTCAAACGACAAACCTTCCCTTGTGGTAAATGGGCATGGTGCAAGTAGGATAATGCACTCCAGTGGGTCCATATGAAGGAAATGATTGACTTGTGAAGGGAAGGCCACTGCGCTTGGCATTCCAGTGAGGCACAGATGTGATAGGCTGGAACAATTGCAATGTATCCTTGGACTAAGTTGTATGTCGACACAACAACTAGGCCTGTTCCTCAGTGGATCCAAAAAATTAAGAAATTATGTTGTTTTCTCGCCACTTACCTCGATGGAAATGAGGTCGTGAGGTCATGAAAAGATGAAAAGGAATTAGGTATTCATCCACTTCTCTTTTGGATATTTGCTTGTCAATAACTGCAGGGATTCTGTCTAAAGCTGTAATCCTCTAAAAGAGAGCGAAAGGTTTCAAATGTTGATCAATTTTAAGATGAGATAACATTATCTACAGCATAATGTATAGAGGGGCTGATGTAAAAAACCGTTAAAGTTTGATTTCGGTACAACCTGGGTCTTTCTCTTTGTATTGCTGATGGCCATCATTTCTGTTTAGCATTGAACAGGTCGTAGTTTATTCAGATTATCTTAACCTCTCTATTTAGAGGTCAAAATAAAAGACAACGCACCTAAAATGTTGCTAACAATCCCTGTTCTGATCATATTCTCTTTCAAATAAAGTTGACTAACATGTTGGTTCCCTTTCTTTTCCCGTCACACTTCTTTAGTGTTGTCTCTGTGTTCCTAGATCTCAGCACTTTGTGAACATTTGGTACAGCATACAAAGGTTTGAAAAGTAAACCCTGTTCGCAATGAACTACAAATCCTTTGATGTATCCAAATTGAAAAGGACTTGACTAGAGTTTGTTCTGGCTGTGGTTGAAAGAAAGGTCATGGAATTGTGAAAATCAATAGATTCATCACATCTGAGCCTGATTACCAGCAGGCGGTCTGTCTATGAGACGGTGCCTAAACTGTATACAAAGTTGTAATTTTGACCTAAAGGTGGCACCAGAGATAAGGTTCTGGAGTTTGCAATGCCACATTTTTCAACTTTATGAAGGACAGAGCTGTTCAGCAAATTGAATAGCAATCTGCAGTGTTTCTATTTGAGTAAGATGGGGAAGAAGCCCCCCTGAACAACAAAATCAACTTACTGTCAAATTAATATAAGAATATGAGTTCAGCATGTGCAGGATTATGATGCATAATTCATTCATTCCAGGATGTCTTCCTCCAGCGAGCTTGCTAAAAATGTTGGCTTATTCTTGGTAGCAAGGATTGCTATGATTGCTAGCTACCTTGCCTTGGGCAAAGCGACCTTTCCTTTTCCCGACAGGATCAGGGGCAGTGTCACAATAAGGAGAAAGCGTGATTCTCTACTGTCGATTTGATGTTGAGAACAGCACCATCCCATCTCTCCAACTGCAGCTGACCCCCCTTCTAGCACCAATAGACAATGACCACGTAGTGTCGTTGCTGAGAATGTAGACTCAGAGGCAGAGATAAGCTGGGGAAAGTTTGGCCACTTCTGGTTTAAACAGCCATTTTGAATATTGAATTTGACAGAAATGGACTCCACATCCTCAATAACCCCAAAAAACACTCATATTTTGTCCAAATTGGTTAAGCATTTGCTGCAATCTTGTCCATATAGGTGAGTATGCTTGATACTAATTATGCTATTTATGCTAAGTTACCAACTCGCAAGTCAGTATCCGGCAGTTTCTAAATGCTGAGGACCCATACTGTACATTTCTAAAATATAACTTTGGGATACTCAACATTTCCGGTTTCACAATAGGGCTCTTTAGACTGGCAAGTAGACTATCGAACGGTTCTAGTGGAATAAATCTCAGGAATGCAAAAAGGAAATGTCATAGTTCACCACACAAGAGCATACTAGAGCAATTCAATTCATGTGTTTTGAGCAGATTTGGCGCCATCTAGTGGTCAGGTTAGGAATTAAGGGGGCTGCTCGGGTGACAGACTATTGTCTGTCTGGCTACAGATAATGGTCTACTTCTTTATTATACTGAAAAGCACCATGAACCCTGAAAGTTAGTAAAGGCGTCGTGCTATTTGCAGTTTACTGTGTTTACTTCAGACACGATCCCCTCACCTCTTAAAGCCATACAGATGTACTGAGGGGATCAAACTTACATGTATGAAACCTCCATTTATCCATGCCTCAGTCATTAACATTACATGTAACTTAATCACTAGAGACTTGCAGAAACCAGTACATGAAAGAGTTGAGGATCTCTATGAGATGCCATTACACATCACTCATTAACAAAGGGGGTACAAACTATTATATTTAATATGCATAATACTGTGTTTTTTCTAACCCTGTGTACCACAGTTTGGTTTGTTTTTCTGTCATTACCAAAGGTCAAACTGAAGGTATGATCTTTTTCTTCTGAATATGTTTACAGTTCCAACATTGACACTTAGATAAAACAGCAAACACAAACATACTAGTCATCACTTGACTGTACTGTAAATCTCCACTGGGAAAAAGAAGATTTTCCCATTAGATATGGAGGTTCTGACGGGTGAGTTGCTTTTAATTTCTAAGTTTATCTTGTCTGGACAACATAACTAATAAAACTAAATTTTAAGGTTATTATTAGTTATGAAAAATTAAGTGTGTTAAAGAATAAGAACCCTATAGTATCCATGTTACACATGAAGGATCCTGTCAATGATGAAATGAGTGCTTGACATGTTAGTAATAGATATACCGTCACCTACAGGTGCTCTTAGTGCTTGATTGTATATTGAACTGATTATTGATTGAACTGATTTAGGGAAATAACTATCTAATGAATAGGTGAAGGAGCTATGGGATTGAAAAACTGAAGTAATCCGGACAAACGTCTGATGGCAGATTGAAACGAAAAGAGCCAGCTGAGACCTTCGTTGTCTGACGGGAGTCTAGCTCTATCTAGTGTTGTGATGGCTAACTGCAGGAGGCCACAGTGTTGCTGAGTGGCCTCAGAGTTCCAAATCAGCTGATGGCGCACACGCTTGACTGATCAGCAGCTACTTAAACTCAGGTGTGTCAGATGCTCATGTTAAATCACTGCATTGCTCCTTCACATCTAAGTTCTCAACAAGGTAAAGTGATTCAACATTTTCATCTCAACAAAATGCATATGAATGAATGATTTGGAATTATGATTCCCCTGTTAAGTGATTCAGTTTGGGTTTTTGTTGAATTTTGTCCTGCATGTTTTATGGTTATTCCTCATATTTGATTTAATTTACCATTGTTCCTCACTTTAGATCAGAGCTTCAAGCTATTTAAATTAATGTTTTGGTTCACTTATTCAGAATGCAGCTTGACTTTGGAAACTTGAATTTATTTAAAATGCCATAAGAAGGTCAGACAGAGTGTGTGTGTGTGTGTGTGTGTGTGTGTGTGTGTGTGTGTGTGTGTGTGTGTGTGTGTGTGTGTGTGTGTGTGTGTGTGTGTGTGTGTGTGTGTGTGTGTGTGTGTGTGTGTGTGTGTGTGTGTGTGTGTGTGTGTGTGTGTGTGTGTGTGTGTGTGTGTGTGTGCGCGCGCGCTCATTTTCAGGCTTAGACTTGTATTTTGGGTTTCTACTAAATCATGTTGACATGCTTTAATGTTGAAATAGTGCGGGGAAAAAGTGCTGTCTGTCTGAAACCGCCTGTGGTGACCCTCTGTCTGAAATGGCTTTTAGCATGTTCTAGTGCTACACACTTCTTCTTTAAAGAAGTGTGTAGCATTTAGGGGATGATTCCATGGCAAAATTGGAATCTATTCTCTTTTTTTTTTTTTTTTTTTTTTCTCCCTTGAGTGTAGAATGACCTGAAACTATAAGAACTGTTTCGGTTACCTTTTTAGAATGACCCTCCTTTTTTCCTGTGATCTGAAAGTATGAGATTCAACATGCAATTTAGATTTCACCTTCCTGTCACATGCAGGCTCATTGGAATACACCAGCAGCAACAGTAATGTTGACAGCAGCAAGGGCTTGCTTAGACCTGAGGATGAAGTTGCACTTTAAAGAGGGATTCACACAGAGGGTGAATACAGGTAGATTCAGACACACTATGAAAGTGTTTTTTGAACAGTAAAGCCTGTTAACATGAAGCAGAAATGCAAAATGGAGGTCTGAACGTACTTGCGTTACTTTTGTGGTTTTCCTGCAGCAGCATGTCTGATGTGAAGATGGGTGTACAGGCTCTGTTATCAGTGGGTACACAGATAACAGAGTCACTGCTTTGTTCTTGAGTAATGTGTAGCTTAAAATAAATGCTGACATAATTCTACAGTACAGTGAACTTATCAACAGTGATAACCCAGCACTGGAAATGGTCCTAAAAAGCACTTTCACCATCATGTTTGAGTCTTGTTTTCTAAAATCTACAGTGGACAGCTGTTTAGGGAAATGACTGAACTGATGTGAATGCACAACTGTCTAAAATACTTCTTCCTCCACCTCCTGTAGGTTGAATATGGCAGCAACGGGGGCTGTCAACCGACCTCCACCAGCTCATCCAGAAACAAATGGAGGGAACCCGCACACTCACAGCGGCGGACCAACCTCAATGCAGCAAGACCCAGGACTGCACGGCACCAGCCGAGACCCAGGACTTTCATCCCATCCCCAACACCACGTCCCTGCCCGGCCTTTCTTTTACGTCCATGCTCAACCACCACCCCCTTTCCTCCACTACCAGTGGCCCATGCCCTACTCCTATAACCCCTTTGCAGGCTTTCCAGGCATGGGTGAGTCTTTGTGGGGTTTTCTTTTTTAAGTTTGGTAGCGACATATTAAGGATTTAGACATTCCACTGATTTCCCTTTTTTTTTTTTATTACCTTATTTGAGGTGAAAGCTAAAATGGCTTTTCCTACTGGGTACAGTTTGTTTGCTACAAGTGGTGGCCAATAACATGAAGACCTGTACAAACCTTTTGTTGTCCAATGCAATAATCTTGAAATGTTATTTAATGTAAGAAACTTTGATATTGTAAGGTAGTGCTTATTGGACTTGAACCATCATCTCGGTTAATTTGACCAATCCTTTTTCTACCTCTCTAGGCTATGGTATGGTAATGCCCCCTTTCCCTCCTCCTCCTCCCTACATGGAGGCTCCAGCCTACGTTCTGCCCCACTCTCACATTCAACCAGTCGACTACAGACGTTTTCTGCATCCCCAGGTCTACGCTCCCAGCGCACCCTACCAGAACCCTAACCAGGCCCGCCGAGTCCACCTCTCTTATACAGGCCCTGTTCGGGAAACTGTTAACTCTGAGGTCCAAACAGAACCCACACGCAGAGGTGTAGGCGGCTACGGTGAGGAAAGCCCAGTCGTCAGCACAGATTCTGGGCGTGGAACCACCTCGAACTCTTCATCGCCCTCGAGCTCCACCTCCGAAAAACGAAGCTCTGCAGAGGTTGAGAACTATACCTTACCCAGCAGCGATGCAAACGACAACCGGGTCAAAAGGACCAGCGCAAATAGCACAGTCAAAGACTGCTTTGATATCCTGCAGCCTACGGGAACGAAGACTGTCCAGGCGCGTATCAGAGCAACTCTAGAAAGGCAGCAGAGCCGCAAAGACTGCGTCAATCATGAAAACATTCCCCCCTGCGGAGACGCTCACTACAACGTGTGGTCAGTGAGTTCTGCAGATAGTATAGTTCCTGTGTGTAGCTCTTCTCAACAAGAGGAGGTGGTTGTCCTAGAGAGACGTGTCTCTGTTCCTGACATTCTGATGAGTTGGGGAGATGGCAAGCCACAGGCAACGACGCTGACAATGGCAGACAAGCTGCCTCAGAATGATCTTGGAACTGAAGTAAAGAATGATCTTGGAACTGAAGTAAAGCATGATCAATCTATTTACCAGAGGCCAACTGAAACTACAACGGGTCCAGTGGTGGCTGACAGAGCTTTTACTAATGATGCTGAAGGTAACTTAAGCTCAAGGGACAGTGCAACCCTTTTCAAGATCCTCAAAATGAGAGCAGCTCATGTAGAGCGAAAGACGGGGTCCAGAAGAGAAAACGAGTCTATGGGATTGATTTGGTCTGTTAGACATGGCCCACCCTACAGAGATGAACACCTGCATTCACTAAACGATTCCAATAAGCTCCCTGATGATGAACAGGAAAATGGCAACAAGACAAATCCACACGAAGACACTGCAGACATCATTCCCTTTCAAATGTCTTTCAATAGTGGTCAGATGAAAAGAAAAATGAATGAGTCTGTTTGGTCTGTGGAGTCTCTGGCACCCTGTATCCCCACAAAAGAGTGGCTTCTGCAGAATGGCATGTTTGAGCCTCAAGTAATCGTTGAGATGACGGAGGAGGCTGAAAACGGTGGACTGTCAACCCAGAACAGCCCAATTGTCAAAGCTGGTAAAGAAAGGAAACCGACTCGCAGCTATTCCTCTTCTGATTCTGTTCTATTGTCGGACAGCTGGCTCTTTTTTAGTACCCCCGCTGAGAAGCTAAGTCCACCAAAGAAACCAGAAACGGAGAGTGAAATTGATGCTTCTGAAATGAGCCCAAAGCAAGGCCAGAACATGGGTTCTTCACAAAAGGATTCCTTCGCTTCCCTGACTCACCTGCCACCAAGCAAAATAGTTTTATCTACCGCCATTGAAGAAGACATGGATAAAAATATGTCTTCTGAACCGGAGGCTAATCTAAGCCCAAACCAGAAATTGCTAATTATAAATGAGCAGCAGGCGGAAACTCTTCTCTTGAACTCTGCAGCAGGGGAGAAAATCTCCTCTTCAGGCCAACTGATTCTCCAGAACAGAGTGGACATGGAGGCAGAGGATGACGCATGCGGGAACAAAGAAGTCAGCCAGCCGAGAAACAAGCCACTGTGTGCCCCGATAGCGGACCTGAAGACAGCTGAAGTGTCTCCATCAAAGGGACATTTGGTGGACTGTGGCGTCCAGTGCACCAAATTACAAGAGAGGAATTGTAACTGCAATGAGACTGGGAGCAGCGTGGGACCACGCAGAAGGTATCATATTAAATACAAAGGTGATCGTCTCAATTCAAACATGACAGACGTGTGTGCGGCCAGAAGAAACCAGAAGAAGAATCAGTGGAGGAACAAGGGTCAAGGTAAAGCAAAAGCAAGTGATCTAGAATGGTGTAGCCAATACAGCCTCTATCATCAGGTCAGAATTTGAATTTGGTTATTTACTAAAAACTAATTTCCAGCATAGGCTTGTAAACAAAACTTTATGGTGTAAAACATGTTGGAAAAGAGTGAGGCCAGAATGTTTTTAATTGTGTTTTAATAATCTATCCCAACAAAGTACAAAAAGGCTTCAACGTTTGAATACCTTCTTAAAGGTGCTAAATTCCGAGCATTAAAATGGCAGAAAACTATTATAGCTGTGTAAGCCCACCCCTTTTTTTTTCTTTTTTTTTTTTTAATCAAGATTTAACAATTTGTCCCAAAACCAGCAAATCTACCATCTGAAATGGCGTTTTCAAATTGTATACTTCAACTTCAGGACTGGTTTGACATTTGACTGACAAGTGACCAAACATCAAATTTAGATTGCAATGTCTCGCTAATGTACGTAACATGTTTTCTTTTCCATCAACTGAACCGGCCCACTTCAAACCAGTAAGAAAGGGCACAGAAAAACAAACTGTTAAGACTTTGACAGAAAATGGTGTTATCATATAGGACACCGAGCTGATGGGAGAACAAGTTTTACTCTTTAACCTTATAAACATCTCATTACGTCTACAGAAAAGCAAAGCAGCCAGCAGGAAGACTACAACGGATACTATGGGAAAACCCAAGGTGAGAATCTGAATTGTATCCCCTCATGTGTCAGGATGGGTGATTGTACTGTGAAGTGCTTTTAAAACTGGAGCTTTCAGTCTCTAGTCGTAAGACTAGATTAAAATGTCTCTGGTTTGGTTTGTGCAGATTGGTGGGAACGCTGTTTAGGATTTCAGTATTTCGACACAGACTAAACATCCACACGCATCAAATTATCATAACTCTTAATTGTTAAAAGATGACCAAATTTCATATCAGGATATGTCATTCCTCTTAATTCTACCAGTAGTTTACAATTTGAATTCACTGCTGTGAATGCAGCAACAGTGTCTATGTAAAAAGGGAAAATGCTACTAGATTTCATTACATTGGATAGAAGTTTCTACTGTTCTACTCACTTGCATGCAGAATATCTTGGTGACTTAAAGAGATGACTTTGCTTAAATACATTTTTTTTTTTTTTTTTTTTTTCCTCCTTCCAGGTGGAAATGGAAAGTACTCGCGATACTGAGCACTGACTGCACACTACAAGACAGCACTTGGTTTTAAAGATTCAATTTAATATTTAAAATGAGTTTCAAATTAAAAATGTAATAAATTTCAATAAATGTTTTGTATATCAATATTCAAAGTTTTGAGGTTTTTAAACTCTTAGCAGCAAATTGGGGTTAATTTTATTTTACTCCCTTTCTCCCGGTTTCTTGATTACAATTCCTGTTTATACGTAAAAGGCACCTTCTAACTTAAACGAGGGGGCTCCATTTCTGCCAGTTTTTGTTTCCTGAGAATTTCTGCATTTACCTAAATGGTACGGCCTAACTTCCAAGAAGTAGGTTCTCTTCCTGAGTTTATATTAAACCTATCAATTAGAATTCCTGATACTTGAAAAGAACGTGACAAGCTTAAACGAAACTCATAATTAACACTGGGGGTCTTTTCTAAGAGTCTGACTCCCTCAAGTGTGAAAGATTCAGTGATGATGCGGAGTACCGGTAAAAGGACGGCAGTCTGTTTGGTATAAAATTCAACACTTCGATGTAGGGTCCATGTTTCCACATTACGACTTAAAGCTCATGAAGTCGGAAGATTGACTTACAAACTCGGGTAAATGGAACCATCTGAGATGCACGTGAAGGCCCCATTGTCTGCGCTTTCACAGTGCCATTCTACTTTTCTTATAAACTGCTTCTAAATTGTTTTAGTAAATTTAAAACAACTTGATTTTAAAAGTTAACATTCAGATTATGTGGCACTTAACCCATCCTATCAAAATATTCAACATAAAAGGACAACCAACTGAAAAAGCTACTGAAAGAACAAACTACTGTATGAAACAACAATGTACAGTATATCAAAGATTATTGCCTCCGGCACCGCTACGGTTTGTACTCTGGGAAATGTTGGTGCCCACAGGTACATGCATGTTAGTATATTATGTTTTGGAAAAACTTCTAATTGTAAATCGGGAGAAGAGTTTTGTTCACAAATTCAAAGAAAATAATGAAGTCTTCAAATGATTCAAAGTTGTCTTGTTCTATTTATTTCACTTGCAAGGGAAAGATGCACCACAGCCACCTCAGTCAGTGTCTGTGGTGAAAAGTTCAACCTCGTACAAGATACCAAACCATTTTATGCACACATGAGTTCACGCCTTGGGATAAACATAGACAGGGAGTAGATGTTTTCGTACCCGGCTATCGTTCTTATCTAAACGCATGCCAGGTGCGTTAACTGGGAGTCAGTGATGGTTTTACAGTCTGCCTCAAACTTGCCAAACAGAAAAAGAAGACACTATGTCTTCACTTCCTCTTTCTGAAGTGTGTGAACAGCCATGAGAAACGCGACGCTGTGTTCAATAAAACTGATTAACTACTTCTGCAGGACTGCTATGTTTTGTCAGTGTTAATGTTCCTCACTTTCCCTCTCAGTTGTACATCTTTTAAAACATTTCATGATACTAAAATATATTTTTCCCATTACAATTATCAGCGTTATACAATGGCTGTTTTTGATTGGATGGGGGGGGTAAAGCATTGAAGACCTGTCCCAGGAACCAGAAAGTTCAAAAGGTGATCGAATAGTCTACAGTATCTTAAGGGACAGTACAACTAGGGTTGGTAATGTTCAGCATAAGCTCTAAAAGTCGCTAAATCAGCAACACTGACAGCCTGTCTTTTCAGGCATCCCTCCAAAGCTACTCTCCCAAAATGAACCTAGTGAACGTAAACAAACATGTCTATTGCTAAAACTCACAGCTGTCTAGCTAGCAGATTATGGGTGATTCCAGTGTCACCATTGAATGCACAGGTAGTGCAATCGGACTGTCCGATAATTTCATTCAGGCCAAACGAAATGATTGGAAAAGCTTATTACAGTCGTACAGGATTTAATTTATTAATTGCTGTTGGGATGTAAAGATATTTTCAGACATATTTGACTGACTGATGTGACCCTAAAACCTCACGGCAGGAAACAACTGCCCAAGTGAAAATTATTTTTAATGTTGGAAAAGGGTGAGGGATAATGGATAAGCTTTATGTTGTAGGACAGCAAAGCTGTAAAATGATCAAAAGTTGCAATGTTAAGCAGAGGTTGTAGAGCATAGCTTTAAGTAATTGTCAACAGCCTGTGCAACCAGGCTGGAAACAATGTAAACTAATGGCACAGCAACACAATGGTTTTATCGAATTAATTAATTTCCTTCAAAATGATGACCAAGTAATCATATCAGATGTCATAGGTCATCGCCCATCAGGGCGATCTCGTCCAGCAGGAAGTCAACATCCTCTCTCTCCGTGGCGGGATTGGAGAACACACACCTGAAGAAATTGACTTTGTCTCCCAAAGGCTGATAGCCAATCATGACAGAGCCCTTCTCCATCATCCTGCCTTTGATCCGAGGAGCCACCTGCAGAGACATGAAGAGTAAGAACCTCTTTTCTCTGCTCAGTTAGTCTCCTTCAAATTCATTTCACCCATTTTCCTGACCGTTACTGAAGGAGTCCAGAGGAACCAGTGATGTACTAACCTGATGGAGTCTTGCGTCTTTGTCAGGTCCAGGTGGCAGGCCTCTCAGACTTGGAGGTATGTACCAGAAACACACGTTGCTGTGCTCCGGCTGTGTGAGAGGCGGAGGACAAATATGCTCAGTAAGAATTGATTGGGGATTTAAATGGATAAGAAAACACTGAAATAAAAACTATTACCAAATAATGGTGGCTGGTAATATTCTGTACATGGTTAGTTCAAGTGTTTGGCTTAGACATCTACAGTAGTTTCCAACCAGGCTAAATCAGGTTGAAAAGTCACCCTTTTTAGACGTCTATGATGCATGGAACCGTTATTTTAAAGTTGCAATGTGTAATGCCAAGCCATATACTCAAACAAGGGGTCAGGATTTTAACTCTACTAATTTGGCCATGTAATATACAGTATATTTATGGTCATAAGTTAATGCAAATAAAAAAGCCAACTGTAAACTAGGGAGGTGCGAGAATACGTAAAATTCAACGGAAACGCTGAAATCTGGTCAATTGCTATCTTATAATCTTCAAATTTATCCTAGTTTAAAATCCAATGTCTAGATGTCTTTTGAGATAAAAGAAATACAAATTTGAACATGTCACAGTGTGATCAAAAGGTAAATAACCCTGCGACTACCAGCCTTACTTTATTTTTCAAGACCAGTTTGAAGTCTGTCCTCCTCTGCAGCTGATCATACAGATACTCAGCATTCTCTAAGCATTTGTTCACCTGAGATCCAAAGCCCTCGGAGCCCTGAGAGAGTGAGTGACAAAGACAGAGAGTTAAACTGTTATCACAAAGGGGTTTAATTAATGAAAAAAACTGTAAAACCAAAAAAAAGCACCACTCCCAATATGTAATTTCCTCTCACTCATCTGATCAACATTTGTATGAGCTGTGAACTTGTGATTTTTAAGAAAGTCTTGTTCACTTGTGTTGAGTCTTTCTGCTCTCACAGGTTTTCTGCAGGGGCACATTAATTCCCTCACATGCCTGTCCCTTTAAGAAGGAGTGCACTTCATCTTTAAAAATTCTCTGTGGGTAATTTTTTCTGCTGCAATGTTAGCCCTTCAAAAGAAGAGTATGTTTACTTATCTGTCTACTTCACTAACAATATGTATGCATTGATCATTCCTCTTGAGAGGGTATCCTACATTTGATTAATATCTGTTCAATCAAGGTGCAATTGAGTACCAATCATAGACTATGTATAAGAAATGGACGTAGTCACTGTGACGTCGTCCATTGGTATGTGGACTATCGCTTTGAAGCCTTGTGTTCGGCATGGATTTTTGGGAACCAGAAGTGACACAAGAGGGTGGAGCTAAGTAAAACCGAATGCTGAATAAGACATTTTTAGGTGACCACAATGTTACGGTTAACTTTCATTAATTGAAAACACACTGTGAAAGTTGTATGACTAAAACACGGACAACTTCCAGACCAGACAACGCCATGGTAGTGACCTGTCAATCCCAAGGTAGCCACTCCCTAAAACATACCTCGCTTTATGATCTATTTTACCATAATTTTATAAATGAGCATCATGTTTGCTCAAGACTTGAAACTAGCAATTGAGACCATAAACTTTTACTGAGGTAATCTCTATAAACAGATTCTGCATCCACATGTATAATCTAAAGGCAATGGGACAAGATTTTGGCTGAGGCTTTGGTTGAATGCAGCTAAACAGTCCATGTGGAGAGCAAAAGAGGCAAAACGCATTGGTCGAAATCTTGGAACCCACTGACTACCGTCTGACGATGATTTAGCTGTTTTAATTTTAGTTTGTAATCTGGCTACTAAATACTAAGCCCCCGATTAGATCACAAATGTATCATGTTTTTCACTTGCACGTCTCACACAACAAGTATGTTGTCGTAACTAACCGGCTCTGTGCTGGCACACGTCTCAGCTCCATCTCACAGGCAAAACCATGACTTGAAACATGAATCTAGGCTTCAAGTCTATTTTTTCGCATGTAAACCTGAGGTAGATGCCCAACAAAAAGGCACGGAACAACTGTGTCTCTGGTGTGGACTCTGCACCTGCCAGGAGACGACAGCCTGGACTGTGGTGTGAAAATGCACATTTTAAAGAAAGTAAGAAGAGCTGATTAATTTGGCCATCACTGAAACCAACCTCAGAGTCACTTGAATCTTTATCCCTTCTGATAACAATTCAACCTGCTTAAGCCCTTTTCCACATTGCATAGAACTGAACCAGGATGGAGATATGCAGCTAGCCATCAAAATCCCAAATAGGTTTGTTACATCATGACATCAGTGAGACCTTAGTCACCTACTCTGTCTGTAAATTAGTTTGTGTGAAGGCAGATAAGGACAGAACATGAAAGGATTTAGTGAAGAACCCTTAGAAGGAAAGTCCCCAACATTAACAGAAGATCAGATTCAGTCTGGTTAGAAGCATAGCAAGTGAAGAGAAAAGAATATTAACCTTATCACATTGGTCTTACACTGATACTCTACATGAATACCTTTGCCTTCCACATGAGCCAAAGTTTAAAGACATCAACATGTCGGCCACACTGGATGCTCTTATCTCCAGTATCATAGCTCACATCGTAGTTTTTGTCTGTCTGGAAAAGATACTCAGCCCCGAAATCATTACACTCCTGTAGTAGACCCTGGGGAGGAGAGAGGCATTAGACAGTCATAAAAGATACAGGTGGAGATCATACATGGACAACCTTTAAGCCGGGCTCAGACTACAGCTAAAAACTTTGAGCTAATTTTGAAATTGGGTTGCATCATCACACACATAAGAAGAATCTTCACAGATGCTCTTCTCTCTAATCTTAAAAATGCACATGCGCTAAAAGATTTGAAAATAATGGCGCATCACGGAATTATCGTGCCAGAGGGAGCAATACACCACCTCACGTGATCTCTCCCACGTGATCACATGGGGAAGCAGATGTAAACAAAACAGAGACTGACGCGGTGCTACAACTTGCTGTAGTGATGCTCTGCAGTAGAAAAAAAACAAAAGCAAAAGGATAAACATGTCCAGATGAGAAAATGGTTGGGGAGACGCGGTCCACACAGGTTTTCCATTCTTCAGTGAGAACTGGAGATCTGATTTTAACTGTCAGTTTTATTATCTGTCAACAGCAGCGTGCCTCGAGGGCAAGAACAAACCCACAAAACTGTGACTTTGAGTGTCATAATTTGGAGCATAAGGCCACTGATCAAGGTGCCTTTTTGACGAGTTGAGAGTCAGAACGTGTTGTCTGGGAAGTCTGTATAAAGTTTCATGGCAATCCATCTAATAGTTATTGAGATTTCAAGTGATGGCTCAGCCGAGACACAGATGGAAATTGGCATACCTGAAGCTTGCAGCCATGCTAACATGGCTAAAAACATTCAGTGAATAACTTCCAATGGTAGTTTTTTGTGATGCACACTTGAATTGAAGACAAGAGGATAATGTCTTACTCTCTTCTTGACAAGTAAGACAGAGCACTGCAGAGGGACGCCCATCATCTTGTGAGGATTCCATGTTACAGACCAGGCTCTGGAAAACAAGTACACATTTAAAAATGTGATTACTCACAAACGGATTGAGATACAGTTATACAACCCTTTACACACATTTACAAATGGCTTTGATACAACAATGGCCCCATTTGTTTGCCTATAGTGTTAGTTGTCATCATGCGTTGCATTATTATTCAAGCTAAAGTCACAGTGAGTTGTACGGTGGTAGTTGTACAGAAATCCTGAGAGAAAATAAAGATATGCTTGGTGAAGTGGTTGGGTTGTTAGTGGATGCAGTTACCTTTCAATGCCCTTTAGTTTTATCATGTGCCTGTCTGACATCAGCAGGCCTCCCCCCCACGCTGCCTGGAGGGACGGAGTCGAAATCAAACATAGATTACTCATAAAACATTCTAATATATTATACTTTCTGGCTGTGTAAGAACATGCAGGTATGTGTGTCTGTGTGTGTGAGACACTGGTTTGATGATCCTCGCCTCCTACTGCACCATAGGAACCAATGCAGCTTGGTAGAGCCAGGCTTACCCTGGAGGAGCGACAGCTAAGCCTGCAGGAGGGAGAGGAAGGAAGAGGAAGTCTGCCCTGGATATCCGCTGGCCAGACAGACAGCCTATCAGTTCAAAGATTGCACCTACCATGACTGAACATGGGTATCAGCAGTGGTGGCTGCACCATCGGGGCACCTTTAAAAAAAACTCTGCTCCGTACAATTATGATGGACTCTGGCAACCTAGTCTCTTGCAGGCCACATCTTGGCCTTTGTTGTGGCTCAAAAACTGACATCCATAGAAAATCTGCAGATTAATTACACACCCGATATGTTATGATCCACTAAAGTGAGCAAAAACACAATATTAATAGGTCCCTGTTTTTTGTTTTGTTTTGTTGTAATATTTGCCTCCATCATGACTGTAAGGGAGGCGGGAGGGACTATTGAGTAAGATTCAACTCTTCTTTGTTTAGGTGTGAGGGAGACACAACTGGTGGAGATCGGCACTCTACTGAGTGCACTTTTGTAGTCTATTTTTATATTTTTATTGCTCTCTTTTAAAGAAAACTCCTCCTTTATTCTTCTGTCTCTTATTCCTTTTAAAGGTAAAATGTATATTAGTTTGGGCTCTGTGTATGGTCCTCCTCCTCCTCCTCCTCCTCCTCCGAGAAAGAGAGAGAGAGAGAGAGAGAGAGAGAGAGAGAGAGAGAGAGAGAGAGAGAGAGAGAGAGAGAGAGAGAGAGAGGGAGCGAGAGAGAGAGAGAGAGAGAGAGAGAGAGACCTTACATCAACATGCATCCACAGTGTGTGTCTATGGCAGATGTCAGCTATGGCATTGAGAGGGTCGAAGGCTCCATACACCGTTGTGCCCGCTGTCGCATTCACATAGAAAGGAACCAAACCCTGGAGAGAGAGAGAACTGAGGCTGGTCTCATCTAACAGTATGTATGTGTTGATGTTCCAGCATCAACTGTGACTGTATCATATATAACACATCTCAATTCAATTCAGGGATGAGGTTTTGATGAGGAATCAGAAATCTTAAATAACTTCTTAGTACTGTGAGATAGGGTATTTTGAACACATTTAGCATTTTCTCATAAAAACTATGAATACAGGAATATTTATTCTGACATGTTGTTGCCTTAAATTCATACCTTTTCTTTGGCGGTAACAATGGAAGACTCGAGTTCAGCAGGAATCATTTTCCCACTTAAAAAAACAAAAGTAGACCAAAGTTAGATAAACAGCAAGTATTTATGCATAGTGTATATAAAGCATACACAAACCCCTGACACAAACAGCCTGCCTTGCACTCTAAAATACTTTACCCAGCATACTCTATGCACAATAGATAGGAAGAATTCTCTATGTTTGAACAGAAAAATAGTACAATATATTTTAAATTTAAGCCTATACTACGTGTTTAACTATGCTGTAAACATGTAGTATAAGTTACATTATGTTAACTAGCCCACTGCATGGACAGATTTCCCTCAAAGACGCACACACAGATACATACAAAGCCGCAACAGGTGAGCAAACATTTCCATTGTCCTGCATCACATTGACTACTAAAAAACAGTTTGTGTACTTTGAACTTACCCACCTTTCATCACATTTCACCATGAACACATTCTCACTGCCCATCCCCAGCACCGCTGCAGATTTCTTTACTGAGTAGTGACTCTGAAATGAGTGAAAATACAGCCATTCATCTTCATTTGTCTCAATTCAAAGCAACTGCAAACAGGTAGACTTTTCATTTAGCGGACAGCTGTGGCTGCATTGTTTGGTTCTAAAAAGACATTCCCAGGTGCACATGTCAAGTGTGAAATGCTGTCTTTTGTTTAGAAATAATAGTTTGATGTGCTTGGTGCTACTCAATGAGATGTTTTATGAAACTTTTTTCCATCCGTATAAATGCATCGCATGAGTACTAAAGGTGTGTGTGTGTGTGTGTGTGTGTGTGTGTGTGTGTGTGTGTGTGTGTGTGTAGAATGTGGCCAGAATTTTAATTTAAAACATTTAAATAAAATGAACTAAGGTTATCAACAGATGAAGAGCCTACAGTGTTGATGTTATGTATTGTGTTGCATAGATATCTACTGAAATGAGAATGCTGACCAGTAAAAGCCATGGCGTGTCATGTCTTTTACTACCACTTGCACCTCGAGAAACCCGTGAGTGGTATTTTTTTTGACAGTAAGTGGGTAGACCCATTGTATCCCTTTTAATTGGTTGCAGTGCTCTCCTTGCGTGATCGGTACTTCACATTTGCAATTCTTAACTGAGATAAGAAGGAAGCGAGATGGCTCACTCGTTAGCTACTTCAATCTTCAGCTCCAGAAAAAACTGTTTGATTCAGAATGTTATGGATTATGACTTTTCTTTAAAAAAGGGTGCAGTCTGATGAGGTATATGATATGAGTATATCGCCTTCGCTTTGCAGCCATTTCTCATGGAAAATGAGGCTTGGCTGGGTAAACACAGGGAAAAAGCGTCCTCATGTCATTGACAGCTAATGATAAGAGCGGCCTAAATGTCTGTTTCTTTGAAAATCGTATTTCATCCATATAATATATTAGCTAGCTGTTTATTTGTCACTGCTGCTGTGCAGCGGAATGTTTACCTACCTCAGATGAGTAAACAAGTAGCTGGCTAACAATAAATATGCTAGCAAAATATGATTATTTATTCATTAATAAAGTGGTGCAGAAATGAGTCCTAAAACCTGGAAAATAGTCAGCATTTTTGCACTTCCCTTCCCCTTGTCTCGAGGTCAATGCATTTTGAAATAAGTATTTTGAAATAAATATATGTGGTTAATATAGGCCTAAGAGATGTTACTGTTTTGTACTATAAAATAAAATATATCAGTAAATACCCCTCTTGAGAATTTTGAAGCTTTTAAGTGTCTTGAAAAGGGCAGGTTTCTAATAAGTGGCCGAATGAGACTTCAAAACGTCATCCTGCCAAATAATACTCCTTCACAGCCTTGTTAGCTTTTAACTTCGGCCAATTGCATTCGCGCATCAAAAATCATGAAAGTGGTGTTTATTTGTTAAAATTACCTAAAAAAAAGTGTAAGAATTATACTTTGCTCCTGATCTTATTTTCAGCAATAATCCAAAATCCAATGGAAAAACCCAAAGGCGTATTGTGCCAGTGCAAATAACTTCCAGGGTTGACCTACAAAAATAAATCATCCCTGCACCACTCTTTTAGCTAGAAAACTAGCAATAGCTATTGCTAACTTATATAGAAATCTTTTTTTGCCGATAGATTATGCCAGTGTTATTTAGCTTGCTCTGTCTGTGGTAAACATAACAGTGAGCTAGCAAAATGAGCATAGCAGTATCAGTTTTGTACCAGCTAGCTGACGACTTACATTAAAACACTAGAAAAAATAATAATGACTGGTGGTCCATGATGTCTTGAATTCTCTAATTGGCTCATTTTGTGAATTACATTCCTTTTAAGTCATGAGGACAGAAGGCAGCTGTACAGGGATGGTTAGAGCCATTAGAAAGAGCGAGCCACCCTAAATAGTTCAGGTAGCTAGGCTGGTCGAACGTTTTGAGGGGTTGTTCGTCTAGTTAGGGCTATGGTGAGAACAAGAGTTCTCAATCCAATTCTGGAGTCCCACCCTTAATATTTTCCACAATTCTGCTGTAGTTCACCCGACTCAACACATGCAGGGCAGGATTTTTTGCTGAATCTGAAATAAACTAGAGCGAAGCCGTATTAGCATTAGGGAATGCAAGCAAGTGACACCAACATCCTTTTAATATTGACTGGACTTTGAATCTCCTGAGCTTAAGTATTCTGGTACACATATACACCATGGTTACCTTTCTATCCACCTTCCATCACAATACATATTTTTCATATAAAACCGAATATACAAATTTTCACCTACTCACAATATATTATCCCTGTACTTTCAGTTGGACCGTGCATGTAACTGTGTTACTTGACACAAGATTATAACCAGAAGTTAAGATTGAAGTCTGTCCCTCCAGTGCCACAAATTAAAGATTCATTTTAAGAGTGTGGCCTTATGGCCTCTTGGGAATTAAATGCCGAGATAAAGATGCTTGGTTAAATTCCTAACCCAAGATCTAGATGGCAATTCATTTTTCTCATTAAAAGAGGGCCATGAGTATGGATTTCAAATGATAGTATGAATTGGTCTTACAGGAGCAAACTGGTGTGACTTCCATTTAGACAGACTGTACTTTGAAGGGCAGACGTTAAGCAGAAACTAGACCGTTTCTGTGTAGCTACAGCAGCCTACGAAATTAAACTGTTGTGAGTAGACACAGACTATGTTCTATGACTATGACCATTTTAATGCATTTTGACATTCATGAATTTGTATGCATGCACTGAGGAAATTACTTCATTGTTAACCACATTCTGACTCCTAAATCACTTCCTTGAATATTAACCACGTTATTGCGTTTAGAAATATTCATGAATTTGTCTCTGATTCCTGGAAAGGAATGTTGCCATTCTACTGTGAATAACAACTATTCTAAGTTGCACAATTGCAATTTCACTCTAAATAACAAAGGCAGGTCTTAACTTTTCCAAAGTTGCAAGTTTATTAACAATTCATTCACGTGTATGCATTTGGTAGATGCCTTATACAAACCAACTTATAAGTCATTAGGTAGGCTATACCTGCCTGAGGTAGGTCAAAAGAAACAAACATAGCAATACAACAGCAAATACATGTAAAGATGGCAAGGCAGTTTTGTTTGGATTTAGGTTCAGACATACACACCTTCCAGACTTGGTTCATAGACCTCATAGTGGTCATGAGTAAAAGTTCTATCAAAAAATATGGCATTTTAATATTCTTCTAATGGCCTGATCATCATGAATCCTAAGAAGAGCAATTTCCTGCATCTGATACACCTCCTGGATAAGCTGTCTGTATTAGACCTTAGGAATTATCCTATCACAAGACTGTCATTTGTGGTAGACAAAATGTCACTAATATGGAAACACCTATCTGCCATTACCTTGTCAGCATCCCAGAAAAGTACTGAACTTGCCCTTTGTACATGTAATTCTGTACAGTCTAATAGTCTAAGTGTATATTTACTGACTTGACTCCGTCCTATCATGTTTTCAGCTGTAGGTTGCAAAGCCGAAAAAAACAGACATGAGTGACACAATCTTTAAACCCTGAGTAGAATATTTAGCCCGTCATCACTTAGGAGTCATTCACAAAAGAACCGGTTGTTTCTTAGTTTCACAATCTCCTCTTCTTGGCATGCGACGGTCTTGCAGGTCTCTTTAGGCTGCTCCTTAATTAAATGGAAGATCGTAATCATGATCTGCATGTGGAAAACCTTTATATCTTCCCAGCAGATCAGCACTGGATAGCGCTGCAACCAGAGACAATAAGGATTAGTTTTAAGTGGAGGCTAGGTCTTCTTTGGCTGCATCATGTCCACAGGAAACAGCAACTGCATCACTGGAAATAAGCAACAGAAACATTACTTTTGTCAACCCTCATCCTACCAAATTGAATATAAAATATTTAAATTACAAGGGCTACTGACAAGAATAAACTACCGTAATTAACAACAGAATAAAGCACCTGTGAGCTATGACAATAATCTGGGGTCTGCAGGGTCACAAGTTGGCAGCATGAGGTTAGTTGTAGTATTGAATCAGGGAATTGTATTTGCAAGTAAAATATTGGCTGTGGCAGTTTAACAATCCAGGTCACCTGCAACCATGGCAGATAGGTTTTTCCATAAATGGTATAAATATAGCAAATTGCATAGTGGAGTCGATGTAATGACTCCTTTGAGGAGAAACATAAGCATGGTCATTATTATTATATTTCTGAGAGGTATCACTGACTGAGTATTTATTATGTTAAGGCTCTCTGGATAGATTTAAAAAAATTCAGAGACAGGTCGAAATTTCTAGTGGCAGGTGTCATAACCCGGCTCCTAGGCTATGACAAATACGGCAAAGACACAACAGATGGTGGTAATGTAGCGTAATTATTTTAACCAAATCAAGAAATAGTTAACTGTTAATGAATGAAGTGTGTCAGTCAGTAATATCAGTAATGTCAACGTGGATGCGTGTGTGATAAAGTGTGTGTTGTCAGCAAAACCAAAGAAAACCAAAACCAAACATAACCGGCAGCGACTGGCAGGGATCACTCCACGTATGCCGGAGAGAAAACCCGTGAAACAGAGCAACACTGGAGCAGGGCTTTATGCTCCAGGACCAGGTGCTCTGCATCAGGCAATCAGCCACGACTGCTGTTAGAGGCACGGTCGTCACACAGGTGAGAAAGAGTCAATAGGTGCCCAGCTTTGAAGCCTTAAGTTCAACATTTGACTACGGAAGAGTGACTTAGAGACGCCAAATACGGCTCATGTAGCGGAAGTGGTCTGTCAATCACAAGGTAGCCCCGCCCTTAAGCACACCCTGTTTTATGTTCTTTTTTACTCTAAATGGGACTATAATCTAGAAAATGAAAAATCATGCTGTATTGAAGAAGACTTGAAACTAGAGATTGAGACCATGAACTCATGTTTACAATGTTTACTGAGGTAATAAATTAAGTGAGAAGTAGAGTAATTTTTCTTTTTCTCATTGAGATCTATACAACCAGAGGAGTCACACCCTAATAGCCATTGGCTTTACTTTTCAGAACTGGAGGTGCCCACTCGGTTCAGCAAAATGATATGATGTTACACACTCTTGATCAAATTGGTGGATGCACCTGTTTGCGATCCTGTTTGCATTCTGCAGGTAAACAGTGTCTACCTTGTTCTGATCTTTCCTCCTGCCAGACTTTGTAGTGGACCACACAAACAAGGTCGCAGCAGTCCCTTCCTTTCAGCTTCTTAATTACTGTTAAGGTCTTGGTGTAGCAGTCATCACTGAAATGATCACCATACACAGAAAATAACATTTTGATTAAAGTTTCAACAATTATCAATATACCACTGTTTTCAAGGGCCAACATGAGCATTAACGTTACCCAAATGCTAACTCGCTAACATTTTAGCCATAACATACTGTTGAACCAAAGTTAGCCTGCTCAATATTTCAACAACACAGTTACGTGTTTTTGGGGATCCAGCTAACTTAGATAACGTTATCCTGTGAAATCCACCTTTTCCGAGGTTTCACTAGCTATCACGGTAACACAGCTAACGTTAATGCTAGCTACTAGCTAGCTTCGGGATTAGTGAATGTCTTACCTGAAACTTTGGAAAACGGTGAGAGGTCTTACTCCGACAGCACTCCTTTTTGTTCAACCAGGGACACAGCAGTAAGATGACACAGTTGGTTGTAAAGAGATCTCTCTGGCATTGTAGCATATAGCACCAAGCTTCGTTTTGAAACCAAGATGTCAACACATGTGATTGTGTGATTCTGAATTGTAAATATTCCAAATGTGTCCCAGTTTATTTCCAGTTGCAGTATATGTTCATATCATCTACTTCCATCAGACGGCATCCAGATGACATTAAAACGTATTTAAAGACGTAATCAATAACATTCTGAATTAAACACATTGTTATTCCTGGAGCTAATGATGAAAGTAGCCAATGAGTGAGCCATGCCCCTTCCTTCTCATCTCTGTTAAGAGTTGCAGAGGCGCAGTTCCGATCAAAGAATGTGAGCATTTTAACCAATTTTATTTAGAGACACAATGGTGACTGGGTCCCCCACTTACTGTAAAAAAGAATGCTTCTTGAAAGCGAGCAGTTTAAAAGCTTTGCAATGACAGTAGTTGCGGTCTCGGAGACGACAGTTCCCTGCTCTCCCTTGGATTCTACCCTTGCTCAAAGCATGGTTTTCTTCCTTGCAGGCTACAATATTGCTTGCGCGAGCAGAGATATTCTGCCTGCCGGATGTACGGATCGGGTAGCGAGTGACACGTGTTGTTGTTCCTGTGTAGCGTAATCAAGCTGATAAATTACATATGATAATATATTATTGGATTTGTGCATAGACTCGCATACTCGATACTTGATCCAGCATTTTAGGCTGTATCAGAAGCTGGTTCTGGTATCAGTATAGAACAACTCAAACTTAGTTCATATTTCATTGCTTAATGACCTTCAATTGAAGGTTATTGGGAGGTTGCATTTGATCACTCTTCAATCCGCACACCCCTTAAATCCCACAAAGTGTAATAGTTTGTGAGATGTGATTACTTGTTCTGAAGTGAAGAGGGCCAGCTGAGGCAGGACTCCCATCCCCCTGGCCTTCACATCCGGGTAGAAGTGATATCTGGCCACCAGGATGCTGTACAGGTTGGATATTGTGCCTCCTAAAGGAAATGGTTAATGGACTTGTACTTGTATAGCGACTTTCTTGGCTTCTGACCACTTAAAGCACTTTAACACTACATGTCATCATTCACCCATTCATACACATTCACACACTGATGACGGATGCTCCTATGCAAGGTGCCACGTTCCCATAAAGACTCTAACTAACATTAATACCCATTCATACACCACAGCCTGCCTGCAGGAGCAATATAGGGTTAAATGTCTTGCCCAAAGACACATCGACATGGACTAGCGGAGCCGGAAATCTTCTGATTGAAGGACGACCCTGCTCTACCACTGAGCAACAGTCGCCCAAACCGAATGCACTGTTTATAGACAAGTATTTGTGCTGTGCATCTGTTCGTTTGTTGTTTTGTCTCAGCTCCATACCATATCCTAAAAAGTATACACTATGAACTGTATGTTGACACTGTACAATCATTTGTGACTTCCTCCATTCACACACTGAGAATAATGGTTAATAATAGTTAAACTGTTGCTTAGATTGAACTTTACCTGAATTTTTGAGAAATAAAGGTGCCTCGACCTTTTGTATCTAGAGATGTTCAGTGTCTCTTTAAACGTCATCCATCCATTTCTGTCGTACCTTCCTTGCATGTATTACCTGGACAGAAGATTCCGTCTCCCACATCGTCAGACCATCCCACAATGCTTTGCATCTTCCTCAGCAGAAACTCCTCCATGAGGACAAAAACAGGGGACACTTCATACGTAAACCTGGTAAAAAGATTGTTTTATTATATTATATTGTAAAGAAAAAGTATTCACATTATACTTCTTGCAGACATATCATGTTTAGATTTCTTAATTTTAGAGATATTAAGTTGTATTAGTAAAGGCACTTCTTTAAAAATGTTCAACAGTCGAGGATTACTTTGTGTAGTCAACACTTTCAAGAGCATACCTCAGTGTATGATTAGGTAGTATAAAGAGTGCACCATGGCTAAAGTGCATCCAGTTTTAAACTAAGCAGCAACCTCTGGTGCTGAAAAATGAAGCCAACGCTCAAGTGTCAAAAACTGCAGTTCCACAAATGGCTATTTAAGGTTGGTTCCACAAGCAAGGCCAATCCCCATGTCAAAATGCCCAACTTTACAGCAGAAATAAGCTTCCAGCCTGGTACAAAAAACGGTTTTGGGCTCTATAGATAATATTCACTTAACGGTTTAAATTATATTAAGGCTTAAAGTTAGAAATAATGAGGCATAATAAGGCGTCATTTGGCATAATAAGGCATCATTTGAGTGACAGTCTCAGGTCACCAGCCGTTAGCTGTCTCAGCTTCACCTCTTTGACCCTTTTTGGAATAGCCGGGGGTTACTGGGCTTCTCAAAAGTCATCCCCCTATGGATGACGTCACAGAGACTACATTAACATTTTATAAAGTCTGTGGTTAAAACCAGCCATTCTCAACACAGCATAATGGTCAGAGGAGCAGCCACTTTTATATGTGCCATTGCGACAATAGCGGGCTAATAATCTGTATAACTAAACCAACTAATGGCAGGACACGGACTTACTGAGGTGAGGTTTTACAGTAACAAATAAAAGAAGTGGAGCAGTAACTTCATGAAGTGTAGAGAGCCAGAGTAAAGGAGTCAAATTTAACAGCTTATTGATTAAAGCTGAGCCGGGGATCGAAACACCGATTCTCTGATCGAAAGACGACCCTGCTCTCCACTTAGCCACAGTCGCCCAGATGAGTAACAATTTTTTTGGCTCGTTTTCTGTTACTAGTGCAGCATTAAAACATGGTGGAATTAACAACTTGTTAGCTAACTAGTGGACAGTCTAACGGTTTCCTCTGTCTCACTCCTCATCGCTCTGGAGAAGGACAAGCTAACTAACCAGCCCTCCGTCTCCGGAGCTGCTTCCGCTCTGTAACTGGCGAGCTGCAACCACACTTTATAGCCTTCCCTGACGTGGGTTGTCACATAACAACTAACAACAATCGCCATTTTCTTTTTTACAAGTCAAATCACCACAGGTAACAGTTCAAAGTCCATTCTAATTATATTCTATTTCTATGTTCAGAACAAGTTCTTCAAAAGTAAAACATCTTTAATACTTTCCACCACTGATGAAGAGATCTTACATGTTAGTGTTGGCTGTAGAGGTTAACCACTCGCCTGCTACACCAACCACATCCAGACCTGAAGACAGTTGGTTCAAGAAACGGGGATGGCCTGGAAAAACACAGGACAGAACCTGAATCTTTCTATGAGTTGTTATTTTCTTTGGCTTTACATGGAAGAGATGAAATGAGACTGCCATAAATATTACTGTCTGGAGTTAGTAGTGCTGTTTAAAACGTTTTGAATCATTTTCTGGATTGAATGTGGTGTAGTTTGCGTTTGTGTGAACTCCTCTGGTTCCAAAAAGAAGTCTTATTGTATAGAAGTTCATGAGAAAATAACCCTACTTCTAACTTGATTTATTACCTCTACAAACATTGTAAAAATAAGTTTAAAGTTGAAAATGCAGCCTTTACACGTACACTAAAACTTTGACATATTACTGTGTGACTAAAAATCCCTTTGTTGGATCAGGGAACAATAAAGAATCACCTTCAAAATCCTGATAATAATCCATAACACACTTAGTGGTTTGGCTCCTTAGTACATTTCTGACTTGCTCACTGCTCATAACTTGAATAGACATCTAAGGTCATCAGGCCCAGGTCATCTTCTAGCTGTACCCAGTATTAGATCCAGGTTTGGCGAGGGTACAGTTCAGTTTCCGTGTTCCTGCTCTCTGGACCAAGCTGCCTGATGACTTGAGGTCCATCACAACTGTGCCCACATTTCATAAGCAGACTTAAAACTTTCCTGTTCTTCCAGGCTTTTGTCTATTATTATGAATTTAAATGAAAAACACCAAGAAAATATCCATTGCCATACTGATTGACAGGTTGCTACCACGGCCTTGTCCGGTCTGGGAGTTGCCAGTGTTGTTCATCTTATGACTTAGAGTCATAAGACAACAGTTCATGAAACCAGAAACCATTGTCACTGTGTCCAATTCTACATGTAAAGCATTTAAATGGGATGCAAATGAAATGCATTTCATTCATTTGCACCCCTACATCAATGACTCTGGATAGAGCAATAAACTGTGAATAATCAACACACACACACACACCTGTACGGACACCATACTTAAGTGTGTCTTTACAGTCCACTAGTATCTGCTCCAGAGTTTCTGGTTGGTCGGGCAGGTCCAGAGTGAAGCACTCCTCTTTTAGCTGGTGAGGATGGTGGAAGTCCAGGACCTAATACACAGGGAGCAGTATTATTCCATTATCTCTTTTTCTGTGTCTCATATTTAATAATGTACACATACATACAATATACATCCAGTGGAACCTGTTCAAAATGTTTATAGCTCTTCTGGACTGTATCCAAAATAGAAGAGCCCGCTACATCCCCACCAGCTGGCATCAGAAGAAAGTTTTAGTTGTACTAATTAATTTAGAAATGTATATTATTCTCGATTAAAGTTACTATACGAGATTAGGAGCATTCCAATTGCTTCTCAGTAGTTCTCAACATGGCACCGGCATAGCTAATGTTGCTAACAGTGCAAACAACGGCAACAGTGGTGGCAAAGCTAACAGTGTTACAACACACACACAGGGAGAGTGTCTTTACATAAATAATAGTTATTTGCTGCTATATCAACGCTAAGAGTATTGATTTGTACCTATATTGCACCTTTAATGCATGATCTTAAAAAAACATGTCATTATCATTATTTAACAATTTAAGGTTAGTGGCAGGATAGTAAAGTGCTTGGGTCTAGAGACCGCTGTATGGGATTAGCCTCATACTCGTAATGTCAAGTTCCGCCTGTGTGGGAAAACAATGATACTGCACACATGCCTAAAGCCGTTTGGCAAAATAAGCAGATCACACAACGTTGATGCCATGTGGGGCTTATTGCCTATGGGCTATTTGTCAAGCACAACACAGCACACTTGAAAGCTTTTCCAGTTCGAAAATCTGAGCTGGATGACTATATCTTTCAATCATAATCTAGTATTGATTGGCTTAAAGTTTGGCTTTTGCAGGACAACATGGTCAAATTGGGCCTGCATACATTGCTACCTAAACTGGCAGCGCATACAATCGCGGAATTGGTAAGTTTAGGAGCAAGATGAGGAGAATTTCTTTAGTCGTTTAAGTAAACTCAGAATAGCCTATACAATCTCTATGACGATGCTGGCAAAGTAACACAACTTTCACAAGCATCGTTACTATATCCTTGATAGTTTTAATGCTTTCTGCTCTGTCCTAGCAGAGCTTCTGCCGATTTCAAATAACCATCTCATAACATCTTGTGAAATTCTCTGACCGTGAAAATGCATTGGATCTTAGTAAAATCTAAATCTGTTCTCTCTTTAGGTGGAGAGTTCATAAAAACTCTTACTTCTTGAAATAGTTGTGATATTGGACATAGCACTGATGGAATGTATCAGGTTTGGAAGTACTTTGTTTCATAATGAAATCTCCCTTCATTTGCATGCTTTGTTATCTATTTGCGTATTATTCTCTGCCCTGCAGATGGACTGGAAGGGTTTGAACGTCACTGAGCAGAGTGCTGAGATACTTTACAGGATTCAAACATAGCAGTGCTTCACTATGTTGTTCACTGATAGAAACAGTTGAGTACCTTGGAGCTCCGCTGACTTGACTTGCTGATATAACCCAACAGGATGTTAACCAGCTCCTGCAGAAACCCTCTGGTCATCTCCTCACCACCTGGAGCTGGGAGCAGGTCTTGGCACGCACACACACACACACACACACACACACACACACACACACACACACAAACAGACATGTTCTGAATATCTCTTTCAACTGACAGTTGCCTTATCAAGGAGAAATGGCATATATTTGAATACATTTCTAGACACAGGTGGTTGAATGATGACGTGCGTACCCAGTGCACACACAGTTTGCCAATGCAATATGTTGTCAAGCTATGTAAGGGGATTAACCACCAAACATGGCAAATGCAACCTAAACAAATTGATTTTCCAGATATGTGTGCTATAAGTGAGGTGTGATTTGTAATGTTCAGAAATTTCTCAAACAGAGGGGAAGAAGGCCATAGAGGAGAAGAAGGCCACTGAGGAGAAGAAGCAGCAGCCCCCCTCCTTGCACTCTTTGTTCCATCAGCAAGCAGGGCAGGAGTCAGCAGGTCCAGGTCAAAATTAAAAGTATTTAATAGTGTTAACAGAAGCCAAAACAATCACAAACCAAATTACACTATCGATAGTAAAATATTTCAAGAAATATGAGACCTTGTTCACACCACACGACAGATTGATGCATCTGCACCATGGTACGAAGGAAGTCTTATTCTCCCGGGGGACAAACAGCTCCTTTGTCACCCCAAAGTCTCATACATCACATTCCTTCGCCTATCGATCAGCTCCACGATTGGCTGAAGTCCAATGAGCTCCTCCTTGGCTCCTGACCCCTTTGTCCGGGGCAGACACCTCTGTCAACTACTTTCTTCCCCCGCAGGTTCACACCTCACATTCCTCAAACCCCCTCTTACAGACTCAATATACATTCAATGACCACACTCCTTGGTTTAACACTTCCTAAGTAAACACACTGTGACACATAATATCCAGCACTAGGAATGCTTTAAAACTTAAACTTTCTCACAGATTAGTGGGTAGAATGCATTAGCAAGTGGCGCAACATTAAGAAGCCAGATACAAGTATTTGGTGGCGAAACCAAGTGTGTAACGCAACACCAGCAAAAAATTACGACATACAAGTCATTAGATGCTTCCAATTACTTTACCTGTGGTCATGTACAGGGAAGCTAATGCCATTTTATTGAGTTTTGAGTTTATTTAGTTTTAAAATGGGCGCTACAGATACAAGTATGTGCCTGTGTTTCAGTTTTAACAGTGACCGTTTTAACTGGCAACTGTCAGCCATATGCGTCCGTGGTTGCTCATAGGTGTCCTGGTGAAGGCCTTCAATCAATTTTAAATACATATACTGATCTGTGTTTATTACATAGCAATACAATGAAGTACAATGGACTTTCCCATTCAAATCAACATAGCAGGATGGTGAGAGCAGCAGCCATCTTCCTGTGTATTGCAGCTGATGTAGCAGGCTAACTTCAGTATAACTAAACAGTCTTACGGCAAGTGCGGAGTCACTGAGGTGAGGTTTTACAGTTACTACTAAAATGAGCAGTGGAGTAGTAATTTAAGAAGTGTAGAATGCCAGAGCAAATTGGTTAAATTCAACAACGCAATGATTCATCCCACTCACTTTCTTGTCACAATGTAGAAGTGCTCATTAATATTGCCACGAGTGACCAGCGTAGCATTGTAGCATAGCTAGCTTTCTAATTCCACTATGCTTTAATGCTACACTGGTTACAGAAAATGAAGCAAACAGTGAGCTGGGCCTCACTCCACGCCGCTCTGGAGAAGGACAAGCTACCTAGCAAACTAGCCAGTAGCTCTTTCCCGGCTTACCACTTTACGGGCGGCCCCACTGACGTGTGTTCACCATACCGATTAACAACAATCGCCATTTTCTTTTGTACTAGTCAAATGACCACGGGAAAAAATCTTCACTGTCCGTTATGCTTTTATTTCTGTGGCAACCATTTATGTAAGTTACAAAAGCAACCACAGGCGCATTCGGCTGAAAGTCACCAGTTAACACGGTCACATGTTGAACCGTAACACCAGTTGCTCTGAAACAGTTGTGATCCTGTCGCAATTCTTTAGAGTTTGAGTCCGCTGTTGGAATAACGATTCCGACAACCCAACAAGCAACAACCGATTTATTTTTCAATGACGTTGGCTGTAAAAGGGTCTATTTAGCCGTCAGACGCTATAAAAAGCTGGCCTGGCAGTACATAAGACATTTTACTTACACATACTGCTGACACAGACAAAACTAAAGTAGTATTTTACCATTTGGATTTCAATAAATTCACTGTGGTGTTGTCACACTTTCTCCTAGAAATCATATAATACTAATTTCCTATATGTTTTATAAGCAATGTAATATCACCCAGATTTAATTTTATATCACTATAATGAGGAAACAATTGTTAATAAATGTATCTGGTAAATCACAACGTTTATTAAAAATGAATGCATTAAAAATTCACATTCACATCTTCATACTATGTGGAAACTACAGGTTGATCACCTATTGTCAGATTTATTTATTTGAATATGGATTTTCAGTGTCACTGAAGGATCATTTAGTTTAGTGATCCTCTGATTTGATCTAAAATAACAGAATTGCTGGAAGACAGGAATGTCCAGAATTAATTCCCAGCTGGATTGGTTCAGTTAATATGAACTCACACCCTTCACCCAGCCAAAGAACATGACGGAAGCCCCCAAGTCCTAACTTGTAGCAAGACCAAACCTGGCATGACTCTGGGCAACCCAAGCTCTTACTTTTGCTGTAGATGCGGCTGAAGTCAGCAGGTGTCTGTCCTCTGTCTTTTACTGCTGCTGAGTCTTGCTCTTTGTCCCTCCCAGCTGTCTTGCCAATGATTCTGTCTGAAAGCACAAAGCAGACAACCTGGTCAGCAAACGAGCTGCTGAAGTCTGTGGGAACCTTCATATCTGATCTGTATATGTATTGAGGCAGATCATACTCCTGTTGCTTTAAAAATGAAAAATGCTATAAAGATAAACTGACTTGAGTCTCTATCTTCTTTGAGCAACCCATTACATTCCCATACAACTACACTGCATTCTCAATTACGTTTCAAGGGAGACATATTTTTTCAGTTTACGGTTGTAGTTTGAAACATGTTGTAAATTGAAAGAAAACAAAACAAAAATGCTTTAAAATTACCCAATAAGGTTTAGTACCTGAAAATACCAGGATGGTCTGCATCCGGTCGCATTTTGCACTATGAAAGCCAGCATGCTTTTTTATTGTTCTGCTTTTTTTATTAAGTTCCGTCTGTCCATCCATTCATCTATCTATCCATCCATCCATCCAACATTTTGCATATTATTTAATTAAAACATGTTTTAAAGAACAACCCCCAACGCTGCTTTCTGTAATATAGACTGAAGTTTAAATAAATTGAAAAGTTGTTTTTAGAACTGTACAATTAGCACCACAAAAAGGCTTTAAAGTTCACATTTAGTGTCATCAAACTGCTCTTACCTGACAGCTGTGAGATATCCATGTTGCTACAAACCAATGGCAGTTGGTAGAAGTGTTTCAGATCAATGTAGTTCAGTCTCACTGTAACTGTTCTGATGTGAGAGTCAAATGAGAGGATATCTGTGACAGTAATTTATCCAACCAGAGACCCACACACAGTGTGCTGTTAGCAGCAGGTAAAGGGAGGTGTGGTCTGCAGCCAGCTGCTGTTTGACAGTCACTGCATAGCAGAATGTAAGGAACACCTGCAGAGGCCTAATGTAACATGAAAACAATAAAGAACACATTTTCTCATTTCTCTCTTGACGTTGTTGTGTTATTGGACTAGACTTTGAAGTATCCCTCCCTGAGTTGTCTGCCTCTGCCCTACAACAATGGAGGTAAGATTTTTTTTAAATCCCTGCATGCTCTCCTCCCCGGCGGGGTGCTCTCCTGGCTGGGGAGGAGAGCATGCAATATGAGATATGTGATGATAAAGTCTTGACAGAATCTCTACAGGGAGATTTGTAATGGAGGGGCGTCTGCCCTGAACAGCAGAAGATAAATCCCCCCTGTGGAGTCCAGACACTGGTGGTGGTGGCTGATGAGGCTGACGAATCTGATAAAGATTGGGTGGAGATGGGGAGATGGAGGGGTGTGTAACAGCAGCGTGAACGTACTGAAGGTAGTGGTCAGTGATCTGAGTGCAGTCAAATGTTTACCCATTTTTGTACAGAAATGTTTCTCACCTTTGGGAAGTGCAGCATTGTCGTCAGGAACTTGCCCCTCACAAACTGTGCATTCATGTGTTAAACGAGGCTGTGACCCTTATCTTAAAAAAGTATATATATCCACCCAACTTCTCCCACAGAAGTTTGACTTTGGCTCTACTGGTAAAGCCTCTTTGGTATCGAACGTGTGCAAACAATCTACACATATGGTGATAATGACCTCTAGCGTTCACAACAGGAACTGCATTTTACTGTATTTCTGTCAGGGGACAATAATAATTACTGGGAATTTTTACAATAACTCACAGTTATTGTGAGTATCCTAAAAACCTAATTTTAATTCTTTAAAAACGGCTCACAAAAATATATAAGAGCTGGCAACTGTGATTTTTCTCAAACAAAATATGCATTTGTCTGGGACTATTTTCAGCAGCAGATTCATTTGTGAGTATTTGTAGCATCAGGACAATAAAGATGTGATTGAGTCAAAATAAACTACAGTGTGTGTGTGTGTGTTCATGATAATGAAGGAACATGTCACCCAGTGCAACAGTGTGTCTCATTGATGAGATTTTAATGGTATTTGAAAAACATTGGAGCTCTATGGCACAGAGGAAAAAGTTATGTCACACTTGCACACACAAAACAATTCACTGTTGCTTTGGCTCTGCACATGTTTTTTATAAGAAAAATTTAGAATAACATCAGCCTTTAGTGATTTCCTAACCAGATATCAGTATAAATGAGCTTCCAATCAAAGAGCTTGGAACAGTCTTGTTTTATTCTTCTCCTTTTTGTACAAAAGTGAGTACAAAATAAGTACAGACAAGTACATGAACACATGCATGACCCGATAAATTATACAAAGTAAGACAGGGACAAAAACAAAGGGGACAAAAGCAAACTGAGGGGAATAACATAGGTTTAGACTGAAGAGTATGGTTTTATTTTTCTATTTAAATTAACTAAAAAAAATACCATACAAATATCCAGTGTATGTACATTCAGCAGTTGGAGTTGGAGTATCTAGTAAATCTACATATGGGTCAACACCAGAATGTACATGTTCTGCATGTACCTAATAATAAAAGTACTCGTGAATATTGTCCCTTTCAGAGTATGTTAATGTGGACAGTGCAAAGAGATCTTTAATGCTACTTTTGTGATTAAATGCTACAAGTGTAGTGTAGTTCTGAGTTCTGTTGCTGTCTGAAAGGATTTCAAGACACATTTAAGTGGAATATTTGGGGTTCAGGTGTCTTCGTATCTCTAATTGAGTCTGGCCGTGACAGTTATCATCACTGTACTTAATAATAGTAACTACACACTATACACTACATGTATATATATATATATATATATATATATATATATATATATATATATATATATATATATATTGCGACGTTCATGTAACTGGATATTTGGAATTTTCCCTTAAACCATATGGCGGTACCATCAAGTATTACACTAAATGCATTTCTATATTAATTACGTAGTTTTAAATTACTGGTGGTACAATGGAGTATTATACTGAATGCATTTCTTTATTAATTACATAGTTTTAAATTCCTGGTGGTACAATGGAGTTACACTAAATGCATTTTATTAATTACATAGTTTCAAAATCATAGCGGTACACTGGTATTACACTAATTATTAATAATAAGATTAATGAGCCGGGTTATAAGTTTGTTTATAAAATCCAACAGTATATTTAGCTAATAAAATGTGATATGTGATATTAATATTTAAATATTAATGAAAAAAGCGTAGGCTGTTCTTGCTGTGTTTACTGTTATGTGGTACTAACTTGATCCAGTATGGTTCTCATTAGTTTCATCTGTTATCTGCTAACATTCTCTATATCTAACGTTAGTCATTTAGAGGTGGAAAATCCACTAACAAGCTGTCATGCACGTGCTCATTTTATTAAGGTGTGGTGATAATATACAATCTCTTTCTTTAAACGTGTTACCTGTTAAAAGTCAATCACGAACGGTCCCTTCCGCTGCAGCTCTATGGCGCTGCTAGCATACGGTGCAAACTTCTAGGAACTTTAGAGAGGCTCCGTGAGCTGCCATTGCTGTAAAAAAAAAAAAAAAAAAAGGTCCATAGGCGTGACGGAGATGACGGAACTCTCTCTTTAAACGGCTCTGGTGCTGGGCAGAGCTCCAACGAGGAAGTGGAACCACAACAACAAAACTCCATCAGAAATATCAATGTTATATTTGTATTTGTAGTAATGCGTGTCATTCTCCCCATGTTTGGTCCCTAAGTGCCTGAGGTAATACTGTTTCTTGGGTGTGTATAGCGAGCTTGTTGCACAGACTTTGAGATAATGTTAGCCTTTTTCCCGTACGTTGTTAGCTTCGCTTATGCTACTTACGCTAACTTACATTTATTCAGCTGGAAAATGTAAGTTTATTAGTAGGGTTAGCTACTGTTATTATTTGACATTATATGTCCGAGTCCATAGTTTTTCCGGTAGCTGTGACCAGCTGTCTAAAAATGACGCTAACGTTAGCTAGATAACAGCTAGCTCGCTAGCTGACATGACATTACCACTCAGTAACGTACTAGCTAACGGTAATAAATGCTAACCTGTATTAATACTAGGAGTCATTCAGCAATGTTTGGCAATTAAATAGCTCTAAGAAATGTTAAGAAAGACAGTCCCTTTATGATTTCTGTTGATGTTCTATACGGTGTCCCATATTTACTTTGGAGAAAAGGACTGTAATGTGGATAGGCTTTTATGCCAGGGATTAGTCATCCTCTTCGTTTTAAGTATGAATCAAATACTGATGTTGATATAGATAGGGTTACAGTTTTCAAACAGTCAAACACAGAGGTATGTTCCACCTGAGATATCTTGCTGTTCATTTATTTATTGTTAGAATTGCAAACAGTGAAACTGCTGTTTTCTGTGTATTTTTGTAACGCCATGGTTCCCTCTCGGTTAGTTGAGTTACTGATTTAAAACAGTGTTGTGAGACAACACTGTTTTAAACCAGTCAAATGCTGAATCTACTAATTAAATATTGATGTGATTTTAGTTTTTGTGGAACAGCCACACTATATACTGTAGATTGTTGTGTCTCTGTGTCTCAGTAGACAACAAGCTGATGGGACCTTTTTTATAATGAAATGTGATAGGAAAACACTGGAATTATTACTGTATATTTTGTATTTGCTGTAGGAAACATTTTGCCAGATCAGCTTTTTTCTTACCTATTAACGGTCTGTATTTTTCCTCTTCTAGTGTTTGCATGAAGCCTTTGGATAAAACTGGAGCTTTATACAACTGAGCAACTCCATGGAGGAGACGAGTCGGGAGGCGGTTGCCACGGCGGTGCAGCGCGTGGCAGGGATGCTGCAGAGGTCCGACCAGCTGGACAAAGTGGAGCAGTACAGAAGAAGAGAGGCTCGCAAGAAGGCCTCTGTGGAAGCCAGGCTAAAGGTGATGTGTTAACAGACAGTGCACAGTACACAGTGCAGTGTATTTCAGTCTACCCTCCTTCTTTTCACATTCAGCAACTGTTTTATCAGTAAAATGTCAGAAAATAGTGAAAAATTTGAAGTTGGCTTCAAATGTCAACACTGCAAAATGCAGGGATAATCAGTAAAAAGCTAATGAAATTATGTTTGTAAAGTTATAATCATCATCTGTAGTGTCAAAGGGTTACAGGAATAGATCAGCAAAAATACCAGAGAAGTTCAAATGTCACAATAACACGATAACACAGTCTATTTTAGCTCCATGTTAGTCCCCCTCCCAACCCCCAATATTATTAATTAACACAAAGCAAAGTAATACTAACTTCTGTAATTTACAGTAACAAATAATACTAGTAATTATAACAATTAGGGCTGCATCTAACAGTAAGTATTTTTTCAATAAGCCGATTAATCTATCTGATTTATCGTTTACTATGAAAAACACATTTTTAAAATTCTTGACTAATATAATGAATGTACCCAAAATAAATATCATAAGCTTGTCTTATTAATGTTTAAAAAATGTCAATCACCTTCTTAAAATGTAATGTACATGTATATGATGCAATATAATATACCCTATTTGTCAGATGCCTGATTGTAAAAATACTGGACCTCAAATTCAAAAGGATTGCCGTGACAAAGATTAATTTAATCCCTGTATGTCATAGCAACCCTCTCACTGAGCTGAAGAATCAGTATTTTTATTAAGTACTTCACTTAAAACTTAAAGTGGATATGACAAGGATTGATTTCATCACTGTAGTGCAGTCTGTTACGTTAGTTAAAGCCATTTTCTCACTGATACATGGATGTTAAATTAAACAAAAAATCTAAAATGGCCGAAAGACAGATGACCCATGGTGTAATTTACGGTTAGCATAACAGCAGAGGTGCATAAATTACTTTTAAAATGGGGGCGATGAAGTAACAATTTTAAGTGACTAGTACTAACAGAAACACATTCCATGTATTGATAATCTATATATATCATGCTTGGGTGGAGACCAAAAGTAAATGGGATGGTGCTGTCTTTGAAAGTGTTCATGCATAGCAGTTGTACTGCAGTGATAAGCCATTTCCAATTTGCAGAGTTTACAGACCACCACGTTGTTGGGTCTCTATCTAAAATACTTCAACGCTTTATCATGGGTGAAGTTTTTTAACCTGCAGCGTGTTCTTCGGGGGAATGCATGCTTTGACCGGGTGCAGCCACTTCTTTTCAAGTTATGCAAATCAACGTATTTTTGAAGTCGATTACATCGACGAATCGCCCCTAGCCCTTATAACAATGGTATCTCTCTCTCTGCCCCCGATGTCCTTCAGGCAGCCATCCAGTCCCAGCTGGATGGCGTTCGCACCGGACTGACCCAGCTGCACAGTGCTCTGCTGGACGTCAAAGACATCCAGGGCTCACTGGCTGATGTGAGCAAAGACTGGAGGCAGAGCATCAACACCATAGAGAACCTGAAAGACGTCAAGGATGCCGTCGTTCAACACAGTCAGCTGGCCTCAGCTGTGGAAAACCTCAAAAACATTTTCTCCGGTAAGCTCAGTTCAAACCGTCCTAAAAAAACAACGACCGTTTGTCCCACCCTGGACAATATACCTAAACAGGCTTTAGACGGGACTGAGACTACAAGCTATATTTGAAGTTTGACTCTCCAGTTTTCGCTCACTCTTAGTGCTATGTGTGTCTTTGTGGCTGTGCTGTGTGTATAGTGCCACAGATTGTGTCTGGGACGAAGCTGCTGATAGAACAGGCCGAGCTGTTGCAGGCCCACAGAAAGCTGATGGAGCTGGAGTGTTCTCGGGACGACCTCATGTACGAGCAGTACCGTATGGACAGCAAGAACACAAGCGACATGAACCTCATCTCCATTTACTTCGAAGACGTAAGTTTGAGTGATGGAGTATGGACATGTAAACTGTAGTGAAGTTGCCGGCATGATGACAATATACTGTCAGAAGATCATTTTCACTGTCTATTTATGTTGTGATCCACACAGCTGACATGCAGCCGCGCTGCTCTGGCCCGGGCATTACACAATACTGCTTTACATTCGCTATTTATCGATTATTATATTTTTTGCAAATATCCGATCACTGTGTGATCAAAGCTGCTATCAATCGATCGGTGCACCCTTATGGCCCGATCAAAATGCGACAATAAACAACAGAAAATAAAATAAAAGATAAAACATTTAAATTTCAGCACCTCTAAATGGATAGCACTTTGAAATGTGTGAATTATCCTGTAAACAATTTGATTTGGCAAATATGTACTCAAATGTAGACTTTTTAAAACCCTCTGTTTCTAAAGCATTTAAGAAGGAGTTAGTCGCCTTTGTAAAATCTTAATCCTGACTCGATTGCAGACAACATCACGTTCAACTTGTCTAATACAAGGCTTATGGTTTACTATTAATGTGTTTAGATACAGACCAAACAACACAAAATGTTCTATTTGTCTGACAGGGTCACATTATCAGCAGCTCATTTGTGTTTTCTCACCAATTCTCCTTTTTATTAAGTGACTGTGGAGTTGTGTTTGTTGCAATAGGACCTTGTATTTTAAACGGCAACAAACATCATGCTGCAGGAATCATAAAATAGAAATAAAATCAGTTTAAACCTGCAAGCATCTGCCCATCTGATAGTATCCATTTATTTGCAGACAATAAGCCTTATTGCATAGTTGTAAGCACATATGTTCCATGCTTTTGAGCTGATTTAGTCTGGAGCTAAGGATAGTTTGCCTCTCTGGAGAATACATTTGTATTCTACCAAAGACATTTTTAGTTCTTAAGTAGCGACATAAATCAAAGCCTCACGGCAGTCGGTTTTCAGTCTCTTTCCGTTTCTCTTCCAGGTTCAGGAGTTGTCCGATGAGCTGGCCAAGCAATTATGGATGGTACTGCAGAGGGCCATGGTCACGGTTCGTCGTGACCCCACTATGCTGGTGTCAGTGGTTCGCATCATTGAGCGTGAGGAGAAGATCGATCGACGAATGGTGGACCGCAAGAAACAGACTGGGTTCATCCCACCTGGGAGACCCAAACGGTGGAAGGACAAGATGTTCGAGGTGATGACGGATCAAGAGCAATACTCTTTAAAGACTCACTGTTAGGAAGAATATTGTTTTGACCATTAGAATAAAGTAGAATATCTCTTTGTACTCTTTTAGGTGGCCCTGAGGTTGACTTGACTACTATCTAGTTTTAATGAGGAAGACAATTGTTTTTCTGTTCTTTGACCCTTTGTCTTCATACGACACATCATTTGATTCTTCTTCCATATCCAACCCTTCATCCTTTTTTTTTTTTTCTCCAAACATTCTTCCATTTCTTTTCTTCATGCAACTCTTCTTCTTTGCTTTCTAACTCTCTTCGTCCTTCATCTGACTTTTCATCCGACTCTTCTTCCAATTTTTTCCTGCTGTCTTACTCTGACTTGTCTTTCTTCCCAAATGGCTACTATCCGATTGTCCTTGCTTGTGTTTTTGTTCTCTCTATTCCTCGTAATACACCACAAAAGTATTTCACAACAGTCAGAACTAGTCTCAAATGATCTAGCCCCAAATATGGAGACCATATGGAGGTTGCTTGTGGAACATATTATTCCCAGTAAGTTTCCTTGTAGATTGCATTTTAGTGTCAACCCTTATGCTTCACTCCAGACAACTTGGGAGGTCTGAATACACCCAGCTGGGATGTCCTGTTTCCGACCTCCAAGACGACAACTGTCAAAAAAAACGTTTCTTTTGCAAGCGTACATACTATTGAACTCTCAACAGTGAAGCCTCAACGTTTTCATTTATTGTTTGGCATTTTTTAAGTTTTCCATTATAACTTTTGTGCAGAGAAGATTATTATTATTGAGTTGCCTTTACCCCAAGCCTTGGCTTCTTCTGAAGTCTTTGATCTGTTTTTGTGGCAGGTGTTGGAGGGTACAGTCAGCACCCGCATCGAGGGCACCCAGTCTGTGACGAGAGAGGCTGACAAAATGTGGCTGGTTCGTCTTCTAGAAATAACCAGGAAATATGTTCTGGATGACCTCATCATTGTCAAGAACCTCATGGTGCAGTGCTTCCCCCAGCACTACAACACTTTCAACAGGTAACAGACACAAAATGATCTCAGCACTGAACGGGTTCTAAACACAAGTTTATGGAACACATCGCATTCAGAACAGAAATGAGTCCTCCAAGCACCGCTGAGGTACAATTGAACTTTTAAAATGTAAGCCATATTTTCATGCATCCCTGATAAAGTATCAAATTGTGTCACCAGAACAATTTAATGAATTGAACAATTAATTTAATTTTTTTAAGTGTTCAATTGTACATTAATTCCACCATCATTTAGCACATTAAGCTGCATTCAGGATAGCCGACCCCCCGTTAACCGCTCGTTAAGCGACAAGATTAGTGCCTTGCATGCAGGCCGTTGTTCTTGAAGTGCCAAACAAGCTGCCCAGCTGGAACGATGACCTGATGCACAAACAGGTCAAATCCATCACTTATCACCAGAAGCAGTGTGTGCTGAAAACTGAGTCCCCAGGTCACCCATCTGATAGAGTTAGCAGCCACGATGTTGAGTTCAATTCAATTTCATAGCCCAAATCACAAATCAAAAATTTGCCTCAGAGAGCTTTACAGTGTGTACAGCATACGACATCCCCTGCCCCAGGACCCAGCAGTAACGTCACAGCAGTAACGTCACAGCAGTAACGTCACAGCTGTAAACGTAGCGGTGCAGTGTGTGTGCAGTTTTCTTGTCGGTGAATAAATACTAGGACTCCTCAAGACCGGAGCCAAGTTCTTGTGTCTTGCTTGCCACCTGCTGATTAAAGTGAGGGGGGGGGGAACAACTGCTGCTCAGGCTCACTTAAGGTGGGCTGACCTTTTATAAGGTGGACATTCTCCTGTAAGTGACAACCCGCTCCTCTGAGTTTATTTTTAATATATATGTTTAACTGATAGCATTAATTGGTAAAAAAAATGTAATTGTGGGTTAATTATTAACATCCCTTTTAATGTATTTGTGTTTCAGGTTTTTCAGTCTCTACCACAATGCTGTGTCCACTCGTGTCACAGAACTGGCCTCTGAGGACTTGGAGGCTAATGAGATCGTATCCCTGCTAACCTGGGTCCTCAACACATATAAGAGGTAACACCACACACACTTTTACCAGCCCTGTGTGTGTTTATAGTGTTATTGTGGGACATTCATTGTTTCAAAGACAGAACTTTCTTTGCCAATCAGTGATCATTGTGGCTTGCCCCGTCCATGGGGGGGCATTGTTTACCTACCGTGTTTTAAGTGTACCTCCTTCTCAATCATTTAGGACGAGGAGTGGCGTGCAATCACTTGGTTTGAGACATCTCCATTGTAACTTCTATGTGGTGTTGATTAATGAGTCAACAGGCTCAACCCCAGTTTGTAGAAATGGGTCCTAAATCCCTAAAAGCAAAAAGCAAGAGTGCCTTAAAGGCCGTTATTATTAGATATTTTTTTGTTTTTTATGTCATACTGTAGTTTAACAGTGGTGTTTCTCATGTGTTCAAATCCAAAAATTCTAAATTTAGTGGAAGTGCCTATGTTTTAGCGTCAAAATGCTACTTTCCCAAGCCCTTCTAAAAAGGTTTCGTAGGTTTCTGCATGATGATGTTCTACATACATATCCTTATTCATAGTCAGTATGTATTACAGTAACTAAGATGGCACAGACAGGAGTCAAGGCACAAAAGCTGAGTATCCGAAAGTCACACACAGGGTGACGAGTGTCTGCATGGCCAAAGTGACATTACACCATCTGACACGGCCGCATGGGTGAAGTAAAAGGAGAACTTTGAGAATGTGGGTTTGCCGCGAGGAGAAACTTTGCACGTCAATGTGTTGTTTTTTTACTGTTGTTTTTGTTATGAGCGCAAATATTATGCTGCGAAAAAGTTGATCTGTCACCCTTGGCAAAGGCAGCACATACCAGATCCACTCATCCGTTCTTACCTTTCACAATAAAAGCCCGTGACACATAGCATTCGTAGGCACGCAGCAGTCCATTGCTTTTCTCTCTTGCTGGTACTCCTGTCTGTTTCTCCAAACTCCATCTACCATAGTCATACACTGACTGGAGAAGTACCTAATACAACCTCACTTCAAAAAATCAGAACCAACTCTTTCCGGTTTTTCCAAACTTAGAACAGCGTACGTCGATTCAGCTAGGGCTTGTGTTCATATTATTCGTAATCTTATTGATTAGTTACTGTGGTAACCTACGCCTGTGCTTTTTACAAATGGGTGAGTGGGCTTTTTCTATTTCAAAAACCAGCAAAAAAAACTTAAGTGGAATCTTTTAAGTTATTTATTCATGCATTGCGCTGTTTTTGGCGGACACTTTATTTCTGCGTTCAAACTGCGTTAGTCAAGTCAAGCTTCAGCTGTATTTGTCGCACATAGTACCGCCACTGAACAAAACTTCCTCAGTCGATTCAGTGTTGTGACAGTCGTTCAATCTTGATGGGATTACTGATTTCTGTTATTTATTTATTTAACCTTTTTTGTTACATTCAGCAGTGATGTCATTCTTAACTTGAAAACTAATCTCAGAGCAGCTCATCCAATAATGGCTGTACAAATAGGTATTTCTACACCTGGTTAAACTGCCGACTGAAATTGTATTTGCCGACATCACCACCAGTCCATCATGAATTCATGAGGCAACTGCAGATGGAACTGATCTTTAAGTAAATCTGTGTGCATGTGTGGGTTTCAGTGCAGAGATGATGGGCCATCCAGAGCTCTTTTCAGAGTGCGACATCAACCAGCTGGAGCCTCTTCTGCCTCAAGATGTGGTGGACGATCTGCTCAGCAAATATGTCAAGACTTTCACAGTACGCACCACACACCATGGAATCAAAATGGATGTTAAAGTTTTTTTTGTCACTTACCGGTATGTATTGTGCTGATCATGACCTATACACCACTATCTGGCCCAACAATCGAACAAATTCTGTCGCGGCGATGAGCCTGTGTCTCTCCTACACCAGCAGCTCTGACGGTTTTGGATCTCGGCCTCCAACATTTGTCCACACCCACCAGTAAAATCTGCTGGTGGAGGCAATGGTGTTGGCGTAACGGACACTCAACGCTATTGGCTACTTCAAACGCCAATCAATATCCGTGATATTCCTTCTGTTTCTACAGGAAACAAGTAAATATTAATCATCAAATAGCACTCTGCTAGCAGTTTCTTGAGACCTTTAACAGGAATAGTAAAGCTTTGTTTATACTCGCCTTTGGCACTTTAGTGCGAGCCTCTGCAGATGCGCTGCATTATTCTCTGAAACACCAACAAATTGGCCGTCTTTGTATAATCCCTAGACATGTAAATAGTGCTTTTATCAGTGAGCATACCACGCGCTTAATGGTCCCATTCAAGCTATTTAGACTGTAGTCTTAATTCACATTATGCCTGCCTTTGTTTCATTTGGACCTGCTGTTGGAATCCACATAATTAAATTGGGAGTGTTGCACTGAAATTGGACCTGCTGTTTGGACATCCAATCACAGTAACTTCATTACTAGTTAAGTTAAGTGACAAATAAACATTCACTTTACAGAAAATACAACGCATCATAACTGATAAAAGTGAACCAGGTTACAGTGGCACAGAAACGATGCTCCACACTCTTTGTTTGACTCATCATATCTTCAGTCTAATATAACAGGCTGGCTGCGGAAGGCCCTGGAAACGGACAAGAAGGACTGGCAGAAAGAAACAGAGCCCGAGGCGGACCAAGACGGATACTACCAGACCACACTGCCCGCCATCGTCTTTCAGGTAACACGCATGCAGTATAACCACACGCACTGCCACTTCCAACCTTTGATGAAGTATTCCTGACCCTGAATAGGAGTGAGAAGATATTGACAATGAGTCAACTAATTTTCAGTGCCGGTTTAGGAGGGTCACTCAACAGCATTCAATGACTTATCATAAGGGTTTTTCAGATTCAAGAGAATATGGGTCTTGCTGAGAGGTGTAGTTTTACCCATTCACTCACACTGCAACATGTTAGCTTGTGGCTACTAATGAGCTGGTTCTCGTGTCCTTCTGCTGACAAGCAACCCCATTACACACGTCTGATATACATGTTTCAGGATTCTTACCAGCCAGGTGACCAGATTCAGCTCTCGGGCCAGGTTTGTCTCATCAAACCAAACAGTGTTTTCCTTATTCTCTCAGAATACTGTGTCCTGTTTGGCCAACTAAACTTTCCCTCAGGAGTTGGAGGAGCTTAAAGGAGAGTTAATATTGGACTTACATGAATCAGGTGGACACAAACCCGGGTCCAAACGAATGCTAATGTTGCTCAGTGTCTGTATAGTAGGCAGATGTTTGCTTGCATGTAGCCGTATCAACAGGATATGTTAGTGGCCTAAAAAAAACCTCTTATTGCATAACAGACAAGGAAATTGGATCCATTCAAGTTTTTGTTTTAATGTCTCAGCATAAGGTCCAAACTGTAAATGAGGTACAGTAATTGTGTATCTCAATTTGAATACATTTTTAATGTCTCGTCATTCCACTCTTCATCAGATGTTCGAGCAGAACCTGCAGGTTGCTGCGCAGATTGATGGGGATTTCAAAGAGCAGGTTTTGAAGCTCTGCCTGAAACAGATGAACACTTTCCTCATCAGGTAACTTGTTTCCATACTTTCTTTCTGATGTGCTAAAGATCTCTTAAAGCTATCCTTTAGGTTGATGGGATTCATTTTGCCACACACACCAAAAGCTCAACGATTAATGATGTCAGAATCTTTCAGAATTTTCGGTCAAATGAAAAATATCATATTATATCATATTATAACATTATAAAACCTGGGTCATTTTTCATCTGTCTGTCACTGTGTTCTTTTCTGTTTTCTGTAAGAAAAGCTACCCTTTATATATTGGTTCTATGTAAACGGCGATCAAGAGAACAAATTACAACCATTTCTAACAGATGTGTGTGTTGTTGTGTGTAGGTACAGAGAGGAGGCGATGACCTACAAAGAGGAGCACCTGAGAGACAGACAGCTGCCTCAGTGTTATGTACAGTACATGATAGCCATCATCAACAACTGCCAAACATTCAAGTAAGATTCTATTTTCTACATGATTAACAAGTGTTAGTATGAGCCAGAACTGTGGCTGTCCACAGGGACGTTTAGCAGTATGAGGATTGCATTAGACTGTTTGGGACAGTCAGACAGTGTAGCCGGTGAGCTATCTAGCACAAAGAATAGTGCTTGCTATTCTCTGAAAGAATAGCCTGTCAATGACGGCCTTTGAAAAGCCGCAGGCAGGATGTCGTGCTTACTTCTCTTAGACCTGCAAAATCCAGTACCAAAACACGGATCTACAGAGCAATTAGCCAGCGGTAAACGCCAGACTAACAGCGAGGAGATCAAAGAGGACGAGTGTAGGCTACCACCTGGTAGTTATAGCTGGGTGTGGAGCGCGAGGGGACATATCCACTTTGTTTACGGCCACTGACACTCAGGAAAGAATGAAACAGAACTATCAATTACTAAACTGTGATCAAGGTATCTCAAACAGTTACATTTGCTCCCTTTTTTTCTGCTGATTTGATCCGTGACTCAAAATGGTGATACAGTCAGAAGCGTAAGTTCTGTGATCCGTCTCACCCCTACCTATAACAATGTATAATGCTATTGTTTGACGTTAGTTTGTGTACTGTAGAATAAATTCTCTAAACCTCATCTGCCTAGTAATCCCACTTTTCAAAACAATGCACCATGGCAACCGCTATTGTACAGAGGATTTTACACTTACTAAGAGCTAAGATAAAGGTTGTAACCAGGTGGCAACCTCCTGTTCTGAAAAATGAAGCCATGCTGAAGTGACTTAAACCTGCATTCTCTCTAATGTCCATCAGGGGGCGACTCCTCTGGTTGTGTGAGAAAATGACTCCTCTCTTTATTTATTACCTCAGTAAACATTGTAAACATGAGTTTATGGTCTCAATCTCTAGTTTCAAGTCTTCTTCAATACAGCATGATGTTCATTTAGTAAATGATGGTCCATTTAGAGTCAAATAGACCATAAAGCAGGGTGTGCTTTAGGGTGGGGCTACCTCGTGATTGACAGGTCACTACCAGAGCCTTAAACAGCATGTCTACGTCACTCCTCAATAGTCCAAATATTATTGCTTTCTCTCACTGGTTGCAAAAAACCAAGATGGCGCTGGCCAAAATGCTGAACTCGAAGCATCAAGACCTCCACTTCTGTCACAGTCCATCTGGTGCACGTCCACTTCTTATACACACCCTTAAAATGCTAGTACCGCATAAACTCCGACCCAATTTAGAAATTATGTTCAAACTAGGCTACGTTCGAAATTACTGCTATTTGGTGCAACCCAGTGCTGGTGGCTAAGCTAGCGGAGCTGGCCAAATGGCTTAAGGCAAGCATTTGTTTAGCACAATTGCTGTTTTATTTATTTTACACAATTTATACATCTTCTAATATCTGTTTTTATTCATGTGATATCGAACACTTTGGGGTTCCATATTGTAATGCATCACGTTGTCTTCCTCAGAGAGTCCATCAACAGTCTGAAGAGGAAGTACTCTCAGTCATCAGAGCCCACAGACAGTGATGCTGCCATAGAGAGGACGCTCAATGAGGTGGCCAAGGAGGGATGTCAGTTCCTGTTGGATGAAGTCTTTCTAGACCTCGAGGTAAGTAGGACATATTGTCTGCGTTTTTTGTTTTTATTTCTTGCGCAGATTACCATCTTATTGACATTAGTATATTTATTACATGAATATAACGTTCATGGAGGTCTTGCATAGGGTGAGGCTTTGCCGGGTTTTTTGGACGTCTTTGTGTCACTGCAGCGTGGGCGGTGCATGCAGATGAACGGCGCCCTTTGCCGAGGTTCTTTGCTGACTCGCCGAGTGGCATGGGGAGAGGAAAGTGGCGTTCATCTGCATGTGCTGCCTGCGCTGTGGTGACTGTGGCAAGCAGGTGGGTTACTATGGGGCAAAATATCAAGGGAATAAAGTAAAAAACACAACAAAAATTGAATTAACGTAATTTTAAAAGGTTTATCCACATTTTGTCATGAATAAAAAAGACCCAAAACGAACACTGAAAGTGGACTACTTGATTACTATAAGTGAATTAATTAAAGAGCATCAAGCTTCTGTCCAACACTTTTTCATCCATACGAGTGGTTGATCACTACAAGCCTTATACACTGTAGTATGTCTGCATATAAGTGTCTCAGTGATCAACAATAAAAGGCTCCAGTGCATTTGATTGCTTTGATTTTGACATTGCATTGACCAGCATCACCTGAATGAGCTGCTGACCAGGAAGTGGGTGACAGGCTCTCATGCTGTGGACACCATCTGTGTGACTGTGGAGGACTACTTCAATGACTTCAACAAGATCAAGAAACCCTTCAATCAGGTAGGACGGGAGCAGGACACCGTGCTCTTAGCAGAGTGTCTCGAAAAACAAATCTCAATGAATTCTTAGGAAACTTAATGGAGACTCACCATCCCACAGCGGACTATGAGCCCTGTACCGTGATTGATATGTCGGCCGTGGTGTGTGCAGGAGATGACGAGCGAGGCCCTGCGCAGGGTGGTGGTGGAGTACATCAAAGCAGTGATGCAGAAGAGGATCACCTTTAAGAACGCCGATGAAAGGAGGGAGGGAGCTGAGAGGATGATCAAAGAAGCGGATCAGTTCAAGTTCCTCTTCAGGAAGCTGGCTGCTGTGAGTCCACATGTTGCGGTTTCTCTATCCTGCAACACTATTCTTCTATTTTTCTCCTGATAATGTGACATTGTGACCAACAAACCTGTGTTAAAATCAACTGTAGGAGAAGTAGTTAGCGTTAGCTGTTAGCAGGCGATGGGCAGCACAGTCCTGCTTGGCTAAATTTAATAATAATGTCCTTTATCGTTTGATTTGTGTGTTTGGGAAGAAAAAATTGAGGAAAGTAAAAATGGTATCAGATCATCTTTATAACTAACAATTAACTACTGTTTTGAGTTTAACAAGTCCGTCAACCGATAGCAATAGCTGTCAAAACATTCAGTACTGTGGTGGCCGAATAGATTCAGGGTAAACACTGCCCGGTCAGTGAAACAGTGACCGTAGTAATGACAGCTTGATTGTTGGGTGTAGGGTGAAGACACAGACCGGCTTTGTGGTGCTATCGCAGCCATCGCTGAAGTGTTCAAGCTGACTGACCCCACGCTGCTGTTCCTGGAGGTCACCACTCTGGTGTCCAAGTATCCTGACATCAGGTACACACACACACACACACACACACACACACACACACACACACACACACACACACACACACACACACACACACACACGCATCTGGCTGATATTCAACATATCAAACCTAAAGTGCGTTCTAGCGATGTATCCGAATACATTGCTCAGGGAAGCACAAATATTGCGATGGAAGATGATTTCTTCTCTCCGAAGTTGCTCATTATTATTACTGGGGAGAAAGAAAAGCTATGATTGACATGTCTGTGCTTTTTTTTTCATATCGATTCATATCATTGTGGCCACAAGATGGGGGGTGGGGGGGGGGACTGTGAGGTTGTGGAAGTATATTCCACAATAAATTATACACCAATACAAAATACATTTGATGCTTTGAAGGCACAAAATTAAATTGCCAATGAATATTAGGTAAGATACACCATTCACCAAATCTAGAGTGACTTCCTGTATGAACCATGCCGACCTACGGTCTTCAATCTGAATGCAAGTACAAAGACGGATATTTTTGTTGGTGAAACGGACGTCCCTGTACACCATTAATGCATACACTTTACATTTGACATTGAATCATGTTATAATAAAGGTCTTTAAGTCCATTTGTGAAGGATTTGAAATTGTTTGACCAGTGGTTAAATAAATAAACTGTTAAGGACAGTGGGTGCTGCTTCTGGGATTGAGGTTTGGACTCTGACACATTAAAGGGCCAGTGTGTGGAATGTAGGGGCATCTATTAGCAGAAATAGATGTTGTTATAATACGTTGAAATAACAATGTTTTCATTAGTGTATACTCGCCTAGGAAACGTGTTCATTTGCTTAGAAGGATCCCTTCATATCTACATAGGGAGCTGGTTGTCTGGTTGCTCCGCCATTGTTTCTACACTAGCCCAGAATGCACAAACCAAACACTGGATCTAGAGAGAGCCTTTTGCACTTTCACAATACCTGAAGGACCCCGTGGTTTTCCGACACATTACATTACAGTCATTTAGCAGACGCTTTTATCCAAAGTGACTTACAAGTCAGTATCTATCTATACACCGTAGAAATTGGTGACAATTTTGGGGTTAAGTGTCTTGCTGTTAAGTGGAGCAGGAGCCGGGGATCGAACCGCCGAGCCTCTGATTGAAAGGCAGCCCTGCTCTCCACTTAACCACGGTCACCCCACGACACACTTGTGAAACTGTAAAGCCACGGCACCGCCAGCTGCTGTCTGACTTCTGTAGTTCCTAAAGTAGTGTTATTATGGTTATTTTGCACTCAGTGGCTCACTGCAGTGCAGTCTTGGAAAGAGAGGAGCAAGTTGCAATCTGCAACCACACCACTAGATGCCACTAAACCCCACACACTGCTCCTTAACATTGTTGCTTTGGAGTCATTCCTTTGTCCTAGTAAGCCATGACACTAGTCCAGCATTCACAGTACAGAGCCCATAAACTGGCACACCTAAATGGAATGCAGCCATTAAGAATACTATTAATTACACCCAATTTTATAAGTAATCACAGAGCAGGTTGGTGCTAACACGTTAACCCTGAGGTGTCTCCACAGGGAGGAACACATTCAGGCTTTGCTGGCAGTGCGTGGTGATGCCAGCAGGGAGATGCGCCAGATGATCATTGGGACCCTCAGCGAGAACAAAGTATCCTACTCTGGTCTCACACAGCCCATCTTCAAAGACATCACAGTGCCCACCATGACCATGACGACCATGACTACCATGACCTCCATGGCAACTGCAAAGCTGCTCAAATAAGGGCAAAAACCACTACACTATTTCCACCTTCAGACACGATAACATAAGCAAAATTCTATTTCCAGACACTCAGTTATTTTTAACTGTTTAATGCAGCTTGCTGTGTTTTCTGTCCCCACCCTTTATTTGCTGTTTTTATTGTCACCATGATCACGTCTGTGTCAATAAAATAATAAAATAATAGTTGTAATATTGTGTGGTACGACTATTATTTAGAGGTTGAAGCAACACAGGATGCTTTTCTTCTCCTCTTCCTTCTTTCACTTCTTTTCCTCCTCATCCTGCTGCTTCTATACCACTACTGTACTTTGACTTGTGTGCAGATGTCACAGTTAAAGCTGCTATGAGGAGCTTTCATTTTCTGTTGATTCTAGCAGCCCTTGTGGACACAAGTGGTAGTGTTTTCGAGCACCAGAGTCCCTTTTGAAAACCTCACTTTACTGCAGCAGGGTCTGGCCGTCTCCCCCTCTCAGTCCGGGTTCTGGTTCTCTTGTTTCTCCCTTCCCTCCAGCGGGTCCAGCAATACGGTCTTGGTCTCCAGCAGCGTGGTGTCTGTGTTGGCTCCCAGCGGGGACCGGAGGAGCAGAGAGGGGAAGCTCTGCTCCTGGCTGGAGGAGGAGACGCTGCTGTTGGAGCTCCTGTCGGAGCTCCAACTGCAAGACAAAGGCTGCAGTGAAGCCGGATCTGGGTCTGTCCACGGCGGACTGGTCTCTGCCAGAGGCCCTGCTGGAGTCTTAGCTGAAGGAGCTTCTGGTGAACCTGATGGATTTCGTTTGCGGACATCACGTAGAATCCGATCCTGTGGCACTGATGACGAGCATTTAAAAATATCTATAGAGAAATAGACAACGATGGTCTAGTCTCCTTACGTAGGTCATATAGGGGCACCAGTATTAAATGAACTGTTTCATAACCAGTTAAAAAATCTTGAAATTGAACTGAGAAGTTAACTAAAATAACTGTGTAGATGAGATGAAGGTTCATATAACCATTATATAGAATATAATATACATATATTCATGCTTTGTATTCATTTTAAGACATTCAATTTGCAAAAATTGCACAACATTTTATAATGTTGCACAACATTCTGTAAACCCTCAGAGGAAAACCTCTGCATCAATGAGACAAAATGTTCAATCTACAGGTGTCATACAAGATGAACGTTAATGATGAAATGCTGCAGAGAAAGAATATGTTTTACGAATTATCTATGCTGTGTCTCTGTGACTGTACATAATGTGGTCCACAGTCTGACATACAGTGCATTCTTTCCTTGTGTGATGGTACGGTGATGTGTCACGATTGACATGATCACGATTGCTGTCCAAGGTGCTGATCCTTGGACAGCCAGGGATGTGGGAGCTGTCAACTGGAACTGTCCGTGGTACTCTTGTTGTCAGACTGTCTAATGTCAGGATATCTTGTCACAAAGGAGGAAATTATTGAAATTGTACATTTTTATCTAATTTCTGTTTTAAGTAACACTGTACTGTTATTGTCTTGACTTTAGCCAAGACTTTACTGTCATGCTTTTAGTGTTAATTAGTGCTTGGGGCTGATAGTTGAAAGTTATTTACTCATGGTACGCTATGTATTTATTCTTTGTTGTGTGTAAAATATACAGAGTATATGCAGGGTTTTGCTGATGGATGAAAAGATCCAATGACAGATGTCAGGTGATTCCAGTGATTGTCAGGATTTATCATTTGAAATAGTGGCAACACATTTTTTTCCCCTTTTTCTTTGTTGTCTCTTTATTGAACACTGTGAATAAACCGACATTCAGGAGATCATGGACGTGCAATGTGTTAATCAGATGAGATATGAAAAGTGAAAAAAATGTATATAAAAGTTTGGCATCTAAACATAACATCGAAAAAGTTAAAACCTTTTAAAAACGAGGCCTATTTGCAGGCCTCAGCTCGAATAAAGATAAGAAATACCTAATTAAGTGTATAATTAAATAAAAAAATAATAATAATAATAATTTTTTTTTTTAATATATTTTTGAGATGTGAAAAGTCATGGAAATATCAGTATACATGTTACAGGTTAACATAAGATAAGGATGGAACACAGCACAACTTGGAAAATTCTAAAACTCGCCCTGGAAAAACAGCAATTTCAGGATATTGGTTTTTGGAAATTATGGAAATCCAAGATTTAAAATATTCCCAGCTCTTATAACAACTGATAAAGGCTCTCTATACACAGTTATACATAGATACAGTGAAACATTTATAAAATATAGAGCATATAAAATTAAAAAACTGATTAAATATTCCAATATTTGAATAAAAAAGTATTTTTTAAATTCAAAAACACTCTATATCACTTCTATGTATCACTCCTGATGTTCAATGAATCAAAAGACAGAAGATTGGACCTTTTTTGAGTGTTTTAAGCTCTTTCTAAGCCCTTTTTAGTTGTTTAGTTTATGGTCACATACTGCTTCAGATTCAGCCCACTCTCTCTGTTTAGGGCTGTATCTCAGCGACCCTTTCTCCGATTTTCACCATTGAGACATCCTTCGAAGCGTAGGAGCCAATAGAATTGCCTGGAATTGAAAGCTAGATGATTGACAGCACTATTAGCCAATAAAGCTCAAAAACGTCCCATCTCTGAAATCTAATTTGCTGAGCTTCCAACCCTCCCAAGAAGCCGAGGAGTGTCGGAGAGACACGAATCGAACGGATTCACACGGAGCACATGCAGCTGGACATACCAAGCATTGGAAGTACGGAGATATTTAATTTTTTCGCTGAGATTCGACCAAAAGTGAGTACAATATTCGATGAAAGCTGTGTGACTTTTTGTGTTCGAAGCTGAATATCTCTGCGATGGTTTACCGGAGAGAGAAATGGAAGATATGTCCGTAATCTCCGTCAAGCGGACATGCTTTTTCATGCTGCAGAACTATAACATCATTATATTCGTTCTTCGTGGGTTCTCTGCCAGTTACTTTTAACACAAAACTCTCTTAAGTTTTTATGTACTCTGCGTCCAAATGGGTGACCCTCGTTAATATACCTTTAACAGGGGCTACGGAAAATCATTCAACGATTGTATGGTCACTTTTTTGTCGGCAGGGTAATGTATTTATGTATATATTTTATACAACTTGGGAAATATTGAAGTTTGGGAAGGAGAATCTTGCTTTATGTATGTGAAATTTACCAACTGCATAAGATTTCTCTTGTCACTCAGCCTTAATGTTACATTCAACTTTAGTGATGTTTTGGGCATAGTTGTTATAGAATGACTCCGAATTAGTGGCAATAAATTCAAGTGTACAACAATTTAGCCCTGATGTCACATTCATTTGGGCTCCCGCTCATATGGGTAAGTAGAGTAACTAAACCAATTTGTATCAGCTTAAAACCAATGTATATGCGAATTAGAAGCTTTTTTTGATGGATTCAGGTCCTAATTAGTGCAAAATATTTGAATTACATATTGTATTATACATGCTTAGCGACTGCCCTCTACCTGTTGAAACCAGGCTATTGCAACTGAATTTTGCCATTGGTTGATCTGGAGGCAGGCGATGTGAATCGCTAATCGCTAGCATAGACATATCTCAGGCCCCGCAGTTAGTTTAAGCTAATTGGAAGGGGGACAGCTATCATTAACGTTAATTTAAATAACAGTAAAGTATGGCTAAATGTTAAAGTAACGTAGAGCAAGCCCAACAGTTAATATGGGGCTTATTATATCCTGTAACTTTAGCATGGACACATTGTAGAATTAGCAAGCTAGTCAGCAGCTAAGTGATTAACTGAATGCTTCATCTGCACACTTGTCACAGCATAAGAAAGCAAATTGCTATTCACTTTGATTCATCGGATTTTTGTAATGTTTCATGTTCTAGAGGCATTCTTTTGAGTTTCCAGGTTAGAGGCACTTCAGCCAAAAATATTGGATTTAGTTACTCTTTAATGTAAGAGTGGTTAAAGTATCCCAACAAGCTGTCAAAAAAGAAAACATAGACACGTGTGTGTTTACACTTTCAAACTCAGAAGGCAAGGGCCATGGGGATATTCAGGCACTGTAGGAGTTCACTAACTCAACACCAGATGGCAGTAATGCAACACCAAGGACGCAAGCTGCCGTTGAACTTCGAAGAAGAAGAAGAAGAAGAAGAAGAAGAAGAAGAAGAAGAAGAAGAAGAAGAAGATGGAGTCAGAAACAGGACGTTGCGTCTAATCTGGGAACCTGCAGACTGCTGAACATCAATAAACCCGAATCTGTTTAGCACCTGAACAACAGACCGTGTATCTGTCCTGCACGGCCGCGTATCACCGACAGCGGGACTCGAATTGGGTAAGTGTTTGACAGCTCAACCAATGCTACTGCTGTTTACCGCTGCGAAGCTAACGCTGTAACCAGCTTAACGTTAGTTTCGCCAAAGTGAGCGGCTAACAGCAGGCTACCGCCACAAACAAAACAATGTCGGTGAGGTGATATTATTCACTGGGTCAGACTGTGTCTTTCCCGTTCGCGCTGCTGTTCCTTTCTGTCCATTCACGTTTTGCCGGGTAGCAGCAACGACTCGGGGTCATAGAAGATAAACAAGCTAACGTTAGCTAGCGGCACTACTGAAGCTGGACTCGTCGGACTTCAACGCCAAACATTCAGTTAAGCCTACATATATACAAATACAACATCAATCTTCATGTTGTATTTTGTTTGGCATTTGATTAATTCCCTTTATTCTCATACATAGTTTCTTGCCTAATTGTCTCCATTTTATTATTCGTATTCTTATTTCAGTGCACCGTACTGGCTGTATTGGAAGTATTGGTTCTAAAATACTTCAACGCTTAAAACCATCAAACTTCACAAGCATTGTTCAGTTGATCAGTGTCCACCACTTTGATCAGAGTGGTGTTTATACCGTGTACAGTGATTGTGACAGTATGGCTCATACAAAGGGAGTGAATAGGGATCCATAGAATTTACATCGACACACAATTCATAATAACTTCAGTTACTGTGCATGTCATCACAGAGTTATGGAAACATGACCAGTGTGCAGTTAGTTTGTACTGTTTAGTGACATAAATACAATGTATGTATATGGAATTGTTTTTATAGTGATTATTATTAATATTATTATATACAGTTACTAATAACAAAAGTCATCGCACTCCTCCACAAGAATCCCATAGGATTTTAGGACATTGACAAAGTCATCAAAATGGTTCTTGAATGTCCTCATTGTCCACTTCCTCTGAGCTGCTGCTGTAGACCAGTTCAGGCTCCGTTCTATACCAGCAGCTACAAAGCACCCCTTTGTTAAACACATAACCATGTGAATGCACATCGAAATGAAACCATCTGAAAAGGAAGCTCCACTCTCACAGCTCACAGACATGGGCAACCTGTGACAAGGGGGCACAAATAGACATTGCCTCAGCTTGAAAAGATCACGAGCCAAAAATGTTGCTTTATCTCACACACTTAATCATCTGCAGTCTTACATTTTCAATCTTGTAGTTTTTGTTTTGTTTTTAAACTGAGGGGAAGCCTTTCTTTTGCAGGAGCACCCTGATCACATTCGCACAGTTACGTTTGAACTTTAACGCCCTTGCTCAAAGGAACCTCGGTAGTGGTAATGAGGATGGGTCAATGCGCTGCTTCTTCACTTTCCCCAACCAGATTTATCCTGCTGCTTACAGGCTCGCTTCTCTAACCTTTTGGCCACCACTGCCCTCAAAGTAATGATTTAATTGTATGTGCATATAAGTGTAGGAACATGCATTTAATGCCTGTGACTTTTTATTAAATTTCCAATTTTTAAAATTTTATTTATTTACTTACTTATTTTTATTGTATTTTATATAGGAGTCATTTGATTTGTTGATCAAAATGTGACAGTATAAAAATTCAATAATATACTAATTACAAACAATAAAAAATAAAAAAAATGCACAAATTAACTGCATATTCCTAATATATATATATATATATATATATATATATATATATATATATATATATATATATATTAGTAATAATAATTGAGGGGAATATTAATTAATTCATTTGTGTTATTATAATTTGTTTAATATATGAGCCATTTGATTTGTTGTCCAAAAATAATTGCAGGGATGGTGGTCCTTTATGTTCAAAACCAGTATTACACAATATTAACAGAAATATTTTTCCAAGATATATAATTATTACACAATGGTAAATGTATGCACAGTCACATATTCCTGTGCAATAATCCAAGTTGATGCTCACTTAAATTAACTTTGTGTGTTTTGGGGCCTAATTTTAGCTCTTAACCAATATATTGATGTTTTTTATGATATGTACATTATTTAAGATGTATATATTACATCACTAACGTAGTCACACAAGCTGAAATAATTTAAAGCGCTACAGCACTTACCGTGTGGAACACTCGTCAGCAGCTCTCTTTTGTTCTCTCAGGTTCACCGGGCTCACAGAAGTTCCTCTCTTCATCCACTCATCATGGTGGACTACTACCAGGTTCTAGGAGTACGGAGAGATTCTTCCGCGGATGATATAAAGAAAGCGTGAGTTGATGAAGTTTTTGAAATGTTCCATCTCCGCTGTGATCCTCTGAAACACTTCAGCAGACATCTTGTCCTCCGAATATAGCTGGCTGCAGCTACAGCTAATCAATGGCTCTCTATAGGCTGGTCAGCTCTCTACGGAGTTTCATTAGCAACACAACCACCAAGTGAACTCAAACTACTGGAGTAATCAATCTGCATGCGAAGGGACACATTTGTAAAGTTTACAAAGCATGCAGCAGTAAAGCGGTGGTGGTGGAACTGAGATTTATACTTGAAGCTGCTCCCTCTTAGCTTCATGCAAACTGCACTGTATCTGAGTTTGGGAGTGAGTCTTGTAGATTTGGCCTGTGAGGTGACATCTGTAATATCAGATTGCTTCCCAGTGCGTTCCATCAGCTTTAACCGTCAGAAAGAGCTGACGTCCAACAGACGGATAGCGCTGAACATTATGGTGAAACTGGAAAAAATTCAGGTGAAGTTCCTCAAAAATGTGTTTGGTCTTGATTTGCAGAGGGATTGAAGGTTATTTTGTGCTCATTCGTAAGGTTAATCCTCTAACGTCTGTGCTTGTTAGCAGGTACTATGTCCTTAAACCGTGGATCTTATACAAAACTTCCTTTGAGTTTTCTTTGTCAGCCTCCCTGTTGTGTTTGCTGTTGTTCCTCATCAGTCACTGAGCATCCCACACAATTGTCATTCCTATGCACAAACAAAGTTACAATATACACAATAAACATTATGCTCAGTGGGGGATTTATAAACATATATGTGGACATTCTGGATTGGATGTCAGCGTTTTGGTGCCATTATAGGTATAAAAAAAAAAATGAGAGAGAATACCGAGGTTGATATTCTCAGAAAAAAGAAAAGAAGAAAATGTAATATTCTCTGAGATTATAAAGTCACAAATTCAGAATATAAATAAATAAATTTAAGAAAGGGAATTTTAAAAAGTTGTGTATTATTTAGGTTTTGTTTTTGTTAAAAAGATGTATCTAAACAAACTTCTCATTAGCATATGAATTACAAAATACATTGAGGTCCACGGAACAATTTAAAGAATTGCTAATATAATAAACCAGTTACTAGAGGCTTTTAGTGTCCCTTATTCCTCACATTTCAGTCCTGGGGCCTGTTGTTCGAAACCTAGATAAGGCATTAAGCCGGGATATGTTGGTTATCCTGGCTGAATTTAGCCTGCAGTCGGTTGTTTGAAAGCTGGATAACTTTATCCTGGTCAAGTTACCATGGTGATTTATTCTCTGCAGCTAGCCTGCTCCAGACCAGGTTAAATGCCAAGCTTAGTTGATTTTGTTGTCTTATCTTTGGAGTCAGCGGCTGCGCTGATCAGAAATTAATGTATTTTATACAGTCATTCCATGTTCTGATGAAGGCTACGCATTGGCCTCGCTTTTAAACAAACAACACGTAGGCTAAATTATTATTTTAAAAAAAAGAAATAAAACAAAACATGATCAAATTAAAAAAATAAATAAAGTTAGCCTATTACGATAGTTCTTTTTCATAATTGGGGCCTATTCGTGTGTTCGTCATTGTAAATAAACACCCTTCATATTGTTTGCCAGCTCAAATCTGATTTTATTGCAGTCATTACAGTAATTAGAAATGGCTGCACTTGCAAAGGTGCTCGCAATTAATTACACTACTCATTTAATCAGTTCGTCTCCAAACTTCAAGACAGCAGCGGTGCTTCATTTTATGAGAGGTGTGTCACCTTACGTCAGCATTCAGATCCGCTGTTCATTGGAGGAAAGTGTCCACACCTGTCGTCTCATCAGTGAATCTGTGATCAATCTCTGTGGTCTACTGAAGAAAGCCGTGGCCGCGCACTTACTCGAATTAGTTAGACCTGGCTTGACAAAGCCGCCCCTTCTCAGCCTGGCTCGGCGTTCGAACAACCAATTAAGCCAGGATGAACTTATGAGACTTTGTCCAACCTGGCTTTCCCACTTATCCTGGATGTCTTTATTCTACTTTCGAACAACAGGCCCCTGGTTGATTTCGGTGACATCTGGTGGTAATGACAAAGTGCGTTATAATGAATCAGGTTCCAGAGTTTCTACTCCCTTTCTAGCTACATTGCAGCTCACTGTGATTGATCGTTTACAGTATTTAAAAGTCATCCACTGTTAGAAAAATGACAAAAGTATCTTGTCGTGTGGATGTGACATTGTGTTTCCTCTGGCTCCTTCTCAAAAGCCAAGTTGTGGACATATTTTAGACACCTAAAAGAATCAATATCAGTTTAAATGTACACTATATGTAGAATATTTTCACCACTTTACCTTGCTGTCACACAGTCCTTTGTTTTGGGGAACTGAAGCAGTTAACTACAGTATGCTCTCTTCAAAGTCACTTCATGGACAAAAACATCTACCGCCGCTTCTATCGGTTAGTTTGTGTTATTGTGTGTCTTTGGTGTTTTTAAAAGGTTAGTTTGGATTCACCAAAGTCACACAACAACACAAACAGGCTAACTGATCGAGGCAACGATAGACCAGTAAACTCCCCCGTAATGCAGGGTAAGATTTGGGTTAAAAAAATATTTTTTGTCAAAGGAGTGTACAGGCTTTGAGGAGAGCATTGATGGCAGCTTCAGTTCCCCCATAAGGAAGGACTGTGTGACAGCAAGATAAAGCAGTGCAAATATTCTACCTCTAGCATACACTCAAACTGATAATGATTCTTTTAAGTGTCTAAAATATGTCCCGTGCTGCTACTCCTCTCTATTTCTCCAAACTCCATCTACTGTAGTAATACACTGACTATGGAGAAGAACCTCATACAACCACACAAAAAAAATAAAAAAAATGTCCATAAGACTGCAGTGTGGGACAGAACATGGCTGATTGTTCTTATCATTAGTCAGCAGCAGCATCATGAGCTCTAGATAAAAGCACAGTATTTGATCTCTTCAGTCGGGTGTTATTAATCAACCGTCTTCCCTCTGTCCTCCTGTAGCTACAGAAAGCTGGCGTTGAGGTGGCACCCTGATAAAAACCCAGAGAACAAGGAGGATGCCGAGATAAAGTTCAAGGAGCTGTCGGAGGCCTATGAAGTCCTGTCAGATGGTTTGTATCACTACTCGGGCCACAAACAAACGCCAGTGGCCCTGTTCACACCTGATCACAAGCAGACAGCTCCGAGTACGTCGGTTCACTCCTGGTATTAGAATGCGTCTCCATTTACGTCTCGGGGACTAGTCTAAAAGAGGAAGAACGACAAAGACCAGGTCCAATCCTTGGCGTGTTTCAGGCAAATTATATCGCCAAAAGCTCTTTTCATAATGTTCCGATGTCATGGACAAAGCCAGCTTATGCAATTTGAGAACCAGCTGGTGGTGAGAAAAGGGAGGAATAAAAGGAGAGCCGTGGCTTCAACGACTTATTTCCCCCGTTACGGACACCTTACTCTACGAAAAGTGATGTGATCATATTCGTCTCAGACCACCTCGGGCAAGCGGTTTGAGTAATCGGATCACGATTACACTCGTGATCCGATGTAATCGTGTTGTTACGCCCCGATCCAGGAGCGTGGAAGTGCAGCATGAGAACAAGTCAAAAGGAGAGCGGATGAATGCTACAGTTAGCAATTTGATTTGCTGTAGGCGCTCACACAGCAATGTTGAAATTATTTACAGAGGTGAAGCTTGTGTTTCGGGGTGAACCGAAGGCCAAAAACAATGAACTAAACAAACTACTTCAGATTTCCGGCTCAGCCCTAAAACAAACAAAAAGAAAGAAGAAAAGAAATGCATGAACTAAACCTAACTCCCTCGACTAAGCATAAACAGGAGACAGCGGTGTTGAACAGAAACGGCGATTCACCCCTACAGAACCTTTCACAGACGGACACAAAAGGTCGAAGGCGGAATTAGAGCAACAGAGTAATAGTACATACAAACTAGTGCTGGGCGGTATACCGGTTCAACCGGTATACCGCCCAGCACTAATGCAAACAACAGTGTAACTACGGCTGTCCACCGGAGACCAGAGTTATTGCCAGGTGTGAACTGGGCCAACATGAAGTGAAGCTCATCCCAACAGCACAGGGTCTGAGTTCCTCCTCCTCCTCTCGGTCCTCATGTGTCTGACTTTCTTCTCTTTGTTGTGAGTCTACTTTGAGCGTTTTCACTTTCCTCTTCCAGCCAACAAGAGGACCATATATGATCGCTATGGCAAAGAGGGACTGACGGGGAGCAACGGAGGAAGAGGTAAGCTCAAAACTTACCATGAACCTAAATCAAGTCTTTTTGTTGTGTGAGAACAACTGGTTTTAGTTTGAACTTCGAGGTTAACTTGGGTTTGTGTCACTGACTGGCTCTGATTGTTATGAGTGTCTGACAACATAATGAGAAGAACCCCACAGAGGAATAAAAGCTTTTTCTTTACCGTTTGCTTGATCCGGTCATGTGTCATGTGACTTGATGCCTGCAACGAGACTTCTCCTTGAGCGAGACTTTGTTAAACACAATGACAAACTGAGCAGATCTAGCGAAAGCTTAAGGAAAACATGTTGATGGTGTGCAGTTGCACCCTGGGTGAAGTGAGGTTTTGCAGTAAATGAGTCAAATTAATTTTGGTTGTTTTGTTTTATGATAGCAGCCGGTATACAAGGCCCCAGACTTTTATTTCTCACCACGTCCAGGAAAAACAATTTGAACCGCTCTGAAGTCAGTGTAAACCATGAAAGATTCTAAATAGTATCCTTTTACTCTGTTAGAGTCATCTATAATGGTTATTTGAATATAATCACACAATTATTTAAATTGCTTGTGAAAACCTCTTAAAAGCAATACTCAATTTCACTGAACAGAGCATGAAGGCATCATGGCGTAACTCAGCTCCGGTGCTGCCAATGTCAAGTAGCTCATCTCCTGCCGATTTCTACACAGATTTGTTGTTAACAATGTAACGTTATCCGGGATCGGCGTCTAGAAAGCATGAATTCAGAATTAGAGTAGTAGGACCAGTAGAGAGAGTGGGGGCCCAGTCCTGGCAGGCACAGTTAGCTGCTCAACGGACGCATACTGTAGTTTGAAGTTGGATGGAACAGGTGGAGATGGCTGCAATGGTGACAATAAATGCCGACCCAGCGTTTATTGAATGCATCTTGTTATTTTTTGGTTCGTGTTTTTACGATTCGGTTTTCATCACGTTTCAGGGGGCCATTTCCACAACGGAGACCATTTCCACGAACAGTTCACATTCCGCAACCCAGACGACGTCTTCAGGGAATTCTTCGGAGGCAGCGACCCATTTGCAGACTTTTTCGGTAAGTCGTACTAGATCAGTGTGTTTCAGAACTACCATTCCTCATCTCCTGCACCAGTTTTAATAATACCTTAATACTTTCCATCCTGTTCCCTCAGGTACAGATCCATTTAGTGATGATCCGTTCTTCGGCAGCGGCCGGCGGCACCAAAGTCGAGCGAATCGCAACCGGGCAGGTGGCTCGTTTTTCGGAGGCTTTGTTGGATTTCCTCCCTTTGGTGCTGGCTTCTCACCTTTTGACCCAGGTAAGACCAGCACCAATAAATAAATAAAATCCCCACACCACTGTCACCGGTTTAAATGACTCTCTGCCCTATTTATCCCCAGGCTTCGGCCCTTTCGGCTCCATGAGCCATATGGGTCACATGGGTCATATGGGTCACATGGGTCACATGGCACCCATGGCCAGCCTGGGAGGCGGAGGCTTCACCTCTTTCTCCTCCTCCTCCTTTGGGGGAGGAGGTGGAGGAGGAGGCATGGGCAACTTCCGCTCCGTGTCCACCTCCTCCAAGATCATCAACGGCAGGAAGATCACCACTAAAAGGTAGAGACCTATGGAATGACACCACCTGAGAGAAAACCCAAAGATCCATCCAGTATCGCTGAAATACAAACCAAAGTACACTACAGTACAGTGCATCTTCTGTCCCTTCAATATATTACTATTTTATAAGCATTTTGTAATACATATCCAACAATTCCTGTGGTTTCAGCCTTCCACAGATTAAAACTGAAGCGAGAACAGCTGGTCTGCACTCATCCAGAGCACATTTAGGAATGTCCTCAGCTGGATGAACTGCAGAACAACTGAATTCCTTTTTGTCAAAGCTGAGGTCAGAGTCAAAGATGAGTCCAAAGATTTGGGCAGGAGCTTTGACAAATTACCCACAAGGAGTTTTAACAGTGGTGATCATGTAGTAGTAGTAGTAGTAGTAGTAGTAGTGAACTCGGTCAGATCACAGACTGTATAAGAAGTGGACGTAGTCATTGTGATGTCACCCATTGGTTTGTGGACTGCCGTTATGAAGCCTTGAGTTCTGTGATTTCACCATTGCCATCTTGGCTATTTTGCAAATGATGAACAGAGGTGACCATATTTTGAATGCAAAGGAGTGACATAGAGACGCCGGATACGGCATTCCCTGCTTTGTGGTCTATTTGACTCTAAATGGAGCATGATTTGCTAAATGAACATCATGTTGTATTGAAGAAGACTTGAAACTAGAGATTGAGACTATAAACTCATGTTTACTATGTTTACTGAGGTAATAAATCAAGAGAGAAGTAGAGTCATTTTCACTTCCGCATCGGCAGAACCAGAGCTTGCCACCTGGTTCAGACCTGAAACTCTTTTGTGTCTGAATTGAAGACTGTAACATTAGAGCTTACATCGTCATCCATTATGAACAAAGGAAATAAAATGTCTTTCAAATAAACCAGGAAACATTGTGCATGAACCATAAACTCTATATCAAGATAGACAAAAAGTGAAGCCAAAGTCTCCATCGCCCCCTGGTGGCTGGCTGCACTACAGGTCATAAACCCCCTCCATGTTAGCGGATGGGACTTGGGCCACTAAGAAAATCAAATGTCAAATACATTTTTCTGTCTTTTTTGAAAGTTCTATTCACAGTGATGTATGTTCAGGTGTTCTTACATCTGGTTACTGTCTTTCCCGCTGAAGCCCTATCGTGGTGCTAATGTCAGCTCAGTGTAGCAGCTACACGTAGGGCTCTTACGCTAACGAGCCGCAGCCGTGCTCGGTTGGGGTGTGTTAGAGGGACCTCGATAAAAGTCCAATAAACTTATAGTATCTTAAATGGGTAAACCAGCCAATTCAAAGAGAAATACATCTGATAAATTACAACTTTGTTTTGTGCATGTGTTATTGAAAATAACATGTTAAATACTTAATAAATGAGACCAAGAAATGTGTTTAGGCATAGCTAGCTAGGCATCAGTAAGAACCATTCAGGAACATTTGCTCAATAAAGACCTTTATCCTAATAAACGTGTCTTTATGGGATGGATAAGGAGGATTTGTGCCAATTAAGTAACATCTGGTTTGAACTTTGCCCCCCCACCAGGATCGTGGAGAACGGTCAGGAGCGGGTGGAGGTGGAGGAGGACGGCCAGCTGCGGTCACTAACCATTAACGGCAAGGAGCAGCTGCTGCGACTGGAACACAAGTGAAGACGGAGAGCGCCCCCTGCTGGAGAAGCGTTACCTCAGCACAAACAGACCAACAAACTTGAGCTCGGAACAGGAGGAGGAGGAGGAGGAGGAAGAAGAGAAATGAAAAAGCAACAAAACAATGTAATAATAGTGCTCTACTGTTGTTTGGATGTACATAGTTAGGTTTGTGTTTATTTCCCCTCATGTCCTCTCTCCCTGCTGACTCATTTGTTAATCAAAGGGTCGAATCCCAGGATTTGGACGCAGACTTTTCTATGCATTTTTGTTAATGTATTTCTGAATTGGAGCTGTCCTTATATTTTGGCTCAGGGTGGTGTTATTGTTTCAGTGTTTGGGACCACAGTATTGCTCTGATGTATGTGACCCCCCCCCCCCCACCACCCCTTCTCTCTCTCTCTCTCACACACACACACACATTCCTGTATGCACTCCACTCAGTCTGTGTGATGGCACACACACACTGCATTCAGAAAACAAAGCATGACTTTTGCTTTTTCATCTGAATAGTAAAAAAGAAAAAGTTTTGTGTTTGATTTTTTTATTTTTTTTAAGTGGGTAGAAATGACAGAAGCATCCCCCCTCTCTGTTTACTGCTTGTCTAACCTCTTCTTAGTAATAATTCCTTTTTTATTAAAAAAAAAAAAATACAATGCTGGTAGGATGTTATGCAATTTTATATGTTCTAATAACAATTGTGTTTTTTTTGTTTATTTAATTCTGCATGTACACCTGTTGATGTTGAGTCTTAATGTTAAAGCTGCATTATGATGCACAAATAATGGAAGGCATTCTATAAATGATATATGGATATAGAAGGAATTTTGTGTACTTTGTAAACCAATAAATCTTGAGTTTCATCCTGTTTTCAGGATGCAGAAATCTGACTGATCTCTGATCTGTTAGTCTGCGGCGAGATAGTTAAACAATTCATGATCCAACCTTGAATTAACCTTAACCTAATCATTGTCAGATCTGTTATAAATGTTTCTTGAATCACTGTTTCATACACAGCAGAACAATATTACGAACATTTGTATAGCGATGACATATTACTAAAAAGGTGATGCTGAAGTGCAGTCAGATTCGCTGCCTTCTTGGTTGAAAACTTGGTTCAAGTGTTTTCTCATTCAATCACACTCCGAGCTGATGCCGTATTTATGGTGGCTGAGAAATGTCGAAGAAATGCAAGAGCTGGTTGTGAGCCAGTTTGTGTTGTGGCTTTTGTGTTTGTCCTTATTTTTGAAAAGTAAGATTAAAACTGCAAGAAGACCAAAAATTATTTCTTCTGTTTTCTTATCCTTCCTATCAGCACAGTGCTGATGAATATCTAGTCATCTCATGCGCCAAAGACAAAAATATGGTATTTTCTCAAAACGTCAATAGAACTGTGTGAAATATGTATGTTATACATACAATACTAGTTGTATTGTAGTTATGTCGATGACCTCACACAACCCTGAGGTGTCCCTGAATTAGTGAATACGTCTGAATAAACATCTTCCTGGGAGCTTGACGAAGGACCTGGGGTTCATGTGATCAGGAAGCCTACTATACCCCTCCCTGTGAAGGTAATCTGGATTGAGAGGAGACTCTGGGAGGAGGTAGTGAATTTAATGAGGGAATACAATGTCTGTAACCCAGACCCTGAGTATGAGGTAGCTTTTTGAGTTTCCAAATTGCCATCATTCCAAATCCTTTGCACATACATACACAGATGTTTCGGGGAGTTAGACTATTCAAGAGAGAACGAGTCTCATACAGTTTGATCAGTGCAGTTGATGATGTAGGAAACATGCCAAAGCATTAGTAATTTGTTCAAAAGAATGAGAAATTGCTTCTAGGATGTGCACAAGTGACTCGATGATGATGTTGTGGTGTAACAAGTAGATTTGAGAAGTTTAATTGTGATCAGAGAAATGTACCAAAGCGATTATTAGGCCTCATCCTCCCCAGCAAACAAGGCAATGCCTCAAGGGGTAGCTTTGCAGGATGAGTTCAGTGACTTCATCGATGCTGAAACTTTATATAGTATAATATGGACTCGGCCTCTTCACCAAATATACTTTGGGATAACATGGTTCATATAAGGTAGGACACCAGAAGTAAAAGCATTGTTATTTAATGCTATTTAAATGGTAAATGGACTGTACTTGAATAGCACCTTTCTATTCTTCCCACCGCTCAAAATGTTTCTACACCAATTCATACACTGATGGCATCAGAACTTACTAATCATTCACACCCAATCACACACCGATGGCATAGCCTTTGGGGAGTCTTGTCATATCGACGTGGACTGGAGGAGCGGGGATCGAACCGCTGTTCTTCTGATTGAAGTACGACCCGCTCTCCCTTCTGAGACCCTATATAGCTTTACCTTCTGAGACCCTATATAGCTTTACCTTCTGAGACCCTATATAGCTTTACCTTCTGAGACCCTATATAGCTCTACCTTCTGAGACCCTATATAGCTCTACCTTCTGAGACCCTATATAGCTCTACCTTCTGAGACCCTATATAGCTTTACCTTCTGAGACCCTATATAGCTTTACCTTCTGAGACCCTATATAGCTTTACCTTCTAAGACCCTATATAGCTTTACCTTCTGAGACCCTATATAGCTTTACCTTCTGAGACCCTATAGCTACCATAACATGTCATGTCTCAGACTAGTGGAAAGAAAATATCCAAAATACCGGTCCAGTGTTTATTTACTTTGTCTGTTTGCGTTTGTAGATTCCCCCTGAATTCACCAAACGTTACCATTACATAATGCCTCATTTGTATATTTAAACATAATATTTCAGAGAACTTTTTTTGTAATTTACAAACATATTTTTAAAATTATTTTTTTCTCAGATTCTGAGCCAGAAATCTCCACTTCAGTAGCTCTTACATCCACCACACTTTACATCATTCATTGCCTTTTTTATGGCTGTTGACAGTATTTTCTGATTTATTTAAACACAAAATGTTTTATATGATATATTAAAAATTATGATATGCTATATTAAAACATTACAAATGATTGTCTTAATGTAAGTTTTAATTATAAAGGGGAAGTTTTATGTTGATACCCATTAGTTAATCATTTTACCCTACTCACCTGTAGCAAAATAATTGGCTATCAATCCTGTTAAAACAGATTGAGGTCGTAATAACAAGGGAGATTTAGACTGCGCTGCTCTTGGTCAGGTATCTGTGGAGCTTCTATTGGTGCTGAGGAGAGAAGACTGCTGGAAAACAACTTAACAACTGATGAAATGAAGACAGCTATTCATCTTTCAGCCTCTGTAAATCCACCTGACCACGATGGTCTCCCCCATAAACTCTAAACAGTATTTCATAATAAACTCACTACTCTACTTTTGGTTCATTGTCGTGATGTTTTCCAAGAAGGATCAGTTTCTGTAATCTCTAATAAAGCATCAATCATTTTTGATTCCAAAAACAGTTTATCTGAGAACTGGCAAACTCTAAACATTTTAAATTTTCCATGAATGTGTATGACATAACTATTTTATTAATAGTTACATTATTTGTGTTCTAAAAATCTTATGTTTAAATATGGAAATGAAGGATTATTTTATCAAATATGTGCTAATTTGCGTTACTTTCCAGAGGACAACTTTAACATTGAATAAAGCCGGGTTCAAAAGTCTTGTTTCATTTTGTCAAACATATTAGAGTCAAAGGTTTAAATCAGGCTATAAATGATATATAAACAAACTCCTCTAAACCTCCAGAATATTGATAGGAATGAAACTGCTTGGAGTTTCTTCAATGAGGAGAGGAAACCGCTATGACACAGGAGTCTATAGAGCTACAGCTGCTGTCAAAGGCTGAGAAACAAAATACAGGACGTCTAACTTTTTTTTTCTTCAATAGGCTATATTCAAATAATGATGAAGATAGCGTATTGGTTCTGTTACCCTTCTATCGGTCCAACATGGTTAATGTGGTACATTCAAACAAAAAAACACTTAGTTAGGTTTAGGGAAAGCATCCTGGTTGGGCATAAAACAAATACGTAAACCAAGTAAAACATAACATAGGTGCTGAAAACACGTAACTTCAAATTAACTCAAAAACATTTGGGGACGCACACTCCGGTCTCCTGTATGAAAGTCCTGTGTTTGTTTGACCCGACCACATTCACTCTGCTTCTCTGTGTCTTGCAGATTTGTTTACATTGCAGCCCGGAGTGTCTCACACAGACACTAAAGGGTGCCTTGTATATATATATATATATATATATATATATATATATATATTTGTGTGTGTATATATATATATATTTTGTGTGTATATACATACATTTTGTTTAGATAAAGTCACAGAGCTCTGCGGTCAGCAGGAGTTCTAGGTGGAAACAAGCTGTTGATGTGGAGCTGTCCTTGGTGCTGGACGCCTCAATCCAATTACGTCTCTCTCTCTCTCTCTCTCTCTTTCTCACTGTCTCTCTCTCTTTCTCCCCCTCTCTCTCTCTCTCTCTCTCTCTCTCTCTCTCTCTCTCTCTCTCTCTCTCTCTCTCTCTCTCATCCCTTTATTCTCTTTTCCTCCGGGCCGGTAGCTGTTCGGTCCAGCCGGTTCACACTTCTTCTCTCTTTCTGTATCTGCTGTGTGTGTGTGTGTGTTTCTCCTCATGGCTCTCAGCTCTGCGGACACATTTCCCGGGACATTTCCTCTCTCGCGCTGATAGATTACATTTTTTATTTGTTTTATTTTTTTACGTTTTATTTTCCTCTTTTGGGGACCAAAATGCAGATCTCCAGCGGTCTGGGTGCTCTCGGAAGGCTTCGTGGATCAGCGGCCGGCGGAGAGACGAGGCAGCTGGGATAACTAACTGAACCGGGTGCTATGGTGGGACCTCCTGGAGGGGCAAGAGTTCGGCTTTCCCAAAATATCGGCAGTTTTACCAGAGGTGGGCTACATGGAGATTCTGTTACTTTACAGATCCTTTTTTAAAAACATATATTTGAATAATAGTAGTATTGGCTGCTATTGAGTGTTAAGTGGAAGTAATCGAATAGTGATTTGGTCCAGATATACTTCCTGTCTATCTATTTAAACTTGCTGTGTGCTCAGGTGCGTAATCACGGGTTAAGCCTCAGTCTCCTTAATCTCTTGACAAGGAACTGGACGCTCTCACTCCGGACTCTTATTCTGTGTTGCATGTAAAGGATTCTACTTCTCTCTGCATATGGTCTGGTTAATGAAGAAAGTGGAAAGTGAAAAAAAACTGCCATCTGTACTCTATTACACACACATTTATTCGTGACAATTAAGTGAATCTTTTTTTTTTTAAACAATATATAAATTGTGCAGCATAGCCAGTTTATGAATCTAAATATTCATGTTGCAGACATTAATTGTCTTTTATTTTGGAGGGGAAGGACTGGCATTTTTTTAGTGATGTAGCAGCTTGGCTCCTGACATAGCCGAGTGTCCTGTGTGTGTCCCAGGAGAAGATAGACGGTCTATAATTAACTAAGGCAGACTTGAGCCAGGGGAGACGAAGCCTAATGCCACTACTGGGATTTGTGGAACTCCGTTACACAATCAGATAAAGGTCCCGCAGTCAGAGGACTTCTAATGGCATCGTGAGGGCCTTCATAGTCCAATGGGAGACAAACAGAATGCAGTTCACATTCCATTCTTTCTCTGAGAGCAGATTCACATTGGTGTTCATTGCATAAAAGAGCCTGTTCAAAGATAATACAGTTTCATTATTCAGGGGTTTAATTAGAGGATTAATTCTAATTAAAATGTCCTAGTACCCCAGGATTTAACATGGCTGCTGAATATTTTCAATGAAATGAAAATTAAATGAAAATACTCTTTTGGTAAATCTGATATATATATATATATATATATATATATATATATATATATATATATATATATATATATATATATATATATATATATATCAATGGCTAATCTGAGTATTTTATATATATAGGATTTTTTTAAATATTATCATTTTTTTAAATACAAAATAGTTGTGTATATATAAACACTGTATAATAATTACTTATACTGAGTGCTTATAATTATAGTTATAAGCACTCATAAATATTAAAAATGTGTTGTTGAATCATAGTGTTTTATAATTCCCATAGTTGTAATATTTTATATAATTATTATATAATTACATAATTATTGTTATAATGCATTATAATGGGAATATAAATTACTCTAAGGGCTCATTTTTTTCTTCAAGTAAATTAAATTGTATTTGACAACGTTTCGTGTGTTCTCGTATATAGATGTAAGGATGTTTTTCACTTTATTAAAGCAAACAATGAGCACTTAGAGTCTTAGTAATACATTATTATGATGTTTGACCTTATAAGTCATGATAAAATGTTTGATGTGTTGTGATTATTGTTACAAAGCATTGTGGATATGTATGAGTGCTTAAGGGCCTTAAAGGGACCGTCCACCCCAAAATCAAAATTACAAATGTTTCCCCTTACCTGTAGTGCAATTTATAAATCTAGATGGTTTTGCTGTGAGTTACTTGGTTTTGGAGATATCATGACCTTGTTACTCAAGATAATCCAAAGACTGTTGTTGTGAGCAAATGTCTCTAACTCAGACTAAAACTATGTAGATTGATAAATAGCACAACAGGTAAGAGGAAACATATGTAATTTGGATTTTGGGGTGGACTGTCCCTTTAAGGCCCTGATCATATCAGTTCCTATTGTGCCACTACAACAGACAATGTGGAGAGAGGGAGAGAGGGAGAGGGAGGAAGATGTTTGCCTTGGGGTTCCCCTAACAGGTGAATGCTTAGAGGGCTGGGTGACACTGTAATGCTATCTTCTCATGTCAAAGTGTCCTTGAGCAAGACATAGAAGTACGACTTGTCAAGAAAAATGTAAGTCGCTTTAGTCTAGATGGATGTATGATAATGCACAGGGAATGCCAGGGCTGAGGATTTAGAGGGGTCCAGAAAATAATTTACTGCGATTGTATAAGTCATTACCTTTAATGATGTTGGTATAGTTGCACATCCTGTGGTCACTGAGGAGGAACGACGTCTGACGTGTGATGTCTTGTTTTTCCAGTCATGGAGCCGACCAGGAGTCTAGCGGTCTGAACACAGCCAGGTGAGCTTGGTGGGCAGCGTTCCCCCAAAATCAACCACCACCGTCACCATCCCTTTGAGCCTCGCAAGCTCCAGACACTCATACACACACACACACACACACACACACACACACACACACACACACACACATACACACACACACACACACACACACACACACACACACACACACACACACACACACACACACACACACACACACACCACCACCACCACAACCTGTTCGAGGTAACCCACTCTCACAGCAGAGCAGACATGACAGACAGAGGGAACTTCAACACGGCCAAAGTCAATGCCGCGGCTCCCGTGCTCCCCCCCGAGCCCATCGACATCATCCGCATCAAGGCCCGCTGCCGGCGGGTCAGGCTCAATGTCGGGGGTCTCACACATGAGGTCCTGTGGAGAACACTGGACCGGCTGCCCAGAACCCGCCTGGGACAGCTAAGGGACTGCAACACACACGAGTCGCTGCTGGAGATCTGCGACGACTACAGCCTCCCTGAAAACGAGTATTTCTTCGACCGGCACCCGGTGGCCTTCTCCTCCATCCTCAACTTCTACAGAACAGGGAAGCTGCACATGATGGAGGAGATGTGCGCTCTGTCCTTTGGCCAGGAGCTGGACTACTGGGGGATCGACGAGATCTACCTGGAGTCGTGCTGCCAGGCGCGGTACCACCAGAAGAAGGAGCAGATGAACGAGGAGCTGAGGAGGGAGGCGGAGACGCTGAGGGAGAAGGACGGGGAGGAGGAGGAACACGGCTGCTGTCCCGACAAGAGACAGAAGCTCTGGGACCTGCTGGAAAAACCCAGCTCCTCTGTGGCCGCCAAGGTAACAACAGCTGCACACACTCACACACAAATACACACACTATAACCATGCTGCTAAAGGGAACTTACGTTCTAGAATAGAATGGAGTTTGAAAGACGTGGATATTTACCATAGACTGCATTTAAGAAATGGATGCAGTCATCGTGACGTTACACCAGTAGGGAGCTACTCCTCTGGTTGCAAAAATAAGTCTGATTGTATGGAAGTCTATGAGAAAATGACTCTACTTCTCTCTTGATTTATTACCTCAGTAAACATTGTAAACATGAGTTTATGGTCTTAATCTCTAGTTTTAAGTCTTCTTCAATGCAGCATGATGTTCATTCAGTAAATTGTGGTCCATTTAGAGTCAAATAGACCATAAAGTAAAGTATGTTTTAGGGCGGGGCTACTATGAATGAAAGATCGCTGCTTCTACCAGAGCCATATCTGGCGTCTTTACGTCACTTATCCGCATTCCAAATATGGTAACTTCTGTTCATTAGTAGCGAAAAAACAAGATGGCGACGGCAAAATCGCCAAACCCTAGGCTTCAGAAGAGATAATGCAAGTTTGAAGACACTTCCGCATTGGCTTCACTCGACAGAACTGCAGGTTGCCACCTGGTATTTACCAGGCAGGAAGGATTTAATGAGAAGAATTTGTTTCCCTTTATTTTGATGGCAAGGCAGGGCAACTTTAACCCTTGCACGGTGTGTTTTCACTTCATGAAAGTTATTTGAAAAATGTTTGGTCCCCTAAAAAAGTTTTATTCAGCATTCGGTTGTACTTAACTCTACCCTCTCATGTCACTTCCGGTTCCAAAAAACCAAGATGGCCAATCCCGAGGCTTTAAAACCGTAGTCCACAGACCAATTAGTGACATCACGGTGACTACGTCCTCTTCTTATAAGCAGTATCTGAGACTGAGACATCTGATCGGGTCTGTTTCCTCCTGCCACTGTGATTAGCAGCCTCATGCAGATCCAAATAGAGGCATCAGAGGCCATTAGGGAGCCATGATGAGCCATAATCCTCCTTCACCTGCAAAGTACAGAGACACCAAGGAGGAGGAGGAGGAGGGAGGATTAGTGCTGCGTTATTCTGGCCTGTTAGCACTGTATCAGACTGTCCTATGGTCCTCATTAGTGGACAGAGAGTGGGGGTTTTAAGCGTGAAGGGTCAATTGCAAAACAAACAAAATGTAACATATTTTTCACTCTCCTCGTGCTGTATTTATCCATGCAGATAGTTTGGGTTTATTTGTCCATGGTTTGAGATTTCTGCCTCGAACTTAATGCAGTGGAGATGATTGGAGTTTTGCTGGTTGGGCTCACAACATTGAAACACAAGACACTTACACTTAAACCAGAGTTCAGAGTGTCTCTGTTACTCTGGATAATCCTCAGAACCAGAGCCGGATCTACGCACACAGGCATTCTAGGGGTCTTGCCTACAAACACATAGTAAGCACTCATAAATATTCATAATTTTTATAATATAATCATAGTTATTGGTTAGCTCAATATCATATTTTGTGACACCGTATCGTTTCTTAAAAACACTATCGGTTTTAATTGATAGTTTACATGGAAAGATGAACTCAGTCAATACTTTATTTCATTTGCAAATATATGCTCTCTCTCTCAAAGTAGTGCTGTGTTGTTGGATTTTTTAATGCAAATCTGATTTGAAAAAAAGTAAAAAAAGTAAACCTTTTACTCAGATTTTATGAACATGGCAGAGTGTTTATACTATGGCAGTTTTTTAAAATTAGATTAAAAGAATCACAACATAACGCCTTGCTTTAAGTGTCACATTATACCTATATTGAATGGTAACCCCTGTATCGTGATATGCATCGTATCGCCAGATTCTTGCCAATACACAGCCCGAATCCTAACACATTATAAAGCATTTTATAAAGACTTTTAAGGTCAAGTATCATACATTTATTTCTAGGATCATAGTGTATTACAATTCCCATAGTTGTATTACATTATAAACTTTTTACGATGCATTATAATAACTGTCGTAATGCATTAAAATATACTCAATGTCTGTCCTGACCCGTTGCAAACAATACACACATTTTGAGTGTTGTTCTTTCATAGAGATATGATATTTCTTTCACTTTATTTAAAACAACCAATGACCATGTAGAACAATCATATTATAATGTATCATGACAGTGTTTATAATACATTATAATTTTATATATGTATTAGCACTTATACGTATTTAGATTGCTTTTTAACAATATCATAACACATTATAAAGTATTTTATAATGACTTATAAGGTCTGGCCACTGATATACATTTTTCAAGGATCATAGTGTTATATATTTCCCATACTTATAATTAAAATTATACATTGCTATTAGCAGATTATAACGCATTCTAAGTATGTTTATATTGAATTATAGATATGGGTGTCATAACATGTTACTGTGACCTTTAAAATTTAAGCAATGTCTTATGCTGTGATCTTAATCACAAGTTACGGCCTCGATATAGTCATGAATGGTAAACAGTTCAAGTGTTTTATGAGGAAAAAATCTGCTGTATAATCTGAAAAAGTCTGATGCGTCTATAGCAATCTCTTACACAGGTGATCTCACTGAAACTGATCTTTATTGAACAACATTTAATTCATAAAGAATAGTTTAATGGACGGTGAAAAGGTTCCCACTCACACATTAGTCTCAATAACGTGCCAGCTTTAACTGTGTTTCTGGACAAACTGTAGGTGTGTGTGCTTCTTCATAATCCACAAATTTGATATCAAATCCTGCAGAGATTTGTGTTTTTGTTACATACAAACAAACTTTTCAGCAATATCTATTTAGTTTAGTTTCGGTATTTTGGGATTGTTTGAAGACAGGTTCCTCTTGTCATGGTGGAGTCCACGTGGTTCAATAGTTTTTGTATCTGATGAAAAGAATGACATAATATGTTTTCTGTATACATGAGTTGATCTTGTTTGTGTTTGTGTACTACAAGCTGCCCAATGTCAAAAGATTTCTTTCTCTCAGCGTTGTGTGGTAGTACATACTGCAAGCTTAGAGGGGAAAAAACACATTTTGCAATTTGTTTACCACAGTGAGCTCACTGTGCTTGTTTTATTGTCTGCAGCAGAGCAGGCCGACGACAGATAGACAGCTTCTACAATCTAAGCAGAGCATTTGTCCAGTCCTAATTATGGGACAGCATTGGACATTTGTAATCATTTTTATACACTGCTCATGGTGAATCTTTATCATTGAATAATACAATACGTTTTACGGTGTTCACTGAATGCATTTGACGTTTTCCAGTTTGAGGAGAGGAGACAAACAGAGAAAGAAGAGGAGAGGAGAGAAAAAAGGGAGAGGGGAGGAGAGAAGAGGAGAGGAGAGGAGAGGAGAGGAGAGGAGAGAAGAGAAGAGAAGAGAAGAGGAGAGGAGAGGAAAGACGATGAGAGGAGAGCAGAGGAGAGGAGCTATAGTAAGAATGCATTTAATCAGCCCAGTGTCTTGGGGAATCCCATTCCTACTGGAAGATTGAGGAAGATAACGTCCAGTGTTTAGCGGGTGTAACGATATCATGTGGAGGTCAGTGTAGTGAATGTTCCTCTGAATGTGATCAGGACTCTGTTGTTATGTTCAGTGAGTGAGTTTGCAAAATCTCATATGATAAACAAACTGTTCAGCAGCATAAATTAACTGGAGCAAAGGGAAACACTCGCAAGGGGGGGGCTGATATTGTTACAGTAATTGATTCTCTGTTTCGAGCTGACTGACTGGAGAGCAGTATCCAACCCAGCCACCAGAAAAAAAAAATGCTGGTATTGTATGTTTCTTCAAACCAGGGGATACGGTTCTGAATACAAGAAAAACGAATATGTTTCGCTTAAAACACACAGTCCTGTGTTTGTTTGACCTCAACCACCCTTGGAGGTCTTTCTCAGCTTGTAATACTCGTTATTATACCACGTAACTTTCAATAACGCAAGCTTCATACACTACACCATTTGCTCTGATCGAATGCAACAAAAAAAAACAGCCACATTCAATGTATCCGTGGTATTCATAAACGGGCAATGCCAACATTTATTCCTTTTGATATCTGTGTGACACAGACGCAATCTTACTGGAAGTCATAAGAGATTTGATACATGAACATGAATTTTAAGTTTTAGTTAAAACAATAATACTGAAATGTTATACAGAGGCTGCAGTGACGGTTTTTAGATATTTACTACAGCGGAAGCTACCAAACCAAATCTTGTTATATTCCTACAACGACAATAAAGTGGAAATAAAGTTGGAACTTGAAAACAAAAATTAAATAGTTGATAGTAAAATATTATAACCAGAGACACCTCAGGTGTATGTGAGTCACATTAACAGCTCCCATAGTCTGATCTTTTGTGAATCATAGAAAAACCACAGTATCTGACAATATGGCCAACAGCAGCACCAAATATATGTGACGTTATGTGATAATGTGAGTTTACAGATAGTTCATCGCTCTATAAATACAACGGCCTTCGGAGGGCCATGTGACTGCGTTGGAACCGTGGTGTCAGCAGGAGGGAAGCTGCTTAGGCCACTCTGCACTGACACCAACCAGTGACACAGCTCAGCTCCCGACCAATAGGAGCACCTCTTCCTGGTGACATGGACAGCTCAGTGCTACGGCTGATTAGAACAGAAGCATTACCTGACCATTTGGAAAACATGGGGCACACACACAAACACACACACACACACACACACACACATACACACACAGTGCGCAGCAGTTCAGAGTCCAGATGGGCAACTTCCCATCATAGTTTTGAGTTTTATTGGATAATATGAGTATTAAATGTTCCAATAATAGAGATTAGTTCCGTACACTTTACATAATCCATGTAATCTTCTTATTTTTGTCTCTGGTTTTTTTGACATGTTCTCTTTGCAATATCTTTTGTGTTGAGGCTCACATACACAAACAGGTTTGTTTAACTTCAGGTCCTTTTCAAACAGTCGCTTAAACATATTTAATGTTTTTGGCTATAACTTCCTGTTATTAAATTCAAACTCTAAGTGAGGTTTGAATGGAACCAGCAGTGAATTATGGCAGCACGCCTGCAAACACGGTTGACTGTTAAAAGTGGATACACACACACATATCCCTGTACTTCTGCCTTTTGAGGACCCACATTGACATAATGCATTCCCTAGCCCGTAATCATAACGACAACCAAACCCTTACCTAAACCTAATTCTAAACTGAAACTTATAACTAAGTGTTAACTCTGAAACAAACCTTTGAAGAAGTGAGAACCGGTCAGTATGTCCTCACTCTGTTGGTTAAAAAATGAATCGGTCATCACTAAGTAGCAAATACAAGAACACACCCACACAGTATGACTTAGGAGTATGGCTTAATCTCCTTTGGGGCTTTTACCAGGACTGCTGCTGCTACAAATAGACTAACTGTTGGTAGGTTGGACGGATAGTCTGTCCTGTCCACCTTCTGACCTGCAGAAACTTCCCAAAAAATGAAATAACAATGTTATTATCTAGAATCCCCCCTCTGATTAAATGAGGCAGTCCTAAAAAATGACATCCATGTGGGCTAAACTTGAAACCCTTTACAGATTAATTTTGAATACTGATGAGAATGCCATAGAAGTATGAGCTGGCCAGTTATCAGAACCCTCTCCAGCCAATCAGAATCCACTGTTCTCTGGTATAACTGTAAAAGAAATCTACCAAATAAGGAACCGGTTGAAATAAATGACAAGATAAAAAAGAAGAAGGCTGAAAATATTTTTTCACTTTAGTCACTGAGGCTACCTCTCTTTTAATATATTTACTCTTCTTTAAATTGATTGTGCAAGTAAGCTGTAACAATACAAGTGCAAGACAATACAAATCATGGTGTTAAACCAAGCTGCTTGATTCAATTTAGCTAACAAAGACATTTGATCATTAATGAATGGTTGACAACTATCAGAATTAGAGACAATAGCTGGAATAATATTGTACAAGATAACAGAAAATAAGATAAGATAGAACTATATTAATCCCAAAATAAATTCTTGTGCCAGAGTTTCATTAAGATTACAATAGAAGAATAGCAAAAACCAATAGAATAAAAATATAAACATATATGAACAATAAAATATTAAGTATTAAGAGTAAAGAAATAATACTTACACCATTGCAAAATAGAACACAATAGCAATTAGAGTTAATAATGAATAAATAATCAAAATAATTTCACAAAAACAGAAAAAGTAAACTTCAACAACACAGATTAAATACAAGAGTATAAGAAGTGATACTAACACCAGTGCCTAATGGAAACTATAATAGAAAAGTAAGTAGGTGTTCTGTGGTGCACCTAGTGGTCTCAGTCTACAGCTGAAGGTGCTCTGAAGTGACCAGTGGTCTTGTCATTCCTATGAAAGTTGTTCACTTGCGCACAAATAGCGCAACAGGTCACAAACAGTGGCCTCCTGGGAGAAAGTCCTGTGTTTTAAAATCAACATGTTGTAAACAGCCTTTTGCTGAGCATAAGATCATTTCTTCATGTTTCAGTCTCTTGCTATAGTCATAATTCTTTAGTAAATAGTAATAATATTTAAGTCACCGTTCACTGCCAGCCTAGCTGTCTAATCATGAACCATTCAACACTCCCCACAGACAATAAATGAGAGGTGGAGAGAAATGTCTGGCTCACCATGTTGTGTGGCTGCACATGTGGGATTACTGACAAGTGTTTGTAGAGTATACATGTGTCTCATTGTAATGTCACACACTTTACACACCTTCAGCATACCAAGATAATTTTAACTGCAATAGATTGTTATACTGTCTTTAAATATCATAAATGTATTTGAAGTACAATAATGTGGATTCTACATTCTGATCCCAGTTCACAAAGACCAGCAGAGTCACATATTATAAGCTTTTAACTTTGTCAGAGGCTTTCCAGCACTTGGAAATTCCATTTTTCAATGAAGATAAAGTTTTACTGGAGCGTCAGTATTTTTTTAATTACTTTAAAAAAATGGCTACACGGACAACAAAATAGATGTAAATGTTGATCAAAATCGTATTCCCTTCTGCTCATAATAAAACAAGTAAACAACTCAAAAGTTGACACTGTCAGGTCCATTATCCATCCATTGTGTGTGGTCCCTTTAAGAATTAGGATTTGGGAGTGACGCGGATATGAAAGCTAGTTTATCCGTCTTTCCTTTACAAGCAGGAACATTATTTCTCTCTCTTTAGTTGAGAAAAGTTCAGCCCCTTGGGGCTAAGCCCCCCCTTTCTTTGAATCCTAGAAACGCCCCTGCTGGGAACAGAGTGACTCTACTAAACAAAGCTTTGCATCAGAGTGCATCAGTAAGCCAGCGTGAGGTAGTGAACTAGTAGAACAATATTCACCTAAACCACTTATGTGTATGTTCAAATTAATGTGAATATTACAGTTATTACTGAGAAGTGAGAATCTGTTAAAAATGTCCATTAGATCTCAGGAGGCCACTTCCTGCTTCACCTTCATACTATTATTTTGTGCCAGTATTTTTGAATGCACAAAGAATGAGGGTTTGCTTACATTTTCATGCACATAAGCAGTTTATGTAATGTGGTAAAATTAGGGGATTAGTGTGACTGTCTGACTTACTTGCCCTATTAAACTGTGATGATGTTGCGATGAGATGAGGCAGTAAATCTCACATCAGATTAAAGTGGCCACAGGCAACTCCCCCCCCCCGCAAACACAACTGCTCATTTTAGAAAGGCCACTGCAAAAAAAAAAGTGTTCTTTGCATAGACTGAAAATAGGATGTTGGACGTAGTAAAGGTGACGTCTCCCATTGGTTTGTGGACTGCCACTTTGAAGCCTTGAGTTTGGCATTTTGGCCTTCACCATCTTGTCATTTTGCAACCAGCAGTGACATGAGAGGGCGGACCTAAGACATTTTAAGGCAACCAAAAAGGTTACAATTAACTTTTGTGAACTGAAACACACTGTGAAACTTTTAAAGCTCTAAGAAAAAAATGCTGAAACTCCCAGACAGGACAACGCCGTAGTAGCCACCTGTCAATTACAAGGTAGCCCTTCCTTAAAGGATACCCTGCTTTATGGTCTATTTGACTCTAAATGGACCATCATTTACTAAATGAACATCATGCTGTATTGAAGAAGACTTGAAACTAGAGATTGAGACCATAAACTCATGTTTACAATGTTTACTGAGGTAATAAATCAAGGGAGAAGTAGAGTCATTTTCTCATAGACTTCTATACAACCAGAGGAGTCGCCCCCTGCTGGATGCTAGAGAGCATGCATGTTTAAGGCTTCACATTGGCTTCACTCACTTGTCAGACGGAGGAGGTCACAATGAGTCAAAGACGTTTGTTTCTGGCTGCTAGTGTTAGCAATAGCTAGCGTTGTTCCGATTCCCAAACCGACAATGACTCATAAATGTTTGTTTCTGGCGGGTCCTGGCTTCTCCCTGGTTTGTTTTCTGGCTCCTTGCGTTTGTTAGAGTTAGCATAAGCAACATGTCTGCCGCTAGCAGCCTGGCTACTGTCTAAAGCAAGAAACAACCATAAGAATCCCAGTTTGAACCCCAATCTCATTGCTATGAGTAAAACTAGTAAAAAAAAAATCAAACCTTAATTTTCCAGAGAGACCACGACGGCTGACAGAATGGAGAAAGGGATGCTTATAAGGAACCAATCTAAACATTATTCTATAGCCATTACATTGTACTATCAACATTAACTTCATAATATTACAGCAACAAAATTGTCCATTGCCACTTTTAGTGAAAAAAACTTTTTACATTACTTTTAGAATGTACTCCTGGTGTTTTGTTAATACAGTTTTTCAAAGAAGTATTGGCCTGTGATCCTGTTGTGCAGTTGTGTGGTTTCCCTTGTGTAGGCTGTACCGTGCATCCCCTAATGCATTGTACTACTACATGCAAGGAACTACAAGCTGTGAAAGACAAAGAACTGGCTCAGCAGTCCAGCAGTTGAAGTTGAAATTGAGCTCTCTCTCTCTTTGTTAATTTACTAATGAACAATAATTTCAACACTTGCACAGCACAAGTTTTAAAATTCATTGTGAAATCCTGAGTGGAATTCAGGACATTGTAAAAGTCAACAATGAGTCATTGGTTGTGTGTGTAAAGTGTCTCCTTCAGCATTGTGCAGGAAGCATGTTTTCAGCAGTAAGTAGCTACTCAGAGGTCTTTAGTCTACTGGCCCTGTGCCGAAATACAGTGATGTTTATGCACTGATGTACTGTAGCTTCCCAATAGTGAATGGTTTCATTTAAATAGGACTGATGTATCACTCCAGCAGGAGAGAGGCTGATCCAAAGTGCTTTGCCGTCTACAGCAAAGTTCATCCTGCTGACTGTAAATCTTTTGCTGGCAAATGTCTCCATGTCAGACTGCTCTGTGGGTATGAGTGTACCACAGCTCCCAAGCTGCCGGGCTGTTCTTTTTTTGTTCACTTTATTTGTCTTCAGTACAGGAGAGACATCAGGGATATTTCCTGCAGCTGATTAATGGTCAACTATTACTGAGTGACTGTGCAGAAACATAATAGTTTATTAGTATTATTAGTTTTTTGTAGTTAGAGTGACTTACAGCTACCTACACATTCATTCTAACTGACCTTTTTGTCAAAACTGGACCAAACTTTTCTATTGGTGTTGGTTTTTTAAGCCACGGCAAAGTCCAAAATGTGGCCTGTAACAGACTGGATAAGGCTTGTTTTGTCAAGGAACCACATCAACCTCATCACACCATAGATGTTGCCGCTTGAAGAATATTATGCCTCCTGAATTTTTGGATGTTTTGAAGTGTGAATTAAAGGTGCATTCACAATGGAATTTAACAGAAACATCAGCTGTATCATCCAGAAGCTCCATCAGGTTCATCTCCTGTGTTCCTGTGTTCAGCACCAGATTTCTTTACCCAAGTAACCTTTTTTTTTAAAAAGGGACAGTTCGAAGTGTGGTTGTATGAGGTACTTTTCCATAGTCAGTGCGTTACTACAGTAGATAGAGTTTAGAGAAACAGACAGGAGTACCAGCACGGGAACAAAGTAATGTACTGCTGTGGACGTATTTTAGACAAAAAAAAATCAAAATCAGTTTACAAAATCAGTTTATTTTTTTCTGACTGGGAACTGAAGCTGATAATATGCTCTCTTCAAAGCCACAAGACTCCATTTTTCCTCCCATAACAAGGGAGTTGCTGGTCTACCATTGCCTAATTCCATCCGTTTGTTTGTGTTATTGTGTGACTGTGGTCAATCCAAACAATTAAAATTATAACACCAAAGTCACACAATAACACAAACAAATGAGCCGATCGAGGCAGTGGGAGACTAGCAAGTCCTGTGTACCGAGAGGTAAAATGACTGTTTTTGTCAAAGGAGTCTCTGGCTTTGAAGAGAGCATAGACCATGGCTTCAGTTCCCCATCAGAAAGGGCTGTTTGACAGCAAGATAAAGCGGTAAACATATTCGAAATATAGCATTTATTCAAACTGATATCGATTTTTGCGGAGATTGTCATAAAGCATTTTTTGTCTAAACATATTTTTGTTAAAGTAAAAAAATATGGATTTCTGCTCTGTAAAATATTATGTTTGTCTTTGGAATCAAACATTGTTATAGAGATCATGAAAACAGTCTCTGTGACGCAGCAACAAAGATTCAATAAATGACCTTAAACCAACAGAACCAGAGCGGAGCAGCTTCCATTGTGGTTCAGTGTAGCTGTGGTGGCAGTGATCGCCCTGCCTGGATGGCTAATAACATACCATGTGTGGCTAATTACAGCCCAGTGTGTCACACAGAACACCAGAAGCTTCTCTTTGGAGTAATTACTATAATTCTGTCTTTATTCTGCTCTGTCTCTGTCTAAGACTGAATGCCATGGCAGAATTCAGATCCTAATGATACACAGAGTTGGTCTTCTTCAACAACGACTCTGGTCTCAACATTTTCCAAGTAGTCTCCATTTCTCTCAGTAGCAATAAAACCCGTAAAACCACATTTCCTGTCCATAGTCCATCTTGAGTGTGCACCTGAAGACAAGTCCCCACAGTGCTCGTAAGAACTTACAGGTTATCTGAAAATAACGTATTTAAGGACATGTAACCACAGAGGGTATTAAAAAAGACGTGGTTCAACTTTCCAAGTGTAATTTTGTTTGCTCATCTTTGGAAGCAAAATGCTTTCAAAAAATAAAAATAATATATATTTGCCCGTTTTTTTTCTGAATTAGCGAGATACTTAAAAATCCCGAAGGAAGCTCTGATTTACTTCAGAGCTTGATTAAACGGAAGCAAACATGTCCTGGCTGTTCAGTTTAATCCAGCACTGAATGACGTCAGTGCAACTGAGACGCAACTGACTGTCTCTTGAGTCACCACATAGCTAGCCTGAATTAATTTCAGATGCATCATCTTATATCGAGGAAGCATGTCATTACACTGCAATATCCAGCAGGTCAGAACGGGCTTTAAGTCTGAGGTGCCTGCGCAAAATCTATAAACTGATTATAATAATCAATATTACTTTAAGACATTACTTACAGTATCTCCCAATGCTCCAAACCCAGACCCAAAAAAACGGATTTAAAAAAAACAGAAACAATCGGGACATGTTTACTTCCATGAAATTGAGCGCTCGAGTAAAAAGGAGCTTTTCTTGGTATTTTAAGGTATATCGTTGATTCAGAAAAAAGAGCAGAATATATTTTATTTTCATGAAAACTTTTCACAGAATTCTGAGATAATAATCGAATTAAGTCAGAAAAACAGAACAGATCAAAATGTCTGAAAGATTAAGATTAAGATATCTTAATTATATGTTTTTTAAATTGCTCCAATACATTCATACAGACGTTTAGAAGATGTTTAAAACAATCTCAGCAAAAGTTCCATTTTGTAGCTGTTCTTGTGTTTTCAAGAGAGTTACATGGAACTCAATGGTTCTTTTCAACTATTGCCTCAACTGTTTCAAGGTCCACAACAAAACCAACATTTATGAGAACTCCATGAAGGCCTGAAAATGCAAAAAAAAAAAATGAATACAGAATTTGATCACTGGCCAAACTCCATCTGCTGATGATGATCATGTAATATAATCAAGAGCTCCAGCACAGCTACTAAATGGACTTTAAACAATGAGCAGTACAGGAGACTTGATTTGGTGAAACGTTGATGCTGTTGGGTGCTAACGTTGCAGTTAATATCAACGATTACTTTTCCATAATTGTAAGAGGGTCACGATTAAATAACTAATGTTAATCACAGAGAATTCAGAACATCTGGATTAATAATGAGATGACTGAGTGAACAGTGTGACAATGGATGAATAACAGTATGACGGGTGAAAACAGATTTTAGCTTTATAGATGAACTGTGTTGCAGAAACAGCAGCGGTCCAACAGTTCCTGTCCCTGTTGTTCCAGAAATACCTCCACGTATTGATCAGGGCTTGGGTTTCTCTGCCCAGTCACTTCATCCACTCTTTCATTTCATTTTGTGTTTTCTCTCCCTGTCAATTTCTCTGATTTCGCCTCTTCTCTGATTTTCTCTCTCTTACTCTCGATCCACCCCTCTTCTCTATCTACCGCTGGTTCAGAGGTAGATACTGTGTGTCAATATCTCGTTGTTGATATTCATTGTCCCCGGGGGAGGAATAGTCATTTTTTGTTGACCTCCTGATCTTTGCAATAAAATCATGCTGTCATGCTCCCAAGACAATTTTTAACACGCTGTGACCTTGGACAATCACAGCTATGAAAGGAAGTCATGAATATACACATGTATAGATAGAGAGACATATAAGATGGCTGGTTTATATGACGTTTCCATGCAATTAGCACAGGTAACTATAAGGCTGTATTTAAATCCCAGTACGTCCTTGGTCCTTGGGCAAAAATTATATAAACCTGATAGTTTTCCAGAAAAACATAAGGATTCATCCTCTTGCAACCATGCATATACAGTATATAGATAGAGGTCACAGGGTCACCAAAGTCACGCAGAAGTCCACAGTAGATTTTGAGACAGTGGGAGGGATTGAAGCAGCTCCATTAGCATTCATTTTCCTCAGCTTTTATCTCTATTTAAAGAAATGTTTCATGACACCTAAATGCGTTTCAGCTGAGTCAAGTTAATTTCTTTGTTGGTGACTCACCGTGATACGAACTCAATTGCTATTGAGCGGTAGAATCTTAAATATGGAGCCTCCATTAATTCTTCCTCCACTGCACAGCTTCTAAAGCAGCTTGTGTGTTCCTGGTACTGCTTTAAATCTGCCCCCGTGGGTGCCAAGGTCGCAGCATTTGGCAGCTATTAAGCCATTAAGACGCTGCAGGGTGGACAAACTTTGATACAAATGCCCTCCATGTCCGTTTGTCCTGTCTATCCTTGGCTTTATGTCTGTCTTCTCTCTCGTTTTTCACTTTGTTTCCTTCTGTGTTCTTTTTCTTGCTGGCGTTTGCAGTTTTGTCTAAAAAGTCTGTGTCTTAAACAAAGGACAAAGTCACTCAGTGTGAATGAGGATTATGAAGCAGCAGAAATACTGTACACGGTGTAATGCTGTAATGCGCTGTGTCCTTTGACATGACTCTGACAGACCAGACGGTCCATCATCCGGAAATGGCAGAGACAATCCTTCCATCAGATGATTTCACAGGAAATCTATTGAGTCTCAGGGACAGATGTCATAGCAGAATAAAGAGATATAAAGATTAGTGAACTTAATAAATGTTGATCTTTTGTTCACTGATCATTTCCTGAACATCAGTCACACAGTATTTGCTATCACTGCTGCTCAATCCATCCCAGTAGCATCTAGATAAATAACTTGACTCCTCGTTTAGTTTTTGAGTGGTACATTATTAGCATGTCTTTAAATTAAACAAAGGCATATGTATTCAAGAAACAAAGTACTGGTTGTAACTTATTCTAATTAATCACAGTTAAATAAGAACGCTTGAAACAGTAAAACATATGAATGCATAAATATATGAAAAGAAAAAGATGCACAAATTCTGCTTATTCTGCTGTTAAATTATTAATATTGGAATTGGTCCTGGATCTCATTTGATTACATTTTTTAATATAAAAGAACTCTCTTGGCATTAAAATGATCAAGGAATAAAAACGAAATGTTAAAGTAGGGGTAGTAAGAAATTAATTGTGACAATATATATAATATAAAGACAATACATTTTTTTTTTAAATACATTTAATTTGTGATTCCATTTTTAATTGAAATTATTTATTTTCTACCTTATTATATTGATGTTATATCATAATAAGTATTACAATGTATCATTGAAGACAGACTAAAGAAGTTCAATGAATAATCAAGGTACCGAGTATTGAAATAAAAGTGGCATCATTGAATAACAGAACAGTGATGTCATATCATTTCACTTTTTTATTGTTGTTACAGATATAATGTGATAATATGATATTTGTGTACTGACTTGAAAGTGTAGGTTTTTGCCTTCCATCGATTCTAACCCAGGCCAGTCCAAAGTACAAAGAGCTGTACAAAGATGGATAACATTGATCAATAAAGATACAAATATTTCCTACATAGCAGAAAATGCATAGATGATATTGTTTATTATTGTTATAACTTAACTACAGTTATCTTACTGGTTCCTTTGGAGATTGAGATTTTACACTAAATAGACAGCCTATACGATATCGCTGTTACTTATCAACCCAGTCGCCGGAACAAATGTTGGCGTTGTATGTTTCTGCAAATCACAGTATACGTTACCTGTGGATGTTTCTGAACCAAAAATATGTTTCATTAATATGTTTTGTATTAGCCTCGTATCACACTTGTAGAAATAATGCCCTTTGGTTAACGTCAACAATTTGTGACAACAATTTCGACAACAAAACCACATGGTTAACAGTAAAAAAAATCATGGTTTGAAATTAAATAATTAACGTAATGCAACAACGCAACGCAACAACGCAACGCAACAACGCAACAACGTAATGCAACAACGTAACGCAACAACGTAACGCAACAATGTAACATAACAACATAGCGTAACAACATAACGTCGCAACATAATGTAACAACATAATGTAACAACATAACGGAACATAACGTATCATAACGTAACATAACGTAACAACATAACTTAAAATGTGACATGACAACTTAACGTAACCTTGTAATATAACAATGTAACATAACGTTACGTAAGAGCGTAACATAACAACATAACATCGCAACATAACATCGCAACATAACATCACAACATAACATCACAATATAATGCACAAACGTGGCATGATAACTTAATGTAACAACGTAATGTAACATCATCACATAACAACATAACGTAAAAAAACGCAACATGACAACTTAACCTGACAACTTAACCTGACAACGTAACTGCATTTTTTTCCAAACCTATTATCTTGTCTGGAAAAAAACAGCCGTATTCAAGATTGATGCTCATTTCATTGCTTATACTTGTTTCCTCTAGTTCAGTCAGAAGTTTTGACAAAATCATGGAGTGTGTCTTTAAATTCCTAATACAATCACTCTCAGTTGTAATCAACTCACCAGGTTTTCATATTGACTCACCAGCACACACAGTGCATGAGGCACCACAGTTTTGTTTCATTTAGAAACAGCATGTCTCAGTGTTTCCTGTCAATCATTATCAGTCTCTTTTGAAATTTATATTTATTTTTATTATTTTATTTTGGTAAAAAGCTTTTCTTGGGGGTGTCCACCTATTGGTTGATTCTTCCTGTTGGGGGAGGAAAGAATGAGTAAACACTTCTAACCTCACTCTATCCGTTCTATAGATAGCAACACAATCCTATTACAATTATCCTGAAATGTCCTAGCAAGGGCTGCAGAGAGAAGACTCTGCACATGCTTCAGCTACCTTGCTCGGCGAGGACATTCAAGTTTAGCCTTTTGAACAGATTCCCCCCCAGTCCATTTTCTAGATGAGCCATCCTGTGAAAAGTAGGACTACTGGGGCTTCAAATCAGCCATAGCAGGAACAAATATGGCTGGTTCAATAATCACCTGTAAGTTAAAACTGCAGTTGGTAACTTCCATAAAAATAACTTTTTGTCATGTTTGCTCAAATTGTCACTATATCCTGACAGAAGTACATGAGACAGATAATCTGTGAACAAAACCAGGGGCCTCTGCCTCCTTTTAGATCTCCTAATGGCATTTACAAGATTCAACCACGCCCGAAGAAAAACAGCCAATCAGAGCAGAGTTACCAACTGTAGCTATAAATATGTAGTACAACTATAACTCAGTCTATTCTCATTGTACTCAAATTGCAAGTTGCAAAATATTCAGCAGTTGACACACAAGAGACAGACAGAGAAGGGAATACTGACGTCACAGAAAAAACAATAGTTCAACAGAAATCTCATTCAAAATGATCACTATTGGTAGATTGGATTTTAAAGAGATATTCCAGGGATTTAGTATTGTTCTCTTATTATTTCGGGGGACTCACATGGGACAGATTAAAAAAGGAAATGATGCAACAGAAGCCAAAAAACAAGACTTTATTAAATTCCCAAAATGCTGAGTCCTACACTTTCATTAGACCCTACTTGCCTGGTAACAGTCTGGTCACATCTTTCAAACCCCACACCTTCAGTTTTTAAGAAAGACTTCTACATGTGAAGTCTCCAAGACCAAGGTGAGCTAATCCTGATGCCATAACCATGACTTCATCAGAAGTATTTTCTCAGACTTGACAAAGCTCTGCCAGAGATACAGAAAAAAACATTATACAACTGTTTTCACTTGCTGAGGAGTACTAACTATAACTATAAAACTGGGCAATTTTCACAAAGGATCCTAAATCACTAGGAGTCCTCCTACATGTTATTAAATCCTGTATTTATGTATTAATTGCAGTTGGTGATTAATTGATGTGCACTGTTAAACAAACTGTGAACAGTGGAGCATTATTTGATTTGATAAATTCTGTCAGTGCTATTAACTCTATTTTTCCTGTGTCTAAGTATCATAGAGATGTGCAGACTCTCATCTGCTGTCTAATTGGATTGTCCGATAAATTGGTGAGCCTTATCAAATGGTCATCATCAAAATATGGGAGTCTCCTGGACTGCTTCTAACTAAGTTTTTGTGAAAAAGACCAAAAATTTTGGACTGATACAGTCCGAAAGTTTGTCCCAACTTGGCCAATTAAGAGCTAATTTTAACCTTAGGTTGCTTTGTGAATACACTCCCTGTTCTTTTCATCATTTATGCATCCAGATTCAGATCACAAGAGAGAAAATTGCCCCAATTGTGACTTTGTTTGTCTTGTTGATTTTACATAAAGCACTTTGCATGAAACACTTGCTCAAGAACATGTGGTACAGCAAGTACAGCGTCAACAAATGAAAATAGTTTTAATGAGAATATTGCTCATGGAGTGTGAGGTTTGCAGCCATAGTGCTCTTCATGAGACTGTTTTGCAATCAGAGGCCATGAGTAGAAGATGATGTCACTATGCATTACACGAGACAGCTTTCACAGCTAAATCATCTTAAGAGCACTGGATGAAAAGTGACCTTTGCTGACCTTTCTTCTAGTGCCACCCTCAGGACAAACATATTTTGCATGTTGTTGGGGCTCGAAGGAGAGCTAAATCATGAGTATGTTGCTGATTGAGTCTAACATATCTGTACAGCGGCGTGTAATGAGCATTGCAGATATTAGGGTTTTCTTCTTATAATAGCTTTGTCAGGTCGATCCTTAAAAATTGTCTTGTGTCAATCAGTGTGACATGAAAGCAGTCATGATTCCTGGTCATAAGTCCCTGTCTGAACAATGCACATCATAGTGCCAGGAGACCAGGAGTGCAATATAATTGTAGAATACTGTAGTAGCATCTCATATCAATTGACTTTGCAGACTTTCAAGGAAAAAAAGGACAGTAAATAAAAAACACTACAAGAATCCGAACCCTGTCTTCTTTAATAAAATGTATATGGCTAATAATATGATCTTCTTGATGGTCACTTGTATGACTCTTTGAGATTTAGTGATGATGTAACAAAATCAAATACCCACATTCCAAAGGTTTTACTAAGGCCCCCTGTAAACTTGAACAAAAAGTATAGGCTTGAATATTTGTTTAGGCTGTTTGTCATTGGGTTATCATTTAATTAGATATAAGTCTCTACAGATAAAACAAATATATACTGTGCACTGCACTCAAATGTAGCAAACAATTTCAGAAAAAGACTACAGCTATGCTCGCAGTGTTGCTAGATTGGGTGGTTTTCCACTAAAGTGGAGTACTTTCTATTTAATTGGCCAAGCAAAAAGTTTTGGGCTGGCTTGGGATAATTTAGGTGACTTTTTGTATCATTCGGTATTATCCCTCAATGAAAATGTAGACTTTGTTCGAGTGAATCACCCCTGCTCTTCTCCAATTAGGCTAGTATCATTGAGATTGACAGGGCACTAAATTCAGTAAGCCCTACTTATGCCGTGAGTGAGTGATATGTAAATTACATTTACCTGTAATACAACTAGGCTGAAATGTTTTCCTTTTCAAATTATAATTTACCAACTCTTTCATAAAACACTTATAAAAGTTTCCTCTGGTTTTAGAAATACTAAGTCTCAAAAATTTGGTGCGGATATGTTTTTATTATAATAATTGCGCATTTTGGTTCACCTAATAAAACGGAAGACCAGAGGCACATTGTAGGACTCTTTATTTTGGTGGGTTTGAGGCTTTTATCCAAAGTGACTTAAAATAAGTGTATTCAACATAGGTATTCAAGAGAACTACTTGTCACAGAAGTCATAAGTGCATCTTCTTTTTTTTAAACAAGCATCCAAGAGCATAAACCAGAGCATAAACCAGAGCATAAACCAGAGTAAAAGCACAGTGCAGAAACAAACTAATACGAATACAATAAGTGCAACAAACTAATGTGAATACAATAAGTGCTAAGTGGAAGGCTCAGGGTAGTACTTCTTGAAGAGGTGAGTTTTCAGCCTGCGCCGAAAGATGGGCAGCAACTCTGCTGTGCTGACGTCAGTGGGGAGTTCATTCCACCATTGTGGGGCCAGGACAGAAAAAAGCCGTGACCAGGTCGTTCAGCCGCAGGGACCTCTGAGCGACGGGGCAACCAAGCTACTAGGTGTCACTCAAACTTTTTATTAGTTTTAAGGCTTTTTCGTAATAAACTCAGGTGTAGGCATTTACATTTAAATATGCCACTAGATGAAAAGTCATGGGATCACTAAAGTAATTTAATTTCATCCTGTGGGGAACAGAAACATTTGTATAAAATTAGATAGCAAACCATTTTAACCAAAACTGATGAAAAGATCCCCAAAGTCATTAGGACTCATCCTCTGGGGAACATGACAAACCATTCAACAATTGTGGAGACATTTCAATTTGAACAAGTCGTGGACAGGTCAGCCGGCATTGCCGTCTATAGAGCTATGCAGCTAGGGGTCTAAAAACACTAACATTACTAGCTTGTTGCATGCCATACTGGCAAACAGATTTGACCAAGAATCACATGTTCTGCATCATTTTATTTGTCTTTGTACAGATATAGAGTTATGTACTGTATGATACAGTAACCCACAATCTTGTCTTTGTCTTGCAGGTCCTGGCTATGATCTCCATCTTGTTCATCATCATTTCCACTATCTCATTGTCCCTAAACACCCTGCCGGAGCTCCAGGTGGTAGATGAATTTGGCCAGTTCAATGACAACCCCAGCTTAGCCCATGTGGAAGCTGTCTGCATTGCCTGGTTCACCATGGAGTACGTACTACGCCTGCTCTCAGCACCCAACAAGTGGGATTTCATCAAAGCACCACTAAACATCATTGATTTGCTGGCTATCCTGCCTTACTATGTGACCCTCTGCCTAACTGAGTCAAACAAGAATGTAATGCAGTTCCAAAACGTGCGCCGTGTGGTCCAGATATTCCGAATTATGAGAATCCTGAGAATCCTGAAGCTGGCCAGGCACTCAACAGGACTACAGTCTTTGGGATTCACTTTGCGAAGAAGCTATAACGAGTTGGGTTTACTGATCCTCTTCTTAGCCATGGGCATTATGATCTTCTCTAGCTTGGTGTTCTTTGCTGAGAAGGATGAGGATGCCACCAAATTCACAAGTATCCCTGCCTCCTTCTGGTGGGCTACCATTACTATGACCACTGTCGGTTATGGAGACATCTACCCACAAACCCTGCTGGGCAAGATTGTAGGAGGACTCTGCTGCATAGCAGGTGTATTGGTCATTGCCCTTCCCATCCCAATCATTGTCAACAACTTCTCTGAGTTCTATCGAGAGCAGAAGAGGCAAGAGAAGGCCATCAAGAGGAGGGAAGCTCTTGAAAGAGCAAAACGGAGTGGAAGCATTATTTCCATTAACCTAAAGGATGCGTTTGCACGCAGTATGGAACTTACAGATGTGTTGGTGGAAAAGAGAGAGGACGGTAAGTGTCCTGTGGACAATAACCTGTCACCCAGCCGCTGGAGCTACCACAAACACTACTCCAATACAGAAGTGGGTAGCCCAGGCAAGTCCCAACATTACCTGGAAGTGGCTCAGCAAGGCTCCCCTGAACGAGTCAAGCCTTTGTCTAATAAAACTACCCCTCAAAACCTCAATGCAAAACAGCTGGAAGACACTTACAATAAGAGAGCAGCCATCCAGGAGCAGCCGGAGAAAGATATAGATGAGCAGATGGAGATGAAAGCATTGACTTCCACTCAAGCACTACAAACTTCACCTGAAGTCAGCACTGCCAGCAAATTCTCCAATGTGGATGATGATTTTACAATGGAAAGAGGAGAAAGAAGCTCTCTGCTCCCTAGTGCTGAAGGACGTGAAACTGGTGCTAGATACCAGCGTATCCCCCCTCCCTTGGATCTAAGTCAGATCAGCACCATGGAGGTGAACAGGGTCACTGACCTCCAGCCACTGGCCATTATTAAAGAGGGTTTGTATGAGTTTGTGTCCACTCCTAGAGGAAGTGAGCCTGGAGATGTGGGTTTGGTGCAACAGAACGCGGAAAGCTTTGGGGTGACCAACGACAGCATCTGCAGCTCCATGCAAGATCATAGTAGCCCTCAAAAGACAAGAGCCCTCAAGGTTGACTTCATTGGATCCCAAGATGATGTGCTTATGGCGTTGATGACACCTGTAGCAACCCCAGCCTCTGCTGGCTCAGCCAAGCTTGCTCAACTACTTTCCGAAGACATCATGCCCAGGTTTTCTCCTTCTCCTAGCTCAGTAACCCAGGAAGCTAAGTCTCCGCTGGCAATCCTGCAATCTCCGTTTCTGGCCCAGCAATCTGTCAGTCCAAGTCCTAACTCCCAGGGGGGAGGTGAGGGCTCAGCAGCCAGGAGCTTAGAAGGTGAAGGGCAGCTCACAGGCTTAAAGCACCAGGGGAAGAATCACATGGAAAGGTCTGCTGTCGGCTCAGGTAACAGTGCTAGCCCACGGTCGTCTAAAGCCAGCCCATTTAACTGCACCCAGGAGCTAGTAACTATGGACGCAGGGGATAAAGGAGAAGAAAGGGGGGGAGCAGAACAGAGTGGGGAGAAACAAGAAAACCACATTGTTCTGGAGAGAAGTGCAACACCACCGTGTGAAACAAGCATGTGAACCAGAGAAGAGCTCACACACAGAGACGCCAAATAGATGAGTTGAGGAAAAAAGGTTGACGGGATGGATGACAGCAACTACCCAGAATAAACCGCAACAAATATTGCCTAGTGTGGGCACTGTACCTGTTGACAAAGACAATGTGGAAACACACCAAAACAGTTGTTGTAGTTTTTCTGGAGCGATGCATTTGTCACATCCTACAAGACTTTTGGATTCTCATCTCTTTTTTGACAAGCACTGCCATCCAGAAACAGACATTTCTGCAGTGTTGTTATTATTATCACATTGAAGGAAGTCAGAAGCACATGCCCACTGTCTGGGTACTATCGGAAAGACACTGTCTCATGTCAGTGATAATTGACTTATTCTTTGTAGACCAAACTGATATGCTGCAGTGCAAAACAGTGACAACTGATAAATATTGTAGGGCTCAGATGTGAGCATAAACGAAGCCTTGAGTGAATGAGGATATTGACGACTATCCTGAGAGAGTTTTTGTGTACAGCTCGACAGTTTCCTATTGCTTGCTATTTAGGCCTATTTCTAATGATGGACTAATAACACCTAGGAAAGGCAGAGGGTGGAAGGAAGCAACATTTTTTACAATTGTCTTAGCAAAATTCATCTTCGAAAAAATTATTCTTTAGTCTTTATTGTATGTATTGTGGGTATGGCTTACTCACCATTCTCTTAATCTAGGTATTACGTCATTGTAATGATACCCAGGTCAAACACAGCACTTTCATCACTACTTTGGACACAAATAGCATTGTATAGTCCAAGATGACATATGCATCTGCTGTACCCTGAACACTGATGTGTCTCAGTACTTCAACAATGTATGTTCTCATTTTTCAGATTTTTGCTTTTAATTTATGTCCCTCCTTTTTCTACAATACCTGAAACAGGATCTTGAAGGTGAAAAGGGAATAGAATAGAGATGCAAAGGCTATCATATCTACTGCTAGACCACTGTTTGCACACATCTCTAGAATGAAAAAAAAAAAAAAAAAAATGAAACAACTTAGGAAACAGACCTATATACTCATAAAATGATCAGATATAAAGACAGAGAGGAAAGCGCACAAGGACAGGGGACAAGTTCAAGTCTCAGCTCAGGGGCTCCACCTTCAGTGTCATTCACTTCTACACTGAATGTGTAATAACAGGCTGATGAGGCTTGACCCATTCTAAAGGAACCTCCAAACATGGTTGAGAAGTGTGACCTTCTTTGCCCATCTTTTATCGAAATATTGACTGGCCACTTGCTTAATGGTGTGTTCAGACAGCCCTCCTGAATTCAGGAGGTTGACGAAGAGCGCCCAAAGATACAATCTGTTTTAGTCTCTGTGAGACTGCTGTCTTATTAAAGGATAATTCAGGTTGATCACAACTTGGGTCTAGTTTTGACATTAATTTATATTGGTAATAATAAAACACTCGACATTCTAATAACTGAGATCTAGAAACACTGTGACATCAATAAAAAGACCAACAGGTCAAGAAACATGAGCAGTCAAACTATCAGAGAGGTTGGAAACAAACCAGCATGCTAATCACACTTATTTGAAGGAGAAAACAAAGACAAATATTCCCTAAACATCCATCACAGTTTACAGACCTACCACATGTAAGCCTCAGGTATACTCCCAATCGGACTCGAGGTAATTCCCTTTATGTTACTTTCTAGAGTCCGTGTTCCACACATGTGCAGTAGATCACTACGCTACCCCTTGTAGCATAGTGTAGTGTCGACGCAGCAAATTGGGGGTATACATGGATGTCCCCACAGAGCCTACGATAGAATTTTCATCACATAGACCCTGGCGGACCATTGCGTACTTGCGGATGTGAAAAGCATGATATCAGCTTTAGGCCTTCAGTATGCTTCAAACAGAGTACCTGTCTAACTTGAATGGGGAGGAGGCTGCATCCAACCATTTTGGTAACTTTTCCAAATTGCCAACCCAACAATCATATCCACAGAGAGGATGGCTTTCCCCCTACCCTCTAGTGTGACCATTCAGAACAGAAGAAAAAAACTTTTGTTATACAAACCACTTTCTAACCAGTTTTACTTCCAAATAAAGCTAATCTGGAACTGTTGGTTTGTTTATAACCCGTCTGATTATCTTTTTCTTGACTTGTCAGACTTAGTTCTAGCAATGTTGCCATGTTCCCAGAAATCAGCAAGTAAATTGGTTATCATAAACAATAGGAAAGATGGACAAACTACCAATATAAGACCAAGTGGTACACAAATACATTATCCTTTGAGAAAGGAGGTGCAGGTTCAACCTACTGCCCTTCAGTACTGCAAAGGCTACACCTTTGGAACCCACTGAGGGGGGTGGCCCCTGAATTGAAGTGACTCCACACAGTTTGTACTGCTCTTCCCAACGTATATTCATTTATGATGGCTGGGGGGAGTGTGTCTGTGTGGCTTGCGTGGTTGCTGATTGTATTGTGAAGGTAGTGTAAGAGTGCCCTCTACAGGCATTCTTCAGGTACTTGAATGAAAGGACCTGATGCCTCTTTAGCACTCTGTGTAATCTTATTTAATGGATATAGTTGTATTAGATCAGCTGTGCATTCATTTTAATGCATACTGACACGTTCAAACGCGCACATTTTATTGTGTGCACAATGTATTACTCACAAACAGTGCAGAGACAAGTCAGGAGAATGTGAAACATGAATTCTAACTGTGTTCCCAAGTATACTTACTCTTCCTAGATGAATATGTCATATTTTTGTTCGCAGTTAAAACAAATTAATTGCACTTTTATAAGAGAAACTTGGAGCTGTGTATTGTTAACATCTCAGTTTATTTTTTAGAAAAGGGTGCCTTTTCATAAAAAGACAATTTATGAGAAGATGAAAAAAAAAAACTGTACAATAAGGCCAGATTTGTTTTTGTTCTTATTTTTTCTCGTTTATCTCTATTTAGCTGATATGTTGATATGCAAATCCTCTGGTTCTCAAATTTTGCATACCTTTCCTGCTTTGTGTTCTCTAATCAACTTCAGTCAGTCATCTAAGATTTCATGCAACATAGCTTACAGTTCTAACCTCACTGTGCCACAATGTCTTTTTTTTTTTCTTCAGGAAATTAAATTTTTTGTGGAAACCAGTGGCTTTGGTTATACTCAGTAGTGACTTCAGCTTGGATCAGTTTGGTGCTGCAGCACTGTACTAAATGGACACTGACATTTAATAGGTGTTGGGTAACCATAACAAAGAAAGTCGCCACCCCAACATGTGGACAAATAAAAAAGAACCTGACTCCTTTTTTATAGGTCCTGTAAGTGGAGGTGTTGGGGAGCGCTTATTCCTAATTGTACTTACACTATTTTGTGGGAGCCAATATCCCAAGCAGGTCGGTCAAGGCTGTTGATTAGATAAGAGTGCTTCACTGGGCACAGCGTGATCTCACTGGAAATCCCTTCAAATGATAATGGAGAATATTTTGACATTGTGAAGGACAATGCAGCTAAGGGTGACAAATGCTACCCTTATGGCCCCTTTGTATATCCAAAAAAACACTGAAAACCCCCCAGAAAATAAGCTTCCGAAATTCTTCTACGTGGTCATGACATTTTCTTTTGATCGGATGTGGCTCTGTGGTACGGAAAAGTGTTTGTTTTTTCACTGCTGCAGATTAGTGAACATAGAGACAGAGACCAGCGCGGCATACTCGGAAAAACCACAGCTACCGGAGGGAAAAAACGATTAATGCCGCTTTTAGAGTGCTGCCAGAATGAGTCCTTTCAGCAGGTCAAATAATTAATTTAGCTCCCTATGTCTACCACGGAAGCAGTTGATACCTAAAATGATGATGGGACAAGTTAGCTGTCAGCGAGCTAATGTTAGCTATGTGTTAGCAAGTTACTGTAGTTAGCTAAGGCATTGGCAAACACAATACTGCATGGCTTTCTAATGTGACATTATCCACTATAACACAAATTACATGCTGTCAAAATGTTTTAGTTCAACTCACATAAATATAGGTAGCCTAAAACTCACATTTGGACAAAATGTTGCCTGCACACGTACAGATAAGCTTACTGGATCCCAATGTCTCCATTCTTCCTGATGATGCCTCATGTCTTATTGCCTGTAACCTCAGTTCTTCGGTTCGGAAGCTTGTACAAACTTAGATCTGGGTTCTTCACTCTGTTGGTAGTGGATCCCACCACACAGCAGTTTTTAGGCATTTTTCTGTTGCATGCTAGCAGACGAGAGTGACAAGGAGGCCCCTTCACACAATAGGGAGCAAGAAATAGTTGTATTAGTTGCTCTGTCTCTATGAACACTGCTGTTGCTCTCCTTTGCACAACTTCATCTCATCAAAATCATCAAAAAAAAAAAAAAAAAAAAAAATCTCCTTTTGTAGTTGTTGTAATCATTAGGGTTTTGTACAGTGAGACAATCATACAAACCAGACTCTAAAACCTTCTCTCCATCTCACTGGCCTGCTCTCCTTCTTTTATCGTTTCTTTAATGTCCCACTCTTCCTCCATCCTCATGTACTTTTGTTTTGTTTAACAGTAGGCTGTGTGCTGATTAGTCAGTTGCATTATTTGTAAGACAACATAATGATAGTGAATGATAGGGACTTTTGTTTCATCTACCAATATGCAAGACAAATAAACGTGTTCATGTGACCTACTTTTCTATGTGTGTTTTGTGTCATGTGTATGCATGTGTGGATGCAGACAATTTGGCAAAGTGGGCCCCCAAAATCTGCATTGTCACGGCATGTCACGTAGTGTTGGCAATTTGATTATTACAAATGTGTTACATTTGCACCACTAACCTATATGCACAAACATTAGTAAAGTATATGCCACTGCTTCATACTCCACAACACTCAGCTACCTTTTAAGAATACTTTTCAGAGGAAAACAACCTATGATGAGTTTATAGTAGATTACTACTACGACAGTCTATAAAGTAGTTAATGTTAGGGTCACCATGACCTGCTGCAACATTATAGTGCTGTTAATATATGATACTGCAGTAATACACTGACGGGGCAATCAATTTTTTAGCATGAACTCAAAATACTTCTTAAGCATGTGCATAGTTGCAGTAGTCCATTAGTCCTAGGATCTGCTTCATCTTTTGCAACAGTGTCCTTCAGCAGGTTTACAAGGTATCATGAGCAGTCAGCTCATGATACCTTGTATCTCTATCATAAATCCCAGCACCTGCTGCGCTGGTTACTCCATTGCTTTCTGATTGTGCTTTCTGATTTTGCTTTCTTCAACGGTGCATATAGGCCATTGTAAGTTAAAAAAACAACAACAAAAAAATGAAGAAGGGAAGTTGGGGAAATATCCAGAGAAAAAACTCAAGAGAAAAAAAACTTTATATTATCTGAAAAATGTTCTTAGATTAAAGTCACAAATTTACGTAAAAAAACTATTTTGTTAGTTTTTTTGTAGAAAAACCCCATCACTTCACTTTGCAAGATTCAACCTTGTATTTATTTTAAAATCTAAATCTAAATGAAGATATCAGGAAACAATATCTAAAATGTTCAAAACAGATTATAGTTTATTCAGGTATATGAATACACACCTATACACACATATACACGCCTCCGGTAAACACTGCGGCAACTTGAGACGCAGAGTGCAAAATATATTTATTATATTAGTATCTATTCATAAAAGGATACAGAAATATCTTAAAAGAAATGCGTGTATGAATCCTTTAGGACCTTCATCTCGCGCTAATTTATGACTGTAACATCTCAGAGAATATTTGAGTTTTTTTGCTTCTAAATTTACAACATTAATCTCAGAAGTTGTTCCTTGGAATATTATCCCTCCCTCCCACGACTACATAAATATATAAATATTTCTTTCAACCTATAATGGCCCTAATTTGCCGTTGTAGCTTTGATTGCATTACTCTGGCAGATTTAAGAATAGGAATTGAATTTATGTTCCCTGGGTGGGTATGGGTAAATAGGGGGTTAAAACACAAAATCCCTCCTCCTGGCTACATGTGCTGTAAGCTGTTATGTATGGGTGGGGATGGGGGGCTAAAAGGGGCCAAATAGCAAATTATTTGCCCCTGGGCCCCGAAACAGGATTATCTGGCCATGAATGCAGGCAACCAGCATCTACACAACGCACTTCGATTACAAGTTGTTAAAAACAACACGTTATTAAAAAAATATATTATTTATGTTGGTTTTCTAATTGACCAACTGAGTGTCCTACCCTGACAGTTTGGATTTCCTGACATAAGGTTACTCACTTGATACTGTAGAGATGAGCCTTTCTATTTAACCATACACAGTGTCCACATCTCTCATGTTTATTTTTAATAGCCTCACTGGTTATAGCTCTGCATGGTAATGGTGCCAGTGTTGTCAAATCTACTCACAAGGTGGCGTAACTAAAGACATGAGCAATTAACCTATGGTAAATTGATACAAATAATATGATTGACATGTTAAATAAGAAGGAATACCACGTATTTATAATTGGACAAAAAGTATATAAAAACAAAAATATGACTTGCCTTTAATCTAAAATTATGTATGAAGATATCAGTAAAAAATATCTAAAATATTCAACTATAAATATGACCAACTGCAAAATAACTAGATATCACAGATTTGCGTTTTAGCTAGGCTAAATATAATCAAAAAATCTAAAATATTGAAATAAAATAGCCATACAAACGTCCCTGAAGAAACAAATGGGTGACGTCACCCACGCTGCGACCGTGTTTTGACCCAGCGCGAGGGGAGAGCCCGGTGTTATGTGATACAGTATTCGACACAACACCGGTGTGACCTCATCATTGGGGTTCTCTTCATACATCCATGGATAACACACTGGACATCATTCACTACCGGTTTGTGTTCACAGTACGTTTTACGTCACTGGCAGACGGACAGAAACGTTACTGCTGCAATACTGACCACGTTAACGTTATTTACCGTAGCTCGCCGTAGCTGGGTGTGAATGAAGGAGGACCTGCGACGAGCAGCACCGGGACTTCACTGTTGCGTTCCTGCAGAACACAGGTAGGCAACGAAACCGACCGCTGTCACCTCCCGCAGACAACACCGATATTCGGTGAGCATAGTGGTACGAGTCTCAGGTGGAACGACGTGTCGGTGTGCAGGCTACACATTTGGTAGCTACCGTCGCGTGTTTGGATGTTTCTAGCTAGGATACAGCTTCATATTGTTTCAGAACAGCGAACTTTAATGATTGTTCCAGCGGGTCACTGCGAATGACGTCCACGTACGTGTTGGAGGCAGTGCCTGCTGTTACAAGTCCAGCATTGCAGATATGAGGTCAAATTCATCTAAATTATCACAATTTATAATTGCTTTAAACGTAAAAAAAACAAAAAACGCTCTTTTGTTTTAGCATTAAATCATTAATGCACATGGCACAGATGGTACCCGGCTCTAAATGCTGTATTACAGGCCTATATACTTTATTACAAAGCAACATATTTTATGTCGGGATGCATATATGCATAGATGCATCTAACCAGGCAAATTACTCATTCATTCATTCATTCATTCATGTGCAATATATCAATGTATATGTGCAATATAAACACTTCATACTTTTTAGCTCATATGTGCAATAACGTGTTAACCACTTAATCGATTATATTGTATTTTTTTAGCTTTTTTCCCTTTTTTTTAGGATTTACTTATTTATTATACTTTACTGTTTGACTAGTTATTGTACTTGTTTTGTTTTTATTTGTTTTGTTTTCTTCTGACTTCTCTTGTTGCACTGTCCATTTTGCTGCTGTAATTCTGCAAATCTCCCAGCTGTGGGACTAGTAAAGGATTATCTTGTCTTTTACCGATACTGGGCCGATACTGACCCAAAGAGCTAGGTTGGGTGTTATTAGGGCTCGAGCACCGACGTAGTCGAAGCGGAGGACCTATTGTTATTCTAATGTTTATTATTAGAGCCCGAGCACCGACAACGTCGGGCCGCGAGGTCCCTATTGAAACTGTAGGAATTATTATTAGGGCCCGAGCACCGACGTAGTCGGAGCGGAGGACCTATTGTTATTCTAATGATTTTTATTATTATTATTAGGGGCCAAGCACCGACGTAGTCGGAGCGGAGGACCTATTGTTATTCTAATGTTTATTATTAGGGCCCGAGCACCGACGTAGTCGGTAGCGTAGGACCTATTGTTCTTCAAATGTTTAATATTAGGGCCTGAGCAGCGATAACGTCGGGCTGCGAGCTCCCTATTGAAACTGTAGGAATTATTATTAGGACCCGAGCACCGACAACCCTATTGAAACTGTAGTGTTTATTATTAGGGCCCGAGCACCGACGTTGGGCCGCGAGGTCCCTATTGAAACTGTAGTGTTTATTATTATTATTATTATTATTATTATGAAAGTGAATCGCCTTTTAGGGGGCTTTATCATATCCGAAAACGCACCAAAGCCGGTATGCATATCAGGAGTGGTGAAAAATGTGATATTTTATGGGTCCCACGCTCGAATATGAAAAAATTGATCGCTAGCGCCCCCTAGAAGTCTGACTGGCAACGCCTTGCTGCAACTCTCACCTATTGTGTCTGATTTACTTGAAATTCGACACACATGTCCACCTCCGCCTACTACCAAAATTTTCCGCCATTTTTAATTTTGTGAAAAACATATTTTTACAAACTCCGCCTACAAGCTGGGTCTGATTGTTACCAAATTTGCTGTGGATCATTATTGGATCTATATCATCAAATGTTCATAAAAGCTTGTTGATATCTCATTGCAATAGGAATATATGGACCAATGAATTCCATAGGGGCATGGCCTTATACAGCAATATATACAGTTGTGGTCAAAAGTTTACATACACTTGTAAAGAACATAATGTCATGGCTCTCTTGAGTTTCCAGTTATTTCTACAACTCTGATTTTTCTCTGATAGAGTGATTGGAACAGATACTTCTTTGTCACAAAAAACATTCATGAAGTTTGGTTCTTTTATGACTTTATTATGGGTTAACAGAAAAAGTGACAAAATCTGCTGGGTCAAAAATATACATACAGCAACATGAATTAGCAATTTTGGTGACTTAGAAAGTTGTGTCAATGAAATGAGCTTCATAGCATGGCCTCTTAACTTCTTGTGAGTGATTATGAGTGACTACAACTGGTGACTTCTCTGAGGCCATTTAAATAGGGCTCATTGGATACAAACGCCCACAAACGCTACAATAGGAAAGTCAAAGGAGCTCAGCATGGATCTGAAAAAGCGAATCATTGACTTGAACAAGTCAGGAAAGTCACTTGGAGCCATTTCAAAGCAGCTGCAGGTCCCAAGAGCAACAGTGCAAACAATTGTTTGTAAGTATAAAGTGCATGGCACTGTTTTGTCACTGCCACCATCAGGAAGAAAACGCAAGCTATCACCTGCTGCTGAGAGAAAATTGGTCAGGAGGGTGAAGAGTCAACCGAGAACCACCAAAAAGCAGATCTGCCAAGAATTAGAAGCTGCTGGAACACAGGTGTCAGTGTCCACAGTCAAGCGTGTTTTGCGTCTCCATGGACTGAGAGGCTGCCGTGCAAGAAGGAAGCCCTTGCTCCAAAAGCGGCACCTTAAGGCTCGACTGAAGTTTGCTGCTGATCACATGGACAAAGATAAGACCTTCTGGAGGAAAGTTCTGTGGTCAGACGAAACAAAAATCGAGCTGTTTGGCCACAATGCCCAGCAATATGTTTGGAGGAGAAAAGGTGAGGCCTTTAACCCCAAGAACACCATGCCTACCGTCAAGCACGGTGGTGGTAGTATTATGCTGTGGGGCTGTTTTGCTGCCAATGGAACTGGTGCTTTACAGAGAGTAAATGGGATAATGAAGAAGGAGGATTACCTTCAAATTCTTCAGGATAACCTAAAATCATCAGCCCGAAGGTTGGGTCTTGGGCGCAGTTGGGTGTTCCAACAGGACAATGACCCCAAACACACATCAAAAGTGGTAATGGAATGGCTAAATCAGGCTAAAATTAGGGTTTTAGAATGGCCTTCCCAAAGTCCTGACTTAAAATCCCATTGAGAACATGTGGACAAAGCTGAAGAAACAAGTCCATGTCAGAAAGCCATCAAATTTAACTGAACTGCACCAATTCTGTCAAGAGGAGTGGTCAAAGATTCAACGAGAAGCTTGCCAGAAGCTTGTGGATGGCTACCAAAAGCGCCTAATTGAAGTGAAAATGGCCAAGGGACATGTAACCAAATATTAGCACTGCTGTATGTATATTTTTGACCCAGCAGATTTGATCACTTTTTCTGTTAACCCATAATAAAGTCATGAAAGAACCAAACTTCATGAATGTTTTTTGTGACAAAGAAGTATCTGTTCCAATCACTCTATCAGAGAAAAATCAGAGTTGTAGAAATAACGGGGAAACTCAAGAGAGCCATGACATTATGTTCTTTACAAGTGTATGTAAACTTTTGACCACAACTGTATATAACTTCAAAACCATGTGGCCTATCATCACGAAATCTGTAGTATATGTCCACATTGTGTTCTGTCACATACCCTCAAATGGTTATTCCATACAACCACTAGGGGGCGATACAGTAATACTCCCATTTTTTGCATTTTTAGGCATTTTTCATCGTTTTCAGGCGTTGTACTTTAACGAAGTCCTCCCACAGAATTTATGCATTCAACTTCAAATTTGGTCAGAATGATCTAAAGACTTAAATGATGAAAAGTTGCAAAAATGGTCTACTGACATTGAACGACCTTTGTTTTATGTGGATCCCATGCCACGCACATTTCGTGCCATTCGCCATGAAAGAGTAAGTTGTTGTAACTCCTAGGTACTTTATTCAATCTGCCCCAAACTTGTTATGCATGATGCTGGTCCAGGTTTGAGCACATTTCCATGCCAACATTTTCACAAAGTCATAGCGCCACCTACTGGCAAAAGGAAATGACAAGTTTTATACTTTGATGTACTCCTCCCAGGAAGTTGCCCAGATCAGTCTTAAATTTGGTAAGGTAAGCCTTAAGACATTGAAGATGCTTCATCATGAATAATGTGAGTTGTCGTTAAACGCTGTTGCCGTGGCAACGAGTCATTCGCCATGAAAAATAAAGCTTATTTTTCTGTGGCTTAGGATGCTCAACAAGCCTTGGAACTTTGCACAGGTGTCATAGGTGATGGAAATAAATATTTCATGTGGCTTTTAGGCTTGACCGTTTCAAATTGCCTCGATAGCGCCCCCTACAAATATTCAAAAACGCAGCCCCAGCTCTACGTTTGACCTACATGTATGACGTTTGGTAGGCACATGTATCACATGGAGACGTAAAGAAAAGTTTCTTGGGACTATGCTCTAAAATTAACAGGAAGTTGGCCATTTTGATTTTTGTGTGAATTTTCAATCTAAAGACCTTTGCAATTAAAAGTTGCGTGGCAGCTATTTTACGTGATTTGCCATTAAACAACAAGCTAATGTAACTCCACTGGAGTTGCTGGAATCAACCCAAACTTGCCATACTGATGCCTGAGGATGTCTACAAGCCAATTTTCTCTCAAAGTCATAGCGCCACCTACTGGCAACAGAAAGTCAGCGTTATGTGACAAACTGAATCCCATTTACATGACATTTACATGATGTGGTCTATACTTGATGTAGAGCAACATAATGCATGTTTGCACGTGTTCTATAGCGCCACATAGCTGATACAGGAACTGGTGGAACATTTGCACTACATAATTTCCAGCGTCACACAGTCCAAGCATCAAAAATACATCTAATTTGTGGGCGCGCTGTCTGATGGTTGCAGATATTTATGGCCGCTTCTTCCGGCGTCCTGCCAGTATCCCTGAGACGCGGGAAGGTGCAAGGGCCCGTACATCGCTGCTTGCAGCTTTAATTAGGGCCCGAGCACTGACAACGTCGGCCAGCGAGGTCCCTATTGAAACTGTAGGAATTATTATTATTAGGGCCTGAGCACCGACAACGTCGGGCCGGGAGGACCTATTGTTATTTAATGTTTATTATTGTTGAATACTTTCTTGAACTCCTCTACAAAGTACTCGTAGGAAACCCGGTCAGTGCTGCGTCTGTTGAGCCAAGCCTCAGCCCAGACCAGAGCCTTGCCGCGCAGCAACCCCACCGTATAGGCTACTCTCGCATTGTCCGAAGCATATGTGCGGGGTTGCTGTCTAAAAACAAATCCACACTGGAGAATGAAACCTCTATATTCCCTGGACGCTCCATCATAGGGTAGAGGAGAGGGAACGGCAGGAGAGCAGAAGACAGCCAGAGAGATTTGAATGATCTTCACTGAAACAAACAATCCAGACTTGCATGGCACAAATCCAGACAGGTAACCAGGACGGACTGACGGTGTGTCGGCGGAAAGCTGGGGTATTTAAGTCAGCTGGGGATGATCATCAGAATTACCCACAGCTGAGCCTAAGAAGAGGGACGTGGTAGAGGGCGGAACTCGGGGAATGAAAACTGTAGGCTGACACAAAAACAAAACATAAGCACATGGCCCTCAATAACAATCTAGACAGTTGAAGAACAGAGGAGCACACACAGAAAAACCTAACAGTAGCGCATTCACGCACATTCATTTTCTTAATGATCTTAACAGGCTTACATTTATGATTGTATCGGCGGTACACTCAAAACATTTGAGGCTTAAGACCTGGCAACATGATCTTGCTACGCTGCTGGTCGACGCAGGAAATATCATCTAACTTGTGCACGCAGTGTATGATGGTCGCAGAAATGCATGGCCGCATCACCCAGAGTCCTGCCAGTACCCTCAACATGCGTTAGTTGCGAGGGCCCGATCAATGCTGCTTGCAGCTTTAATTAGATATTGGAATTTGAACTCCTGTTTATATTTTGACTATTCTGGTGCTGCATTAAAAAGATATACACAATTGTAATTCCTGTTATTTCGGAATTTTTTTTAACCAAGTTACTGATGCATGATTTATTATTTTGATTAATAGTAGCATGCAAATAGTTCCGAAAATGTATAGCTATGTAGGGTTCTTGCCACAATGTTGTCAGACACTTGTAATAACAGTCTGAGCCTGTCAGTGGAAAAAATAAGCACTTTTCGTGGACGTACATTTATGGTTAGAAGTTGCCCGATGTAACCGGTTGTATATGCAACACACAAGATTCCAGGGATCTTTGGCTTTTATTACAAACTTCCAGATACAGCAGGCAGAGTTAAATAAAGTCAGGATCAGAAGGCTGGTGGGTTTACCGGGAGTCAGGCAAGGCGGGTAGAACAGGGGCAGGCAGGGGCGGTAACAGGAAATCAGTCCGTGAGAGAGTGTTGGAGAGTCTGGCATAGAAAACCGAAGAACAGTCTTGCAGTGTGTGTGTCTGGGAGGCAGGAGTCTATATAGGGGCTTGATTAATGATCAGAGGTTGGTGAGTGAACAGGTGAAGGAAGTTAGACTGATGAGGAGGGAGTGACTGACAAGTAGAATGAGGAGGGTGTGGAGCTGAACACCCGATATAATTACATTGCAGACCCTTTATCGGCTGCTGGCTGCAGCGGTCTTTCTCAACATTGGACCAATGTTCTCTCGATTAGTCACCTCGACACAATCACATGGGACAGTAGGATCCAGGTTGTGAAATACCGAAGTAAGCCTTTAACATTTCCTCCGGCGCCATCATCAGGTCAAAATCTCAATTAATTTGGTTTATGACCAAATACCTGCAACACTAATGACATTCATTCCCATCAGCAAATTTGTGTTTAGCTGTAATTAAGAAGTGCTAGCATGACAACATGTATATTAAACCTGCTGATTATTCACATGTCACTGTTGTTATTGTGAGCACATTAGCATGCTGATGTTAGAACTGTCATTTCTTTGATATTTAGATAACACAATATTTTACAAATGTATGTGACTTACTGTAGATGCATACGTGGGGTCAGTCACTGACTCTGTGTGTGTTTGTTTACTCGTGTGGGTGTGTGTATGTGTGTGTAGAATGCCATCTCTGTCCGAGCAGCTGCAGGAGGTGCGGAGTCGGGCTGAAGTGTGTCTGTACTCCGGTGGCAGGGTGGTGGAGGTGCGGGTCGGGGTGATGGCTATGGCTAATCTGCCTTTACCGCCCTGCTCCAAATACTGCCACATCGCCGCAGAGACCATGGTGATAGAAAACAGCTTTGGCAGCAACAGGAAGGAGGTGAGAGGGAGCAAGTACACAATAACCCAACCTGGATATACCTGTTTAACGTCCATCCAGGCAGAGAGACCAAGGTTGGGATCAGGAGTGTGGGTAGGGATAGAACGATTAATAGGTCGGCCGAATAATGCCATTTTGAGATATTCGGCATCAGACGATGCCTGCGCACAGGAGGCTGAATAGCAAACAATGACTGCCTTCTCAGTGCGGCTGCTGTGGAACAAACCAGTGAGGACCACTGAACAAACATTGTTCATTTGTTTGTATATGTAAGTTTGCTCATTTTTGTTCGCTCTCAGAAACATGGAGATACTGCTATCTGCTGACAAATGTTGTTAAATGCACTAAAACTAAGTTGTTCTTTTTTTTTTTTTTTTTTTTACAAAGTTTAGTTTTTTGATTACCTAAAGACATTTAGTTGATACGTTTTAATCCATCTAAAATAAGTGCACTGCAGACAGAGTGCAGATCTACTTAAGCAAACCGAAACAGTGCAGACAATAACATTAATTTAAGGTCCGCAATGTTTCAAAATTGTATTCAATTGTTGTATTTTATCAGAAAAACGAAAATGATATCGGCCATCGGCTGTATTGCCTCTCTTATTATTGGTATGGGACCAATTGGGTATTGAAAGAGCTGAGCTTACCAGAGCTTCATGGGGATCAACTCAAATCCAGTCAGAGCTCTGAGGAAGCGCTAGCGGCACAAAACACTCCAAGAGGGCACGGAAATGATATGTATGAATATTCAGCGGCATCAATTATTTCGATTTTTTTGTTTTTGTTGACTGGAGGAATCCCAAGCTTAATTGTAATACACTGTACAGTATGTATTTTATGAGACTCGGAGGTTATTACTATTATCTTACATTTTTCATGTGGAGATGAATAAGGGACAAAACCACTGTGGGTGCATGTTTCTATTCTATGAACTTGAACCTTACAACTTTTTAACTTGTGGACAAATTTCCTGTTTCTTCCTCAGACCCTTGCATCTCTCCAGCGCTTGTCTACAGCATTGAACATCCTAGAAAAGTACGGCTGTAATTTGACAAATCCCAACAGGCCAAAGTACTGGAGGACCGTGAAACACAACAACCCAGTATTCAGGGCCACCGTTGATGCTATTCAGGTAACACTAGAATGTACAGTAGAGTTATAAAGTATAGTAGAGTAAGTGCTCAGTAAAAACGTACCGGGGATCAAAAGAACTTGCAACAAAAGGAAGTAATCGACATAGTACATCTTTACGTACAAGCCTTCATCACATATTAATGGCATGTCAGTCTACCAGTTGCTTGTATTCCCAAGTCTACTATATTGACTGACTGACAAATGAAATAGTTAGCAGAGACATGAGCTTGTTCATTGTTCTCACTGACTCATTTGGCACCGAGCGTTCATTGTTCAGATGGTGAGCAGCCCTGAAGATGTTGAACCTGCCCTGATCTTGTTCCAGTCCTGTCCTGAACCTGTCCCATTCTTATCCTGATCATGTCCTGATCTGGTCCCAAATGTGTCATTATCAAGCGGCGACCTCCGGTGCTGAGAAATGAAGCCACTGGTGGAAGTGCCAAAAACTGCAGTTCCTCAAATGGCCACTTGAAGCTGGCTCCAGAAGGGAGTCAATCCCATAGACTGTATATAAGAAGTGGATGTAGTCGTGGTGACGTCACCCATTGGTTTGTGGACTGCTGTTTTGAATTCCAGAGTTCAGCATTTTGTCCGTCACTATCTTGGATAATGGCCGCCGCCATCTTACATTTTTGCAACCAGTGCAAGGAAGTATATGTGTTGTAGAGACACGGTACATCCCAAGTCTCTTATTTGACATTTCCTCCCTCCTCGATCCTCGCTTGAACCGGAAGTTGTTCTGCGCCGTCTGTTTCACTGTTTCATACCAGAGTGAAGACAGATCACAAATTGGACTCAAGTTTTGTATTTGATTAGTTTTCTGATTCGCCATCTGGTTTAAATATATGTTCATTGTAGGTCTGAACAACAAAAGGACCACAAACAACTTGCTTCATTAATAAAAATAATTTTCATTTAATGATGTCTTAGCTCCCAACACCAAGAGCTCAGTTGCAAATGAAATGCATTCTTAGCCATACAATGTGTAATGCTTCCCAGCCGCTGTTAGCCAGAAATACCGTTCATACAAATCCTTTTCCAATGCCGGGTCAGGGCTGCTAGCTGTGGGCTTGACCGACCCTTTGATACGATGTTGTTTAAGCGTTCTACTTAAAACAAGCTGCAGGCTGGAAGCAGAGCAACTGAGGATGACAGGAGCTGTGCAATGAGAAAATAAGCTAATGGGAAACAAATTATAATACTTGTAGTGTATTTGTGAAAATTATTAAATTATAAAATTGCTATAACTTTATGATTCTGTTTAGGTCAACAGAGAAGGCTTAGCTGGCCATGACGGCCCACCACTGCAGTATATGTACCTAATGTATATGACAACTATAATAAATTTCATTTTTCAGTCACGTGAGGCTGATCATTCCTGAGTGTCTGGTTTGATGAGTTATATCATTTAAATTTCACCCGAAACACTGAGCCAAATAAATTAATTGCAGTTTTCAAGAGAAAACATAATCATCATCATCAACATCATCTATCATTCTGGGTTAATGACGTCACAATCAGAATTTCAAAACATACAGACGTAAATAATGAATAAATAAGACAAATGCATTCTGCCGGTAGAAATCAATCCTGCGCTTACAACCAACAGAACACAGTATAAATACTCAATGCAGTTTGTTAAACAGGTAACAGGCTACAGAGAAAACACATCTCTACTCTAAAAGTGATGATTACTGTGTCTTTATTCGAATAAGTACAGTGATCAAAAGTCTCTCCAGCTGTTAAAGCCGACTGACAGCTGATCCGGCTGTGATCAGCTGATCAGCCGCCATCAGAAACAGACGCCACTTCACGTGACGCTACAGAGGATGTACCCACATTATACATCTCTGGTAGCGACCTGTCAATCACTGTGTAGCCCCGCCCTAAAGCAAATCCTACTTTGTTTTTTTTTTACTCTAAATTGAGACCATAAACTCATTTACTGAGGTAATAAATCAAGAGAGAAGTAGAGTCATTTTCTCATAGACTTCTATACAATCAGAGGAGTCGCCCCCTGATGGACAGTAGAGAGAATGCAGCTTTAAGGCACTTTTCAAAACTGAAAGTTGCTGCCTGTTCAATCCCCATAAACCTGCATGTTAAAATGCCCAACTTTACAGCAGAAATAAACATGTTTACAGCCTCGTACAAAAAATGGTTTTGGTCTCTATAGCTAATTCCTGTCATTTTTATTAGTTAATTTTTAGAATTATAATAAGGCTTAAAAGGTATGCATAATTTCTGATGTAGCCATTTGAGTGACAGGTGGGTGTCGTCTCAGGTCGCTAGCTGTCTGCACTACTACACACACTCTGGATCGCCTCAGCTCTGACGACGACCCACGTTTTTGCCTATTTTTAGAGTTAGTCTGTGTCGTCACTGCCAAGATTGAGGAGCACTGGTGGCCATCTACGGGTGACATCATGGAGACTACATCCATATTTCATACAGTCTATGCTTTTTATACTGGCCTGAAACTGCTACAATTTTCTCACAATCCTTTCCCTTCTACTCCCGATCCCAAGAGAAGATTCCCCGTGCTGACTGACAGAACTTCTACATAAAGAACCTGGGGAGGTCCACCTTCATACTCAACTGTTTGGGAAAGTAAACCCAAAAAAAGTTGAGGTCACATTACATCCCTTTTGTTCTTTCTGCGCCCAGGGAGGACGAGCAGTGCTCTGTCTCTATGGTTACTCCAATCAGCAGCCAGACGGGCTCAGCTTCCCTGATGATGTCACGGATCCTGATGTGGGCTGCGTTGCTGCGGTAACGCTAGAAGTGATGAGTCTGAGGATGGAGCTTGAAATGCTTATTAAGGTGTGTGTGTGTGTGTGTGTGTGTGTGTGTGTGTGTGTGTGTGTGTGTGTGTGTGTGCACGCGTGTGTAACTCATGCATGTCTATTAACTTCTTACACTTGATTGGTTTTCTTGGGGAAGAATGATTCCTCTGCATCTTCTGTCGGCAGCAATGGCAGAAGCATTCTTAATAATTGAGCATTTGTTTGCTGCAGCAAAGTTCTTACTTTGTCAAACTGTCCTCAGTTTGCTATAGAGCCAGAAAAGGCTTTAAAATCTTTATATTTTGTATAGTATGTAACAGATCTTTCTGTTGATTTTGTAGTCATGAGCTGCTTTATTCCGAGGCACTGCTCTGGTATGTGTGTATGCAAAGTGCAGTGACCGTTTTGCTTGACTTTGAATACAAGGCATTAATGATAATGTATTTGGTCTAATCCCAGGAGGCTCATCCCCACCCTGAATTCTACGAGAGAATCATTCCTACACTAAGACACAAGGTAGAGTCATTCAGATTACCATCATATCTATCTTCAGTTACATAGACTTTGTATAGATTGGATTATGGGATAAATCAATACTGAATCGCATGGGCTGACTAGGAATTGTATACTTACACCTATGATAGATGCTCTTCTCCAAATATTAGGATTCAGACTGGCAGGGAATTGTGTTCAATACGCTTGCCATGACATGACCAACCAAATGTCATTTCAGTTCATTGCAACTGACTGAAACCTTTTTTTCCAGTTACATACAGCTTTGTGTACACCTGTTTCACAAAGAAACAGAAGACCGGACGTGTTTCTTCAGACCAAATGATTCATTTTTCATCTACCACTCATATTCAGCTGTAGAACATAACACTGAGGATCTGAGGGGTCAAATTCCTTCCCAGTACGACAGGGTAAACCCAATAATGTCCACTTCTGATTAGTACGTTACATTGTGTTTAATGTACATGTTTATGTTGTCTAGATGCAGGTAACCAAGCTCTGTCCTCCAACCTTGAAAATATAATGTTATGTTCAAAATGTCAGAAAAAAAAAATGTGTTGTGAAGTTTATCTGAAGTTAATATGAGGCACCAGCAGTCTGAGTTGGACAAATCAAATGGAAATCTTCCAAAGTAACAATCTTTTCAGAATGAAAATGTTTGGACAGCATTGAGCTGCAGTGAAAGGAGAAAGGAAATATTCTACTAAAAGTATCTTTAAGATACTCACACAGTCGACTGAGCTTTGTCTAATAAAGCCATTGTGTCTGGTGAAATGTTGGTAATAGTATTACATCACACTGAACGGAGCCATCTCTTATTTGGAAGTTAACAATGACCCGTAGTGCCGATTTTTCAAGTCTGCTTTCCCCCTCTCTTCTCTCTTAGGATGTAGGTCTCAACACTGACGCTGAGATCTGCCACTTCTCCTCCACTTCATGCCACTCAGGCGGTCAGACCAAGTCTCTGGCCTTCCCCCTCCACCATCACTCCTCCAGGGTGAGCAGTCGTAGCCAGTCCCTGTCCTCCAACCACCAAAGTCTCCGGTCCATTCAGGTCTTTCCCACCTCCTCAAACAAGCACCCAGGTGAGGAGAGAAAACACACTTTTACTGCATCAACTATCTTGGTTAGCTATGTATTTATGTATGCTTGTTTATCTGTCCATTTATAGACAGACTGCATACTGTAATAGCTAGTTCACACACACACACACACACACACACACACACACACACACACACACACACACACACACACACACACACATCAAACATTTCCCCTTGCTAATTAAGAAAGTGGTTTTGGTTTCACACACTGAAATATCATGATGAATAACTTGACATGTGTCTTAAGCCTCGTATATATTCCCCATTCCGCGGACAGCTGTAGACTTGTACTAGTTGCGTGGATGCGCAGTATAGTTTTTGCACAGTGTACTAGAAAACTATCTTGATTTTGTGATAATATAATCTGTGATTTGGCCCAGATTCATAGTAGAAAATGACGCGTTCAGCAAATTGTTCTCTCTGTTTCAGAGAACTGCACTATCTGTGGGATATTCCGCATCTCTGCCCACTGCCTCACCTGCCTCCAGGGGCTCTGCTCAGAATGTGACAGACTGTACCACTCCTACCCTGAGAGGGCCAACCACCGGCGAACAGCTGTCTCGTCATCGTCATCATCGTCAACATCATCCCAGAACAGGAGAAGTCAAAGGTATGAAATATAAATTGGGAATACTCTGATTCCACTGTCCACAGCCAGTGATGGTTCTGAATACTTGACTTGAACTAAAAGGTCTCAGCAGGTGTATGTCATCATTGCCGCTCAGCTGGCCTCTTTCCCCATCTGTGGTTTAGTACAGATCAGTTGTTGTCGTTTCTCTGCCGATTAGACAGGAAGTTAATCATTAAATTATTTTTACTCACTGAATAAATATTGTATAATTTTTGGAAAAATTAAAAGTGATTCAGAGATGTATCCAGGGTGTCAAACTGATTCAGCAGTGAAAACAGGTTAAAAAGATAACGATAGAAGCTAAAGCTACATGTCACAGTGTAAAAGTGAACCACCACATCACCTGGAGATCAAGACTGAAGACAATGAAATGAAGGAACAACACTGTTCCTCTCTATTCCCTGTTACAATCATTAAATAACATTCAGTATACCTTTAGTAGCTAGCATAGCATAGAAGTGCTAACATTAGTTTATGATATGCTAACATACTTTGCTAATGCTAGATCCACAGCTTTTTAATGTAGAAATGTAAAGTTGTAGAACTTTACTTATATCTCCTTCCAACCTCTCTGGGTAACAAGTATCACTATTACACATTTAACCATGACGAGCTCCAAATCCAAATCCAAAATTAAAGCTGCAAGCAGCGATGGACGGGCCCTCGCACCTTCCCGCATCTCAGGGGTGCTGGCGGGACGCCGGCAGACGCGGCCACAAATCTCTTTGATCATTGGACAACGTGTCCCGGAGTTTAACATATTTTTCCCGCTGGACTCTGCGATGCTGGAAATTATGTAGTGCAAATATTCCACCAGTTTCTGCATCCACTATGTGGCGCTACAGAACACACGCAAACATGCATTACGTTGCTCTACATCAAGTGCAGACCACATGTCAATGTCATGTAAATCGGATTCCGTCTGTCACATAACGCTGACTTCCTTTTGCCAGTAGGTGGCGCTACGACTTTGAGTGAAAATTGGCTTGTAGACATCCTCAGGCAGTGACTGTTATCAAGTATGGCAAGTTTGGGACAGATTTAAGCAAGTCCAGTGGAGTTACATCAGCTTGTTGTTTAATGGCGAATCACGTAAAATGGCCGCCACACCACAGCTATGTCATTCCATCAAACGTAAAGCTTTGAGTAACTTTTAATTGCAAAGATCTTTAGATTGTACAGACCAAATTTGAAGTGGATTTGACAAAGTCCCTAGGAGGAGTTCGTTAAAGTATAGCGAATAGAAATCAAGGGAAAATTCACACAAAAATCAAAATGGCCGACTTCCGGTTGATTTTAGAGTATGGTCCGAAGAGACTTTTTTTTAAGTCTATATGTGATACATGTGCCTATTAAATTTCATACATCTAGGTCAAACATATTTCGAGGGCTGCATTGGCAAAATTTTGTAGGGGGCGCTGTTGAGCCAACTTGCCAATCTGAAACATTAAAATCACATTAGAAAACTACATTCATGATTTTAAATGTGTTTGCCATGTTTGGTTATGGTTGGAGCATGTTTAGTCGCTCAAAAACACCTTCGTTTTTCATGGCGAATAATGCATCGCTACGGCAACGGCCTTTCACGAAATAACAATCTTTGAGTAACTTTTCATCACAAGGGTCTTCAGACTGTACTGATCAAATTTGAAGTTGATCTGATTAATTCCCTAGGAGGAGTTTGTTAAAGTATAACGACTGGAAATGAAGCATCATCAATGTCTTAGGGCTTACCTTACCAAATTAAAGACTGATCTGGGTAACTTCCTAGTCAGAGCACATCAAAGTATAAAACTTGTCATTTCCTTTTGCCAGTAGGTGGCGCTATGACTTTTTGAAAATGTTGGCATGGGAATGTGCTCAAGACTGGACCAGCATCATGCATAACAAGTTTGGGGCAGATTGAATAAAGTACCTTGGAGTTACAACAACTTCCTCTTTCGTGGCAAACGGCACGAAATGTGCGTGACATGGGCGCCACATAAAACGAAGGTCGTTCAATGTCAGTAGACAATTTTTGCAAATTTTCATCATTAAAGTCTTTAGATCACCCTGACCAAATTTGAAGTTGATCGCATACATTTTGTGGGAGAAGTTTGTTAAAGTACAACGCCTGAAAACGATGAAAAATGCCTAAAAATGCAAAAAATGGGAGTATTACTGTATTGCCCCTGAGTGGTTTTATGGAATAAAAATTTGAGTGTTTGTTACAGAACACAATGTGGACATACACACCAGATTTCGTGACGATAGGCCACATGGTTTGTAAGTTATATGTATTGCTGTAAAAGGCAACGCCCCTATGAAATTCATTGGTCCATATATTCCTATTGCAATGGGTTATCAACAAGCTTTTAGTAACTTGTGATGATATAGATACAATAATGATCCACAGCAAATTTGGTACCAATCAGACCCAGCTTGTAGGAGGAGTTTGTGAAAATGTGTTTTTCACAAAATTCAAAATGGCGGAAAATATTGGGAGGCGGAGCTTAGGGGTCTGATTGGCTTTTTTGTAGAGTAGGTGGAGGTGGACATGTGTGTCGAATTTCAAGTAAATCGGACACAATGGGTAAGAGTTGCCGCAAGGTGTTGCCGGTCAGATTTCTAGGGGGCGCTAGCGAGCCATTTTTTCAAACTTAAGCATGGGACCCATAAATTATCAAATTTTCCCGCTATTCTGGTATGCTTGCCAAATATGGGGAGTTTTGGGATATGATAAAGCCCCCAAAAAGGCAATTCATTTAAGAGAAAAAGAATAATAATAATAATTAAAGCTGCAAGCAGCATTGATCGGGCCCTCGCAACGTCACACACGTCGAGGGTACTGGCAGGACTCTGGTTGATGCGGCAATGCATTTCTGTGACCATCATACACTGCATGCACAAGTTAGATGATATTTCCTGCGTCGACCAGCAGCATAGCAAGACCATGTTGCCAGGTCTTAAGCCTCAAATGTTTTGAGTGTACCTCCGATACAATCATAAATGTAAGCCTGTTAAGATCATTAAGAAAATTAACGTGTGAATGTGCTTCAGTATTTGTAACATAACAGACTGTCAGGTTACTGGGATGGAGTTCAACTCCCTGCAGTGTCCTGCTGATTGTATTTGGACTTACATGAAAGTTAACAGAACAACAGTGTCATTTGTTTTTACTTGAACACTTTAATTTGACACTGTTTTCATTTTAAGCTCTTCTGTAATTTTAGATTGTAGTGTGAAGCATTCATTGTAACATTTAACCTGATTCTCATGTAGAAGCTCTCGACAGATCATTTATACTAATGCCCACTGACATGGTTTGAAAAACACTGTTGATTAACTTTTGTTCTCCAAGCATCTTAGTTTGCACATATTTAGATCAGAGAAGTCTTTTTCTCATGGTGTGCCCACAAACCCTGTTTGGGCCGCTGTTATTATAGAATTCTGTTTACGTCCGTGGTTGCCAGTAGGTGGCGCTGTGACTATGAGTTAATATTGGCATGCAGAAGTCCTAAAATCACGACAGCAATCAAGCATGTCAAGTTTGGGGCAGTTTTGACAAAGTAAGGTTGAGTTACAAAAGCTTGATGGATGATGGCGAATCATGTAAAATTGCCGTGACACCAAGTCCATGTTATCCGATGAAACATCAAGCTTTTAGTAACTTTCAATCGTTAAGGTCTTTAGGTTGTTCTGACCAAATTCAAAGCTGATCGGATTATTTCCCTAGGAGGAGTTCATAGTGCAGCACCTGGAAAAGGAAATAAAACCACAAGAAATTCATACAAAATTCAAATTGTCTGACTTCCGGTTGGGTTTAGAGCATGGACCCCTAAGACTTTTTTTTAAGTCTACATGTGATACACCTGCTTACTTAATTTCATACATCTAGGTGAAACGTACTGCGAGGGCTGCATCGTCGAAATATTGTAGGGGGCACTATCGAGCCGAGTTGCCTCTGAAGCATTAAAATCACATCAGATAACTACATTCAGGATTTTAAATGTGTGTGACAAGTTTGATTTTGTTTTGAGTATGTTTAGCCCCTCAAAAACACCTTTGTTTTTCATGGCGAGGAATGCATCGCCACGGCAACGGCATTTCACGAAACAACAAGCTTTGAGTAACTTTTAATCACAAAGGTCTTTAGATTGTTCTGACCAAATTCTAAGTTGATCTGATTAGTTCCCTGGGAGGAGTTCGTTAAAGTAGAGCGCCTGGAAATTGAAAAAACGACACTAGAAATTCAGACTAAATTCAAAATGGCTGACTTCCGGTTGGGTTTAGGGCATGGCCCCAAGAGACTTTTATTTAAGTCCACATGTGATACATGTGCCTACCAAATTTTGTTAATCTATGTGAAACGTACTGCAAGGGCTGCTTCGTCGAAATTTTGTAGGGGGCGCTATTGAGCCGATTTAACACTCTGATTGAATAAAATCATATTATATAACTACATTTTGGCCTTGTGATCTGTGTGTCAAGTTTGCTTGTGTTTCGAGCTTTTGTAACCTCTCCAAATGACCATCGTTTTTCACGGCGAAGACTGCGTTACCACGGCAACGGCGTTCGACGAAACATCAAAAGCTTACAGAACTGGCATTATGAACTTCTTACATTTGTGTGGAACAAATTTGATGTTGATCTGATTTTCCAACTAAGAGAAACAAGCCAAAGTATAAAGACTTTAACTTACTGTTGCCAGTAGGTGGCGCTATGACTATGATTAAAAATTGGCTTGCAGATGTCTTCAGGCCTGGAGTTTAATCAAACATGTGAAATCTGGTAAAGATCTGATGATGCGGAGTCGAGTTACATCAGTTTATTCGTTCATGGCGAAGGATCGAAATTCACAGAGCCGCAACGTCGCCACGCTTCGACAACTTCCTACAATTTTCACAATGAAGCATTATCAAGGTCTTAAGGCTGTTGTGACAAAATTTGAGAGGGATCCGATTAATTTGTGAGCAGTAGGGTGTCAAAGTACACAACATATGACTTCCTGTTGCCACTAGGTGGCGCTATTACTATGATTCTAAATTGTCATATACATGTGTTCAGGGTCAGGATGTTATGACATATGAGAAATTTGGAGCAGATTAGGCAATGTACAGCCGAGTTACAACAACTTCCTGTTTTATGGCGAATGGTGTTTTTTTGCCGCCACGCCACGGACACATAGTTCGATAACTTTTTGATCTTTGACTATCGTTTCACTGCCAAGGTCTCAAGAGCATACTGACCAAATCTGAAGGCAATCGGGTTTAATCTCTAGGAGGAGTTCGTTAAAGTACGGCGCCTTGAAACGGTCCAAAAATGTCATAAAATTCAAAATGGCCGACTTCCTGTTTGGTTTAGGATATACCTCCTTTTGACTTTTTTGTACGTCCCATCACGTTCCACATACCTACCAAATTTCATACAGCTAGGTGAAACCCAAAGTTGGGGCTACTCTGTAGGGGGCGCTATCGAGCAAAAATGTCATGCCGCAGCTGGACACCCCAATAATACTGGAATTTTCACCACGATTGAATTTTGTGCCAAATTTCAAAAGATTCCCAGTATCCCAAGCACCTCCTTTTTGCGATGAAACTGGTACGATAATAATAATAATAATAATAATAATAATAAAAAACATTAGAATAACAATAGGTCCTCCGCTCCGACTACGTCGGTGCTCGGGCCCTAATAATAAAAAACATTAGAATAACAATAGGTCCTCCGCTCCGACTACGTCGGTGCTCGGGCCCTAATAATAATAATAATAATAAAAAACATTAGAATAACAATAGGTCCTCCGCTCCGACTACGTCGGTGCTCGGGCCCTAATAATTCCTACAGTTTCAATAGGGACCTCGCGGCCCGACGTTGTCGGTGCTCGGGCCCTAATGAGAGTCTACGGAGCAGAGCTCAGTTATCTGACCCTGTCACTCTGGCAATCTGCGTTCGGGACTTTTGAAGGGTCAATTGTCGAGCGAAATTTAAGTGAACTTCTGAAATGCCGCAAAAAAGGACCTCAATTGAGCGCTATTGAGGAAGTAATTTCAAATATGTCAATGGAAACACAGCTAGTCAGGAATATGGTCGATGTTAAAGCTGATCACAGCAAAGTCTAACAGTTGCAACACAGTGTAAGTCAAAGTGTTGGAACTGAGTGCTAATATGACTGATGTGTGAACAAATCCGATGTGCATGGATATGCAGTATAATCAGTCCATGCAAACTGACACAACAGTATAACTGTCCCCTCTTCCCCTGTTTCAGTTCTTCCACCTGGCATTGCCTCCACTGCACCAAAGTCAACTCCATCCAGGATGTGCTCTGTGAGGAGTGTGAGCGGCCTCGCCTGGAACTGATCAGCTCTAAAGCAGATGAATCTCAGCCCGCCACCATTACTGGTTTGTGCTGTCTCATGGTCCATCCCACAGCTATCCCAACCACTCCAGTATCCAAACCCACCTCCTTTATTCTACTGCACTCTAGTTTCATCAGTACCATGGAAACTGTGATAAAATCAAAAAAATACAACTACTACTTGATTAAGTGAGTTGTGTATATATATGTATATATATATATACAGTCCATAGCCTTTCCAGTCCACAGCAACCGGTTAATTTTTTTCCCGCTCTTTTTTAACTGCCTGTATATTTTTGTGCATACTGGCCTGTTCCTGGAGACTAGGCCATCATTTTAATACCAGCTTTTATTTTTTAATTTAAACTTCATCTTTAATCTCTTTAACTCTTTCTAAGGTACTTTTAAGTTGAGGACATGATTGAACTGAGTGGGGTGTGTGTGTGTTAATGTGTTCTTCTCAGAGTGGCAGTGTAAGAGCTGCACCATGGTGAACGCAGCCAGCAGTATTCTGTGCGAAGTGTGTGAAAGACCTCGTTTGGCCACACGACCTCCAGTGACCCCGTCACACCCACCCATCACCCCCCCCAGACCACCAGCACCAGTACTGGGCATGCCCGGTGACCCTGACAGCCAGGTTAGTTCTCTGTTTGTGTGTGTAATGGTCATCGAGCTTGGTCTTAGTCAGGATCTCTATTTTTATATTGTTTTATGTTCATAATTGTTTGATTTAACCCTTTAATGCATATGATCATACTGGCGTGATCATTCTTGTATTATTATTAGTTTAGATGGAGCCTTTATGACATTTTCATATTCAACATCAGAATGTGCTGATATAGTCTGAGTGACACTCTGAGGTGGTCTGCTAATACTTTGAAGCAAAATTGGTTTGTGTTTCTCAAAGACACTCTGAGGTGGTGAACTGACATTTTAAAGTCAGATTGGTCTTGGAAATGTATTTTTTATTGTTAAGTTTGACTAATTATTCACACAATTCCAATTTTTCGCTGAAATACAGTTGTTTATTTTTAGTTGTCATTAATAATTTATTTATTTATTATCGAATGAATCTGAAATTGCCTATCATGTTCAGTGAAGGTGTCTTTTATTTTGAAGCGCTCTGATCCGCGATGCCTCGTATTCACACGTACTGCAAAGCAACGCAGGGGTTGATTTGTCGAATCTTCCATCACTGTTCCCGACCTTAACACGTATATACTCGCTTTGGCACTCAAGGTCATTAAAAAAAACAAAAAAACTTTTACGTGTCAAAATATTGTTGAATACTTTGGTTTAGTACCTCAGTTCTGTACATTAGTGCTAATTAGTAACTGTTAGCATGCAAACACACAAGACTAAGATGGTCGACATAGTAAAACATTATGCATTATACACCCGCTAAACACCTTAACATTGCCATTGTGAGCAAGTTAGCATTTAGCTTAGCACAGCTGCACAGAGCTGCTAGCACAACTATAGACATTCAGTGTTGTTATTAAATCATGTGTGTCTCAATCCAATCAAGTAAACATTTAGAAGTAAATTCATTATACCAGTGAAGGCATTATACCTTCACTGGTTTTGTGTTTTACATTGAGTTTTCCTCCACCAGACAAGTCAGATGAGTCCATAGTGTTGATATTTGGTGCCTGCGTTTTGAATTTCTCACTCACTGCAAGCATGAGAACAAAATGTCAGGGCAGCTAGTGGCACGAGAGACTGTCTCCGAAAGCCACATTACATACATTCAGTGGCCGTAAAAATGTCAGGTTTTATTGTTCCTTTAAATCAGAGTGGATTAATTAGGCTTTTTTATATATAATTCACAGAAAAACAATCTTAAATGTCATTGTGAAAACAATTTAATCTGTATTAACCACAATTACACTATAATATAAAGCCTGCATACATTGCAGAAAGGAAAATTCAAGAAAGTGATAATATCTTAATTTTGAGATGATTAAATCATATTTCTTATCCAAGATAAACGGACTTGCATTTGTATTGCACCTTTCTAGTCTTCTGACCCCTCTGTAGAGCTCTGTACACTACATATCTATACTCACCCATTCACACCCATTCATACACTGATGGCAGAGGCTGCCATGCAAGGCGCCATCTGCCCATCAGGACTCTAAACTAACACACATTCACACACCGATGGCACAGCCTTCGGGAGCAATTTAGGGTCAGTGTCTTGCTCAAGGACACTTGAAAATGCATTCCAAATGTGCAGTTAACACGAAAACATTTGCAGATAATGTTTTGTATACTGAGTGCCTCTCTCTCTGTGCCTCTCTGCCTCTCTGTGTCTCTGTCTTTCTGCCTCTCTCTGCATCTCTCTGTGTCTCTTTGCCTCTCTCTGCATCTTGCTGTGTCTCTTTGCCTCTCTCTGTGTCTCTCTGTGTCTTTCTGCGTTTCTCTGTGTCTGTCTACCTCTCTCTGTGTCTCTATGCCTCTCTCTGTGTCTCTTTGCCTCTCTCTGTGTCTCTTTGCCTCTCTCTGTGTCTCTTTGCCTCTCTCTGCCTCTATGTGTCTCTCTTGCCTTTCTCTGTGTCTCTTTGCCTCTCTTTGTGTCTCTCTGCATCTCTCTGTGTCTCTTTGCCTCTCTCTGCATCTCTCTGTGTCTCTTTGCCTCTCTCTGTGTCTTTCTGCATCTCTCTGTGTCTGTCTACCTCTCTCTGTCTCTATGCCTCTCTGTGTCTTTCTGCGTCTCTCTGTGTCTGCCTCTCTCTGTGTCTCTTTGCCTCTTTCTGTGTCTCTCTGCATCTCTCTGTGTCTCTTTGGCTCTCTCTGCATCTCTGTGTCTCTTTGCCTCTTTCTGTGTCTCTCTGCATCTCTACACGTCTCTTTGCCTCTCTCCGTGTCTCTTTGTGTCTCTCTACGTCTCTCTGTGTCTCTCTGCCTCTCTCTACCTCTCTCTGTGTCTCTCTGCCTCTCTGTATCTCTCTGTCTCTCTTTGTGTCTCTCTGCCTCTGTCTACGTCTCTCTGTGTCTCTTTGTGTCTCTCTGTGTCTTTCTGCGTCTCTCTGTGTCTGTCTACCTCTCTCTGTGTCTCTTTGCCTCTTTCTGTGTCTCTCTGCATCTCTCTGTGTCTCTTTGCCTCTCTCTGTGTTTCCTCTCTCTGTGTCTCTTTGCCTCTATGTCTCTCTGCCTTTCTCTGTATCTCTTTGCCTCTCTCTGTGTCTCTGCATCTCTCTGTGTCTCTTTGCCTCTCTCTGTGTCTCTCTGTGTCTTTCTGCATCTATCTGTGTCTGTCTACTTCTCTCTGTGTCTCTATGCCTCTTTCTGTGTCTCTCTGCCTCTCTCTGTGTCTCTCTGCCTCTCTCTGTGTCTCTTTGCCTCTCTCCACGTCTCTGCCTCTCTCCACGTCTCTTTGTGTCTGTCTACCTCTCTCTGTGTCTCTCTGCCTCTCTCTACCTCTTTCTGTGTCTCTCTGCCTCTCTGTGTCTCTTTGTGTCTCTCTGTGTCTCTCTGCCTCTGTCTACCTCTCTCCGTGTCTCTTTGTGTCTCTCCATGTCTCTTTGTGTCTCTCTGTCTCTCTCTGCATCTCTGTGTTTCTCTGCCTCTCTCTGTGTCTCTCTCCCTCTCTCTACCTCTCTCTGTGTCTCTCTGCCTCTCTCTCCCTCTCTCTACCTCTCTCTGCCTCTCTGTGTCTCTCTGCGTCTCCCTGCATCTCCCTGCCCAGTGGGTGTGTCAGTTCTGCACCTATCTGAACTACTCTCCTGCTACGGTGTGTGAGATGTGTGACCTGGCTCGTCCGGAGCCTGCCCCCCTGCCTGCGAAGCTCCGTCCTCCCTCTCCGGTCAGACGGGTCCCCGCGCTGCCCAAAGAGCCCGCCCCCGAAGACCTTGACTCCTGGAGGCAGAGGCTGATGAAGGAGGAGGGACTGAAGCTCATTCAGCTGATCAGAGCAAGTCACCTTCATTATCTGTCAATCGACCTTGGATCTAGACTACATGTAGTGTCTGTATTCTACTGCGATCTGTCCTTTTCTGTCTGTGTTAGGATGGGGAGAAGAAAGGAGTGAGTCCAGAAGAGGTGTACACAAGCAGGACAGTAGCAGGGGACAGCAGCATCCTGCCGTGCAAGTGGTTAAAGATGGAGCTTCCTCTGCTGTTAGACCAGATCAGGACGTCGGTGGCAACCTCTCCCCTTCAGTCTGCCTGTGACCAGAACACAGCAGAGCGCACAGTCAGTATGATTCTCTCTGTACAATCGAAGGCTTTATGTTCCTCTGTTAGCGATTGACCTTCCTCTAACACAGAGCAGGTCGTGTGCAGCTCCTGCCGAGGATGCCGGGAAAGAGGCGGAACCTGTGAGTGCGGTCCAGCTGTCCAGAGTGGAGGCCAAGCAGGCCTGGCTGACAGCAGGGGGCGACACCGAGCGAGCTGCCAGGCAAGCTCTGAGAGACCGACTAGCCAAGGTCTCCACGACAATTACAGTTTCACGACAACATTCGGTCGGTCTCCTTTTAGTTCTAGAGATGTGTGATTGTTTTTTTTCTGTACCACTCAGGTGAAGGAGCTGTGTGCGCTGGGCTTCAGCGATGAGGCTCGCTGCCATGAGGTCTTGAGGCAGAGTGGCGGTGAGGTGAGAGGGGCCCTGGCCCTGCTGCAGCGACCACTCCTGGAGCCCTTCCACAAGCACATTTGGAGTGACAAGCCCGAGCCTCCCGTGGACATCCATCACCCTGACAAACAGGTGCAGGCATATTCATCAGGCCTAGGTCCAGTCACGTTAATCCTCTGTACTCCATACCCTCTCGGCTGGATTGAAAAGCATGATTGCCAAAATTACACCTTTTTTCCAAGCAAGAAGCTGTGAAAACCGTCATTATTGTCAGATTGTCAGATTTCCATCTTTCCGACGGTACACATCATGTATGATGATTGCTTCCTTCAGAAAAGGCAGCCAAAATGAAGCTTAAAATTGTGATATTTCATCTAAAACATTTTATTCGACATGTCTCATTTAAAATCTGGCCTTAAATAAATCGTTAACTCATTTCATCTCATCTTCAACCGCTTATCCTGGATTGGGTCGCGGGGGCAACAGCTCCAGCAGGGGACCCCAAACTTCCCTTTCCCGAGCCACATCAGCCAGCTCTGACTGGGGGATCCCGAGGCGCTCCCAGGCCAGTTTGGAGATATAGTCCCTCCACCTGGTCCTGGGCCTCCCTCGGGGTCTCCTCCCAGCTGGTCGTGCCTGGAACACCTCCCTAGTAAGGCGCCCAGGTGGCATCCTTACCAGATGCCCGAACCACCTCAACTGGCTCCTTTCCACACAAAGGAGCAGCGGCTCTACTACGAGTCCCTCACGGATGACCGAACTTCTCACCCTATCTCTAAGGGAGATGCCAGCCACCCTCCTGTGGAAACCCATTTCGGCCGCTTGTACCCGCGATCTAATTCTTTCGGTCATGACCCAGTCCACATGACCATAGGTGAGGGTAGGAACAAAGATTGCCTGATACGAAAAGAGAGCTTTGCCTTGCGGCTCAGCTCTCTTTTCGTCACAACGGTGCGGTAGAGCGACTGCAATACCGCACCAGCTGCTCCGATTCTCCGGCCAATCTCACGTTCCATTGTTCCCTCACTCGCGAACAAGACCCCGAGGTACTTGAACTCCTTCACTTGGGGTAAGGACTCATTCCCTACCCGGAGTGGGCAATCCACCGGTTTCCTGCTGAGAACCATGGCCTCAGATTTAGAGGTGCTGATCCTCATCCCAACCGCTTCACAGTCGGCTGCGAACCGATCCAGTGAGTGCTGGAGGTCACAGCCCGATGAAGACATCAGGACCACATCATCTGCAAACAGCAGCAATGCAATCCTCAGCCCACCGAACTGTAAACACTCCTCCACACGACTATGCCTCGATATCCTGTCCATGAATACCACAAACAGGATTGGTGACAAAGCGCAGCCCTGGTTTCACCGGAAACGAGTCCGACTTACTGCTGAGAACCCGGACACAGCTCTCGCTTTGGGCGTACAGGGATTGGATGGCCCCCAGAAGTGGCCCCCTCACCCCATACTCCCGCAGCACCTCCCACAGTATCTCCCGGGGGACCCGGTCATACGCCTTCTCCAGGTCCACAAAACACATGTAGACCAGATGGGCGTATTCCCAAGCTCCCTCCAGGATCCTTGCGAGAGTGAAGAGCTGGTCCGTTGTTCCACGGCCAGGACGGAATCCGCATTGTTCCTCTTCAATCCGAGGTTCGACTATCGGCCGAACCCTCCTTTCCAGCACCTTGGAGTAGACTTTACCAGGGAGGCTGAGTAGTGTGATACCGCGGTAATTGGCACACACCCTCTGGTCCCCCTTTTTGAACGGGGGAACCACCACCCCGGTCCGCCACTCCCTAGGCACCGTCCCAGACCTCCACACAATGTTGAAGAGACGTGTCATCCAAGACAGCCCCTCCACACCCAGTGCCTTCAGCATTTCTGGATGGATCTCATCAATCCCTGGGGCTTTGCCACTGTGGAGTTGTTTGACTACCTCAGTGACTTCCACCAGGGAAATTGATGATGCTCCCCCATCAGCCTCCAGCTCTGCCTCTACCATAGAGGACGTATTAGTCGGATTCAGGAGTTCCTCAAAGTGCTCCTTCCACCGCCCGATTACCCCCTCAGTTGAAGTCAACAGAGTTCCATCCTTACTGTATACAGCTTGGATGTTTCCCCGTTTCCCCCTCCTGAGGTTCCGGATGGTTTTCCAGAAACACCTTGGTGCCGACCGAAAGTCCTTCTCCATGGCTACTCCGAACTCCTCCCACACCCGCTGCTTTGCCTCCTTCACGGCAGTGGCTGTAGCCCTTCGGGTCTGTCGGTACCTTGCAACTGCCTCAGGAGTCCTCCCGGAAGGCCTCTTTCTTCAGTCGGACGGCTTCCCTGACCACCGGTGTCCACCACGGTGTTCGAGGGTTACCGCCCCTTGAGGCACCTAAGACCTTAAGACCACAGCTCACCGCCGTAGCTTTGGCAATAGAAGCTTTGAACATTGTCCATTCCTGTTCGATGCCCTCAACCTCCACAGGGATGCTAGAAAAGCTCCGCCGGAGGTGTGAGTTGAAGATCTCCCTTCGATTTCCCCCACCCTCTGACCCAACTCACAACCAGATGGTGATCAGTTGACAGCTCCGCCTCTCTCTTCACCCGAGTGTCCAAAACATACGGCCTCAGATCCGATGATACGATAACAAAATCGATCATCGACCTTCGGCCTAGGGTGCTCTCGTACCACGTACACTTATGAACATCCTTATGCTCGAACATGGTGTTCGTTATGGACAATCCATGACTAGCACAGAAGTCCAACAACAAACGACCGCTCGGATTTAGATCAGGGAGGCCGTTCCTCCCAATCACTCCTCTCCAGGTATCCCCATCGTTGCCCACGTGCGCGTTGAAATCCCCCAGCAGAACTATGGAGTCCCCCACTGGAGCCCCATACAGGACTCCAGTCAGAGTCTCTAAGAAGGCCGAATACTCTGAACTGTTGTTCGGTGCATATGCACAGACAACAGTCAGAGTTTTCCCTCCATAACCGGCAGGCGTAGGGAGGCGACCCTCTCTTCCACCGGGGTAAACTCCGACGCAGCGGCACTCAGCCGGGAATTTGTGAGTATCCCCACACCCGCCTGGCGCCTCACACCCTGGGCAACTCCAGAGAAGAAAAGAGTCCAACCCCTATCCAGGAGTACGGTTCCAGAACCGCTGCAGTGCGTAGAGGTAAGCCCCACCAGATCTAACTGGTAGCGTTCCACCTCCCGCACAAGCTCCGGCTCCTTCCCCCACAGAGAGGTGACGTTCCACGTCCCCAGAGCCAGCCTTTGCCGCTCGGGTCTGGTCCGTCGAGGTCCCTGGCCTTCACTGCCACCCATGGGGCAGCGCACCCGACCCCAGCTGTTCCTCCTGCAGGTGGTGAGCCCACAGGATGGAGAGGAGGGGGGTGCCACGTTGCTGCTTCGGGCTGTGCCCAGCCGGGCTCCGTGGCAAACCCGGCCACCAGGCGCTTGCTGTCGAGCCCTCCGACTGGGCCTGGCTCCAGACGTGGGCCCCGGGCTTCCTCCGGGCAGGGTCTCCTCAACTCTTCTTAGTTTATTCATTGGGGTTTTTGAACCATTCTTAGTCTGGCCCTTCGCCTGAGACCAATTTGCCATGGGAGACACTACCAGGAGCTCTAGGCTCCAGACAACATAGCCCTCAGGGTCATGGGGGCACTCAAACCTCTCCACCACGTTAAGGTGATGGCTCCCCGGAGAGGAGGAATCGTTAACTCAAACCAGATTTTAATTCTGCACTCCTCAGTGCAACTAGAAAGCCATGATTGACTCGGCTAAGACTTACAGTGACCTACATGACAAAAACTTCGTAAAGCTTGAACTGCAGGCTGTTGAACACATTGTGCATTGAGATGAGATGACAAGAGAGGCTGTACGGAGAGGAAAATGTATATGGAAATGGAGGCTCTATGTGCTATGTACATTGAACTAACATTAGTAACACTTGTGGACACTTGTGGGGGAATAGATTCCATTGATTTAAATTCAACTTGCTTTTTTTCTTTTTTATGATGTATGCTAATATAATAGCCTTAATCTGCACAAACATTTCTGAGTTCTCTTTGCTTCTAGCCATGATTGTGCTGTTTCCATAGAGGTGCAGGACTTATATGCTGCAGGCAAATATAATATTTGCAATTGCAATTCAAGGCCACAGAGAGAAATGTGAAAAAAGCAGATGAATATAAAATATATAACTTTTTTCGCATTACAATTTCTAAAAATGACTAGACCTATGTTATGTATTTTGTTGAGTTGTGTACTTACATTATCCCAAATGTTTCCAACAATTTTCAAACCCAGAGAAATATGTCTTTACTTTAAAAGGCTATTTTGCTAACATTATCATTAGCAAGGTATAATGTTTGCAGGTCTCGGTGCACTCATTCATGAAATGCTTCCCTTAACATGAGTATAATACAGGACAAGACTTGAAAACACTGTGAATAGATTATTTGGATGACTTTAAAATACTAACTCAGAGGATTTGCATGGACTTGAGGATTTAACATAATTAATAGGTGTTGAAATCAGACTCGAGCTCCGGATGATAAAATTAAATCAAGGTAACGGTCCGTTTCTCTTGGTCGGCAGTCCATGGTGTCAAATCCCCTTTGAGCAGGCGTCAGCGTAGTGGTTGTCTACCAGACTCAAGCTACATTTTTACAGTACACTTTTTAGACCGTGGTCATTTTTATGCCTCCAAGCCGGCAAAAGTCATGGCCGTTGACTTTTTGTCGAGCGAAGCAGTGCGATGCTAACTTCCGGGATGGCCTGCAAAAAAATGTCTTTCCTGCAGCGGTCTCTGTCTCTATACAGTTGTGGTCAAAAGTTTACATACACTTGTAAAGAACATAATGTCATGGCTCTCTTGAGTTTCCCCGTTATTTCTACAACTCTGATTTTTCTCTGATAGAGTGATTGGAACAGATACTTCTTTGTCACAAAAAACATTCATGAAGTTTGGTTCTTTCATGACTTTATTATGGGTTAACAGAAAAAGTGATCAAATCTGCTGGGTCAAAGATATACATACAGCAGTGCTAATATTTGGTTACATGTCCCTTGGCCATTTTCACTTCAATTAGGCGCTTTTGGTAGCCATCCACAAGCTTCTGGCAAGCTTCTCGTTGAATCTTTGACCACTCCTCTTGACAGAATTGGTGCAGTTCAGTTAAATTTGATGGCTTTCTGACATGGACTTGTTTCTTCAGCATTGTCCACATGTTCTCAATGGGATTTAAGTCAGGACTTTGGGAAGGCCATTCTAAAACCCTAATTCTAGCCTGATTTAGCCATTCCATTACCACTTTTGATGTGTGTTTGGGGTCATTGTTCTGTTGGAACACCCAACTGCGTCCAAGACCCAACCTTCGGGCTGATGATTTTAGGTTATCTTGAAGAATTTGAAGGTAATCCTCCTTCTTCATTATCCCATTTACTCTCTGTAAAGCACCAGTTCCATTGGCAGCAAAACAGCCCCACAGCATAATACTACCACCACCGTGCTTGACGGTAGGCATGGTGTTCTTGGGGTTAAAGGCCTCACCTTTTCTCCTCCAAACATATTGCTGGGCATTGTGGCCAAACAGCTCGATTTTTGTTTCGTCTGACCACAGAACTTTCCTCCAGAAGGTCTAATCTTTGTCCATGTGATCAGCAGCAAACTTCAGTCGAGCCTTAAGGTGCCGCTTTTGGAGCAAGGGCTTCCTTCTTGCACGGCAGCCTCTCAGTCCATGGAGACGCAAAACACGCTTGACTGTGGACACTGACACCTGTGTTCCAGCAGCTTCTAATTCTTGGCAGATCTGCTTTTTGGTGGTTCTCGGTTGACTCTTCACCCTCCTGACCAATTTTCTCTCAGCAGCAGGTGATAGCTTGCGTTTTCTTCCAGATCGTGGCAGTGACAAAACAGTGCCATGCACTTTATACTTACAAACAATTGTTTGCACTGTTGCTCTTGGGACCTGCAGCTGCTTTGAAATGGCTCCAAGTGACTTTCCTGACTTGTTCAAGTCAATGATTCGCTTTTTCAGATCCATGCTGAGCTCCTTTGACTTTCCCATTGTAGCGTTTGTGGGCGTTTGTATCCAATGAGCCCTATTTAAATGGCCTCAGAGAAGTCACCAGTTGTAGTCACTCATAATCACTCACAAGAAGTTAAGAGGCCATGCTATGAAGCTCATTTCATTGACACAACTTTCTAAGTCACCAAAATTGCTAATTCATGTTGCTGTATGTATATTTTTGACCCAGCAGATTTTGTCACTTTTTCTGTTAACCCATAATAAAGTCATGAAAGAGCCAAACTTCATGAATGTTTTTTGTGACAAAGAAGTATGTGTTCCAATCACTCTATCAGAGAAAAATCAGAGTTGTAGAAATAACTGGAAACTCAAGAGAGCCATGACATTATGTTCTTTACAAGTGTATGTAAACTTTTGACCACAACTGTATCTGTCTGTATGTATGTGTGTGTCCTACGTGTGTATGCTTGTGCTTGGGTATTACTGGGGACCCAAGGACTGGCAGTGTCAAAGTTGGTGCAATTTGATAAAATATAAGCAAGCTAAACATGCTTTTTGTGCTCTGTGCAGCAGCGGGGGCGGGTCTTTGGGGCTCTGCAGACAAATCAGTCAGGCGGCAGCTCATTGACCACAGTTAACTTTTGCTGCTGGATGCATATACTACCATAACAACCTTACTCTTTTTCTGCAATAGTGCCACAAGGAGGGAAAATCTTGTCTAGTGAAGTCCTTGTTAATGCCACAAGGTGTCACTGTAGAGCTATGTTTGTATGAAAGTACAACATGCTGCAGAGGAGAAAGGAAGTTAGCCATGCCAAGTTCATCCATGCTTCTGTATGATTATTCAGTCATCCACCTGAAAGTCCCAGTGAAATGGAAGTCAGAGCATCTTGAGCTCCAGTGCTGTGAGTATTTTACAGTGAAATTTGAGTGTTCTAGAGGCATTTAAATTAAATCCTTTGCATTTGATTGGGCTGCTGAAAAGTGGGTGGACTTAGGGTTTAGAGCAGGGGTCACCAACTTTTTTGAAACAGAGCTACTTCAAGGGTACTGAGTAGTACAAAGGGTATGGAGCTAAATCCAGGTCAAAAGTTTTGATCATTTGAAAAAATTATTTGAACCTGAAAGTTCAAGTTATGGTCTTGAACATTGAAAAATACAGCAATGTATTCAAAATAAAAATAAGTGAATGAAAAGTTTGTTTGGGTTGAATATAATTTTGATTCAGTTCTGGAATTTTTTTTAATACATTTATTTTTTTCATTTTTCACTTTCATATATATTTTGATATTTGAGGTCTTGTATTTTTCAGTTTCAGATTTTATATTTTTCGGTTTCAAATCTTTTTTTCACTTTCAGATTGTTTTTTTCAGTTCAGACTTTTGACCCTGATCTAGCGTGGGGGCGTGGCTTCAACTGAGAGGGGCGCGTCATCATGAGTGACAGCATCACAAAGAAGGCTGAGAACCTTCCTCAACAATGTTGCCTTCAGGTATCGTGGGCACCACGAGAATTATGATTGAACACTTTCTATACACCATATTCACGTGAATGCAGAGGGGAAAAACTGTGAGCACCAGCTATCCTGAAGGAAACTTCGGAGGAAACCAGCTACTGGTTTGATTGGTCTTTGGCCCCTATATCCAGGTCGGACGACCGATTTGCACGTCAGGACCGCTATACCCTCGCCAGGCGCATATCCTCCGTTGCTGTGCACCGTGACCCCGGCACTAGGTCGGATTGGAAAGACTCGGGGCGAAGGTGCTTTTCAGCGCTCCTCACCCAGACCTCGCCGCTTTCCGGGGCCGTGGACTAAGTGCTCGCTGTGCCCTGTCATATCTTCAAATCATGTCTCATTTGTACTAACCACTTTTGTAACATTTTTGAACAAATCATGAACTCTGTCCTATTGTTTATACAAATGATCAGTTATGAATATCCTGTGTTGTTTGGCTTTGGAGCGGATGCCATTTATGATCTTCACGACAGGAGTCATCACATGATCAAAGCCGGTTACTTTTGCACATAGCGCCTGCTGGTGAATGATGCAGTGGTAATGTAGACATTTTGGGAAGTCTGGGTCACCTTTGCGTTGCGTAATGAAGCCTGCATGCCTGTCCGTCATGGCGGGAGCCCCGTCTGTTGTCACCGACAGCAGCTTTTCTAATGGTACCTTTTTCTCCACGAAGAAACTATTAAAAAGTCTCGTCTATAGCCAAGGGGGGGATCCAACCCTCCGAGGCGTGCGAGCGTCTTTGGGCTCCAAACCTCTAGTCCGGGCCTTTTCAGTCGGATTGAGTTGCCTCGCCTCTACCCCCGCCACCCACGAGTTGTTGCACCGCAGCCTGTTCCGAGGACTGACGGACCTTCGGAACCTGAAAACCTAGTGCGGTGCGGCGGCCTCGTCCTGGCTGTCCGCCGTGCGCCTCCGGGTACCCAACTCTCTTATGACAAGAAATATTGTCATTTTAAAATCTACATTAATGCAAGTGTTTTTTATTTAAAATGAACAGCAACTAAAATGTTTAGACGGAGCTCCACGGTGACTAGTGCTATTTTTAGAACATGCCTTGCGGGCGACCAGTTGCCTGCGGGCACCGTGTTGGCTACCTCTGGTTTAGAGCAATACGGAGATGCAGATGAACACCGCCCGGCCTCCCTCCATGCTGACCGAGCTCGCCGCTCACCTGTCAGCAAAACTCCGCCGGTCGTTTTGCAGGGAAAATTTATTTTTCATTCCACTGGGTCTTAAACATTAATGTTGCACTGTGTCTGTGGCACGGATAACACGGCCAACCCTACCAACTTTATGATAATATGTCAATGTTGTGTTCTCAGAATCTTCTGCTGCACCAAGTGGTCATGGCTGGGATAGCTGATTGGATTTCTGAAGTCTAGCTTGGCTGTATTCTCCTACATAATTCCATTCATCTCTTCCAGCGCATATGTCGGAGGTTACTCGCGGTGTACGATCTCCCCAGCTGGGGTCGCTGTGAGCTGGCACTGTCGCTGCTTCTGGAGCACAGCGCCCCCTACTCACTGGAGGACGTGGTGCAGGCTGTGCGAGAGTCCCACGACAGGGAGTTCATCAAGCGAGTGCTGGCTAAAGAGTGTCCCATCTGCCTCTCCATCTTCCCCCACAGCAAGGTACTGAGACGGCAAAAAAAATCTTTGTATGAGTTCTACAGCGGTGAAGCATGTCTGAAGTCATGCCCTACTCCCCCCTTTCCTCTCTCTTTCAGATGCAGTCTCTGACATCATGTCAGTGCTCCGTGTGCTGTGGTTGCTTCCAGCAGCACTTCACCATCGCTGTTAGGGACAAACACATCAGAGACATGGTGTGTCCAGTCTGCTGGGAGCCTGACATCAATGACCCCGAACACCTCAACAGCTACTTCTCCACCCTGGACATCCAGGTAGGGCGGCAGACGAACCAAGGAATGTTTGAGGGAGGATAAGCTAAAGACTACTGGTGCCTGGTCACGCCAGGAAGTGGCACAACAAATTTCTGTTTCCTTGTGTGGTACATATTATTTTTTGCTCATGTGCAGACATTTGGTGAAAAATCTTCCCCATTCCATTTAAATGAGCCTCCTTGCAAAAACAGTCCAATTCACAAAGATCAGCATTAATAGCCACATGCAGTCATTTGAAATGATCAGCTTCTTCAGAATGTAACTGAAGAGCATTTATACTGACAAAAAAGCATTTTAAATCCAACATACAATTTCTCTCTGTCGCGTTTAAATTCCTTGCTTGAAGTTTCAAGGAATGCCTCTGCCCCTCGTCAGTCAGGACTTGTAGCTCTCCATCTGCAAATGTCATTTTTCTTTTTCTCTCTCTATTGTTCTGCCTGCATTGTTGGCGCAAATGCAACATTCTTATTTTGCCACATGAATAATTGCACTCAGCTGCAAACCCTTATGGGCTTGTTTGTGCTGTAATATCATTAACCCCCATGTCTTTAGTTAATCAGACATTTAGACGGGGCAGATAGTGGTTGCAAGTAATGCCCAATTACTTGTTTTTTTTCAGGAGCAGCAAATGCTTTGCACAGTACATCCAACTGTATTATTAGTACATATCGATAAGGAAAAAACACAAGGGATTTAAAAAAGCAGAATAGTTAAAAATAGAAGCAGCAGATGGCAAGATATCCTCAGTTTCATTCCCAAGGTTTAGAGCAGGGGTATTCAATTAAAGTTCAACAAGGTCCAGTTAGAGAGAATTTCCTTATGCAAAGGTCCGGAACATCACAATAATGTCTAACTTGCACCATGATTTAGTCCCATATATATATTGAAGTAGCCAACAGTTGTATTAACGTCTGTATGTAGTCAACAACTTCCTTTCAAATCAAATAAAGAAAGTTCAATTAAATAATATCTCAACAATATTCATTGTCAGATTTCAAATTGAACTGGATGAATTATAAATAATACATACTTTAATAATAAATACATGTTTTTTTCTCTCACTTCAAGTAAAATAAGGGCTGGATTAAAGAATAAATTACACAGCAGAAAGCTTATGAAAAATGTGCTTAATTAAAACATTTATTTCAGTGAATTGCCCTTCAGCTTTAAATTCAGTTCATTCAGGTGTGAAGCGATGTCGACCAAGAAAACCACATTATATTTTTCTCATCTTCTGAAAAGAGAAATGTGTGTGCAGGGACTTAATCTGTGGTTATTAAACCACTTGTTTCAGCTCTATTCTTCTCTGTTAACATCATTGTTGGGCAGTGAATTAACGTGTTAGGATTCTGATCATATTGGGCTCTTACATTGTTTATTATCTGTGTCTTCATTTCAGATGTGAGTGGGTACATTTGCTCAAATTTGCTTTGTCTCGTAGTAACGCTTCATATTACCACTTTTAATTATCGTCACAGTCTCTGAACATATGAGACATACTGGTTATGAACTGCTCGTGGGAAGAATTAACATTGAAGAGTCTGTCCATTCTTGTTTAAAGGCTCTGGTCTCTCTGAAAGCTTTTCTCTTTTTGGTGAACGCCATGTGAAATAACTTCACTGACTCACGTATTATTCTCCAACTACTCAATCTCTCTCCCCATCTCCCCGTGTGTGTAAATCTCACTCAAGTCGGGATGTTTATCAGAATACACATATTTGATTGGCTGAGTAGCATCACGTGATGTGATTTACAACGCATGTAATTGGTCAGTGTGTTTCCTGAACCACTGAACAAGTGCCGTAAAGGCTGGAAACACTGCGCCGGTTAAAATAGAAGCGTTCCGTCAAAATGTAATAATGCTCACTTATCTATTGGTTGTAGGTCCAGGGTCCGGATTCGGGCCGCGCTCCACCTATTAATGACCCCTGGTTTAGAACATTATTATATCAGCAACTATTTTACCTTTATGTTCCGTTTGTAACTTCGTGGGTATATAACTATGTTAGTCCGTAACCATGTGAGTATTTAACTGCGGTAGTACATAACTACATCAGTACGTAACTAAGTCAGTACATAATCACGTTGTTACGTAACTATCTTAATGCATAACTACGTGAGTATGTAACTATGGTAGTGCATAACCACGTCAGTACGTGACCACATTACTTACTATGTAACAAACACTTATTTTAACCCTACAATGATCTTTTCTAACAAACCCATAACTTTTACTCAAAAAACCTGGTGTTGAACGAGGTCAAACTTGTTGAGATATTTATACACTGCATACGTAACTACGTCACGTACTACGTTACAAACATACTTATTTCAACCCAAACCATGATCTTTACCTAAACCTAACCAAGTGTTTTTGTTTCACAACATTAACCATGTGTTAAAAACTGCCACCGTGTGACTATTTCACAACGTTAAATACAATGGTCTTATATGTCACTTTGGGAGTCACTGGCAAACAACCTATTCTGTCGTTTAGGTATGAGGACGTGTTGGATCTTCATGATCTTCATAGTGGAGTGTCCCTTTGAAAATATCATACCTGTGTTTTTGCAAGCCTCAGCCCATCTACAAATACATTTCTATGCTGACTGGGTCCCTGCTACCTCTCAGGGATTGATTTCTAGGTTGTATTATTGTATTATGTTCTTCAGCTGCGTGAGTGTCTGGAGCCAGAAGTCTATGAACTGTTCCATAAGAAGCTGACAGAGCAGGCTCTAATCAAGGACCCCAAGTTCCTCTGGTGCTGTCATGTAAGTACAGTCTTAGCTTTGTCAACAAAAAGTCACATTTTTAAGACTTTGAAAGCTTCGATAACATTAAAGCGCAGTATTTTATACTTACTATACTATTTCAATATAACATTTTCTAACCAGTAGATGCGTCTGAACTGGCATCAAAATGTTATGTTTAATATAGTTAAAGCAGCAATGTCAGTAAATCAGATGACGTGACAAGGTTAAGTAGGACCCAAAGTAGATTCAGTGGCACTGTACATGTTTGTTATTTCACCAGTGTGCAATCAGTTTAGTAAAGTGCATATTTATATTATAATAATCAGCTTTTATTGTAAGAATAACTGTTTATCTAATACATTTTCTCTATTGTTTTAAATCACCACAACTCAACTAAATACTGGGAACAATTACCCAGGCATGAAATATTACTTAAAATATGATATTAAGTATATTCTCTATAGTCATTGTTTGCAAATTTAATGTAGTTAACAACATCATTTAAACAATGTTTTCTCAAAGCAAGTGTAGTCATATTAGATAATTATTCTTTCCACTGCCTCCTATCCTCCTGTATCCTCTCCCCTTGTTTCCTCTCCTCAGTGTTCATATGGGTTCATCTATGATGGAGACCAGCTTAAAGTCACCTGTTTTCAGTGTCACAACAGTTTCTGTGCTCAGTGTAAGAAGCCTGTAAGTATAATGTGTCTCTCTTTCTGTTGTATTGATTTCCCTTTCATCATGGACAACACTGTAAAATAATATAAAAAATATCACGAACCAAAAAATCGACTGAACTGCACTGAATATTTTGTTAGTATTGTTTCAATGTTCAACACAGTGGACCATTTTAAAGCTAACTTAAGATTGACTTCTCTTTAAAGCTTTGATTTCACCAGGAGGACAATTGGTTACCATGGGAATTGGTGTAAATGCATGTCTCTGTATCGTCTCTGCAGTGGGAGTCTCAGCATACAGGTCTGTCCTGTGAACAGTACCAGTCCTGGAAGAGAGAGAATGATCCGGAGTATCAGAGACAGGGCCTGGCTGGATACCTCAGAGACAACGGCATCAGTAAGCACACACATCTCTGCAGGGGTGGGCCATCAGGGCCAGCAAAGCCTTCTCTGCCGGCCTAAACAGAATCACAAAGTTATAGCTATTTTATAATTTAATAATTTTTCATAAATACACTACATGTATTCTAATTATTTTTCCCATTAGCTTATTTTCTCATTGCACAGCTACTGTCTTCCTCAGTTGCGCTGCTTCCAGCCTGCAGCGCTGCTTCCAGCGTGCAGCTTCTTTTAAGTAGAGCTTTTATCCAATCAGATTTCGCCCCTATTTCTCTAGGTAAGAAGCTAGAAAGTAAATGGGGACAATATTGTTGATTGTCATAGTCTTCAACCAATCAGATTTTTAGTTTGACATGTTGGGCGTATTCTTTGACATGTCAGAGCTGTCTAGGTGGCCTACAAGTACGTCAGCATTAACGTGCAGCTCAGCATTAACATGTGGTGTGATTGGTCAGTGGGCTAGCGTCACTGTTGAGAAGCTGAAGCTAGCTAGCATAAGTTAGTAGTAGTAAGGGTTCAAGTTGAAAGATATGTAAGAAGTTAGGACATTGACATGACATGTTTAGCGTTTTGCTTGGTGTAGCTTTGTTTTTTTAACACTCAATGGCTGAAGGAGGAGGAGAAACGGATTTGGGAGTTACTGGCAACTGGAGAAGGACATTTCCAGACAAGCTGGACATTGTAAGAAAGGGTCGGCCAACCCCTCAGCTAGCAGGCCTGACCCAGCCAGGAAAAGGATTTGTACGAACGGTATTCCTGGCTAACAGCGTCAGAGAAGCGTTGCACATTGTATGGCTGGGAATGCGTTTTATTTGCGACTGAGTGTCTTGGTGTTTGGAGCTAAACTGGATTTGCTAACCTGAGTTGGCTAACCAAGGCAGCAACAAGACACCATAGCACGACAGGACACTTACAAGCTACGGTGCTTTTGAAAACTTTTGCTGAGACCTGAGTGGATCTAAAACTCAGAGAACACGTTCGCAGGAGGACCTCTGGCTGGAACTGAACCGCACCGATGTACTGTACAACCGCGGTATTAAACTCTTTGTAAACAAAGAAAGGAGGATGGAGTTTGTCTTTAAGTGAACAGTAGCTTTGGTAAGTGAACTGCTTTTGTGTTTTTACATCTGCAGTAGCATAACTACTGTGTTAATTTGTTTATGGTGTCGTTTTATAATATGGTTAATATTGTTCCCTCTGATGTGAATAATATTTGAATGGTGCTCTTGAGTGTGTGGTGGAATAAGTGTTTTAGCGCCGCAGGTTTGCTGGATTGATTTGTCATGCTTTGTTGTCATATTATTGTCATTGTGTTAATTATGTTGATTTTGACTATATGCATTGTCCGTTAATGACGAAGCGTCCCGTCATGCGCGTATTCGTGTATCTGTTTTATTTTACAAAACAAGAATTATGGTCTGGAGAAATGTGGATTGTGTGGCAATTGCTTTAGCCCTGTTTGAATCAGTAGGTAACAGCTGCCTAAACGCTGCAGGTAGAGTTTTCAGCGCGTGTACTGCTGTTAGTTTTCCTGCTAAGCTAGTTTAGCATAGCCTCCCAGAACACACGTGCATCACCAGAGTACAATGTTTGTTTTCCGTGGTGGGCGTGTCAGACAGCACATTGTCTGTTACGCTTTGGATGGGTTGCCAGGTTGAGCGCAGTGGCTCCACCGAAAGAACATTATATTTCCCACAATTTAAGCTTCTGCATTTTCCAAATGCACTAGTATTATTCAAACATTGTTCGGTTCGTTACACCCCTACAAACAAATAATAACCTGTAGCTGTGGTGTCATAATGAAGTCATTTGGAGGTGGTTCAACTGTAGTAGGACAGCACTGAAGGCCCAGGTATAAAATGCACAGCTAGCCACTGCATCTCTGCAGGAATATTTTTTATCTAGCAGCGCTGTAATTTAGCAAGGTGTGCACTTTTTAATAGATTTGTGATCCATGTGAAACAAAATAGCATGTAGTAGACAATATTATTTACTCTAACCCACCTCTCACTGAGTCAATGTGCAGGGTTAGTACAATGTCTTAAAAGTTTAAATATTTTTTTAATTTCAACCATTATGTTAGGATGATGCTTGAGGTCAGATATACTCTCAGATGCTTCAGCATAATCTGGTGTTTCATCTTCACTCGTAAAAAACTAAAATCTTTTATTTTTTAAATTAAACAATCCTGTCTGCAGATGCGCAGCGGATCCTAAAACTAAATGAGAAAGTAAAAGAACTGAATGAGTTTCAATGAGTGCTAACATTTTCTAATGTAAATATTCTTCTGAGATAATCAGATCATTTTGTTCATTTGATCATTTCTGTTGTTTGAACAGATACAGATATTGCTTTACTTTAAGGCAAATATACAAACCGTTTTTTAAAAATGATTTGAAGGCTATGTGTTCTTTGACACTATTAAAGATACAAACAAGATGAAGTTCTTTTCTTGTGTTCACTCGTCATTAGATAAGTCCTCTGTTGATCCCTTATTTTGGAAATTAGCATTCGTTATTGGTGCAGTGTGTAGGATTTAGCGTTATCTAGCAGTCAGGTGGCAGATTGCAACCAACTGAACTTCTACCATTTGCCAAGTGTGTAGGAGGAGAGCCTAGAGCCAGTGTTTAGTTTGTCCATTCTGGGCTACTGTAGAAACATGGCGGCCGGCCCAATGAAGAGGACCCGCTCTGTTTGTAGATATAAACGGCTCTTTCTAAGATAACGAAAACACAACGATACTTATTTTTAGGTAGTCATACACTAATGAAAACATACATAATATCATATTCCATTTATGCCAATAGATCCCCTAAATGTTACACACTGTACCTTTTTAAATAAAAATATTCAAAGCATCCCATCAAATTGTCAATATACATCGATTGCTGTGGGTATAAATTAATTCTTTATTTTTTGCAATTTCATTCATAGTAACACTTAAGATGTGATGATAAAGGTTTTTGAGAATTTTTGGTTTAGGTTACTTGAAAGTGCTTGATTTTGAGTCTTGAAAAGCCGTGAGAACCCTGAATACAGTTTGTAAGCATTTGCTTCATAGAGGGCAGGTCAGGTGAGGCTAAACAGATGGCGTTCAGGTGAAATGTAATGGTAACTTCTCCTCCCTTTGATCAATGCCTGGCTCAGTTTTTGTAGTGAGGCAGCTGGCCCTCAATTTCACCCTCACACAGGAGTCACAGTGGTTCATATGACAGCCCATTTTAGTCAGTAAAAGAAAGGACATCAACTTTTCATCCCATTACTTTTTATTTTATCATTTAGATTTTTTCATAATATGACTTTTTCGTCTCATATGACTTTTTAATCTCATAATTATGACTTACCATCGGGGTATTTTTATTACCAAGGCTAGGTTTTCCTCTTATTTTGTTCTTTTACTAGCGGAAATGGGCTTTCTTAGTTTAAAATATTCATTCAGTGAATAAAGAATCTGCTTATTTGTACACTAGATTTTCTTCTATGTGCTGACACTGCCTCCCTCCTCTCTGTTTTCCCTCTTTCTCTTTCTCACCATTCACATCCTGGCTGTCGCTCCTCCCCTCCTCCCTCCAGCCTGTCCTAACTGTCGCTTTCAGTACGCGCTGTCCAAAGGAGGCTGCATGCATTTCTGCTGCTCACAGTGTCGTTACCAGTTCTGCAGTGGCTGCAACAACCCGTTCCACACTGTAAGTCGGACTCATACTGCAGTCCTGTTTCATGTTTTTGTACCGCAATTATCAACATAGTGATGGAGAAAGAATTCTGATTTATTAGACACAGTGCTATGTGGTCCACATAGCACTGTTTATTACTACCCAGTACATATTATTACCCCTTAAATTGTGTGTTTCAGTCAATTAATCATCAGCATAAGCAAATGCCTAAATCATCCCATATAGAGGCCGTTATCCCAATTAGTTTGACTAACAACTTTCTGCCTGCAGGGATTATCATAGATATTAAAAAGAATTCATCAATTAATTCATTAAAGTCTCAAATAATATTCAATTCCAAAACTGATTTCTACGGAAGCCCTGAGAGGCAAGTGAGGAAATAAAAAAATAAGATTTCCTCAGTCTGATCTCTGCCTCGTTCATGACTTAAAGGCAGGGTTGTGAATCTTCTTCAAAAACATGTTTTGATACTTAAGTTGAAAATCTCATTACAGCAATCAATGAATCAAATGCTCTGACAGAAAAAAATACCTCATACCTGTCTACCTACCTGCAACTTTCTTGCTAGAGTTAGCAATTTTGCGATCTGGAGCTGTGAGCTACTTTCATTGGAAAAGAGTGGGAATTGGAAAACGCTGGGCTGGGTTTTTTTGGTTGGATGATTTTAAAAGTCTAGCGTACTCCTGCGTAAGGGCTTGTTAATCTTAAACAACTCCGTTTCTCAAGATTACCAAGCCTGCCTTTAAGAACAGGTAGAAAAAAGAGGTTTTGCCAGGATAATCTTTCTAAATTTCTTAATTATCTTTTCTCAAAGCTGCATTTTTTTGTTCATCTGTGAAAACAGGTGAAATAAATACTGTGTTGGCAAGTTATGTAACATTACATATTAATCATCATAAGTCAGAGGGTCTCTCCAAATTCTCTTTGCAGTCCATCCAAAGAAGACATTTTACACAAAAACCACATCAATGTGGTGGCATGAGATGAAGAGTCAGTAGAATTCATTGTCCATGGGATACAACTGTCTGTACAAAATGACATGGCACCACGTTTTTAAGATATTTCAGTCTGGACCAAAGGGGTGGACCAGCCGACATTACCAGAGTTGTTGTACAAAATCTTTAGACCTGGACAAATATTTTGACCAACCTGTAATTTAGCCCAACATGAAATTGAAAAGCATACGCAGTAATTAGTAGTAACATTTTCCTCATTTTTGCATATTTTATTTGAGGCAAAAGATGTATATGAAAGATGACATGAGGTACACTTGTTAACAATTAAATATATAAGAATTTCAACAATCATCATTTTTATTATTCTGATAGTGTAATAAATTAGCAAATATCTTTGTATTTTTTTTTTCTTGGAAGTATAAGAATAAATAAAAATGTGTAATGAGATATAGACATAACGTTATTAAGTTCTTAAAAGTTCAAGACTCACTGTACATGTTCAGGCTACAAACTGCAAGCTGGTACAAATTATTAGGTTTATTCTGATTTTTTTCTTTTGACTATGTTGTCAGAGTCTCTAAACATTAGTCCTTAATTTAAATACATTTAACATTTGTCTAATCATTACTTTGTGTGACCTACTAAAAGGTCTAAAAGAACGTTGGTGTATTGGGTCTGGAAAAGTGCTTGAAAAATATAAAAATGTATTATTATTATTAAAAGAAGTGAACTTTTCAGTTGGTTTAAATGCCTTAAACACATTTGTTGTAAATGCAACTTGAGGTTATCATAGAGATGATTGATCTGACTTCCCTGAACAAGTGACAGGTGTCTCCTCCTCCCTCTCCTGTTGTCCTATCAGACGTGTGCAGTGGACGAGTGCAGTGTATCTGGATTACATGCCCATCATCCCAGAGACTGCCTCTTCTATCTGAGAGACTGGGAACCTTCCAGACTGCAGGCTTTACTGCAGGTACACACGCACGCACGCGCGCGCAATTTTTTTATTTTTTTAAACAGGAAAACACACGATTTGTATTGTGGTATTTACTAGAAATTATGTACAATATTGCCACCAGCAAGTAGGAAACTTTCAGGCGAATTCCCTCCAGCCAGCTGCCAACTTATTTAGGGGTTCGTATTGATATGAGAACTTATCGGATAGAGAACTCCTCATTCCAACTTCCCGTCAGCTGTTCCTCGTCCATTGCCGGCTTTAAAAGTGAGCTACAGGAATAAATAGAGACTGTGCGTCCTACAAAAGTTTAGCTCAAAAATGGTGCTCTGTTCAGTGCTGCTTCCCTCGCGGTCAGTTAGGACACACTGTCATGGACATAAGGTGCAAAAATAGATATTTGAATAAATCGAAACTTATGTGTTTTGTTTTTTTACAAAGGAAAAATCAACTTTCATTTTTGACAACCCTTATGTGAAAACATGATTTTCTGCCTTCACCCCAGTATTTTGGATTTGATTGGAATTTAGTTTGTGGTGCTCACAGCATTAAGAAATAATTCTTGCTAGTAAAAAAAGACTTTACAGTGTTACACAATTCAGCCATTGTTGCTTCAGAAAACTTTTTAAAGGTGCAAAACACGACATTTTAGAAAATGCATTGACGAATTAGAAAAGAACAAAAAACATGAAAAACAATATTTGATAAAACACAACATAACAGAAAACAATATTTCAAGTTACATTTCTTTTCTGTTTTGTTTTTATATTTTGTTTTATTGAAGTTATTGGAAAGGTCACTGTGTTTTCTGTTTTGTTGTCATATTTTCCAAAATGTGGTTGTTTTTGGTTTGAATGTCTTTGTAAAATGTTATTCTGCTTTATATTTTGTTGTGTTTTCTGTAGTGTGTTTTATGAAATGTTGTGTTTATGTTGCTATTGTTTTTGTCCAATGTTCTTTGCTGTTTTGTGTTTTGCACCTCAGGGCCACCATAGTGAACTGTGTAAAACAGACTAATGTGAGTAACCTATGCTCTTCTTCTATTTTCCTTTTCTATGACTCACAGAATAATGGAGTGGCCTTCAACACTGAACCCCCACCTGGAACACAGACAGGTAGGCCAGAGGGTTGTACTATGAAGCAAGTTCGACATAGCAAGGCCGTCTTTGCGTTCGCTGGCTCGACAAAACCTAAAACCCACAAAGGTGTTTATGAACTTTCTCAGTTAACCAGGCTGTGCGTTTTCATAAAAGGCACTTCATTCGACTCTCCTACCACACAACATGGGCCGATCGCGTTTCGCCGACTTAAGTCAATGTTATAATTTAATGAAAAAAACTGTCAACAATCACAGCTTGGGGGCAGACCATAGATACAGTTGTGGTCAAAAGTTTACATACACTTGTAAAGAACATAATGTCATGGCTCTCTTGAGTTTCCAGTTATTTCTACAACTCTGATTTTTCTCTGATGGAGTGATTGGAACAGATACTTCTTTGTCACAAAAAACATTCATGAAGTTTGGTTCTTTTATGACTTTATTATGGGTTAACAGAAAAAGTGACAAAATCTGCTGGGTCAAAAATATACATACAGCAACATGAATTAGCAATTTTGGTGACTTAGAAAGTTGTGTCAATGAAATGAGCTTCATAGCATGGCCTCTTAACTTCTTGTGAGTGATTATGAGTGACTACAACTGGTGACTTCTCTGAGGCCATTTAAATAGGGCTCATTGGATACAAACGCCCACAAACGCTACAATAGGAAAGTCAAAGGAGCTCAGCATGGATCTGAAAAAGCGAATCATTGACTTGAACAAGTCAGGAAAGTCACTTGGAGCCATTTCAAAGCAGCTGCAGGTCCCAAGAGCAACAATGCAAACAATTGTTTGTAAGTATAAAGTGCATGGCACTGTTTTGTCACTGCCACCATCAGGAAGAAAACGCAAGCTATCACCTGCTGCTGAGAGAAAATTGGTCAGGAGGGTGAAGAGTCAACCGAGAACCACCAAAAAGCAGATCTGCCAAGAATTAGAAGCTGCTGGAACACAGGTGTCAGTGTCCACAGTCAAGCGTGTTTTGCATCTCCATGGACTGAGAGGCTGCCGTGCAAGAAGGAAGCCCTTGCTCCAAAAGCGGCACCTTAAGGCTCGACTGAAGTTTGCTGCTGATCACATGGACAAAGATAAGACCTTCTGGAGGAAAGCTCTGTGGTCAGACGAAACAAAAATCGAGCTGTTTGGCCACAATGCCCAGCAATATGTTTGGAGGAGAAAAGGTGAGGCCTTTAACCCCAAGAACACCATGCCTACCGTCAAGCACGGTGGTGGTAGTATTATGCTGTGGGGCTGTTTTGCTGCCAATGGAACTGGTGCTTTACAGAGAGTAAATGGGATAATGAAGAAGGAGGATTACCTTCAAATTCTTCAGGATAACCTAAAATCATCAGCCCGAAGGTTGGGTCTTGGGCGCAGTTGGGTGTTCCAACAGGGCAATGACCCCAAACACACATCAAAAGTGGTAATGGAATGGCTAAATCAGGCTAGAATTAGGGTTTTAGAATGGCCTTCCCAAAGTCCTGACTTAAATCCCATTGAGAACATGTGGACAATGCTGAAGAAACAAGTCCATGTCAGAAAGCCATCAAATTTAACTGAACTGCACCAATTCTGTCAAGAGGAGTGGTCAAAGATTCAACGAGAAGCTTGCCAGAAGCTTGTGGATGGCTACCAAAAGCGCCTAATTGAAGTGAAAATGGCCAAGGGACATGTAACCAAATATTAGCACTGCTGTATGTATATTTTTGACCCAGCAGATTTGATCACTTTTTCTGTTAACCCATAATAAAGTCATGAAAGAACCAAACTTCATGAATGTTTTTTGTGACAAAGAGTGATTGGAACAGATACTTCTATCAGAGAAAAATCAGAGTTGTAGAAATAACGGGGAAACTCAAGAGAGCCATGACATTATGTTCTTTACAAGTGTATGTAAACTTTTGACCACAACTGTATATCTATCTATCTATAGCTTATCTGTGCTGACATAAACTGATGGCAGCCATGACAGCCAATCTTTCTATATCAGGTGCAGCCTGATCCATGTCCCCCATCAGGATTCCTTTTAATTTGGTAATCTCCTAACTTTTCAACTAGCGTTATCATCAGGTCAACATTTTAAGTCTAATACTTACGTTTATGACCAAATACCTGCAAGGGACATCCCCATCAGCTGTACTTTGTGTTTAATGCCAATTAGCTTTGTTAGCATTCTAACATGCTAAACATCTCACCCATTCCCATTCATCTTCACTCTTAATTAAGTGTTAATGGATAATTATTCTTAACCTAGGCCATGAATCCTAACCGTAAATACACTCTTTTAATAACGATTACAAACATAATATCCTTTCCAGGGCATTTGCTCTGTGTGAGTCCTTCTTTTTTTCTTCCCATTTCCATTTACTCCTCTGGTCTCTGTCTATCTTTATTTATTTTTCTTCATGCCTCTCTTTCTTCAGGTCTGTGTGGAGTGATAGAGCAGAAGGATGAGGGAGGCCAGCAGCCAGATTCAGCTTGCGGAGCTCAGACCCAACCTGGACATGCTGGTCTCTGCGAGTAAGATGACTTTATACAGTATTATTTGCATCGTATCTCTAAACATGTTTCCATCCATACAGATGAATGGGCCAGTTTCAGCCAGTTTCAGCCAGCTTAACCCTCTGAACCAAAAGCAGTTGTTTTGCTCCTGTCACATTTTACTTTCTGACCTTGATTTTCACTGCAATATAAAAGTTCTTCACCTCTATGGAAACAGAACAATTACCAAAACAATTACCTCATGTGTCATGTCTTTTGGTTTAATTTATTTACAACCAATATTCTGACAATTCTGCTGACGCGTTTCAGCATAAAGCATGTAACGGTTGACACATCTTTCTCGACGCCTGATCAAAATTCAGTGTAAAAACAATGTTAACTGGCAATGTTTAAAATGACAATTCATAAAACAACACAATATACCTCTAATTCTCAATATATAATGTTGGTAAGGTTAGCAAACAAAGGATGGCCAAAACTAAAAAAAATAGACTAGGTGGTGAAAAGAATACAAGGAATCACTAAATCTCATACTGACTAAGTGTCATCATCAGCACGAGCAGGAAGCTGTGTGTGATGCTAACACGGTGTTGCACTTGTGTCCAGGAAGCATTACCGGGAGTACCTGGTCAGCCTGATCAACAGCCACTCCATCGACCCCGCCCCTATCTACAGCTCCAACGAGCTGCTGCTGGCCTGCAGGAGGTACAAGGTGGACGACAGCCGCAGGGACGGAGAGGACGGCTTCACCTATTTCAGCCGGCTGCTCAAGGTGAGTGCACGTTTGATCAATGAATTGGACTTTGATGGGGTTTTGCTTTTTTGGCCACGCTAGTGTCAATTGGTCCACCACTTTGGTGCAGACGTAAATATCTTTAACAACTAGATCCCCAGAGAATAATTCCTAAAAACTGGTGATCCCCTGACTTTTCCTCTTGCGCCACAATGAGGTTGATATTTTGAGTCAAATGTCTGGACGATGACTGTTGGATGGGTTGTCATGGCATTTAGTCACACATTCATGTTACTCTCGGAATACATTTTAATCACTTTGGTGATCCCCTGATCATGATATGAACGCAGAATCTGTCGGCAACGGGACTAGATTTTGATATGGGAAGCATTCTCGTTTCCGTTTGTCTAAGCAGTATCGACTAATCACGTTTGAGCTGGCTTTGGTTGCAGGCAGGTGGACGAAAGGAGAGCAAAAGCATACCAAAATGCAATCTCAAAACCCAACAAGTGTTGTCTGACGAAGATTTAGCTTTTTATCAGCTTAAAAATAAACTGCTAACTGAGTGTAAACTGGCAACTTGTGAGACAATCCAGTCATAACCACAGACTGTATATAAGTAGTAGACATAGTCATCGTGAGGTCACCCATTGGTTTGTGGACTGTTTTATGTAGCTTCGAGTTCTGCGATTCCGCCGTTGCCATCCAAAATTATGTCCGTCGTCATGTTGTTTTTTTTTCGCAACAATGAACGGAAGTGACCATATTTGGAATGCAGAGGAGTGACTTCCAGACGCCATATACGGCTCTGGTAGCGGTAGTGACCTGTCAATCACAGAATGCCCGCCCTAATACTCCACTTTATGGTCTGTTTGACTCTAAATGGACCATAATTTACTAAATGAACATCATGCTGTATTGAAGAAGACTTGAAACTAGAGATTGAGACACTAACTCATGTTTACAATGTAAACATGAGTTTAATAAATCAAGAGAGAAGTAGAGTCATTTTCTTATAGACTTCTGTACAACCAGAGGAGTCGCCCCCTGATGGACAGTAGAGAGAATGCAGGTTTAAGACACTTTTGCATCGGCTTCGCTCGGCAGAACCGGAGGTTGCTGGCTGGTTATAACTCTATTCTCATGTTTCAAGTTGCCAATTGGAGTGCAAAAACAATGCATGAACAGACAGCTATCACTGGATTACTTTGGTACTGACAAAAACTTCAAAACGTAAATATTCTCAGGCATTTTCTGCACTTGATCATGATGATCTCCTGTTTTCGTAATATCTTGTTCCTACATGGTCATATATGGTTTTGACCAGATGAAACTACCATTGTTGTGGATACATTCTGTTTAATCTATAATATTTAGTTTTGATACAGTGACATTGACATCCCTCTGTGTCCCTCTGCAGAAACTGATGGATGAAGTACCGCTCGGCGACAAGGTGCCACGCAAGAAATAATGAATCACTTTCTGTTTCCCGACGTTGACCTTTCAACTGAGCTACAAGACACTGAAATGGGAACAGTTTCCTTTAAGATCTGGAACTGTAAATGTTAACTTGTTTTCCAATGATCTCTGAAGACCTGAGTGCTTTTAATGAGTTTCATTTACACATTTGGTTTGAATGCTGTTGGTTTCCGCTGAGATGTTTAATCTGAATCCATCTGGTCGTCAACTGGCTCAGTTACCTCCAGTTTACTGATCCAGCTTTGAGGACATTCACATTAATGAGGCAGCTTTCTTAATTGCAAGTTTTTAGTAGCACATTTTCATCTGATCTCTGAACTGAATCCTAACTGGAGCGGTTAGCCATGCATAAGGTTACCGTGGCGATCTCCTCCAGTTAAAAGTGAACCAGCTTTGTGGTACTAGAGAACCTGTGTTAAGCTCAAAGATAGCTCACTAACCCACTAATCTCACTCCATGATACAGGCTCCGGGTCTCCAATCACAAGGCTGTGTTCACTGCACGTTTTTTTTTTTTCATTGTGTGTAAAATGAAATGCTATTTATTGTGCATGTTTAAACTTGACATGTGAGTATTGTATCGTAATCGGCTTGAAAATGTTCACAGCGTTTACGGATGATTTTGTCTTTGCATTAATTGTAATTGTGCAAGGCAGAGTTGCTAAACTATACTCATTTGATTGGGTGCTGGTAATATGCAGCAGTATGCCCGACTTGAGTGAATGTGAACTCGTGTTGAACAGGTTTGTCACTTGCTGAAAATGTAAAAATTAATGATTTCAATGAGTTGCTTTGTTTCAGTAGACTGTTATTCTTTAGAATATTTTTTCAAGTGCTAGAACTGAGCGATGAGCCAGTAAACCCTGCCAGAGTGCATGTGGTGGTCTGTACTGTACTCCAAATAAATGCTCTTTCAGGCCATATCACACATGGTTGACTTGTCATTGTTGATGATTTGTGATGGTGTGCCACTACATTTAATCAAAAACGTGTTATTTGGTTAACCTCTGTCCATAAGGCAAGTGAAAGATATAACAGGAACACCTACAACATGGTGGTCAAAAAGTAAAAATCTTCTATGTGTATGTGTGTACTGTTTATGGCTTTTTTTATTGACTCAAGTTGTGCACAAGGCAGCAAGGAAAAGGACCCACATGCAGAGAACCAGACAGGAACAGTTCAGTGATGTTAAATGATGATACAAAAGCTTACAGGCAAAGGCAGCAAGTCCAAGCAGAAGTAGCCGAGAACACACAGGTTCACACAACATCACGGTTGCTCCTCAATTGGTCTATTAAGCTCGTAGGGTTACGGAGGTTCAGGATTAGGGGAATCCAGGCTGGGGACTATGCCGCTCAAGAGAGACAGGAGGTGGCCTAACCGGCATGGGATGGGTTATGGTACCTCAAATATAACCCTCATATTAAATCAATTAATTTTCAGACAATAATTCAGTGACACTGTAGGAGCCGTAATCACTTTGTTACATGTTTTATACTTTATAAATTTAGGTTGAGGTAACGGGCTGTGTCATTCTGTTCACTTCCTCTCATCAGTAAATCAATCCGAATGTACATTAGCCTTTCAGATTAGATTCAATATTATACGTAGGTTACAATTATTAAAACAAGAACACAAATGTTTAGGCTCCCTCATGTGGCAAAGGTGTACTGCAGATATACATGTTATATAAAAGACTGCAGAAGAAATTCTGCAAACTTATTAGCGACCCTAATGAAATCTCCTTTGATCCACCAGTGTTGCAGGAGGACTGGTTTTACACAGTCAGTGGGAATTTTGGAAGAGTCTTCAAGTTTCTCCAAATCATGCATTTCTTTGTCATTTTATTCATGAACATTGTGTACTTCTCCACTTTCCACTGTTATCTTCTTCTTTGATTTGTTTTTTAGAAGACCTGTTTGCACAACTTTAGGGTGCAAACAGGATCTAGTTTACATTAGTCTGTAATACAGTACACATTCCAATGCTAACTACACATATATCTAAAATGTCTATAAAAGTATATGATTGTTATTGAATGATTTTTGCTTTAACTGTCAGTTGTGTTGAATGTTTAGACAGGTGCTTTTAACTGTCACACACTTGTAGATATGCGACCATGTTGGATGAAGAAAAGGACGTTAAACAGACCAACAGAGAACATCTTCTCTGTGCTGAAGTCATAGCATAGAATGCTGTAAAATAAAAATAAAAACACAATATTGTATGTCATATAGTCTAGTATGCGTGACTGTGGCTCAGTGGTAGAGCAGGGTCATCCTTCCATCAGAGGATCGGCGATGCCCGGCTCCACTAGTCCATGTCGATGTGGCCATGGGCAAGACACTTAACCCAGAATTGCTCCTGCAGGCTGTTCCTGGTGTATGAATGATTAGTCAGAGTCCTGATAGGCAGGTGGTACCTTGCATGGTAGCCCCTGCCATCAGTGTATAAATGGGTGAATGATGACATGTAGTGTTAAAGCACTTTAAGAGGTTGGAAGCCTAGAAAAGCGCTATACAAGTACAATCCATTTACCTTACTGCATTATGTTCCATTATATTTAGATATTTTTAATTGTCACCTGGTGTCTGAATTTAGTGTTTTTCCTTTACATAAATACAGACTTTGCAGCGTAAATTAATGTCTAAAAATTAACCAGAATGATGGAAATTAATGATTTGACACTCAAATAAAAAAAAAAACGACATCCTCCCACCTGCTTAATATGTGTCCCTATAAATGTTGAAACCAAACCTACGCCCTTATTATTGATAGTATTATGATAGTTAGACAATTCATACCATTTGTTCTTCTGTTTTCTCATTTATTTCCTTTCCTATACTCTCCCACAGCTCAGACATGCACAACAACTTAAAGAGTCAGAGCAGAAAAAAAATTTGAATCAAAGAGATGTATATCCAACTCATCGATACTTGTAAACATAAAGGTTCTCAAAATGTGGATAAACAAATCAATCAAACAAAGTGAGGTCTGGCTAACTCCTACCTCTGAGAACAAAACACTAACAGGAAGACTTATCTAAAAATAAATTCTACTAAATGAATACAGGGTGTTACAGACTAATAATCCCAGGGTTTCTGGACTAAAGTGAACTACATGTGTGTAACATGTAAAAGGTCCCTCATCTCACCTACCGTCCTCATCCACAAACCTTCTGAACAAGTTTTCTAAACTGAAGAACAGCTCAGACAGAGACAATAAAAAGAAGTGGATGAACTTCTTCTTTGAGCTTTTACAGCAGCTGGAATCCACAATGTTTCATTACTGTCACCATCAGCTTCTAGTCTCCCTCAGTATCCGTTTTTTTCCAGTCAAGTCGTCCCTAAAAAAAACTAAATAACCACTTCTTCCCTTGATCTCTTTTTTCTTTTCTTGTCTAACCATTCTGGACTTGACGAACAAGATTTCATCAAGCAGCTCCTCATGACTTCTGTCTGTTCCTGTCTTAAAGCTGGTGAGGGCCGACACTGAATCACTACATGCTAAAATGTTGTGTTGACTAACTCAACAGTATACACATTCAAACAATGAGCTGTTCTCTTATTAAATCCTTCTGTGTACCTCAGCTCAGCTACGGCAAAACCTCCTTCCTTCCTGTTAATAAAATAAAATAAAAATAAAGAGGAGGATCTCCTCAGGTTTGTTCCTTTAATTAATTGAGGGTCCTGACTGATAATTGGCCAGCTGGAAGTGTAACTGTCAAAGAGATGTGAATGTAGTGAGTCTATATGGTACCGTATGTGGTGCCTCAAGGTATCGTAGTTTGTCATGTAATGTCGCAAAGTAAGGGGCCACACCTAGAGTTGGCGTGGGCCGTGGCATTGTGGGTCGTTTGCTGGCGCAGAAGCAGAGAGGAGTGAACGATCCCAGGTTAAACTAATTCTGCACGTAGTCCAAGAGGTGCACACGGTAAAGTGTTAATTTGTACATGTATTTGTGTGTATTGTTGTTGACCTGCATTTACGTTTACATGTGTTGAATATTTGAGATTGTAGTTTGTAGTTTGTCATTATTAATGTGTTAATATGTGCTAGCCTGTTTGGCAACGGACATTTGCCTGAGAGACTCCAGGAAGAGCTCGCAATTTATGTAAAGATGTTTGTTTTGTTTGTAGTTTTCACGGTGTCTGAGATTCAGAAGAGAAAGAGAGAGAGAGAGAGAGAGAGAGAGAGAGAGAGAGAACGCGGAAAATAAAGTGCATCAATACATCAGTACGAAGTGTCACCATTCTTGCTGGACCAGTGTAGCTACAGGAAGTATGTGGGAACCAATGAGCGGCATAACTGGACCTCACAGGTGGAAACCAATCATCTCGTTAGCAGCCGGAGAGAAAACAAGGGAGGCAGAGAGAAAGAAAAGAAACACACACACACACACACACACACACAAAGGCTTTTTGCTCTGCCTGGAAATGAAACACACAAATCAACATGGAGCTGTTCCCTCATCCATTGACTGAATGATGTTAACTGGTCTGTAGTCTCTGTTCTTGTCTTCTTCTTGTTCTCTTGTTCTTTTATTTCTTGAATTTGTCTTCAAGAAATAACAGATTCTATTTTCAAATGTTGTCACCGAGCCGAGCCGAGCATCAACGCTGGTTTACAAACCACTTAATATATATTTCAGAACATGTTGACACATAACAAGGCATCCTATAATAGACTCACTGGTGATCAAGTCATCACTTGTGTCACCTGCATTAATGTGTCACTTGTGTACAGTATGCTTCACATATCATGGCACCATCTTGTGGTTGAAATAAAAAATACAAGTTGAATCCAAACTAAATAGTAACAGTTGAACTTAACATATGAGGATTCATCTCAAGTCTTTGTGGACTCACACATGAAGAAGTTGCTGAACGCTTTGCCCTCCTACATACAAGACACCACTGACATGCTGCTGAAGAGCACTGATGTCATTGTTGATGAGAAGGATTTACTAGTAACCATAGATTGGTTAGGAACAGAATGTGAATTAATTCTGTTCATTCTGTTCCTCATGAGGATGCTGTGAATGCTTTCAGATACGTTCTGTCCATTGAAGTGAACCAAATGTTTTGATGAGTCCTTTTTTTTAATGGATTGTATTTAACACAATAACCTCTCTGGTCAATTCATCACAGTTTGTGATATGTTTATGATATTTGTCTTGAGCTCAGTGGTGAGTTAGAAAAGCTGGAAGAATTCAAAATGTATTTGAATAGTTTGATGCCAACTCTCCCTTTTGACACAAATTTCAGTTCGATCGATCAACTTTTTAAATGTTAAATTAATCAAAAATGGTGAAAAACTACAAACAAGTATTCCCACTAAACCCACTGACAGAAACACTCTGATGACTGCAAGCAGTTTTAATCCAAGACCACTGAGAGAAGGTCTTCCTTTAAGACAACTACGGATTGTGAAGAATTGAGAGAGACTTTGATATGAAATCAGTGGATCTTAAAAAAAAAAAAAAAAATCTAAAAAAGCAGGTTTTTCTTTTGACCGGACTGATTGTTCTTTCTCCAGAAAAAACATCTTAAAGACGTTCTAGTTTCTTCAGATTTGGTCTCACAGGTGTCGAGTTAATGCAGGAGATACATGTGATGATTTGATACCACTGATGAGATTCACCTATAGGATGGCTTGTTATAAAGCCTTATAGATACATTATAATGTGTTATGATTGTGCTTTTAAAGCATTATAGACATGACCTTTATATAAAGTGTTACAGAATTCTTTAATTATGATTTATTAAATATTATTCTGGTTGGCTGACAGGCTTTAACTGATGGCTTATGTGAAATGAATAAACTCAAGACCGTTTATTGACTAATAACATTTCTAACTGTGACATGATGTTTTATTATTATAAAGAAACGTGAGGCTCTAACCTCCATAGTTTTTCATGTTGCATGGACAGACTTAAGCTCTGAAGTGTTTTCAGTGTTGATTTCAGATCAAATACACTTCTCCATCACTCCATTATCAGGTCATCATAATGCAGCTAATGAAAACTGACTTCATTTTTAACTCTTAATATTTAGCTAAATATAAACTTTCACTTTAGAAAATCATAAAAACCTAATTGTAAATGAATAGTTTGTATTTTTTGCAGAATATCATTAAAGAAAATGTGTTCTTATGTGTTTCTTCAAGGTGAAGTTAGTGGCTGTGAGAATAGGCTAGATTTGCAATGATAATAATCTGCATGTTAAAGTTTCCATATCACAAGATTGTATGAGACTGGCTTGTAACATCTTGCTGTCAGTTGTTGCTTTATTGACAGCCCCTCTAATCCATTATCTTTGGTTCTAATCTGAGCTGCAGTCTGCATTTTAACACTGCAGTGGTGGCTAAAGAGCTCCGTTTTCACACTAGATTGCTTTCTGATGGTATCAGCTGTCAGCCCTCCTTACAGTCCTTAACAGGCTTTCAGGAAACATGTGGAGGAGACTTTGACCCAGCAGAGAGGATCTTCCTGCCGTCAGCAGGTTTCTCTCTACAGGACGCTGGCAGCTGATGGAAAAAGCCCTTCAAGTGACACAGAACAACACAGACGGGCCAGATCCCATCTCAGCACTCTACATCCTCCCATAACCCCCCAGCTCCTCACCTTGCCTGACTTTCCTCTATTCCAGGGGTATTTAATTAAAATTCAACGAGGTCCAGTTTGAGAGAATTTCCTCATGCAAAGGTCTGTAACATCACAATAATGTCTAACTTGCGCTATGATTTAATCCCATATATATTGAAGTAGCAGTTGTATTAACGTCTGTATGTAGTCAACAACTGATTATCAAATCAAATAAAAAAGGTTTGATTGAATAATATTGCAGCAATATTCATCTTCAGTTTTCAAATTGAATTATTTGAAATTATAAATAATACATAATCTAATAATAAATAAATGTTCAAGTAAAATAAGGGCTGTATTTAAGAATAAATGATATAACAGAAAGCTTTTAAAAAATGTGCATCCTAAAATAAAGTACTTACATTTAGAAGAATTAATTTAACTGATTTGTCCATGCCGTGCAGCTTTAAATTCAGTTCATTCAGGTGTGAAGTGAAGTCAACCAAAAAAATCACGATATCTATATTTTTCTCATCTTTCAAAAAGAGAAATGTGTGTGCAGGGACTTTATCTGTGGTTATTAAACCACTTGTTTCATATTCCTCTCTGTTAACATCATTGTTGGGCAGTGAATTAACGTGTTAGGATTCTGATCCACCTATTAGTGACCCCTGCTCTCTTGCTTCCTGTGTTTGGCCACTCTCCTCATCTATGTTTAGCTCCGTTCCCTCAGTCTCGCTCACTGCCTCCATCCCCACTCTCACTCGGCAGTGTGCATAGGACCTCTTTCAAGAAAGAGATTTTATTATGATGGTGTTAAGGGTTACATTTTTATTTTTAGTTTACATTACAATGTTAAAATTGATGAAAAGAGCTTCTCACCTATTCCAGTTTCATATGTATGTCAAACTACACAATTTTAAAATACTTTAATATGCATTTCCATGTATGAAATAATCATTTCTGACCATTTCTTTGTCAAATATAAGATATGATAATAGAAATTACACATACATTATGTGTTAATATATGTAATAAATACATGCATGTACTGTATATCCTATGGTATCCTATTATCCTTACATTGCCCTTCATATATTTGAATGTAGGGAGTACAATGCTCATTCTCTAGTCTAATTCATTCATTCATAGCCTCTGGCAATCACCCTTTTTACAATTTCCCTGCATTTCCATCATATCTTGTTAAAAACAAAACTGTATTCCTTCAGAAAGCTAACAATACCCTCGCCTGTGCTCCGTCACCCATGCTCAGTACTCCTTTTAATGTGCAATCATGCATCCTTTTTTGCCACATTCGGTTGATTCTTGTCCCCAAATAATACACTTGACATCTGTTTTACTGACACTAATGAGCATATCTGTGTTTCCTTTCATTGAAGGCCTCTTTATCAACTCATCCCCCCTCTCATTCCCACTTACCCCTACATGCACTGGGACCCACAGGAATTTATCCTGACCTCCCTGATTAGTTATTCTTCTGGTTGACTGGAGGACTTCATGCAGTATATAGGGCGACAGTGGTAGAGCAGGGTCGAATCAGAGGATCGGTGGTTTGATCCCCGGCTCCGCTAGTCCATGTCGATGTGTCCTCGATGCCTACAGTGCATGAATGTTGAATTTCAGGACTGACTAACCAAGTCCTGATGGGCAGGTGGCACCTTGCATGGTAGCCCCTGCTATCAGTGTGTGAATGTGTGTAAATGGGTGAATGATGACATGTAGTGTTAAAGCGGTGGGTAAAGTGAAAAGGTGAGTGGGACTGGGTGACTAAACAGAGACAACAAAAATTGTAACATTACACAAAGGAAAACACATACTTGCAGAAGTCAATGCATGAACACATTAATTGCCTTCTAGTATTTTTCTGCAATTCTGTATCTAAAAACAAAATGCAAAATGACTTTACACAAGAAGATGTTTACATCAACAAATCAACAAAAAAAATATTTTAACTGTAAAAACAACACTATAAAGCTGGGTAGCGTTATACTACCAACAGTAAGCAACGTGTCTTGAATGTTACACCTTTCCACCTTAACGTCGTTTAGGGCCGTGTGTGTGACCCTGTGACCGTGGGAGCTGTGTTCTCAGACCAAGAATTCACTGACCATCTGCCAGAAAAGAGTTGTGGCAGCTGGCCCGAAAAAAGGGAAACTGGGGCCCCTTTCTGGAGCCAGACCTGGGAGTGGAGCTTGCTGGTGAGGCTCTGGCACTGGTTCTGGCTCTGGCTCATGAGACATATGGTTCGACCAGGAACAACTCGAAAAATTTACATAGGGCCACCGCCCTATGGGCCCACCGCTAGAAGGGACATGCGAAGGGGTGATTGGGTAAAAGGACCAAAGGGCTAAAGGGGATTCTTTCCTGTGTGAGTTTTCATGTGTACCTTTAGATCTGCGTTGCACTGAAATCTTTTATCACAAACTGAGCAGCTGAAAAGTTTTTCTCGTGTGTGGATTCTCATGTGTGTCTTCAGATTTCGACTCTTGCCAAATATTTTCTCACACTCAGAGCATCTAAATAGTTTCTCACCAGCGCTACATCTTGAATCACTGACAAGGACTTCATCATTATTCACAGAGTTTAAACCTGACTGAGGTTCTCTGGTGTCCTTCCAATCATCATTGTCATCAGTGTCAGAAGAGTCTTCAGTCTTGAAGACTGTTTATTTCTTTCCTCCTGTGTTTGTGCGACTTACTTTACAGTAGATTCATCACGTCTGTTTTCATTATTTCAACAGCACTGTAAATAATTAATTTTTTAATTAATTATTAATTAATAATTGGATGTCTATCTGGATCTGAGTTCCTGTCTGGTTCTGGTCCTTCACAGTCCTCTCCATCTACATCTGTTTCCATCAGTTTAGTTTGTCTTTGATGAAGGACTGAGCTTCCGCTTCATCATCTTCACTCTTCACAGGACACACACGATTGTTTGTTGCTTTTAGGTAGTGTAGGAGCCAGGTATGGCCTGTGTCTTTTTGTACACCCTTTTTTTGTCACTTCCGGTACACTTCCGGTACTCGAGTCATGTGGTGTTGGGGATGGCCACAATGGGGTTATCAGCGGTTCAGTGATGTTGGTCTGGTTGAAGGAATGGAAGGAGAGGGGGTGAGAGAGGGAGCCTTATTTTTTGTTGACCGCTTTATACACGATATTTTTACATGCTACAAACACTACTATTGTCATTGTTTGAGTTATGACTGTATTCTATCCAGAATGAAGTTGTTTGCTGTCCCTGAATAAAATCACAACACTCAGCCACTGGATCGGCGTGAATCATTTACAAGCAGCGCGTCTGCAGGTTGGTCTCCCCTGCTTAGCCTCTCGGTGACTAAGTAGTCACCTACAGGTAGTATGCTTGTAATTGTTTGATAGATGTTTGTTGATGTATATTATTGATTTATGATCAGTATTGTTAAATAAATAAACTGTTATATTTTAGGGAGCAGTTTTCTGTGATGATTTTGTGTATTTGTGTTGTGATAGTAGCTGGATGTTATAGTCAGTGCTCGAGTTCAAACCTTCACCGTTCACTCTTGATGTGGTATAAATGAACACCAATATTGAAACTATCCACAGTTTGATTATTGGTCCCTGATCCCAGTGTGGTCCCTGTTATTGTTGATATATTTTAATAATCCTATTGATGTTAATAATTTTATGATTATCAATCATTTTATGTTTCATACTTGCCAGTAACCAAATCCGCTCCTGCCAGATCTGAACACATGTATATCTACATAGGTCTGTATGTGTCACGATAACAAGGTCTATCTATGTTGTATAATTGTTTAATTCATTCTATCATTGATCAGGTTGTATTCAGTGATTTATATCCAACCGTTTAGTACCGTTCTGCAGCTGGGATAGTCCAGATTTCAAATATGGAAAACTTAAATAGACTTAACTAGTATTAATTCTGTAAATTAAGGTTAAATTAAATAATCAAGACCATTGTCAGGATGGCAGTGGTTTGGTGTTCCCGCCATACGCTGCACCCCCTTTCCAGTGTACTAATTTATAATTCAACAAGCTGCAAAGTCATGTGGTGTTATCAAAGAGAACAAACTTGTACTTTAAGTAGAAATATTTTCTGTCATATGGGTTATGAGAGAACTATGGAAGCCCTTTTTTTTATTGCTGGCGGAAATAGAAATAGAGAACAGAAGAAGAAAAAGATTCATTGCAACCGAATCTCACTCCAAACTACATTGAAAAGTTAGCAGCCGTAGCATGAACAGTGTTTGAAAACTGAGAGAAGAAATAAAGTGAACCAACCTGCTCATTGTATCCGGACTTCCGAGTTGAAAACAGCATCCAGTAGTTTCCGTTGTAGCTCGTTCTCCTCTTTTGAACAAGAAAGTTCCTCCTCTTACTCTGCTATCTCTTCAGCAGCTGCAGTTAGTCGCTGGTTGAAAAAGATTTGGACTTTAGACATTTTCACTTAACTACAGCAACTTTTCCTCCAGACAAACTCTATTAAAAACGGTTTGCTCACTCTGACCTGCGTGTTGCTAGGTTACGTTCGGGTCCGTCTACTTCCTGCTAGCATGCTAACTTCATTAGCTGTGTAGGACAACTGCGGTCAAGTGTGCCGTCATCCACGGAACCTTGGTCACGTCATGCGGCGCTTGAAATTGAATGCTTGTCTATTCGTGGTGCTACGGTACGGGTGCTTTGATAGCCCAGAAAGACCGGAGATGGACCTATATTTAAGCAAGAATGTGTCCAATTTGATACAAGTCAAAAACGTAATTTTGTACATTATATGAAATCTTAATTATAATAAAAACTGAAGTTACACTACTGTACTCTTTTCAATTGAAAAAGAGGGTTCGAAAAAAATTGCAATAGTATCAAATAATAATCTTTGATCTGCAAAAATTCACTGCAGAGTGGTTTGCTTCAGTGGTTTGCTAAAATGTATACTGGAGTCCTGTTCATAAGCACCCCTACTATGTCCATGTCTAATTTTATGATTCTACTGTACTGTTTTTGAGAGAGTTAAAGGCAAAGTCAGCTCAAATGGCATTCATTTTCATAATTTCCTCATATTTGGAATTTGATTACAGAATACTCTGAGAGGTTATATTACACTTTCACTGGATTGTTGTTCATGAGGACCCTTACTATGTCCATGTCTAATTTCATGAGATTCTAATGTACAGTTTTTGAGAAAATTAAAAGGAAAGTCAGCTAAATTGAAATCATGATATTCAGAACTTCCCAATATGACAGGTTGTAGCGGCAATCTTTCCTCCGTCCGGTGATCCACATTACCACTTACACTGTTACAGTCTGTGTTTGGCAATAAGCTTGACGCGAAATGATTCTTCAGAGGCAGTAACTCCATTTAAAGGTTTACTCAACAAAAATATAGTTACAAGAAACATTCTGTGCTCAACTTGTCACAACGTTGGCACAACGGTCAAAAGACTATCTTGCTCTGCAGACTGATTAACCTCAAGCTATTGGCTGTAACGTAGTCAGTAGCGCGACTAAAGGAGCATTTCAACATTGTTTTGACACAAATCACTTAACACATCTTATTAAGTCTCATATGGCTCTTACATTTCCAGCCCCTAATTGCTTATGCTGGCTGCAAAACAATTACCAAATATTAATTACAAAAGGAGCCATAAACATTCAACATGCATCCACAATCATGTTCACATCATATGCAAAGGGTAAATAAACTGTTTACAGAGGCTTTCATCCACTTTTTTGGGTCTACTTGTTTACACTGCTTGCTTCAGCAGGTAGAGTTTGTTTAAAGGTCTGTCTGGTGTGTTGGTTTTGGTTTTCGAACTAACTTGTCTGACTGTTCCACTGGAGTCTGGTAATGTCTTTACTACACAACCAATGATCCAGTAGTTGCGAAAAACAGTTTCATCAATCACAACAAGACTGTCTTGCTGTTGCTCATCCACTTGGTCAGATGGAAACCTCCTCTTGAGCACAAGTCTTGAAGGTCTTGTTCTGGCTGATTGCCAGCTCCTTTGTTGCCACTGGGTGCTTTCTGAATCTTAACAAAACACCAATTAGTGTGTTGGTAAGTTCAGGTCCTTGGAGTAACTGCTCATTTAGAGATGTACCCTGATATGTAGCAGTGCAGTCAAACTACTCTTATCTTCTTTTTCTTAGGGTGGTACACCCCATGGTGAGGAATGTACCACACTCTGCCGTCACTGAGACTGAGCTGCTCAGTGGGTATTTTCTCGGCCTTTTTCAACTATGCTTTTCATGAAGGTCTTGTAATCTTCATGGAAGTTTGGGTTTCTTTTGAATTTTCTCTTGCAAGTATCAACCTGCTGCTGAGCAATGCAACGATTATTTGGCACTCTGATGTTTTCATTTCTCAGTGGCAAACTCATCCAATAATGTCCATCAACCACCTTTGCTGACCTTGTAACTAAGTGCATGAATTGGCGATCCTCTTGAGACATTTCTTCCTTCTCTTCACAGCTTTTTTCTGAGAAATCTGTATTGTAATGCTTCACTAGCAATTCTTCTATTTCCACCACTGAGATGTGATTAGCAGTGTAGCTCTGCAGTTTACCTCTGGCTGTCTTAAGGTTCTCTCCCTTTCTGAGAGGGCCATTGATCAACCACCCCAGGGCTGTTTTGACAGCATATGGCCCATCATCTTCACTATTTATGACCTGCCATGGCTCAATGGCTTTTGGGATGTTGGCACCTATGAGCAGACCAACCTCTGCTTCAATGCACGGGAGATGCACATCTTTCAGGTAAGGCCATTGCGCAATATCTTCCTGTGGTGGGATGTTTTCTTTCTTTACTCGGATGTGGCTGTGTGTAAACACCTTTGGCAGTTCAATGTATGTGTTTTCTTCAATTCCACAAACTTCTAGGTCTGAAAGAACACAACTCTTCATCAATTTGTGACTATTAGAATTGTCTTGACCCATTGTGTCAAGAAGAAACTGGGTGCGCTTTCCTTTAAGGTTTAGTGTTTTCTGTAACTCTTCAGTCCAAAAGGTTGCAGTGATCCCAGGATCTATGAAGGCGTATGTTTCTACATACCTTTCACTCTTTCTGGATTTCAGCTTTACTGGTACCACAGCTAGAACACATTTTCCTTCTCCAGCCCCAGTGCTTCCACATGAGTCTTGACCCAGTGACACATAGGCACTTGAAATAGCATTGCTCTCAGTATTGCTCTCTTCAACTCTTTCTGGTGCAGCATTATCATCTTTAATGACATGGAGTATGTCTGGGTGCCACTGAGAACAGGTCTGACACTTCATTCTTTTTTTGCAATATTTACTAAGGTGCCCCAGTGTAAGGCATCCAAAGCAAAGGCCTTTAGACTTCAGGAAGTCTATCCGTTCTTTGTTCTTCAGTTCTTTAATCGTATCGCAGACAGACAGAGCATGATTCTTCTGACAGAATAAACATGGTTTGTGGAAAGCTGTAACAACATCTTTTACTGGACTGCTTATCTTTACTGTTGTCTCTGAGGTTGTATCCTGTACACCTGTAGCAAAAGTGTTTCCGCTTTGACCAGTTTTCCTGATGGTTTTCTCTTTTGTAGTTGTATCCTTTTCTTTTGTGGCTTGGTAACTCTCCACAACATCTCCGAAAAGAGGACCCAGTGCTACCTTTGCCTGCCGGTTGATAAAGTCTAGGTTAGAAAACCTTGCTCGTCCTCTTCCTCTCTCATGGATCTCAAATGCGGTTGTTCTCCACTTCTCTCTCATTTTGTAAGGAAGCTTTGAAATGACAACTTGCATGTTAGTAGGATTATCCATTTCTTCCATGAATTCTATATCGTCCATCGTGTTCCTACAGCCAATCAGGAAAAGAGCATAGGCGCTTAAGTAGTGCTCCAAGTAGTAAAGCTTTTCCTGATAGCTGTCAGTTTTGCTATCCACAGCATGTTCAAAGGCCCTAATGAAAGATTTGTAAGTGAGAGGGTCACCTTTAAACACTGGAATGTCCCTGCAAGGGAGGTAAGACATAGTCTGCTGCTTCACAAGCATTTCAGTGATCACATTTTGTCTCTGCATGACTTGATAGTGACCTGACAGTGACTGTTATCATGAGATTGGACGCGTTGCGTGTCTTGTGCGGACTGCACCGCTATGCTTGGAACATCTGCTGCTTGTCTTCCTACAGCAGTATTCAAAGTTGGTCTAGCCTCATCTCTCTCTTCCCTTTTCTTACTTTGAGAACACTTCTTCGATACATAACTTTTGACACTGTCTTTAGCATTGTCATATTCTTCAAACACCTTGAGCTTTGCACTGGATTCCGCAATTGCAGTATAAATTTTTAACTGTTCCATTTTAGCCTTTAGCTGCACTGTATCCATTTCAAGGGCTTGCTTCCTTCCACTGATTGCAGGTGAACATGCAATCAGTGTTGCATGCTCTGCTTCTTCCTTAATGCGAACTGAAGAGGCTGTGGTTGCAGATGAAGCTACTGAGCTACAGCTAGCAGATGAGCCAGATTTAGTCTTACTAACTTACTTAAAAACGAGGCCTATTTTCAGGCCTCAGCTCGAAAAAAGATGCGAAATACCTAAGTGAGTGTAGCGTTGCATTTAAAAAAAATAAAATAAATAAATAATAATATATATTTGAGATGTGAAAAGTCATGGAAATATCAGTATATATGTTACAGGTTAACATAAGATTAAGATAGAACACAGCACAACTTGGAAAATTCTAAAGCTCGCTGTGGAAAAACAGCAATTTCAGGATATTTTTTTGGGGAAATTATGGAAATCCAAGATTTAAAATATTCCCAGCTCTTATAACAACTGATAAAGGCTCTCTATACACATTTATACATAGATACAGTGAAACATTCATAAAATATAGAGCATATAAAATTGCAAAACTGATGAAATATTCCAATATTTGAATACATTTTTTTTTTTTAAATTAAAAAACACTCTATATCACTTCTGTTTATCACTCCTGATGTTCAATGAATCAAAAGACAGAATATTGGGCTTTTTTTTAGTGTTGTAAGCTCTTTCTAAGCCCTTTTTATGGTCATTATATGGTCACATACTGCTTCAGATTCAGCCCACTCTCTCTGTTTAGGGCTGTATCTCAGCCCCCCTTTCTCCGATTTTCACCATTGAGACCTCCTTCGAACCGTAGAAGCCAATATAATTGCCTGGAATTGAAAGCTAGATGACTGACAGCACTATTAGCCAATGGGAATGATAAACGTCCCATCTGATGGCAGATCTGAAATCTAATTTGCTGAGCTTACAAACCCTCCCAAGAAGCCGAGGAGTGTCGGAGAGACACGGATTCACACGGAGCACATGCAGCTGGACATACCAAGCAGTGGAAGTACTGAGATATTTCATTTTTTCGCTGAGATTCGACCAAAAGTGAGTACAATATTCGATGAAAGCTGTGTGACTTTTTTGTGTTCGAAGCTGAATATCTCTGCGATGGTTTACCGGAGAGAGAAATGGAAGATATCTCCGTAATCTCCGTCAAGCGGACATGCTTTTTCATGCTGCATGTTCGTAGGTAGCACGTTGCTAACGGACAGTAGCAGCTGTTTTCTCCGGTCTTTTCCAGTCATATCGAGTTATGATTTATGATATTTTGTTATTTGTTTGCTTGGCTGATGGGAGATGTGTTTGTCTCATGTAGAAGTGACCTAGTTCATGTTGTTCCCAGGACGCTGAGGTTTCTGCAGAACTATAACATCATTATATTCGTTCTTCGTGGGTTCTCTGCCAGTTACTTTTAACACAAAACTCTCTAAGTTTTTATGTACTACGTCCCCCAATTGGGGGACCCTCGGGCTTAACTTACTGTAACTTCAGCATTAATATCCTCAAACTCTGAACACTTTGATAAATTTCTGATGAAGCATATCTTCTACTTCATTCACATTCGTGCCATCAATTTTAAGGTTTTCAATTGCTTTCATCATGTCTGAAAGTTGAGATAATTTACCTCTTCTGGCTCCAATAAGCCGGCTGAATCTGTCTTCCAATGCTCTTTCAGTGGGTTTTGGCGCCCTCTTTTGGCCAGAATCTTCCATAGCAACACTACTTTTGTCTCAATCATTGCACAAAACCGTCTGCATTTGCTTCAAAACAGTCCGTTTTCAAATGAGAAGCTAATGTCCAACACTTTCTTTCAGTATGCACCGATTTTCCACAGATAGCTGATGTCCAACTTCCACTAATATTCACCGCCTCCACTGTATATAAGCCACGGCAATTCCGACAGCCGTTCCAAAGCTAGCAGCGATCTCTTTATGCTAGGTACTAGCTAGCTAGCCCCACGTGCAATGTACGTTAGCTTTCCGTCTGTTGATTTAGTGGCGAAATCTTCCTAAGGATCATCCACAGTAACTTACGTTATCCATTATGAAGACTTTGACTTGGCAATCAATTAGTCTTTTGGACACAAATGTCAATGACCAAAGATTTGAAACATTATGGTCAACATTAAATACTATAGGAATACTGGGCTACATACAGCAGTTTATTGTCTCTCGCACTTCACGTTGCTTTGGCTTCTCGTCACTTTGGTAATGAAGGTGACACTACTCTATAAAGTGTATAGGCTACAATAGAATATATGTGATAAAGAACTGAACGCAATATGTGATAAGTCTGTTCCCTTCAGACATAAGACTTTCTTTTAGTAATCTACTGATTCCAGGTTAAAATGGTTAAGACTTTGTACAGTTACAATGCATTGATATGCGTGCATCTAACGTAGCTTACTTATCGTACTTTTTGTGTGAGTCCGTGTTTCAGGTTTTGGACTAGGTCCCTTCGTTCCAAAGAAGCATTTAAGAGATGGTGGAGCCTGTCTCGTGATACATTTTACGCAAGGGTTGTAAACCCGGAAGCCAGAAAACTTTTTAGACTTTTGAACTCAGTGAGGAATTTTGTTTCCCTGCCACAATACTAGCTCTCCTGGTATTTCAGATACAGCCCTTCCTCATGCTCCTACGGTAACTTCTCTCTGGCCATTCCCATTATCTGACCTTTCCCGCACATCTGCTTGCCTGCTTCCCTTATCAGCAGGGCGACCAACTGTCCCGCATTGACCGTCAGACTCAAGCAATTGACACTTTTCATGTGCTCTTGCGCCCATTTTGTCATGTAGAGAATTTTGTTTTTATAACTGATAACTTGCAAGGCTGCCCTTGACAACTAAATGGAGGCACGTATTCATGTCTAAAATAAATTTCTTGTGTGAAAATAATATAACAGCACACTTCTCCAACTTCTCCCGATGGTTCATCTAGAACTATAGCTCTATGGAGACTACCGTCACTGCCCTTACCTCTCAGAACTCTCCCTGTGTGTGGCACAGAAGAGGTATATAAGGCTTTTGGTGAGTTTAAACAACAGTTCACATCTGCTTCCATTATTACCTTTCATGAGCCTTCTTGAAAGCTTATAGTTAAGGTTAATACCTTAAAATTCCACATTACATTATATGTATTTAGCTGACATTTTTATCCAAAGCAACTTACAATAAGTGCATTCAACCAGGTGGAAACAAATCAACAATTGCAAGAAGTGCATCATCCTTGTGCCTTCTTTTTCTGCAAGCTATCTCCTCCTGAGGAACTAAGACATCGGGATCCGAGAGTGGCAAGTGGAGCGGAGGCATTGGTTGGAGGGGGCAGAACAGCCATTTGTGCTTCAGACCTACAACAAGAAACTGGAGTACATCCCATCAAACAACTAAAGTCAGGCCAGGTGGGAATTCACTTTTCACTCGCTTACCCCTATAGTCAAAAAAACATAATGCCAGTTCAGTCTGTTCATGGGGTTCAGACCAGAGTCCAACGGCCAGACTGAGCATATGAACCAGGAGAAGGGGACAGCCCTGCACTGTATCTCATGCCGTAAAATACTCCTCCTCATCTCAATAACTACTTTTGGTAGTACTCTCCCAATGTCTGCTCCAGAGCAAGAACTGGAGGCAAATGCCCTCTTGGTCCAGACTTTCAGTCATTGCTGCCGCTGGATGCAGGCCCATCCTACACTTCTCCACACCTCTGACCACTACCAGGAGCACACCGATCGCTGCTACAGTCTTTCTCCCCACTACATCCCTGGAGAGAACGTCTGACTATCTATGCGGGACATGCCCCTCAGAGTGGTCTCCAGGGATTTAACTCGCCGGTTTGTGGGTAATCTCCAAGGTCATCAACGGCTGCAGTCAGCCTCCACTTTCCCAGATCCATGCAGAATTACCCTTCCATGTCTCCTGGTTCAAATCTGTCAAAGACAACTTGCCTGCCTTTGAGTTGGGCTTCTGGGTTCAAGTTCATCAATTTTCTGAGCCATTACACCAAGTGTTTTTTGTACCTCAACCTAATTAAACAATAATGATACCATTTAGTTTTTCAACAATGTTGTGTAACAGTTTTGAAGACACATGATCCAGGCTTAGACTCATGTCCACACTTAAAACAACTACATTAAAATACATACACTAAAACAGAGCCTTTCAAAAACAGCAATATAAAGGAATACCTCTTGCAACTGTCTCTGGGATGCACAGCCCCTTGGCCGCTGATACTGACGCACAGGGCACCCTTTAGCGCCTGTACAAGAAGCACGGGCACTACAATGCAAACCCATCCGCATTAATATCATGCGAGAAAATGTTATGGGAGTGTCATGATGTAGTATAAAGACAAAATGCACACAGGGCAGAGGGCGGTACCCGAGGTGCATGTGTCAAACACTGGCCTTTCATCCAAGAGACTGCCTTTCATGCGAAACCAGCAAGGTCTTGCCAGTGTTGTTTGTTGTGTTCATTGCACTAAGTTTCACCTTCACTTGACAAACAGCTGATCGTTTCACACTCTAGATATCACTTTAAAACCATAGTAATTTTTGCCCAAACTGATTTTTTTCCCTAAACCTTTTTAATTCACAACTTAAATCCCATGTTTACTGCAATAGTAGTGGAGCATCATAGTTTAATTAACTCAGCTACCCAGTGCATTAGAATGGGCTCCTTAAAAAGAGTTAAAATGTGATAAGATGGGATGAGAACGTGTTGACAGAACCGTATTTGTGAACTATGTGCCCACTATGTCTAATTTGAAAATGTCTTTGTTTGGGTAATGTATGAAAAGACAATTCATTAATAAATCCTAAAAGACCCTCATGAACCCATTTTGTCTTATTAAGTGTGGGAAGACAACAAGTCAACACTGTAGACCAATGTTTTTCAACCTTTACTGACATTTACATTTTTTACATTAAAAAGATCCGACGGCACACCAACAACCAAAAAAATACAAAATGACACATTTTAGCATAATACAGCATATATGCCAGGGGTGTCAAACTCAATCACAGACAGGGCCAAAATAAAAAATTGGGACTACGTTGAGGGCCAAATAGGGTCAACATTTAATAAACAGGATAGAAGGGATATTAGACAAAGTGCAAAAATAAATAGGCTACATTCTTAAGTCCTGAAGGGTTAAGTTCTGTGCTGTGGAAACCCTCAAGATGGAGTGATGGTGTGCATCAGTGAGACGACTCCTGTGTGGGTTTTTGTTCATCTTCATCACAGAGAAAAGCTGCTCACACAGGTATGCTCAAACATGCAGAGCGTTTGAGCAGCATGTAGGCGGAGTTTAGGCATCTTTCCGGGGATGAAGCTTGGAAACTGTGCAGCGCCCACAGAGTCCTGCTTTGCCTTGAGTGTGTCATTAAACTGGAGGTCTATCAGCTCCATTTGGAAGTGCACAGGTGCTCTTTCCATGTCAACTGCAAACAGATTGTTGAGCAGTTCAAATTTAAATTTCTGAGATGCAAAGTTGGCAAATCGCAGAGTGAACTTCGTGCCAAGTGCGCCCAGTTTTATCAGAAAATGCGCACAGTCGGGAACACGGAAAGTGACCCAAGTTTCCTTGCTCCATCTGAGTCTCCCACAGGCGCAGTTTGGCTTGGAAAGCTCTTACTGTATCATACATGTCTGTGATCACACGTCCTTGTCCCTGAAGCTGGGGGTGAGTGAGCAGTGAGATGCTTCGTTATGTCGCACAAAAATTGCCACACCTGGAGCTCTGTGGTGCGGCGGGCCAATTATGATAGACATATGATATTTTCTCGCAGGCCGGATATAATTGTACCGAGGACCGGATTTGGCCTGTGGGCCTTGAGTTTGACATGTCTGATATACGTATGCTGACAATTTAATGACAAGTCTCTTGATGTGTTCATCCTTACTCAGTGTGAAACCTGGGCCTGTTTAGATGAACACAAAGCTGATATCCTGCCAGAAACTGAAGAAAGGCTCACACGAAGCTCTTCTTCAACAGCTCTTAGTCTCTCTCTGTTTTTAGTTTTGTTGTCCAGGGCCAGTTCAGAGTCTGCATTTTTCCTTTTCAAGTATTTCTTCATCGCTGTTCGTCTTGTCACCGCAACTTCTCCTGCTCATCATTTAATTCTACTGTCTTAAATTAACAAGGTCTATTATTGCCCTACCTACTGCCACCCACTGGCATGGAAGAGTATTTAATTACTTAGCTAGCCACTATATTGCAGGCTCAGATACTCAAAAATGGCAAATTATTTGCAGCAACTAAATAATTTTTTTTGGACCAATTAAGTGAAATTGGACATTTTCCCAAGGCACACCTGACGATCTCTCACGGCACACTGGTTGAAAATCACTGCTGTAGGCCACAGCTCAGGACTGTACAAAGGTTTTCTTCCTGTCAAAGATTTTCTTCTGGTCATGAATCTGAAATGAACGTGGTGTTTTGGTTAGGTTAGTTGTTGCAACAATTTGGGGGTTTACTATTTGTTACTCAGATTTGGTAAAACATTTAACCATTTACTCTTAACCAGCAACATATATACTGATATTTACACATATCAACACATCTCACAAGTGTTATTTTAATAACAAAAGTATTAAAATAGCCCTTACAGTTGCAACGCTACACTCATTATCGTATGGGTATGCTATTTTCGAGCTGAGGCCTAAAAATAGGGCTAGGGTGCAAGAGGTTAAACATAACACACAGCAGTCCGGATGTGAATCCTGGGGCCTGTACCACAAAGCGAGTTCAACATACTCAGGGAATCTTTTGGTTATATCAGTGGTGGGCCTTCTAGGCCTTCTCTGCTGGTCTAAACTGAATCACAAAGTTATAGCTATTTTATAATTTAATAATTTTTCTTAAATACACTACATGTATTATAATTTATAAAAAAAAATTCCGGACGACCGACCGGCCGGCGGCCGAAGACGGAAGACCGACTGGACGGACGACCGGCCAAAGACCGAGAAGACGGACGACCGACCGGACAGTCGTCCGTTCGTCCGGCCGGCGGCCGAAGACCGAGAAGACGGATGACCGACCGGACGACCGGATGGACGGACGACCGGCCGGCCGAAAACCGAAAAGACCGACCCGGCGAAATATAACTGGGGAGACTCGAGTGTCATCACTGGCATCCATGAATCAAGAAGGACTTCTTACTGGAACTGAAACGATGTACTGGGATTAAACTCTTTATCCACAAATAAAGGAGGATGAACAGCATTTGGTAAGTGAAGTGCGTTTGTTTGTTTACATCAGTTACTACTGTTCATTTGTCTATCGTGGCGTTTTTATGAATAATATTTGAATGCGTGGATCCGCTGCAGGTTTGCTGGATTGATTTGTCATGCTTTGTTGTCATATAAATATATGTGACTGCTCTTGTGAGTTTGTCATTGTGTTATTAAATTGATTTGGACTATATTGTTCGTTAATGACGCAGCGTCCCGTCATGCTTATATTTATGTATCTGCACTCTGCATTTCGTGTTTTGGAAATGTTGAGCTTCATGTAACGTTTTATTTCACTTGTCAAATGTTGCAGTGTTATGTGACTATGCGGCTTTTACACGAAACAAATAATAACTCGTAGCTGTGGCATCAAAATTAGGTTATTAGAAGTGTAGTAGAACAGCACTGAAGGCCCAGGTATAAAATTCACAGCCCGCCACTGGGTTATATGGTGTAACTTACCCTAACAGCGGCCATTTTGCTAAGCGGTCCTACAACGCTGGTCATCAACCTGCAGGGTTTCTCGAGCTTTCACATAAAGAGGCGGTGTTTGCAGCGTATGACTCATCACAAACATGGACAAGTCTGCTGTCAGCAGAGCAGCATATTTTACAAATGAAGAGCAAACTATAATATTGGACAAATACGTAGAAGTTTAACACATAATTCAGGCTGAAAGAAACACAGTTTTAACTGACAAATGAAGGAAGGACAGCTGGCAAGAAATCGCCAACTGTGTGAATGCGTAAATTCACTGATTTGTAATATCACTGCTTCATCTAGGGCATGATAGATGAGCCTACGTTCAAGGAACTCGGCTGCCTTCGGGTCCTCCCACTGCCACCTGCCTCTGAACCAAGGGCGTAGGTTTGGGACACTGCCATTGGTAGGGACACTGCCAGCGCCCCCCCCCCCCCCCCCCTCCCCCCTTACTTAGTTGATATTATGTAGAAAGGTAAATAGATAAATACAAATAAATAATAAAATAAATTAATAAAAAAAACGTTCTGCTAAAATGCCAATATACAGTAACAGTATATTCTATATTCAAAATACATATATAAAAAAACGTTTCCCAGTTGTGCAGCCAAAAAAGACAACAAAAAAAAATTGAATTGCTAATGCATGGTAATTCTTAACAAAATGCCATGAGTAAGACCTCACCTGAAGCCCTGATGGTCCAGCTCCTCAACCTGCACTACATCTGCACTGGATTTCTGAGTTTCCTAAATTCATTTCAAAATAATGCCTTAATTAACAAAATTACCTAATGAGAAGTGCATTTGTTTGTTCTGAAATTCATATTTAATATGCAGGTAATTGGTTCAGGTTTTATGGAGCTGGACTAGGCCTACATCATCTGTACTGGATTTCTGAGCAATTAAATAATGTATTAATGAATTATATGATGCATACATTTGGGCATCCCAATTTATAGCACCTTTTTACTATCTACAAGTATAACATTTATTCTCAAAATAGTCAGTGTGAATGATAACACTCATGGGTAACATTGTCTAAACATCCCTTAAACAACAGCAAGTTAAAACAATCTTTACCAAAATGGACAATTCAGCGTCTCACCTGAATCAGCATCAGGGGTGATGCTGATTCATCACCACCCTGCTCTACATCTTTAGCTTCAGGCTGCTGTTTTTCCTGCACAGTAATTCATCAATTTAATACAGACACTAACCATGCTTAGCTGACTGTTGACATTGGTCGAGATTACAGGGAACAGAGATAGCCTTATTACTATCCAAGGGATAATATACTAACAACTTTCAAAAGATGTTTCCATTGTAGAATGGGTGGCAATGTAAAGCTAGCAGGTTTGCACTGTGTGGGTAGTTACATACCTGCAAACTCATAAGAGGTGAAAAAGGTGACAATCACCCAAACCCAAAACCCTGCATGCACCCCCAGGAGAATTTTATTTTAAATATGAGCTTTAAAATGTAGCATTCTGGTGTACTCTGAGAAGAAAATTAAGTGATAAGACATTTACTTTAAGCAAAAAACGAATTTATTATTCAGTTATTAATCAGTATTTCAGCTTCTGAACCCTGTTACTGTGTGGCTTAATTATTGATGGACTTCTACTGTTACTGTAAAGCTGGTAGAATTGTAGCCTATCTTCTATTTGCAATTAATATGCATTCAATCCAGGTCAACTTTTCTCCTTGTCTCACTCCAATCTGAGAAACGCTGGCTGGCCAGTTGACCCCCCCCCCATAAAAAGTTTGCAGGTATGTAGTTAGCCTACTGCTAGCTAACTAACAACGACCTGGGCTTCTTGATAGCTACTTACCCTCTGGTGAAAAAACTTCGGATATCTCTTTTCTTTTTTGGTGGCATTTTCCTATCTGCAAAGCACAAAAGGTCAACAATATCAATGCTGAAACCAAACAAAATACTAATATGAGGCTTTATCATTTCCTGGCGTATTTAGTAGCTTTTTTGTCAGACTACTGCCAGCTCTCTTTCTGCAAGTCACTTCAGCCAATTAAATGACAGCATCTTGTCTCGCAGGCACATTGGAAAACTTGGAAATGTATTTTTCACTCTTCTGGGTGACGAACATAGTATAGATAATACAAATGAGTTTGCAAATATATTGTGCACAATTCTTTTTTATAACAGGCAATTCAAATTAACAAAATATTGGTGGGGACAATTGTGTCTTTCCCAAACTTTGGTCGTGACTAGTGCCTATGGACCATATGCAAACCTACGCCCTTGCTCTGAACACCTTAAATCCGCAGTTTTAATATCGGCAATATCTACACTCATGCTGACTGCACACTAAGGAACTTGCTGCAAAACCTGTGTGGAAAAAAAGAATAACGTGGTGAAAACACTTTTGTTTGTCATTCACTCTGAACTGCAATAGAACATGTTTATATTTGCACTCATTGTATTTGCAGTTGTCCCACTTTGTAACTCATCCAGTCGGCCGGACACCTAGAGTACTTTCTTTTTGTCGCAGACTGACAGACATGCCATCAAATCAGCAATGAGGAATACTTGTTCAATATTGTGCTGTCTGAAATGTTGTGTTTTTGAAATGTTGTTTTTGGGGGGGACTGGGACTGACAGGGTAGAGCGGGTCGTCCCTAACTCAGAACATCGGCAGTTCAATCCCTGGCTCTTCTAGTACATGGACTTGTATTTGTTTTGTGAAATGATGTGTTTTTGCGAAATGTCGTGTTTTGTGAAATGTTGTGTTTTGTGAAATGCTGATGTGCACAGGCAAGGAAAATGTAATGTTCACTCAAAGCACACACAGTAAAGCCACATGATTTGTTTACCTGAAGGATACAAATAAGGGAAACTAATTGAGAGTCCCAGATCCCGAAATCACAGAAAGATAGAAATTGAAGTGGGGGAGGTGGTAACAAGGTAATATGAAGAGATAAAGATAGATAGACAGAGGCAAAGAGAGACAGAGAGAAGGAGATACAATTGTTTGAGGTTAAGTTCACTGACAGCCAGAGGTCCCCGGACAATAAGGCATCATCCTGCTTGGGTATGTCAAAAGAAAACACATTGATTCTGTTGTTGACTGTCTTTAATACCTACACATAGGCTACTGACACACACACAGATACATAAAGCAGAATTTCCCACACAGGACTGTTTCCTTTGTGGGAGCATAAAGTCAGAGCAATTAGACGCCAGAGGTCTGACGACAATCAAAAACAGCACTGATGCTGCTCTAATGTACACATTATTATGTTTGGACAAAATGAAAAAAAAAACAATATGGTGAAATGAAGACTGTGACTTACTTTGTGTCTATTTACCATACATTTTTTATATGAAGGCAACCAGTAAACATCCCATTTACTAATCTTTATACATTTTAAAGATAAGGCTGGGACTGGTCTCTCTTTTTCTATTGTCAATTAACTTAAGGGTAACTCGGACTGGTGACACATTCACACCCACTGTGTAATCCCTGTTTGACCTGCATCAGCTTGTGAAACTGCTGTCTAATTCCCCTCAAAGCAGCCAAAGTCTCACACACAGACTGTTAGGCATCTCACATTATTGCCAGAGACTTTGGACAGAAGAAACATAAATATCTGTCTCTTTAGCTTCTAAATGCTTCGTTTTGTTCATCAGCTAGTCTCTGACTATAGAGCTGAGGGGAAATGCAAAATTGTTGGCACTTTTCTGTGGGGTCGTCACTGCGAGTCCTACTTTTCAAATTACACATCAGTCAATTTTTTGTTTTTATACAATATGCTTAAACTATGTTGGTTTCTACAGTCCACTTTTACAGCATTTCCACATGTCATAACAGTGGACGGCTACCTTCTGTGCTCCAGTGCTGACTCCTGGTGTATACACAGTATACGTATGTATTCATTACATAATATAACTTATCTGTGCTTTTCCTGTTAGATCTGCTCTGGAAAAATTCTATGTATTTGTTGTATTGCACGACAGCAGTATCCTTATGATGCAAGTGCTTTTTAAGCAGGTATGGCCCCGCCTCCGCTTAGTGATTTTATTAAACAAAGCACTCAAAGCAGCAGACTCACCGATCTGCTTCAAGAGGTGATTGTGTCATTTCACATAGGTCAAGCTCTTTTAGCAAATCTACATTCTCTGTGAAGGCAGCTCACTCGTGGAATGCTCTGCCACCACATATACGCACACAAAACACATACAAAACATTCAAACACAGCCTTAAGGAATAGCTTGTTGCCAATCAGGTGTGCAAGCATTGATTAACTGTCTGTCCTGCCTGCTTGTTTTGCCTATATGTGCATTTGTCTTGTTCAGTGTTGCTATCTTCCATTTTTGATGTGTGTTATGTGTCTCAGTGTTATATATATGCTTGTACTGTAGGTGGGTTTGTTCTGCTCTGCTCTACTGTCGTACACTTTTCTTTTGCTTATATGTGTATTAGTTTTGTCTATACGTTACTGTCTATCTATGAATTTTAATTCCATTTTATTTGAAATTTCGTAACTTTTAGGCAGCCTTCGAACATCTGGCCGGGAACAGCAGATGAAAACTAGCCTCTCTGGCTAACTCTGGCTCACCTACAGTTTCGCTGTTGATTGGTGTGCATTGTCCCTGCAAAATAAATAAACAAATAAATAAATAAATAAGTAGCATACATACTCTGATATGCTTCAGTATTGTTTCATTGTCAAATCAGTTCGAACTTAAAGGTGCACTCAGTATAGGGCTGTATTGTGTGACTGAGGCTACATCCACACTAATACGTTGTTGTTTAAAACTGGAGTTTCTCCGTCCACACGGCGTTTCAGCATTGTTTTCGAAATGTTTTTCGGCAATACTACCACACCTGAAAATTTATATCACGTGACTATTCACTTACACTGGGCATGCGGTTGCCGATGTAAACAGGAAGTATTGGTTACTTAGTTAAAAAATAATATGAAAGACTAATATAGTAGTCTTTAAGAATGAAAGGTCATGTTTGATACTTAAGATCTGCCTCTATGAACTCAAACAGACACATTTTGTGGAAAGTTTTAGAAGTTTTATTTTTCAAACTTAGTTGCAACGTGCAATTTAGGTCTTGGTCTATCTCTCTCACACATCAAATTTACTTTAAAATGAACACTTACACATCAAAGTTTACTAGATTATGGGTAAATAATATTGGTCAACACACGTCTCTCACTCGTTTCCTCTCGGTTTCCGGTTAGCTGAAATCTCTGTCGTTCTGGAGAGCAATTAATGCTTTTGTTCCTTTACAGTTTATGTTTGGACTTAACAATAGTTGTCCTGAACAAAATAAGCATTAATAAGGAAAGGAAAGGCCTCCTCAAAGCCTCGAGTCAGGACTTCAGACGTCCGCTCCGTAGGGCTGATAACTCCGCTGGTCACGCTCACTAATCGCTCCAATAACAGCTGCTTCCTCCCCAAAAATACAGACTTTAAGTGGACAGCAGCTGCTAGTAAAGACAACAAGATCAGCAACACCTGTAATCAGTTGTCCATTTTAAATTAACCACTGGTAGTCGATTGATAATCAAGGCTGTTATTCTTTGTGATCCTCCGGGAAAGGGTCACGTGATAGGGGCGCAACAAATCAGGGAAGGACACGTTGTGACTGCTAAGAACCAATCAAGTAGTGAACGCGGATGTCTTCGTCATCGTTTCCAAACTTATGTGTTTACGCCGTCCACACTATGAGGTAACCCCGGAGTTTTCAAACTTATCTGTCCTCGGGAGCGTTTTCAAACATATCCGTTTTCGGTGTTCTAAAACTCCGGCGTAGTGGTGACGCTCAGTGCATTTACAGGGCTTTCAGTACTGTCCTACTACAGTTGAATCACCTCATAATAACCTCATTATGACACAGCATGACGGGATGCTTCGTCATTAACAGGCAATGCATATAGTCAAAATCAATGTAATTAACACATTGACAAGAACAAACTCACAAGAACCAGTCACATATATTTATATGACAAAAAAGCAGGTAGAATAGCATAAAACCCAAATAACACGATTCAACAGGCCTCTGCACATTCCAGCAAAACTGTGGCGCTAAAACACGCATTCTGTATTTTATGTTTATTGCAAAATTATGTGTGTTATGCCCTTAAAAATGTTAACCATATCATTTAAGGTAATTAGTCATGTATCAAAATGTGCTTTGATGTGTGTTTTTGCCCTATGAAGATAAAGGCTCCTCTATTATGTCCTGCTATTGGATAATTTTTGGTTGACTCCTTTAAGTATAGTAGGTTTCAGTGCTAGTTAGGCTTTGATGGAGCAGGATGTGGAGCAACAATTTTTCTTACCGCAGATTATAGACTTTTTAGTCATAGCCAGTAGAAGGCCAGTGTTTTGGTACTCCATTCATTGCATAAAGATTTTGTTAATTTTTTGTTTACATGAAATAAAACTACTTTTAACTATGAGCTACGAGCCTCATCATTGAAAAGTTTAGCCTACAAGAGCACGTAAGTTGGACATGGTAGTCGACGCGAGTCAGAACCCTTTACATCCTGCAAGAAGTGGCGAAGGTAAGATAAGCTGCCACTACAATGACAATCAACAATATCGTCCCCAATTATTTAAACTGCAAAGGCATTGACTTGTGAGTCTGAAGGCCTCGGGCAGATTTTTTTACTTAGAGACAGCATAGGGGCGAAATCTAATTGGATAAAAGCTCTACTTAAAACAAGGTGCGCCGAAAGCAGCGCAACTGAGGATGACAGTAGCTATGCAATGAGATAATAAGCTAATGGGGAAAAATATTTAGAATACATGTAGTGTATTTATGAAAAATAATTAAATTATAAAATAGCTATAACTTTGGGATTCTGTCAATGTCTAGGCCAGCAGAGGCCCTTCCTGGCCCTGACAGCCCACCACTGTGTGAACGTAGCAAAAGATATGCGATTGTAATTGGAAACGTAGTAGTGTGTACGTGGCCTGAATGAATACAACTCACAATTGGCTAACCCCCGTCTAGACATATGGCACGTAAGGCATAATACACTTTTCAAAAATCAACAACAAGTGGTAATGTATGCCAGCAATCGGCTTGGAGTTGTTGTACAAGACGCGTAGTACAATCTTGACAAAAACAAAATGAAACTCACCAAGCTGTCTGTTGACGTAGCAGCGGCTGAGTTGTGACAAAGTACAACAGTGTGTGAGCTGGTAGTTCCGTTAGCTTTTAGCCAAGCACACCATCCAAAACAATGAAAGCGGTCCGCAGGACACAGTCACAAACACACCGTCCATTCCGTTAGCTGTTCGCCAATACCGTAAACTCTTATCCCCCTGTGGGCACAGAGTAGCGGATGGGGTTGGAGATGCACCCAGCTGTGTTATCGCTATATTAAGAAATGTCAACTCTCTGTGTGGACCTGTGTCTACCGTTCCAGTAAGAGTAACTACAAAAAACCCTGTCCACATGTGCTTTTGCATGCCGAGTCCCACCAGCAGGTGTAATGATATGCTTCTGTACGTTTATAGTTCCTCACAGTGAAGCCATCTACAACAAGATAAATTATAAAGTAATTGAAAATGTCCTGATGTGATGTTTTGTCTACAACGCTACTAGAGCTAAAACCGGAAGAACGAAAGATGCATTTGAACCGGAGGGGGAAATATGGGCGGGGCAGCCTAAGGTAAATATGTGCTGTGGGGACACTGTTTCAAAATCATCCATTGCAGAGAACAAATTTATAGGCTCTTCATGAGTAGCCTGTAACATCACAAACTGTATGGTGGCATTTGCAGTGATATTTCTGAAATTCTGCCTCATATATTGCTGACTTACATTTAATGAAGTAAATAACACTTCTGTTTTTCTCCTCTGGCCGATAATCAGAGACCAAGCGGAGCAAACAGGACATGTTGGGCTCGTGCTGAGTCTAAGTGAATATTGACTGAGAGAGCAGCGAGTGAAAGAGCCTTGGCTAGGTGTATCGATCCGACTCTGAGCCACTGTCAGAGCTCATCATCTAGTCTAATGATAAAGCTCTGAAGAGAAATGCTTACTGACCTTGGGTGGTGAGAGCACAACAGCACAAACATCAGAACAATACACTGAGCCAATGAACATTCTTCAGATGGTGAATGTCAAATCTTTAACACACACATTGAGATTTATTTTTACAACAATGGCCTCTATTTGGAACACATTTTCCTGCAAGAAAAAAAGGCCACAGAGAAGAAAAGCAGCCAAACTGAAATATCATATTTAGTAAGCTCAAAAAGGTTAACAAAGATTGATACAATACATCCAAACTTAGTATGGCTTTTCATGTTACTTGGTAGAAAAAATGCATAAGTGCAAGTTGTTTTTTTATGTCTCACATCAACTATTTGATTCTATTCAGATGTTTTTGTGTCTGTTGCTGAAAGATATTCAACACTAGAGGGAAGCACAGCTCTGTGACAATGACAATATGAGGAATATGGACCATACTGTATACTACATTGGAGTCAAGACTGCATACCCCTGTCTCTCAATTAATTTTGTGATGGAAATGCCATGAGCCACTTTTTACATTCTAAGTGTGTTCATTCCGCTCAGACTACCTCGACAACAGAATGCGTGTTTTAAAGGGTGTGGGCTCAGGTTACAGTCAGAATTACACAGAAACACCAAGAAGCCATGTTCACTTGTTCATTACATGGAGGAAACTGCGGTAACACTTTATTTTACAAGTCCATGATTTCCCAAAAATAATAATAACAATTTCCTGGAAAAAGGTACCTGCACAGTTCCTCCTAATACTATGTATTGAGTACAGAAAGTACTTTTTGACATTACGTCTTTGGTAGGTATATACTATCTATAGTATCTTATGTCAACATTTACATATCAAATTACTAATAATGTTTCATACATAAGCAATGTAGATGGCAAAGCACTTGATATACCTTTCTGCATTACTTTGTGGCCTAAGAATGTCCTGGAGAACAATAATAGCAATTTGGTATTAATTAGGGAAAATACTGGAACCGTTATTTTGTGAGTTAGTTACAGAGCATTGATTTTATGATTTTATTCTGTTGAATTCCAAATGAATTTCCTGAAAAAAGTGCTTCAATGATACCCATACATCAGTGTCATCACTCATGTATTATGCGTTTATATTATGTTGTTATCCTCCAAAATATGTTTTATTGTAAGCTTAGACACATTTGACATTTTTGCATGTTGCATGTTGTAATTAGAAACAAATTATACAGTTCTTTTTTAAAAACGTTTTGGAAATTATTAGAACATTCTGGGCCAATTAAACAAAGCTTTATTGAAAATGTTCAATGTAAGGTTTAGGTTAAAAAACATCTTTTGTGAAGCTTAGACCTACGTTTTTTGATCATTACCGAATAAACACCACTAAAGCTGTGTTGTTGACAAAATTTTCTGTATACTGTTATACCTGTAACCACACCAGACGAGGATCTCATGTAGTATTGGCTCACCCTGGAGTACTTCTACCTCACTGCAGTTATGTGTCAAGTTAAACCAATGGGGGTCAGTAACATTTCTCTTTAAACTTCACCAAAGGAACCCAATATTTTCCAAAGACTTATTTTTGGTTTTCCAAGATATTTCTGAAGCTGTCGCACCACCTTTAGAATTTTTTCCAGCTGTATCTCTTCTATTTCCTTTGTGCATTGCCATATGGAAGGCCATGCTACTCTAAAGCGTTAAAGAGAGAACAAGGAAATGTCAAAGGAACGTTCCTGTAAATGTAACTGTGTGTGTGTGTGTGTGTGTGTGTGTGTGTGTGTGTGTGTGTTATACAGGCCTTTGTTTGATGGTTTTGTTGGCCCTCTCATTGAAGTGCCCTTCATATGCCTCTCTAAGCAAACACACACATACACACACAAACACACACACACACACACACACACACACACACACACACACACACACACACAACAAACATTCAGAGACCTGCTGTGGCCCTAGGAGACACCCAGAGAGTAGCAGCTGCTCTGTCTGCACACACACAATTCTGCCATGCTTGTTTGCCATTTGTGAGGGTAGGTAAACATTGATACGCATCCCTTCACACAACTGGTATTGTGTGATATGAGCCTCAAGGATTTAAATATTACGTTTTTTTCATTGGGGCTGCTATAAGTGGTGAGTCTGAGGATGGATAGATGGATGGTAGGTGTAGCTCTTACATGTTCTGCTCAGGGACACTCTAGTGTAAATAAGACCAACTCCTTCAGTTTCAACCTGACATTAGTAGTAAACATTATAACTCAATTTCTGTTCGTGGCTTGGTACGCTGTATGTCCAAACTCTGTGGAGTTTGTAGGGATGATGACTGTTTTCACTGATAGATCAGACGTTGACAGTGTAGAGAAGAACCATTTAATCACTTAGCTTTCCTTTAAAGTTGACTTCTCCATACTGTAGCCCAAGGAAGTCCACCCATTAGTATCTTTATCATATTTTGTTGTAAAGTAAAAGTCACCAGTCCTCCTTTATTCAGGTTATTTCTTACTTCCAGAAAATCATTCTTATTAATGATACCAGTGACCGTTAAGTGAATAGCAGTCAGCTCTGGTTCGCCAAAACAGTGATGTGATACACATGCCTAAAAGACAAATTGCTACCTAGCAGAGGTGCTCACAAGTCCAAGTCAAGACTCAAGTCTTTGAGCTAAAGGCCAAGTCAAGATTAAGTCTCTTGTGGTTGTAAAAAAACATAGATTTTTTTATTAAAAGATAAATATAACAAGACAAGTTAATCTGGTGCACTTGTAAATATATTGGTGCTCTTATAAACAATTTAATCATAAACACAGTGATTGTATAGATTATAAATGGTGATGACACGGCAAAAAAGTCACACCCACAAAGCATGGTAAAGGAGATGGGGTCCTGTAATCATATCAGGGTTGGAGCCACAAGCCGCCGTCATCCCTGGCCAGTCTCGGCGTACTGTCACATGGAGGTCCCACGAGCACCCCGACCCACCCGAATGATTGTTCGCAAATCTCAAGTCCGAGTCGAGTCTCAAGTCAACTATGTGTCAAGTCTTAGACTCAAGTCCCAGTTTTTGCTCCCTACTTAACGTCACAAGATACTGTCTTGAGTTGATAACATCAGCTAATTCATCCAAATTGACTAGCTTAACGTTTGCAAATTACTTTATCAACTCATGTTAAGAAGCAACCAACACTAGATCAAGTTCTTACTCACACATGCTCTACCTAGACTCTATGGGTAATACTCTCCTCCAATCACGAGGATGCATTAGCCCACTGAAAATTTGCTTAAGTGTAGCCAATCAATCAGGACGTGCCTATGTTCCACAGTATATAAGGCAACACACACTGCTGTATGCCATCCTTTTTGTTTTCAGCAACCAGTGATTGGCCCACTGACCGCTCATCTCCTGGGGTGACCGTGGCTAAGGTCCGCCTTTCAATCAGAGGGTCGGCGGTTCGATCCCCGGCTCCTGCTCCGCTAGTCTCATGTCAATGTGTCCTTGAGCAAGACACTTAACCCCAAAATGTCTCCTGTAGCTGCGTCTACGGTGTGTAGATAGATACTGAATTGTAAGTCGCTTTGGATAAAAGCGTCTGCTAAATGACAGTAATGTAATGTAATGTAATCTCCACGGATGGGGTCAGTGTCAGACTTGTCATGTCCCTGCCTTATTGTCTGGATGGATCTTCCCGACGCCTGCTTCCAGTGCCTTGTCGCAAACCACACAGAGAGCAGTGTTCAGCAGCCATAAGTCTGCCCGGCCCTCTGATCGCTGCCCAAGATTTGACACCATCAGGATCACTTCCAACACTGTGATACTTTGCTTTGGTGAGAGCGAGATCGTCAAGGTCCCTGCCCCAGCTTGCCTTGACCCTGCTCCGCTGTTGCCTCAGGTCATCCCCGTTGAGACACAAGCTTTGTCAGCAGATGGTAATGACCAATGTCCAATATCTCATCGGTGTCCGGTACATCAGCATCATGGGCAAGGTTTTCTGCCCCCCTCCCTAATTCCTGCAGTCAAAAAAGTTCTCTCCCTATCTCGGCTCTTCATCGGAACCGAATATGACGCCTCATGACTACACAGTGTCACTCACACACACTGGCCATCTCCGTCCCACCTGCTGTAAAGGAGGCAGTGGGCTCGGTCGATCACACTAGTATAAGTGGTCAGCATGTGTCTGTGCCTCAAGCTTTGATGCATTCACAGACCTCCTCACCGGCTTGGCCCTTTCCATGTCAGCCCCCCATGGGCCAGTCTCCTGTTTATAAGAAGGCTCACACTGGATGATGCAGCTTTATAGCTGCTGCTCCACAGCTGGTTGCTCGTTCTCTAACACAGCACTGCAGCTACTGCATATCCGTGGCATGAGGGTCTTTTATGTTGGCAACCTATTTGTTGTTGCACACAGCCCAGTTGATCTTGCATCTTTTCAGGTTAGGGTTCACAATCAACAGAGTGGTTAGTGGTGTGTTGCCACATCAATCTTATTTAGCTACAGGCGGTGTCCTTGGTCCTCCTGCACTTCAGACCCCTGATACAGGGGAAGCAAGAGATGGTGAGGACCAACAAAAGCACCATGGTGGCCTATATCAACAGGCAGGGCAGAGTTCGGTCCACTGCTCTGTGGGGACAGCGTAGAGCCTGTGGTTGTGGGCCTCAGAGCACCTGTTGTCACTCAAGGCTCTCCACATAGGGGTGCCGACCTCATGTCGAGGGACGGACCCCTAGCAAGCAATTTGTCCGCATAAGCATGCCAGCTAATGTTAGCTAATATTAGCTAGCTAAAACCACAATATCACAATAAACCAAGGGGAAGGGTTTTGTTGTAGAGTTACCTCTCGGCTAAAACATGACAGCTACAGCTGAAAGTGATATGGCGCACTGAATTTGATGAATTTACTGTTAATCAGACCACAGATGAGTCAAGAATTAGCAAGCGCACCCCGTGGTCCTGGGACTGCGAGGAGAGCAGATGCCAAACCCCAGTGCCGAGGATCATAGTGAGATCTAACCTGTGTATCGGCAGCAACAGAAAGTTTACTGATCCTGCTGGTAGTTGGGTGTTCTTGGATCAGATCCCGGTGCTGGGTCTTGCTCTGACTGAATCTGAGTTGCCATATATATATATATATATATATATATATATATATATACAGAAACACAGCACGTGTGGACTTTATGTTGAAGGCGGTGCTATTCGTTTGTTGATGTTAGCGGACTTAATTTCTAAGCTAACTGCTCACTGGCGCTGTAGTGGAGCTGACGAGAGGCAAGGCATTCAGGACCGTGCATAAACATCATTTGGATTTTTGCAGAAAACCTGTTGATTCCTTTTATGGATATCAGATGATCTGACCTTTGATCTGGCTGATCTAATAATTTTCTGTGTTCTGTATACATTTTATTTGAATCATTTATTTACCAGGGAGAGTGCACATTAAACAACATTTCAGTTTCCACCTCAATGTAAATGTGCCAGAGTTAGCTAAAGAGCTGTAGTCCTGGGCAGGTTATTACAATTTAGTGGTCAGTATAATTCAACAGAAAAAAACACTATAGTACAACACTGTTGTCGTACAACACCCTACGCATTATGAACTGATTCAGTGTGGGAGGTGTAAGCCCATATGAAACGTTAAAGACGAGGTGGGAAAAGATGATAGCATTCATAAAGAGTTTGGCTGCCTTTGATGTTAGGTATGGTCTTATATGCCTAAAGTTAGCCAGGTTGAATTTGATAGTACCGGCTACCTTTTTGGGATGCTTTTTAAATGATAGATTTGAATCTAGGATGATTCCAAGATATTTGAAATCGGACATCACCTTGAGCTTGGCTCCTTTAACAAAAACATCAGGTTTGTGAGTCTCTGTGGGTTTCCTTGTAAAGAACATACAGACCTGTTAATGTTCAGATGGAAACATGAGTTGCTCAACCAATCCAATAAATGGGACATGGCTGGGGTTAGTTTGTTTGCAGCTTGTTGTTTGTTTTTAGCATGCACATTAAGAACTGTGTCATCAACTACATTTCAATGTTGGCAGATGGGCAGTCTAAAGGCAGGCCATTAATGTACAAGCTAAACAAAATAGGATCCAGTATTTATCCCTGAGGAAGACCAATATTGCAGTTAAGGTATGTTGACTGAGTATGCCAATACATGCTTCTTGTTTGTTAGATATGATTTCATCCATTTAATGGCATCAGAGAAGAAATTAAAAGTGGATAGTTTTGACAGGAGTACCTCATGGTTCCCTATATCAAAAGCCTTTAAATCAACCCAAAAAACTGCACATATTTCACCGCCTTCATCTAATTTTTATTTTACATTTTCAAGACAAATATCAGTTGACTGTTTCTGTTAAGTGGTTAGGGGTATGACCCATGTTCAGTTGAGCGGTAAGCTGCTTCGATAACCAGTTCTCTGACATTTTGAACATATTTGGAAAATACTGATGGGTGTATAGTTCCCTACAGTTGTTTGCTCACCAGCATTGAAAATGGGAGTTACAACAGTTGACTTCCAGGTACTTGGAAAAATCCCTTTCTTAATTGACAAATTGATCAGATGCACAATACACCTACAGTAGCATGCATTTTTCCTGATCCAGATAAGATGTCTAGATCCAAATGATATGTTAACGCCATGTGGAAACAGGGTCAGATTCTTTCCTACCTGTGATTCATACCGTTGTTATTTTGCTTTCACTGATTGTACCTTGTACTGATTGCTTTTATCTATGCCATGTGCTATGACATGATGATGATGAAGGAATAGTGCACACAGAACTGTACAGTAAAGCAATATTACATGACAAAAGTTATTTCCATGTGTTTTTTTATTACTGCACTATTTTTTAGCCTGAAAGCTCACCCCTAACCTTTGATATAGTAGTTACAGTACATTGTGTTAGATATTACGATATTTGTACAAGTGGCGCAGTAACAGCTGAAAGCAGGTAATAGAAATTTCTGTATAAAAAAGGGAACTTTTGTCAGAACTTTGTGGTTATCTGAAAATAATACACCCCCTCTGGCCAATCAGAATGCAGTACTCACCATGGCTGTGATTTAATTAAACTTAATATTATTCTCTCTGTTTCCAATATATTGTGTCTTAGTCTTCTGATTGTGTCTATCTATTCTCTTTCTATGATCTATCACGTACATGCACACACACACACACACACACAAACAAAAACACACACACACACACACACCTACAGATGTATAGTATGGTATAGCAGTTATCATGAAAAGATTAGCAGAAGCGTTGTGCACCTGCAGGGCTGAAAGCAAATTGATGACCGTGACAGGATACTGTCCTCAGGCCATATGCAGCACACTGCATCCTACACACACACACACACACACACACACACACACATACACACAGGCTTCAGTGAAAGGTTCCAGTGTTTGAGTGTGTCGGATTATTGCGACAGGCAGTGAATGAAGATGTTGGGCTGTTCAGCCATGGTACTGCTTCTCCTGCTGACAGAAACACACACCGGGCACACTCAGCAGACTGCAGCGTTCTGACTGAAATGGCTTGGATAGTGTGTGTAGTAATATACTGGCAGAATGTGGAGAATTTGTGGTATGTACTGTGACTGTACAGTATGTATCTTTGAATACCCTACATCAGGAGAGAGTTAATCTTTGAACTGGTAATGATTATAGTTTCAGTAACTGATGGACATGACATGACCTGGACTAGCCCCATTAAGTGATGCTATTGAGTTTGACTGAAATGCCTTTCTACATACTTTATTTGAACTGCATTTTGGTATTTCAGTTCTGTATCACATTCAAATGTCATTCTTTTTTATTTGACATAAGTTGATATGTTCTAGTCTAGTATTGTTAATTCATATATTGACTATGAATATCTTTTCAAAAATTAAGTTTACTGTAATAAAACTAAGCAACCAACAATGCAGAGTGACTGGTGGTATTAATGGAACTGGCTCACCAATTGTTGGCCATGCTGACAGTTTTGGATTGATTTGATTCTAAAACTTATGCAACCCCAATACAATAAACCTGACTTGCATTTGGTTTGTCCTCTTGAAGAATTTAAAATCATATGAATAGTCTACACAGAACTCTCTCTGACAACAGTTTTCATTATTGGTCATACTTTGGTACTGAACTGTTCTTGTGACATCATCAGGGTTATATCCGATAGAAGACATTAGACAACTGTAGTAGTACTTCTTATTACAAGTATACTGACCAAGTGTGTCAGTATACTGTAATTGGCAGAGTTTAATAATAAAATGATTAAAAGTGTCATTCTCTAACTAAGTGCAGCACAGACAAGTAGCATAGAAAATGATTGTATATACCCTTTTACAAATATTTTTTATAAAGTTGCAGTACAGATGACTAAACAATCAAAGCAGTGTTAATAAAAACATAGAAAAAGTGAAATTTTCATTTTTTATCAAAATAACAGTAGCAGATGCCAGTAGGATAAAGGTCTGTGGTAATACTTTCTCAATTAAAATGAATACATATCTATATTGAACTTGTCTAGGTAGATGTTACTACCCTGTGACCATACTTAATTCTTGCTGTGACTTCGCAGAGAGCAGCGTATCCTCATACAACGTGTGAACAATGATATCTTATGAAAAGCCAGCAGCAAGTGTCAATTTCCACTTGTTAAATGTGTATAGTCTTCACAGGAAACAACTCAGTTAGGTTTAAGCAACAAAACCATTTACTTAGTTTGGTTTAGGAATAGACGGTGAAATATTTAGTTGTGTTTCGGAAAAGACGTCATTTGGGTTAAAGTTACCACAAAAGTGCCGTTAGTGACGTGACAAATCAACATTGACTTCTCGTTTGACACGGGGAACGAACAGCATTCTGCTGGGTGAAAGCAGAATTTTTTTGGGTGTATAATGGGTGAGGGGTCAAATAGTTTCATTGAAATAAAATCAAACATCAATTCTCTTTCTCTACTCTAACACCCCAGATGCTGTGAGAATTGTCTACCACTATGAGTAACTAAAACCAACAATTGTAACCCCACATGCTGGTTTTCATTTCTAGCCAACACATTCTCACACCATTGCATCAAATAACATGGCTTGGCCAGTGCTCCTATGCTTCAAACTATGAAGCTAACTGTAGCGTCAGTGACGGCGTATAAATATATGCTTACACATCCATAGTGTCTTTTCAAAATAAACTTTTGTCTTTACATGAAGTTAGGATTAGGCAAAAAAAACCATTTAGTATATTTTAAGAAAAGAGTATGATTGATGTTTACTTGATTGACTAACGACTCATGTGAGTCATGTGACTAATGACAGTTAACGACTCACATGACTACAGAGCAGTGGCGGCTGGCCAATAGAGGGCACCCCCCTTCAGCCACAAAAAATAAAGAATAAAAATAATAATAATAATAAATTATACAAATTGTAAAAGTATGGAATGCACCCAGTAATATATGTAAAATATGATATTTGCACAAAATATATGTTTTTCCTGCACGTCCTGTCTGCATGTCTCAGCAGCTCTGGGGAGCTGGTAAAATCGCCCACAGGAGGCGGGTCTATGAAGCAGTTTAGCCAATTGCTGATTAAAGATATGAATGTATGACATCAATTTAGCCAATCAGCGTCCTCAAATATATTCAGCTTGGGGCAAAATTTGTATCGCCCAAAACTGTGTGTCCTCGTCAGGACTAGTCTCTACAGGCAAGGCGAGCACTTGCTCCTCCAAGACCCGTTTGAGAGGAGAAAGTTGGCGGAGAAACTGCAGGTGAAAGAGCTGATCCCAGATCAACCTGACCTCACAATCAGACAGCAGTCTAGTGGGAAAGGGAAGCAGTACATGCAAAGCTTCTCGAGCAGCTGTACACCAGAAAGGTTTGGATAGCTGGGAGCAGTCATTCTAATGCCTTATTTTGCTTTTTAAAACTTTGAGGACAGATCCAGCATGGACAGTTATGGGAGTGAGGGATATGAAGCACCTGTCTGAGAAAGTAAGGAAACATGAGAACACCAGGGCACACATGGATAACTCTGTCAAGCTAGCCATATTAGTCAAAGTGAACATATTTTCTTGTACATAGTTGTCCTCACTCTCATTTGCTTAACTTGATCATGGAGGCATCAAAATTTCATTGAGACTGGTAGATTAACAGTGAAAACTCATAATTTACTTCTCCTGATCTTTACCTCCCTATTGGTTTCCCAACAAGTAAGGTCCATAGGGGCATCTCAATAAATAAACATGTTCTATTATATTATATTATATTTTATATATATATGTATATATCAGTGGTGGGCTGTCAGGGCCCTGACACTGACAGAATTCTTAAAGTTATAGCTATTTTATAATTTAATAATTTTTCATAAATACAATACATTATATTCTAAATATTTTTCCCATTAGCGCTGGTTCCAGCGCACCTTGTTTTATGTAGAACTTTTATCCAATCAGATTTTGCCCCTATGCTGTCTCTAAGTAAAAAAATCTGCCCGGGGGCCTTCAGATTTACAAGTGAATCCCTTTACAGTTTAAGTAAATGAGGACGATATTGTTGATTGTCTTAGTCTTCAACCAATCAGATCTTTAGTTTGACATGTTGGGCGTATTCTTTGACATGCCAGAGCCTTCTAGCTGGTCTACAAGTACGTCAGCATTAACGTGCGGCTTGATTGGTCAGTGGGCTAGTGTGACTGTTGTGAAACTAGCTAGCAGAACTTTGTAGTAGTAAGAGTTAAAGTTTAAAGATATGTAAGACACTTTTACATGACATTACATTTTTAGCATTTTGGCATGTTTGGCAGTGACAATCCCAATATCTACTGCCTCTGTGGAGCGGACATTTTCAGCCCTCAAACGCATTAAAACGTATTCAAGAAATACAACTGGGGAGGCTCCACTGTCATCACTGGTGTCCATGAATCGAGAAGGACCTCTTACTGTAACTGAACCGCACAGATGTACTGTACAACCATGGTAATAAACTCTTTGTAATCAAAGAAAAGAGGATGGACTTTGTCTTTAAATAGTGAACAGCAGCTTTGTCAAGTGAACTGCTTTTGTTTTTTACATTAGCGTTACTACTATGTTAATTTTTCTATCGTGTCGTTTTTATGGTATGGTTAATATTGTTCCCTCTGATGAGATGTGAATAATATTTGAATGGCCCGTGTCCTTGAGTGTGTGGCAGAATGTGTGTTTTAGCGCCATAGTTTTGCTGGAATGTGCAGAGGACTGTTAAATTGTGTTATTTGGGTTTTATGCTATTCTACCTGCTTTGTTGTTATATAACTATATATGTGACTGGTTCTTGTCAGTTTGTTTTTGTCATTGTGTTAATTACATTGATTTTGACGATATGCATTGCCTGTTAATGACAAAGCATCCCGTCATGCTGGCGTCATAATGAGGTTATTAGGAGATGGTTCAACTGTAGTGGGACAGCACTGAAGGTCCAGGTATAAAATACATGGCCCGCCACTGCATTTACACTGAGCGTCCACACTACGCCGGAGTTTGTGTGTGTCTTTTATATTATACTGAATATTATTATATGATATATATATATTATTATATTATACTGAACTGCTTGTGAGGGTGACAAAAATAAGATGTCCTGACGTGTTTGTCAAAGTGTTATTTACTGCTTTTTTTTGTGTTGGAATAAATGTTGGATATATTTACCTGCAAAGTAGTAATGCGTTTTTGATACCTCCATTTTTTTGCATTAAATCATACTGGGATGTTTGCTGAAATTGATTGGATGTGGCACAGCCCTACCTACAAAATGTTCCACCAGCTGCCACTGCTACAGAGTGACTGACGATTTAAGTGACTCACATCACTAACGACTCATGTGACTTATGACACTAATGACTCACGTGAGTAAAGATTGACGTGATAAAATGTCAACTATATAGTTTAGCACGGGAAACAAACTGCAGCCTCCTGGACTTTAGCCCTGTGTTTGTTTGACCCATCCACCTCCCCTCCCGCCCAACCTATTTGGACTATCTCTCACTTTAAACTACATAATTTGCTCTGCGTGCAATGCTGTGGGTGGGTGCATTGCATCAGACACAGAGGAGCACTGACCAAGCTGCATTATCACCCAGTATCTGCTGGGTCAAGCCAATATGTTACGTAGTCTGACCTGCGCATTAGAAGCACTATTCATATTTTTTTTATTTTAAAATTCCCTGTCCAAAATATTGCAAGAAATGTGTCTGTCTACCTTTAGACTTCTGGTCTTTGTCTGATGTAAATGCTTTGGAAGCAGCAGATAAACACTTAATCTACAGCATGTAAACATGGATCACTCCCACTGTCCAGTGAAACCAGGACAACATTCATGATAAAACATATACTGATCAGAACTTTGAAGCTTCTTGCATTCAGTGGTGCTTTGTGCTGTAATCCATTATATTACATTCCAGTCAGGAGAAGCACACCAACTAAATATCACTGGGGCCGATTTGAAATGTCATGTTGTAGACTTTGATGACAGGAACAGTGCCAAGTCATCTGGTGTGTAATCCCATATACCAACATAGAGGAGGCGAGCTGACGATGGGGTTAATTGGTATTTTGTGGAAAACAAACACTTGCAGCATCACTGAGGACACACTGTAAACAGAAGAATAAGCTCTTGTTAAAACCATCTATAAACAACAACTGACAGTGGGTGTCACATTACTGGGATAAGAAGACCAAGGTGGAATAGTTTCCTGCAGGTTTCCTGCAGGATTCAAGCACTTCATAAATCATCACTGTCACCTGGTTAAAGGGAAGTAGTGTGCCAGAAGAAGATTTCAGAATTACAGAAGCCACAGTGCCCTAGCTTTTCACAGGCAACCATCCGGTTCTGGTCACCGTTATTTGCACTGCTGTTTGTTTTTTTTCATAACCTGTACAATAACTTCAGAAATAAACAGAAATGTACCACATTTGTATCATCAGAATGTTTAAACAGGATGTCCAAACATTATTTGTCAAGTTATAATTTCAAAGAAGAAATAGAAAATATGACATGGACAGTAATAAAGGCACCCTTATATTTGGTTGCACACCCTTGATGACTGCCTCCAAATGTTTCTTGTAGCCATCCATAAGATTCTTGCACCTGACAGCTGGTAATTTCTCCACTCTTCCTTTGCTATTTGTTCAGGTTCTTGAAGGTTGCAGGATTCCTTTCACCAATGCAAGATTTAAGCTCCCGCCAAAGATTTTCAATGGGATTGAGATCAAGACTCATTGCTGGCTATTTAGTAATTTTTTTGTCCTTTTCAACCACTATTGTGTGCTTTGGGTCTTTATTGTGTTGGAGAACCCATGATCTTCGACCCAAACCAAGTTATCTTACACTGGGCATTTTGCTTTAGAATCCCTTGGTAATCCTCTGATTTCATGATTTCTTCGATATGGTCAAGGACTCCAGTACCAGAGGCAGCAAAGCAGCCCCACAACATTATGGATCCTTCACCATGCTTAACTGTAGGTAGGGTGTTATTTTCCTTAAAAGCTTAATTTGGCTGTCTATAGAACAAAAAACTATATTTTGGTTTCAGCTCTTTGGACGTTTTACGTTTTTTTTTCCTACAGTATGCACCAACCTTGTCATCGAAATTCCTCTCACCCTCAAGTCCAAGGAGGTTCAGTTGCATGCTTAGCAAACTTTTTAATAACATTTAACATAATTTAATTTAACATTTTGTTCAGTGATAACAGCACTTCTGATGCTCTCAGACAGCTTCCTTGTCTTAACCATTGTGGAAAAGGAACAGGGAATAACAAAGCTTTATCTACTGTATCTACCCTAAACAACATAGTGGCCACTTAAACACTTTAGGTAGACATGGAACATGTTGGGGGCGTCAGTACAGAGAGATTTTAGGTGATAGTACATACTCTCTGGCAGCAACATTGGATGTATTTAAGCTTCTGGGCTGTTTTTGGTCTTTGAAAACTATAAGCAGTGCATTGTATACCATCATTTGTTCATTTTGGCATGGGTACCCACAGATAAGAGAATCAGAATCAGCTTTATTGGCCATGTATGCCTACGCCTACAAGGAATTTGACTCCAGTTTTCACGTTGCTCTCAACGTACATACATAGAATATACAAATAAACAAGAAAAATATAAAAAATAAGGACATTAAAGACAACAAAGTAGAACAGAGGTAAGCATAAACATTTAAACATTTAACTACTATGTACAATATAAATATAAATATATATCAAAAAGTATATATATGAACATAAAGAACAACAACAGTAACAATGGATTTGAGATATTAGTGCAGAATGGTGGTAATAGTGCAAATGAGGTGCAGTATGATTAATTGTTCATGACAGTGACGGCCAGCAGAAAGAAGCTGTTCCTGTGTCTGGTGGTTTTGGTGTACAGAGCTCTGTAGCACCTACCAGAGGGGAGGAGTTGGAACAGCTTGTGTCCAGGTTGTGATGGGTCTGCAGTGATCTTTCCTGCCTGTTTCCTGACCCTGGAGGCGTACAAATCCAGGATGGAGGGCAGGCTGGAACCAATGATCCTCTCTGCAGACCTAACAATCTGTTTCTGTCCTGTTTAGTGGCTGATCCAAACTACACAGTGATAGAGGAGCAGAGAACAGACTGGATGATGGTGGAGTAAAACAGAATCAGCAGCTCCTGAGGCAGGTTGAACTTCCTGAGCTGGCGCAGGAAGTACAACCTCTGCTGGGCCTTTTTCAAGATGGTGTCGATGTTGGTGGCCCACTTTAGGTCTTGGGAGATTGTGGATCCCAGAAACCTGAAGGTCTTCTCCGCAGACACAGCGCTGTTGAGTATGGTGAGGGGGGGCAGTGTTGGGGGGCTCCTCCTGAAGTCTACCGTCATCTCCCCAGTTTTGAGCTTGTTCAGCTCTAGGTTGTTCTGACCACACCAGAGGACCAGCTGTTCAACCTCCCGTCTGTATGCAGACTCATCACCGTCCCTGATGAGGCCGATGACCGTTACATCGTCTGCAAACTTCAGGAGTCAGTTGGGTCCTCTGAGGTGCAGTCGTTGATGTAGAGGGAGAAGAGCAGTGGGGAGAGCACACATCCCTGGGGGGCACCGGTGCTGATAGTCCAGGACTATCCATGCTCACATGTACTGCATCTACCTCAAACATTAAAAAACTGACAGGGAAGGTAAAGGTTTGAATGTCGTCATCTCACTAACCAACACTGGATTTTGTCCTCTATTTTCCCTTACCCGGTACCTGCAACGACGTCCCGGTGCAAGGCAAGACGAACCAATCACAGCCCACTCTCACTTCCAGGAGGTTTATTTCAATATGACTCCCTCCTCTGATTCATTCTACACCTACGCTGTTACGAACCGTACTGCTGGCAAAGCTTTGCCTCCTCCAACCCCAGCCTCCACCCTTTTTCAGTACAGAGTTCATCTTTCATGGCAAATGGTTGAAATGTATTTTTTTTTTTAAAAGAAAAATGTACTTCTGGCTTATTCCTGTAAAACCTTGGTGCTCCCCGTTTTGGCTTGGTAGCTGCTGGCTAATCCGGGGAGCATTCAAAGGGCGGAGCCATCAGCACCAAGTTTAACTGTATTTCCATTTGTTACAATAAATGGTACAAATCTATGATGAGAGTGTTCCTGAGTGAATACAAATAAAACAGAACAGCATACCTATACATTTTTTTCTCTCAAATTTTCTATGAGAGGTGACTGGTGTGGGAAACGTTTCGGGACTGGGTGTTTGGATTATCTTATATTGGGAACAGATTTTTGGGAGGATAGGGGAGGCAAGGGAGCAGCACAAACTGTTACAGTTAGATGTTGGTATTTGTTTGTGTATTTACGTTTCTTGTGTTTTGAGCTGTTGAGAAACTGGTAAGATTAAAGAGTTTTGTTTATTTCCATATAATGTTGTGATTACATATTACAGTATCTCGTGATGGGGAGGAAAATCAAAAGCGTTGGCAAGCATGGGATCCATATTTTATGATGTATCAGATCATTAATATCATATCATTGATCATTTCTATTGTTTTCAATAAATTGTCAGTGTTGTTGCTGAAATAGTATTCAATCATGTTAGCACTCCTCTTTGCTGGTACAGGGGTGTTTGACTCTGGACAGGTGCAGTTTAATTGCACTGGGACATTGGCACTTGCCAGAAATATCATTCTCATTAGCTGCTGTCAATTGACAACATAAATAGAGAAAGGTGAGTATAATAAGCTACAAATAAAAACATGCAAGCTAGCTGAAGTTACATTGTTAACCTTACCATAGATTGATTGTGTAGTTTGTCCGCTATTGGAGATAAAACCACAGGTGTTTCTCCCTGGCTGCTCAAACATAAATACTTAGTGACACGACCAAGCTGTGCCTACTGTTTTCCCTTGTGTTTCCCCGTCTCTCTTGTAAATGGACTGTACTTGTATAGCGCTTTTCTAGTCTTTCCAACCACTCAAACCACTTTCACACTACATTCACCTATTCACACCCATTCATACACTGCCCATCAGGACTAACTAACATTCATACACCGTAGGCACAGCTACGGGAGCAATTTGGGGTTGGGTTAAGTGTCTTGCCCAAGGACACATCGACATGCGACTAGCGTGACCGCCGATCTTCTGATTGAAGGACGACCCTGACTCCACTGAGCCACAGTCTTGTTTTCCCCTGTCTGTCTCTGTGTGTGTGTGGTGAGAGTGTGGCTCTTACCTGGTCTCCTCACGGCTCCCACCTGATTACGGCTCATTCACCTCACCTGTTCAGTCTGCTCAGCTGCCTTCCATCTTCTCATCAACTCAGCAGTATCTACCCTGGCTTTCCATCCACTCATCGCCAGATCGTTGTTGTAAGCACAGTGGTAGTCATAGTCATTCTTGAGTTTATTCCTTGTGTTATCGCTTGCCTGTACTTACCCTGTCTCTCTGTGCCTCCAGGATGACCCTCTCCGGTTCTGCCTGCCTCGCCAGCTTACTCCCGAACCTGTTACACCATTCCCATCACCCATTATCCCTGCAATAAACCTTTCACTTTATCTTATTTCCCTTGTCTGCTTTTGGGTCCAAACCTACAGTCCGCCACATTTAGGCTCTCTTTGTTTCTTTCGCTGGCATTTTTTTGTTTTTATGTGCATTAAATGAATGACAGTGTAGCATACTTCTGGCCGTTTTCATCCAGGCGAATGATCAGGATTGAAAACAGAACACAAATGGTCTGGGTATATACTGCTTTCCCTGAACCAACCCTAATAAAGATGGGCGCTATCATTTTAACAGGAGGAAAACACTAACATACGGGTCAGTTCAACATCACACCTGCTTTGTTTCATGACTTTTCCAGCTCTTCATTTCTTTCTCATTAATAGAAATAAATATCGTCAGGATTTTGTGGACACTACTACTCTTATCGATACTCCTTATCAATTCTGTTCATGACTTATTCAAATTTATTTATATTTTAATTATAACTAAATGTTTCTTGAGTACAGTAATGTGTACAACAGAAAAGTCACTGCATACATTTTGTAATATCTCACTGGAAACAAATCTATAATACCAATAAAATAAATAATGAAGTGAAGTTTAGAAAGAATGAAGAACACAGATATCAGTCAGTATCTGTCCTCCTGTCCTCCAGCAGAGAAGTTTACAAGAATTTAACAAATTTTAAGATACGTAGCAAAAATAGCTAAACAGTTAGACTACATCAGACAGCTTTTGTTTTAGCTGAGCTATAGCGTGCTGTGTTTGTGTAAACATAGCTGCTGTGAATGAGAGATTGTTCATGATTGTTGAAAGGGTGTATTTCATGTCACTGATTTAAAAAAAATGGCAGGGGCCAGGACAAGGCATTGTCGCACCCCAAAGGGAATGGGCTATGGGTTATTTAGAAACCCACATTCTCAACCTGTGATCCCTTCTTTACAGATAAGGTGCAACCATCGAGTTGCATTACTCTTGCCAAGTGCTTTTATTTTAGAAAGAAGAATTTATTGTCACATCTGACCTGCTTTATTGCAGATTTAGTTTCTTTATCAAAGCTGATTCAGGTATAAAAATGTTAACTTGGAACAAGATTTCCTAAAACAAGAACATAAAGGACATTGTGTTTGCCAGTGTACCAAATGTTCCCTCAAACAGCTCTGAAACACTTAGTGGTGAAACCCTGGAGTATGTTTAGTAAAAAGCTGGCAATGGATCAAACCTGACAGGCAATCTTTAACGCTGTGTATCCTAAATTACAGCCCTGCCACTGAACGTCAAGGTTAATTCCCTCACCCAGTGTAATGAAATGATTCCACATGACACCTCCAATTGGTGTCTTTGGAACGTTGCCCAACAGAGAAGCTCCCTGTTATACAGGCTTTAAAATAGACATGAAATGGAAATAAAATAGCAAGGGGACATTCAGAAAGAAAATTACTTTTTTGTTGCAAAAATCCCTGCAGCTCTGTGTTCTTGTGTTGTTAATTATTATTATTAAGGTGATTGAAAAATAGACTTTTCTCAAAAAAGAAGTTCAAAATATAAAGCTCTCCTTTAGATGTCTCAAAATAATATATTATATACTGTATGGTATTTAAAAAATGTAAAGGCACTTACAGTTTGCTCAGCAAAACAGTAATATTTGGATGATGAGACACAGTAAATCTGGTCGCAAGCCAGCTGTCATGTTGTAGCAACCAATCTGCCATTTCCCTGCTCCCCCTCTTTCCATGCTCCACCAGTTTAAGTGCCCCCTTACCCTAACCATCCCCCAAAACCATCCAAATACCCTGCCTCCTTTCAACACCCCTCTTCCCTCAGCTCCCTCCCTCCCATCACCCTGTGTCTTTTGTGTTCAATGCCACCAGGCAGATAATGTCACAGGCAGTCAGCTTCATTGGCTCTATACCTGAATATAGTTTGACTGAGATCAAATCAATTTACAAATGTGTCTCTTATTCTCTCTGTTTTGGTCTACCATCCATGCTAAACTGATGCTTTACACCTCTGTATGCTGTTTTGGGAACGAAAAGGAGCGTGCTTGAGTTATCAGCATATATAAAAACAAAATTATTGCATCAATAGAATTATTAATGTCAGTAAAATAATTAACGATTATTAATAATAACGGGGCACCACCCTACGAACAGGGACCAATAACCAAACTATAAACTAAGTCTCATAATTAATGTTCACTCACAATAGTCAAAGTTCCATTGCACATTCAGAGCGAAAAGTGACAGCTCAAACAACGTATGATGTAATCCAGGTGTCTTCAACGTTTTTCAGGCCAAGGACCCCCAAACTGATATAGATGGAGCAGGGACCCCCTAAATACAGTATATTGTATAAAATTGTGCTTTATATTAAACTGGGCCTAGTGCCATGTATAAACATACCTTGTTATTGTGCATTCAATACTAAGCTATTCAAATAATACACAGGTTCATATATTCATGTTTTTATTTTAAACATGTGCAAGGTACAGTGTGTACCTCAGAGGTCCTGGCGGCCGATCGACCCGGTCACGGCTGTTTTCTGTCCTGGGCCCACAGTGGTGGAATGAACTTCCCACTGACGTCAGGACAGCAGAGTCGCTGCCCATCTTTCAGGCTGAAAACCCACCTCTTCAGGAAGTACTACCCTGAGCCTTCCACTTAGCACTTATTGTATTCATACTAGCTTGTTGCACTTATTGTATTCGTATTACTTATAGCACTAACTGTTTTTCTTGTTACTGTACTTTGGCTCTGAGTTATGCTCTAGTTTATGCTCTTAGATGCTTGTTTGGAAAAGGAAATGTACTTATGACTTCTGGCGACTAGTAGTTCTTTTGATTACCAATGTTGAATGCACTTATTGTAAGTCGCTTTGGATAAAAGCGTCTGCTAAATGACTGTAATGTAATGTAATGTAATGTAGTGTGGCCGTGCCACTGCCATTTAGAAACATACCTTGTATGATAATCATGCATGCAAGCTATTGAAATTGACGTTTTTATTTTAAACATAAATGTGGAAACAAAAATGAGTGATGGCCTATTAGTGTCACTGCCATGCATAAACATACCTGTTATCTTGCATACAATACTGAACTATTAAAATAATGGACAGATTCATGTTTGGGAAAAAAAAATTAAAATTGTCTAATCAACCCAAAATTTCGCAGACCCCCTGCAGTACCTCCGCGGACCCCCTAGGGGTCACGGACCACCTGTTGAAGACCTCTGATGTAATCTAAACGGGGGACAGCAAGTTGGAGACGGGGCGATAGACACTAGAGGTTTTGTTATTATTAACATTACAGACATTTTAGCAGACGCTTTTATCCAAAGCGACAGATTATATCACATGCATACACTGTAGGCACAGCTATGGGAGCATTTTGGGGGGTTACGTGTCTTGCTCAAGGACACATTGACATGCGACTAGCGGAGCCTGGGATCGAACCGCCGATCCTCTGATTGAAGGACGGCCCTGCTTCCACTTATCCACAGTCGACAGTTATCTACACGTATGAAGCCGTTAGCTCACCAGGAGCTACATGTAACTTAATGCTATATGTGTGTGTGGGTTAGTAAAAGGAGAGAAAAAGCAAACAAAACAAAATAAATCCTCCAAAACAAAATAAGATTCTCCCGCCATGGTCTCATCTACAGAAACACGACTGGTGATCTTTGAGTCGCCTAGCTGCGGTTCTGGCCTTTGAACTGATGAGAAACAACTTCCGCCTCCGCTAGCGGTGAATCATCTCAACGCGATTGCAACAGTATGAAATACACAGTAACTTCTACACGACATTAACGATCACGGTCGTTAATCTCAGCAATTATTGAGCATACACACCACGTTATAAAAATTACTCAGTAATTTAAGCAACGCAAACAAGATAATAAACACAATAACAGTAAATCCAGCCCAGACACCGTGAGTGGCCTTACTAGGTGATTTTGTGGTTAAAGATGTGGTCCTTTTGAGTTTGTCGGCGGAACTCAGGCGGCGTGGCTCCATGCGGCGCGGTGATGAAACTCTCTGTGTGTCAGAGAAATTTTCTTCAGCTCGTTTAGGGAATTCTCCGTCATTGTAACCGGCATGAATCCACTTGGATGGGAAAGAGAAGTTGTCCTCTTCCTCTGAAGAATCCATTTCTTCACATCTGCAGGAAAAATGTCCGCTTCCTTTGACAGCATGCGAAACAAAAACAAAACAAGCAGTCTCTATTCGTCCAGCGAATGTAAAACTGTTTACCTAGGGTTTTCTTTTAATAAAGACAACAATGTTGTGTTTGCCTCCTTACTTGGGAACTGAATCGCATGGACTGGCAAAGTTTTGGGGGAGAAAGATGGTTTTGTGGAAACAGGGCTGAGCCACGGGGGTCCTGGGGTGTCTGTGGCCCTCGTCCAATTAGATCGCAGTGTTGAAGCTTTATTGCTTTCGCATCTAAACATTCCTTGGAGCTTGTTTTTATCTGAAACTCAGACCAGGCTGCAGATGTCTCTGCAAACTAGGCAGGGCCAGTCTATTTGTCTCAGAGCACATGGCCAAACACATGGTCCCAACAGCTGGTTGAAACACCCACCAGAGTGGATTCATTTGAAAATATCAGAAACAATGTGGAGAAAACTGGGAAATATGGATGATGGAGCACTAGGAAAACATTGCGTGTGCGCGTGCGTCACATGTGGAGTTCGGAGTGGTGGATGAGCATGTAGCTCATCTGACTTTCCTGCAGGAGACCAGTGTCCCATCACAGACATGCAAGTAATGTATTATCATAGCTACAATCTTTAACAAGTGTTTTGCACCACTAACCTTGACCGCAGTTTATTTGCTGTAAACTAACCTTAACTGTGCTGTTGCTGCCATGTGCAGATATTGTAGAAACTGAAAACGTACATGAAAATTTCAATGTAAAAAAAAGAACAAAAAGACAAACAAAAAGAACTAAATCATAATCCAGGGTTTTGCAGAATCATCAAACATAAACTGTCTTGATTAGCGATGAGGTATGGGGACTAACAACCTTGTTTTCTAAAAGGGATGCTTATAAATGGTTCCGCCCAAACCTAATTGCTGTCGGGATAACGTTCACTGGCAACACTTTCTACGTCTCAGGAAAACACTTTTTGGAACTCTACTGGAGGGATATCGAAAAGATAAGAATCATCTCAACATTGTCAGTCTATTCCAACTGTCAGATTCTATTGATCCAGTGAGCACAGCAGTTACTCTGAAGCTTCGTTATAATATCACTGTCTGTATCAGGAATACATAACATTAACATCTGCCACCGGCCCAAATCAGTGTGTTTTCTTCTACAACAAAACATACAAAAGCAGAAACAATTATCTTGTCACACAGGCACCTCATTATACCCCACTGATCAATAATCCTTTCAGTAAGTCAGAGTTTATCAGAGCCGGCCTTTAGTTTAGATTGAGGAGCTTTGAATTAGCTGTCACTGATAGCTGTCACAGCAGATTACAGAAAAACACAGAGCACACTCTGCTGTCAAGGTCACATTGTAACAGTGCTTGCTTGTCCAGATGATACTAACAATAATTATGGATTCATAAGTAGCTTACAACATAAGATATTTATTTTTTTTATCATCTTCTATCTGCCTATCTCCACTGCATGTTTGTATACTGGATTTTTCTCTTTAAAACAGTTGTGTTCAGCAAATATGCTGACACATTCAGTAGTATGTTAGAGTGGACGTTCAGGTGTAAGAGTGGTGCTGAAGAAAAGCCCACAGGATCAACACTATCAATAGAGTTGATCCCTTGAGGAGTCTGACTGTGACCAGTAAAAGGACACAGGTGAGCAGGGTGGACAATGGACTCACATGGTTCTGCACATGCCACACTGTGAAACCTTGTGTGCCAAAATTGAGGTCAGTCAGACTTTTGGACCCTCACAGCTACCTGGATGTGTAACGCATGATTTGGGCTTCAACCTGCCCAGGTTAAGGTACGTATTTGTGAAGCCATCTGGACCAACATGTTGGACGAGTGGACTGGCCCTGGACTGTCATGGTCCTCAGGCTGCATCACAGTGGAGCAGAATGTAGAAACTGAATACTAATAATGCAGTAACTTCAAACGTATTATTGATATATTAGATAGTAAATGAGCAATAACCACTCATAATCAACTATATATCATAATAATGTCATGTTATACTCATTATAGGTTATAGCTCAATATTTACACATTTAGTCATTAGCTAAGATGATATTTTTGTCTGTGTAATGATCTGACAACACCATGGCTAGGGTCAGTTATAAACAAGACTTGGTTAGGTTTAGTTATAAACAAGACTTGTTAGGTTTAGTTATAGACAAGACTTGTTAGGTTTAGTTATAGACAAGATTTGTTAGGTTAGTTATAAGCAAGATGTGGTGAGGTTTAGTTATGAACAAGACTTGGTTAGGTTCAGTTATAAACAAAACTTGGTGAAGTTTAGTTATGAAGAAGATGTGGTATGGTTTTGGTAGTAGTTACAGTAAATCACAGTTATCGAAAATAACTCTTTGCTCCAGTCAGTCCCCACCAGGCAGAGCTGGACTACACTGACCTGGGTCCACTGGCTTTGTCCACTCAGTGTGTGGAACTAAGCTCAGTGGTACAGTTCAGAATATGCATTTGTCTACTGTATCTATCTATCCTGTGGCATTTGTGTTCATCCAAAGAGAAAACATAGCCAGAGGGCAGTGGAAGAACTGAGGCTGAACAAGTTGTCAGAACAGACTCTCTGCAGGAGATAATGAAGCCAGTCCCACCCAAAGCTCCTGCCTCCCCTCACCCTTCGTATCTGCCTCCCTCCCTCCTCTGGGATGAGGGCATTCAAACAGATCCGATAGATATGCTGAGAAGCAGACTCACTTTCAAATTCATTGACAGACTCATTGATTTTGGTGTCACCGAAGCACAGCTACCTCTGCTTTTGTTTGTTTTTGTGTGTTTGCTTTCTTAGGCTTCTAAAGACTTGAAAGACTAAGCCCAATGTGACTGAATTATTTTTCACACATTTATTTTGAATACATCTACATGTAAAGGCTCCACTACATTAATGCTGTTACTTGCTCTGGGTCTGGAATTACTTCTAATCATTTAGGCGGAAGAACTTTTAAGAAGTGTAAAATTTCAGGATACTAGTAAGTATGAACGTAAGAATAAAAAAGTGGTTTATCTATTCGGAAGATAGTTGTAAAAATTTTAAATAGAAAGCGTTATATCAAGCTATTAAAATGTGTAGCTCTGTTTTTAACCAAAGACGCCAAAGAATCGTCGTCTTGGAACACAGGAGTGTACTCCTGTACACAGCGTAAAGAAGCTAATAGAATCAAACTAAACTTATGTCCTAATCAAAGCAAGTTGGCAGAACATTTCCTTAAGACTTTCCCAGACAGGGTACTCAATCTCCATACCAAGATATTGATCACCATTGTTGGCAAATCACAACAGTGGTGAAGTCATGTTATGATGTTGTCAAACAGATGCATTCAAACATATTTGCCATGCAAGCAGTTGTAAGTGGTAGATGCTAAGCAGGTATCATGCTTGCCATGTTCATGATCTCAGTTTAGCATGTTAGTATGCTAACATTTGGTAATTAGCAGTATATCTGAGGCTGATGGGAATGTAATTTGTTGTCGGGTGGATTTTGGTCTCGATTTGACGATTCTTGTGAGGCCATTGTCAAGTATGCTGGAATATGGTATGGTAAAGAAAGCCAAACTTGTGAAAGCTAAAGTTCACTGAGAAGAGTAGATGCGTGCAACCATCGCAACCACAACCGCAGGAGCATCAGCACCACGCACATGAGCAGAGATAGCAGGTAAGCATACAGTCTGTTGGTCGGTGATTTCAGTGGATGGAGATTGTGTTTTTCGCTACAGCGGAGCCAATGCCTTCTGAAGCTAGCCACATTTGGTCGAGGTGGCGATTTGTTATTCCTAAAAGCGCGTAGAACAGTGATAAGTAGAGACAGCACATTCAGCATGGAGCCCAACAAACTACACTTGTCTGACACTGATTCCAACGCCTCCACCGCCTGCGCCATCTCATCATCCTCATCACATCCTCTATGAGGCGCTTTATAAACTCCTGGACTTTCATAGCTCATATGATCCATACTATTTAAAGAAAAAATCGACCTGCTGTGCATTACGTTATTGCTCTGTTAATATGGTAGGACCCCCTTCTCTCTGGAGGAGACCAAGTTTAGAGATGACACTGTACACTGGTCTTCATCGGAGGCAGAACACTGGAACTAACAGTAAACAACTTGCCTCACTGCGCTGTTTCTGATTCATTCAAAATACATTCCAGCAATCATATTGCTGCAATAAAAGGAGGCAGGAACAGAGTAAACAAAACCAATAGAAACTTTCTCATCCAGTGGCACCTTTGTAGAACTGATTGAAATTAAATTTGATTTAAACGCATTAGTAATTAACATCAAATTAGTGGTTGGGCATTCAGATAGGTAGGGCAACATGTTCTCATTTCAACTGGTCTCATACCAATGCTTTGTCAGGCTCCTTGGCATAACTTTCTGACGCACTTCTTAGTCCAGCACACAGAACATAGAACACATGATTAACGTTGTGAATTCAAACAAAAACACTTAGATTTAGGTAACAAAACCGACTAAATAAAAGGTAAACAACATAACATATGTACCGAAAACCAGTCTCCTGGTTGACAGTCTTGCGTTTCCTCCCATCCTGTTTGTGTTTTTGGTCTTTGTACTTTGTCACCTCATTCTCGGAGCAATTTTCCTGAACGTCTAATTTTGACGCTGCTGGGTTTTTGTTGTAGCTACATTGTAGTTCCTTGAAAGCCTGGTCCATCTCAATCTCTAAAGGGTACCTTGTGCGTCGCATGACAATTAGGGGGATTTTTATACAACCCACCCGTTACAATTACATCAAGGCTTAAAATGATGCAAAACTGAGGGGGTGATGGCTTTGGGAATGAGAATGTTATGGTTGGCACATACCCCACCATCCCGTTAAATTACACCCATGCATGACGTTAGCACGGGAAACAAAAACAACAACAATTAAGGTAATTGAGAAAAACAATTCTAAGGAAAAGAGAGTTATGAACTGTATAGTGCAGGGGTCGGCAACCCGCGGCTCCGGAGCCGCATGCAGCTCTTCAGCCCCTCCGTGTGATGTAGCTCCCTGAGGCTACATCCACACTAACGAAAACGATCTCCGTCCACACGGCGTTTCAGCATCGTTTTCGAGATGATCTCCTTCCAGACTAAAACGTCTGAAAACAAATATCACGTGACTATTCGCGTACACTGGGCATGCGGGTGGGTGCCAGTGTAAACAGGAAGTCCGCTCCGTAGGGCTGGTAACGCCGCTGGACACGCCGCCAAAATAAAAAATGTTTTAATAGTTTGTCATCTAAAATGTGCGTCATATCCTATTACGTCGCTGCCAAGCTAATTATTATTTGCAGACCTCCGCCCTCAGTAAACTATTGTAAGCTATTATGTTGAGCACGTTAAGAGCTCTCTAGGAAGCAGTGTTCCTGTGAATGTGTTTGGTGCTTTTATTGTGGAGGATGAGACGGAAAAAGAAAAAGGGGTTCTGATGAAGTGTGGGAGAAGTGAATAAAGTTGCTGCCATCTTGGCGCAGATTACGGAGCCCCGTGTTTATTATTTTATCATTATCATAAAGTATAGGCAACATTAACCCTCAGTAAACTATCAATGGATAAATCCCCCAAAAAATAAAAGTCACGGAGGAAAATGGAGAGTTTAATTCTGCGTGGACGTGTTCATTTGCTTTCACTGCCAAAGATGCTGGCTTACCTGTATGCTTGAAATGTGACGAGAAATTGGTAAACAACAAAAAATGTAATGTAGAAAGATACTTCCAGAACAAACACACATTTGCTGAACAGTATCACGCTGGAGATGAGCGAAAAAGAGCGATTTATCAACTGCTGCAGCAAACTGAGCAAGTTTTTTTTCTCCTCATCATAAGAGTTTGATATTATTATTATAACAGGTGAAATAGCAATAAAATGTCAAGAATTGCCTTTATTCTTGTTCTATAATTTCATAAATACAACAAACTATAGTTTTTGTATATATATATATATATATATATATATATATATATACATATATATATATATATATATAATACTATATATACAACTTTATAAGCTGTGGTATCAAATAGCTTTTGCGGCTCCAGACGAAATTTATTTGGTGAAAAATAGGGCAAAATGGCTCTTTGGATAGTAAAGGTTGCCGACCCCTGGTATAGTGTCAGAGTGATGTTACCCGTCTTTGTTCAAAAAAGTCACATAATCCTTGTTTGCCCGTTTGTCAGTAGATTGATCACATCACACATGTATGTTCACCTTCACCTTGATCTTGCTCTCGTAAAGAGCAACATGAGCCTTTGCCAATCCTGAAAACACACACACACACACATACACACATATATACATATATATATATACACTCTAAATTATTTCACTGAAATTTAACGGAAACTTACTGGCAGCAGGGACGCCAGTAATTTACTGTTTTTTACGGTATTTTACTATATACTGGACTACGGTATGTGATAGTAGGATAACTGGGTTTTACTGTGATTTTACGGTATATGCCAGAATGTTACTGTTTATTTACAAAGGGTAATACAACCCAATACTTGCATTTAATTCCCAACAAATAAAAGAATAACAATAGACATTCAATACATAATTGTTGCATGCTGCATGTTCTCAAATAATAAAGAGACATTTGTATATCACACAACTCACAATGAACTGCATGTTTAGAAGAAAACAAATAAACTAATAAAATCGTTAATGACCAGCTTAACTAAACTCATTTGCATCAACAGTGTAACAGTGAATTAAAATAGCATCAACAGTGAAACGTTGAATTAAAATAGTATTAAGAACAGTGTAATAGAACTTCATCACAGTCTAGCTTAAACACATGTCTTAAACACATGTCGGTGATTTCTGGTCCACTTTCCATTTTGATAATCATCCCGTTTGCAGTCCTACAGTCGGTTCAATAACAGCACAAGTAAACACAAGTTTGGCTACTAACGTTACATCGTAACACTGTAATTGGTGATTAACTTTATTTATGTTAACTTAACTTGCTATGCTGTGAGCTAGCTAACCTTTCTAAGACTACTTGAGCTCGAGCTAGCTAACGTTACAGAGCTAGCTCCACCAATATTACTAACCTGATGTAACGAAAACGACCAAGTGATACATTATCTGAGATGTTAACAGTTCAATAATCATTCAAGACAAAACAATACTGGAGACTTTGAATTTCGGGTGATAAGTGTAAGTTACCTCGGTTCCTCCATTGGTAACTTACATGTGATCTCCACATGGCTGTGCTCAGAAGGATGAACTGAAGCTGTTGTGTCCAAAGTCACGTTCAGGAGCAGTCGGTCACGTCTTGTAGCTCAAAAATGACTTTTAGGCAATGAACAGTTTGAATAATAAAAATATTCTATCGACATTACAGACACAGTAGACAGTACGATGTAGATGGATTGTGATTCACTGAACTTGTATAGAGATGCATATATCCCCCTCTTCACAAAAAATACTGTATCATGCTGTTAAATTACGGTAGTCTGCTGTTATTGTTAATTGACGGCATTAACTGTTAATTTATGGTATTAACTGTTAATTTACATGCAAGGGATGAACATTTAACTGTATGTTACAGTTATTATGAAATACTGTAAGATACCGTTGAAAATCAACCGTAAATTTACAGCAATTTGTTATGCAACATATGGTGTTTGTATAGTCAGTGCTGACAGCTCATGGTGATGTGGGAAAAGTTCAAGTAACCTCTTTGTTTGGTCTGGATCTCTAGTTAAAGGTCAGCATGCAGCTCTTTATCTGACACACTGCCCATCAGTAGACTTTCAAACGCTGAGATAACAAACACTAACATTATCAAAGCTGCGATGCAATACGTTTGTTTTGGTCAATCTTCACTGAATAATGGAACCAACTTCATATGTGTTTATTATACACAAATCTGAATTCAGAGTAGATCTTGGTACAGCATGTGTAGATTGGACATAGTCATAGCAAAAACTTCACGTAACATCACATTTGCTAAACTTAATGAAGCTCTAGCGTAAGTTCAGTCAGGAAGACTATACTCTTGCATGCCTTAGCCCGTAGTTTATTTCTCATACACCTGCCGGTCACTTCTCATACATGCTCACTTAGAGTTTCATTGCTCGGAGCTGTCAATCATGATACCAGCTGTTTAGATCAGCTGGTCTCCTCTATCCAACAAAATAATTACATTCCTCAGGCTATCATCTTGCTGCTCTCTACCTTCAGTACGTTCATGTTGCTGTTACGCACGCCTCCACCTCCTCATCTCTGCCCAGTCTTCGCAGATCCAGCAAGACTATTTATTATGGGAATCGGGACCATCATCAAGGTCTTCATCTTATCTTAACTGCTAGGTGTGAAGGACTCTGGGGCATCTCAGAATATCAAATGCTACAGACCATTTCACAGTAATAAATGTAAATATTCCAAATATGTTCCAGTTTATTTCCTGTTGCAATGCAAGGCAGCCCCACCTGCCCCTATCACCTTGTTTGACTCTGTGGAGTCCCTATGATTCCTCCATTGTAACCCAGGATTGTAACCCAGGACCTCAAGTGGGAGCTGAACATCAGCTGTATTACCAAGAAGACTCAGCAGAGGATGTACTTCCTGAGGCAGCTGAAGAAATTCAACATGCCAAAGACCATGATGGTGCGCTTCTACACTGCCATTACTGAGTCCATCCTCGCCTCCTCCATCACCATCTGGTACCATTGTATCCTTTGCTGCTGAGGAGCTGATTTGCTCCAATCTGCCATCTCTCCATGACTTAAAGATGACTTGGCAAAAAAAGATTGTGGCTGACCCCTCTCACCCTGGACACAGTTTGAATCCCTTCCCTCTGGCAGGATGCTGTGGTCTATTAGGACCTCACGCCATAATTATTTTTTTATACCTGCCCGCAGTCGGGCTCATCAACAAGGCCCGAGACCCCAACTGACAACTCTTCATCACAACCTAAATATACACTTGACACTTTAATAACAGACTTATTTTAACAGACTCTTATATTGATTGTTTGTTTATCACATTCTATTGTACATTTTCATATCTATTTTTAATTATGTCTATTGTACTGTGTTTATTGTAATGCACCAATCACCGGGTCAAATTTCTTGTATGTCCAAACATACTTGGCAATAAACCGATTCTGATTCTGATTTTGATGTATAAAAGAGGAAAGTGTCATTAAGTCATTGAGACAGTATTCCAATTTTGCATTGGTACCAGACTTTTGTGCCAGTTCTATTACAATGAATGTGCAGGCATAGCAAGTCCCACTATAACCCATCATTCAATTCAATTCAATTTATTTTGTATAGCCCAAAATCACAAATCACAAATTTGCCTCAAAAGGCTTCATTCATCATGACTGTGTTGTCCTTCTACAAAAAAATTCTTCCACACATAAAAAATAAGTAAATTATGTGATTAAGTGATTGACATATATTTTTAATCTAAATGTGTGTGTTTGTTTTCCTTGTTGTTTGCTCTCTAAACAGACCATGGCTCTGCAGCAGCTGCATGTAGCTCAACTCAAGTTAGCTACATCATGATACATGACCAAACTAGTTTTGCTGACCAGATCAGTTTATTAATGGTTCTGATTATAACTGGTTGGACACGATGATATGGTCTGTCTGTGTTAGATCAATATAAGACTTGCCTGCAGTTTGCCTTAGAGGCTTACTTCATACCAGTTGTCTAACATTATTTGCTAGCACACACATAAGTCATGACAGAGATAAAGCTAGAAGGGTTGTTCAATTTGCTATAACTCACCAACACTGCAGCTCCCTCTCTGTTTGTTATACACTTTACAAGCATTATTTCTGACTAATGTTAAGAGTTTTATCTCCAAATGAATGTAGGACGTCTCAACAGAGGCTAACGTTAGCGAAACAATGTGCAATTGCTAATTTAGTTCATTGACGAACAAAGTAACAAGTACCGGTTCAGATTTATAGACGCATTACCAGTACTTGAAGTGAGCAGGTACTCATTGGTACCGGCACTTCTCACAATCTGTCGGTACTCTCAATCTCTCCACATCAGGTTCTCTGGGCAAATCATAATGGAGTGCAACGATTAGAAAGTTGTTGGTCATGATATCTTTATTTGATGAACAAATAGCCTGTAATGAAACATTTCTTGAAAGTTTTCTGAATCTGCTCTTTTGATTTACAGAATATGGTTTTACCAGACCGCAACCTCCGGTTTTGTAAAGTGAAGCCATTGCAGAAGTGTCTTAAACTTCTTCTTTAGCATTCTATCTACTGACCATCAGGTGGCGACTCCTCTGGTTGCAAAAATAATTCTGATTATATTGAAGTCTATTAGAAAATGACCCTACTTCTCACTTGATTTATTACCTCAGTAAACACTGTAAATATGAGTTACAAAACAGCATGATGTTCATTTAGTAAATTATGGTCCATTTAGAGTTGACTGTAAAGCGGAGTTTGCTTTAGGGCGAGGCTAAGTTGTGATTGACAGGTTGCTGCGGCTAGCGACGGCCAAAACACTGAACATGCCTTTATAAAATGTGGCAATTGGCGCCACCTCCTGACAATAATAGAGAGAAAAGGCTGACGTTAGCCTTCCTGAATATTATTAAATATCATTAAGAGTTTGATGTTTGGTCAGTAATTACAAAGATGCTCCATTACAATGGATGTATACTAACGGCTTGGCACCAAGAGTTCAGTGACGTAATGACCTTTAATATAATCCTTGTTGTAGTGTATGTGAATAACATCAGGTTACAGGAAGTAAACATGAACCCAAGCTGTTGCCTAGCAATGCCAATCCATTAAAATTATCTACTGGCCCTTTGTGAAATAAAATATTGTTTTTGATCTTTTAGAGAGTGCCACTAAAGATAAAGTTAGCTTAGCATTAGCAAAGAGTGAAAAATAGAGAAGGCTCCAATTTCATCTCAAATTTATCTTCACTTTTGTTTGTCAAGTCATTCTCAGTTTACACTACACGACTTAAGCCTTGATTTTCCTCTCGCCGTTTTTGGATCTCATGGACAAAAGTCCCAGAGGCAAATCGGCACTCGAGCATCTGTGAACTGCTCAAAGACGCAAGTCGAGAGGCTCTGCCCCATGGATGCATTCCAGATATCAGCATGCTAAATATCTGGATCTGTTGGGAGCTTGTCTCACAGCCAATGAGAGCGCAAGATACGAGTTGAGGGGAAACCTGGCACAGGGGTTGCCTCACCTGTAGCTACCTGAGCTGTGTGTTGCATTTGCAGTTGTTGTTGCACCTGGAGTGTTGGATGAATAAACATCACACATAACACAGTGACAGATCTGCATAGGGATAATAGTAAAAGCGTGTGGAAACAGCCTTTTTTTTGTTAACGTGTGTGCCGACGACAACATCATAACGCTACACCTGTGTCGCTTCTCTCGTGTGTTTTCCTGATAAGGGATATCATAGGGGATTCACCCTGGTGGAAGTTCTGGGTGATCCATGTTAAAGTTGACCTGTGGAGTTTTGTAAACAGACAAAAGCAGTGGCGGGCCGTGCATTTTATACCTGGGCCTTTAGTGCTTTCCTACTACAGTTGAACCACCTCCTAATAACCTCATCACAGCTACGGGTTATTATTTGTTTCTAGGTGTGTAACAATACACATATTCGTATTAAAACGTTCGGTACGAGGTTTAGGAACCGCACAATACGTTTGAATAATACTAGTGCATTTGGAAAATGCAGAAGCTTACATTGTGGGAAATATAATGTTCTTTCGGTGGAGCCACTGCGCTCAACCTGGCAACCCACCCAACGTAGTGCACGGAAGATAAACATTACTCTGTTGAGGCGTGTGTGTTCTGGGAGGCTATGCTAAATTAGCTTAGCAGGAAAACCAACAGCAGCACATACACTGAAAACTCTCCCCGCAGCGTTTAGGCAGCTGTTACCTACTGATTCAAACAGGGCTAAAGCAATTGCCACACAATCCCCATTTCTCCAGACCATAATTCTTGTTTTGTAAAAGAAAACAGATACATGAATACGCGCATGACGGGATGCGTCGTCATTAACAGACAATGCATATAGTCAAAATCAATGTAATTAACACAATGACAAGCACAAACTCACAAGAACCAGTCAGAGCAACAAAGCATGACAAATCAATCCAGCAACACTGCGGTGCTAAAACACATATTCCGCTGCACACTCGAGGGCACGGGCCATTCAAATACTATTCACATCAGAGGGAACAATATTAACCATATCATAAAAACAACACCATAGACAAATTAACACAGTAGTAACACAACTGCAGACATAAAACAAACGCAGTTTACTTAACAAAGCTGCTGTTCACTTAAAGACAAAGTCCATCCTCCTTTCTTTGTTTACAAAGAGTTTATTACAGCGGTTGTACAGTACATCGGTGCGGTTCAATTCCAGCCAGAGGTCCTCCTGCGAACGTGTTTGTTGAGTTTTTGATGCACTCGGGTCTCAGCAAAAATGTTCAAAAGCATCGTAGCTTGTAAGTGTCCTGTCGTGCTATGGTGTCTTGTTGCTGCCTTGGTTAGCAAATCTAGCGTAGCTCCAAACACCAAGACGCTCAGTCGCAAATAAAACGCATTCCCAGCCATAAAATGTGCAACGCTTCTCTGAGGCTGTCAGCCAGGAATACCGTTCATACAAATCCTTTTCCTGGCTGGGTCAGGGCTGCTAGCTGTGGGTTTGGCCAACCCTTTCTTACGATGTCCAGCTTTTCTGGAAATGTCCTTCTCCAGAAAGGCGTTGCCAGTAACTCCCAAATCCGTTTCTCCTCCTCCTTCAGCCATTGAGTGTTAAAAAAACATGTCATAACTTCTTACATATCTTTCAACTTGAACTCTTACTACTACTACTAACTTCTGCTAGCTAGCTTCAGCTTCACAACAGTGACACTAGCCCACTGACCAATCACGCTGCACGTTAATGCTGAGCTGCACGTTAATGCTGACGTACTTGTAGGCCACCTAGACAGCTCTGACACGTCAAAGAATACGCCCAACATGTCAAACTAAAAATCTGATTGGTTGAAGACTATGACAATCAACAATATTGTCCCCATTTACTTAAACTTAAGGCTTCCTAGCTTCTTACCTAGAGAAATAGAGGCAAAATCTGAGTGGATGAAAGCTCTACTTAAAACAAGCTGTGCTGGAAGCAGCGCTGCAGGCTGGAAGCAGAGCAACATAGAAAGACAGTAGCTGTGCAATGAGAAAATAAGCTAATGGGGAAAATAATTAGAATACATGTAGTGTATTTATGAAAAACTATTAAATTATAAAATAGCTATAACTTTGTGATTCTGTTTAGGCCAGTAGAGAAGGCTTTGCTGGCCCTGACGGCCCACCACTGGACAAAAGTCATGTTTACATTCAGTGTAACTCACCAAAAAGAATTGTGTGATTCCCTGAGGTCTAACAAATGTGTCGACTGCATTCTGTTCTTTTAAGAAATGTTGATTACATGGCAAAAGTAATCTAAATGTCTCTAATGTATATGTATCTAAAAGACTGCAACTCTGAGCACAAATCATTCGTATTTGTTCTCAAATAGAAATTCTAAATCAACATCACAAGTGAACTATTTACAATCCACTACCTATAACTCAAAAGCACACTTTTGCTAACCTCTGTTAAATGTTGTCTAACAGCTTTTACCCAGCACGGATTAGTCTGACTCTACCTTTCACAGCGCTGCATGTCATGATGTACTGAGGACGTTTTTCTCTACCTGTGCAATGAAGACCTTGATGTTATAGACGACATTCAATTAGTAGGAGAGAAACCAGGTCAGATCCCCCTGTGAAGACACCACCTGGAACCCTGTCTAACACTCACTGACACACATGCACATACAAACACACGTGCACACAAGTGAGAAAGATGTATTGGTTGATTAACCCCAGCATAGACGAGAGCTTTTATGTTTTTAAGTAGTTATTTATTGAGATCTTTTTTTAATTTTAGCATACATTTAATTTGCATGGATCCTTTTATACGTAAATAAAATCTGGTTTGTATTAAAGCTTACATCTGTGTATTGTATTTACCTAACCATAACAGGGAGAGGGCTTTTTGGGGCATGGTAATTAGATTGCGTTGTATTACATTGTATATGGACCCATATTAATAATCTATATTGTGGTATTTCTGAGCCGAAAGTCTCATTTCCTTATTCTACGAAAGCGTTCCGGAACACACCGCCTGATACACGTAGCTGTGTGATTGGTCTGTGCTTTGTGAGTTTGGAACATGATTGGTTGACCAGGCCGGTGCCTGACTGAACGTGGCTACACAACAGCCGGGCACGTAAAGACACCCGCTTCACTGACAACCGCGTCAAGTTAGAAGGAACTAGGCGGAGGGACATTAGAAGTCACTATGCCTTCAAGATTAAAGCAGAACTCGTCTTGTATGGACTAGGCATATATGATAAAGTAGTGCAGGAAGCACATTTTGGCAAATCAATTTTTACTTACTGGGACTTACCGTCTTCATGTTAAGTGTGATCTCAATCCCCATTTATTACCATAGTCAGTATAGTGTAATACTCAAGTTTTGCAAAATGTTGTTCAAAATTTGTTTTACTTTGAAAGTCACGACCGGAAAGTAAACACTGGTAGTGTGAATGAACCTGTCAGTAAGTTGTGGTGAGATATTAAGCATGTACAGAAAAAGTAGTTCATGACAGCTCGTCATTGTAACGTTAGTCACAACACAGCTGAACGACCCCGCGTCCGCTGCCTGTCGACTGTCGCTTGCTCTCCTCAACAGGTAAGACAAGCTACCTGCTTGCCGACCAGCTATCCCATAGCCTCGATATGTACACCAGGTACGCTACTGCGAAATGTAGGAATTTAATTTGGTCTCGCGTACTGGCCAACACTGGTCGCGGCAAACACGTAATGAAATAGGTTTTACGTCTCTTTTTTTGTCTCGAGTCAGCCCACATTTCGGCATGCACCCAATATCACAAGCACCACGGGTTAGAATCGAATTCGGTCTACATTTTGGTTCACCTGTTATTCTCATTTGACCGAAGTACACAACTGCACTTAATAATCACATTGTACATTTGTTTGCTTTACTTCCCACATGTGTCCCAAGATTTCTTCAACAGAACATACGACGTACGTCTGCCCGCAGGCTAAGCGGTACAACACTGCCAGAGGTTTCGGGTGCAGTCACTGGGAGTCTGCTAACCATCAAACGACCGACTGAACACCACTAACGTTATCACTGAGTGAGGCGTTTGTGTGCAGTACGGGCTGCCAATAGTTGTTTTTGCAAAAAGTAACCTAACCTAACCTGAGCTAACAAGGAAGGTAATGGAGAGGCTGAAAATGCGTGTCACCTGTCCGCGTGCACGTGGCAATGCAGGCCACTTTAGGGTTGCCCGACATCATACAGAGTTGACAACTCGTCACACTCTGTATTTGAGCATCAAACACTTTATTTCCTGCTTCCTGGTGAATTGTTATGCACCAATTTATGGTGAAAATGTCTTTGTCCATTTGCTAGTCTGCAGTGCAGTGTTAAAAGTAATATTTCTGTGTAAGAGACACAGAACACGGCTTGGGACTCTGGTCTCTGAATGAGACAAAGTTTAAAGAAACAGTTCCGTTCATGCTTAAATCTCACCATTGTGTGGAATATTGTCTACACAAATAATCCTGGTGTCTGGAGACCGACCCAAACAAAGCAAAGATGTCTATAAGCGAAGGGGACGCAGAGACAGTGACCCTGAGCTACCGGTCAGAGGAAACCACTGCAAAGCAACCTATTCTATTACACCTTTATTCTCGAAATGGAACAGTTTTTTTACTTGAAATATGAATTTGCGTCTATTAGTCATGTTCCAAATAGGGCTGAACAATGAATCGAAATTGTATCAAAATATCAATATGGCCTGCTGCAGTTTTATGTTATCTATGTGTGTCAAAACACCATTTTAAATGAAATATTGTTGTCCTGGCCTACACATCATGTTCTACTAAAAAGATCTTTGTTTGGTTCAGATCACTGCAAAAAAAACACCAGAATCGTTTGAATATGTTTATTAATGATAATGACAATAATGATAAATAATATATTATTAAAATAATCAAAATAGACATTTAGATATAAATGAAATTTCAGAGATGTTTTAGAATACCTTTATTTATCCAAAGTGCTCTTTAATTATTTATTTTTCCCAGTAAACCTCAAACACATCGAACTGTGACCCCAGAACTCTGGTAGCTAAATACTGAACCGTGGATTTTTCATTCTGTTTAAATCCTAAATTACACCTTCATGATTGTGTCCCACCTTTATCCAGCCAACCACTGCTTACACATCAGAGTGAGGTGGTTGTTTCAATCCAAACTGGCACCAAAGGTAAAGATGCTTAATGATAAACACAACAAAAGCATGCTGCAGGTGATAAATGAGGTAATCATTGGTTCCTAAAGAAGATACACCCATCACACATGTAATGGGAATGCTAGACAGTTATTCACATTAATGAGACTGGAAACTTATTTTTTTTATGCTTTGAAACAGAATTTTAGAAGCTGGAATACCTTGAAATCTGAAACACGCAAACTTGTCACCTTTTAAGCAAATTGGCCGCTTTGAATCCAAAATGATACACCAACGTGATTCATGAGAGTGAGGGGGGTTTAAATCTTTGTCGCATTTGTCACTCCTGATGCGTTTGCATGCCTGAATATTTTAGTATTTGATACCTGATAGCACAATCATTTAGATTGTATGGACCTAACAGGCCATCTCTCTTCTTTGGCCAATTAGAAACCCTCTCAGGACTGTGTGGACATGTAGACACTGAGTTTGACATATCCCTCACATCCGCTTTTAGTCCACCTGTTAGTGTGGGTCAACTTACACCTTTACTGGGTTTTGGTGACTACAAATTACAAATGATTCCAAATTAATTTAAATTGTAACTGGCTGTTCTCTTATAAGTCAGAGAGCTCATCAAAGAATCAAAATGGCACATGATATGTATGATAGTATGTGGACAGATAATACAAATAGAAGTACAGAGGTAAAGGAGCCCCTGGTTCTTGAAGTGTTTCCCCATTCTGTGTTCCCATTTAATTTTTTTTCTTTGAATGAACACAGAAAGTCAGGACTCTGCAGAATAATGTAACGTTCATAGCAGTTTGAATTATGTACACTTTCTTTCTGACAAATCAGGTTTGCTCTTTGTCATTTTGGCAAATGGCTCTAAATACTACAATACCCATGAGCCTCTGCCCCTGTTGCTATGGAGAAGAAACTAGTCAGAGGCACAACTCATAACAGTAGCAAATTCCAAATGCTTCCTTGTTGACATTGTTATAATTCCTGAATTCATCCAAAATTGACCCAGAGTCCAAAAGTGAATTGATTTCAGCTGCAAATTGTAAAATTAATTTTCTCAAAACCTTTCCAGCTGTTTGTTAGTAAAAGGTGTAGTTGAGAGATTTTTTGACTCACTTCATGTGCTGGCAAATAATTCAGTTTAATGGAAAAAGGCAATTTTGCTCATTGAAATCCCTTTAGATTAGAAAAAAATGGCGACACGTGCACACTCAGCGGATTGGTGCTCTCGGTCAAAAATTGTATTACTTAAATTTTGTTACTTAGTAACGTTCTTATTCCTTTTGCATTTTGTATTTCCTTTTGTATTTAATCTTGTATATTGTTGATATTGCTGCTGTTTGCTGCTGAGAGCTACCAAATGTGAAATTTTGTTGTATCACTACAATGACAATAAAAACCTCTTTATCCTTATCCTTTAGAAAAGACATTATAATGGGATGTAATGTGCTACGGTCTAATCTCACTGTCAGTATAACTGTCTGCCTGTCCTGTTAGGTCATCAATATGGCCTCATGGATTATTCAGATGACTGTGATGGTGCTGTCTGTCTTCACCAGCAGCAGCCAGGGGAAGAGGGACAAGGAGATCTACTGCTCTGGTAAGTCACCGGCGCTCTAACTGAATGATGATATTGGTCGTAATGTGGCCAGTCAGTTTCAGAGTTATTTAACAGACATTCAATCTGTCAGGTTTTTAATGTTTGAAATTTGAAACTGCGATGCTATTTGCACCCAGTAACACTGAGGTCCATTCTCTCTCTATTAACGCCCTTGAAGGTGTTGGTTTTGAGTTTGTTGATACATATGAATTTTATCTGGGCTGAACAAAAACGTTACCAGCAACCACTGTTGTGCCTACTCATTTTCAGGCTGCACCTTAATGTCTGTAATATGCTCAGTATACACACTAGCACAACGTTAAATCAGGAAGTAGCTGTGGAAGATCTACAGTTTACTCTGTAACATCAGACAATATTTGCACACTATAGTTATATTGGATCAGTGTATACGTTGGTCAACAAACAACAGTAAATAGTGGTGCAACATGCCCAAAAATAATGTCTCCATTCAGTAGTCTGTCCTCCAGAGAGCACAAGCATAAGTACATTTTTATTCAATGTCGTGGTCACAGTCCTTTTAGTAACCATATTTGAGAGATACTTGTCAAAGATGCTTACGATATGTGTTTATCTTATATAATGCATTTTGGCCTGTATATTATTATGTTATTGTTGGGTCATGTTTTTAACTCAAATATTGATTTTGGTCTTGGCCTTCAAAATCCCCAAATCAGTTGGGTTCACCAATCACTTTCATCCCAAGTAAAAATTCAAAAATAAAATCCAGATGATAAAAAGGCATGTTTGTATTCAATGCTAATCGTGCTTTCGTTACTTTCAGCTGGTATTTTGTATATTATATATTATTGTATTAAATATTATCAGAAACTCAGTGTCATCTGAAGTATGAGTGTATTGGACAGACACGCAAGTTTGTCAGTTTAGTTTAATAATGACATGTAGCACTCTTTAGTTACCAGGAATGACCTTTTAAATAACTTAACGTGTACTGTATCAACTGATGTTCAATATGAGCTACAGCTTATCTTGTTGCCATCACTGAGGTTTACCTGTGTTTCCCAGCATGCAAAGCAATTGTGGATGAACTGAACTACTCAATCAGTCAGGTGGACCCAAAGAAAACCATCAACGTCGGCGGCTTTAGACTCAACCCTGATGGAACCTTGAAAGACAAAAAGGTACAGCACACTGATGTGAAGACACCACTCTGTCTCCTCCAGCTCTTAGTTAAATGTAGTGATTGAAGTGAATGCTGGTTCACACTTAGCTAGCTTTTGTTCACAGCAGGTCAACAGGTGCTAATACAGGATCCCTAAAGACAAAACACATACAGAGTGGAAATATTGGCATACAGAAAATGCACGACTACAAAAACTTGCAGCAAGAGAAAGAGAAAGTGACATCATGGTGTACAGATCAGCTGTTTAGTATTTCACCATCTATTTAGTCATATGTCATTAGTTATTCAATACATTACATTTTTTTCTATGATCACATGGCTCGTTGGATTATCCATTAGATAATCTAACTCCAGTTTAAAACATTGTTTAAAGGGGCACTACACCAGTTTTGCATTTCAGTTTACTTACAGAGGAGTACTATTGTAAAAAGTGTGATGTCTTCTGTGGCTCTGGAGGATCTTTGTCTAGTCTGACAAACTATGATGTCATAGGGATGTTGTTTGGGTTATCTCAGCTTAACATGTTAGAGACTTTAGGTGTGGAGTTTAACATGCAGGGAAGACCTAATGAATTATGCCATCTAGTTGCATTATGCAAAATGTCTATTTCAGTGTTGAACATTGTAGTTTTTTTTGTTCCCCGACATTATGGAAGTGCGATAACAAATCACTGTAGTGTAGTAAAGGAAAATGTGAATGGGGATACTCTGTAAATTCATAATGCTCCAACTTTTTTTAGCTTATATGCTCCAGGGATGCACAATGAATACAAATTGTATTGAAATGGCCGTATTTCCTACTCTACGGAAGCCCTAAACGGACATGATTCAAACATTTTTAATGCCGTTGTCTCAGGAAGCAAAGTGTCACTTCCTCTTATTACTTAAAATTTTTGACTCCAATCAGCTGACAGTAAATGCCTTCTGACGGCCCAGATAGAGCTGACAATGACGGACTTACTGAAGTTAGCTGAAGGATACATGGTACATACAAAATACATATATGTAAATAAGATTAAATAGATTATATTCACAAGCAGTATTAAATGATTCCTGACAAGAAGACATCTCTGACTATACACGGTCACAAAATATAGCATCAATTTATCAATACTACTACTGTAGTTTCACAGACGGCACGCACAATATTGCAAAATGAAATGTGTTTGAAAATACCATTTCATATTATATATTGTAGTCTGCAGTGATGTCTCGGCCTACACATCATATTCTAATCTACATACTCAGACAACATTTAAATATATTTTTCAATGAAAAAGAGAATAATTATGAAAATATATCATTCTAATATCACAAATCATGTAGCAATTGCAATATCAGTCCAAATAATTGCAATTAGTTACTTTTTTATAATCGTTTAAGCCCTATGATACACACACTGGGCTTTAAACACTTGAACGTTGAACTGTAGTCAGTGATGTGGAGGTATCACTGCAGTCCTTTTCTCCTTTGAGCAGATTGATCTCTGGTGTTGCTGTGTGTGTGATGCTGTGTGAGCACAGTGAGCCTATGGATTCAGGTTATTGGTCCTGGTCTAATGAGGTCACATCCCACTGGAACCTGCACATCCTCTATTGCCCAGGGACCAGGCTATCATGAGGGGCATAGCTCTGCCATTGATTTCCTGGGCTTTAATCACTGATAGCTGCCCTGAATGGTGTGTGCAAGAAATACAACAGGGCTGGACGAGGTTCCACTAGGCTGACTATTAGCCACCCTTCTGGTATGAGAACCTTGTTCATAAATCGTGTACCTTGACCTGTCTTACCAAAGAAAAGAATGTAGGATATTGGGCCTGATTCACAAACAGCACAGACGCACACAAGTACACAAGTGTGAGCATTTTACGCACAAATCTGGGATTCATCAGTATTTTCTTACCTGACTTTGTTCTTACTCTGCAAACAAATGTAGAACTGCCTCAGACCATGCATACACACAGATGATGAAGACCCGGCCAGTAGTACTAATATTATTACTGTAGCCTGATCTTTATCTGACACTGTGTAGAAATACAGAATTAACAGAATAACTAGATATGCAAAAAAAACCATTATGAATAAAGCTTCAAACTATCCAGAGCAGCCTTCATGCAATTATGAAATGAATTATATCTTATTTAAAGTCCTTGCTGGCATATCCACTTATTAGTGTTTGTCAAATAATTGCGTTAAGTCTCTCGTCTTGGGCTGACAGATCAGATGGTCCTTGTCCTCCTCCACCTGTTTCTTTCTTTCCGTCTGGTCTGTTATTCTTTTTTTCATATGACCTTACATCAAACCACTTCTTTTTTACCTGAGCCACAGTCCGTATCTCAGGTGACACAACATTCACCACCCAAGCTTCCTTTTTCTTTAGCATCATCACTCCCTTGGAAACATTTTGGAAAAATTTGCCTTTTTTGTCTTCCATCTTGGACACTATTGTCTCACTTTCTTCAGTAGTTGTTTTTCAGTTTAAGGGCTGTGCTTCTCTCTTTTACAACAACTTCACCGCTTTCTTCATGATAAACCTCTAGGCAAATGTAATTCTTTATATAGAGAAATTAGGGTGTGTTAGTTGACATTCTACTGTTTTGTTGCTGTAACTGAAAAAGCAGATTGAGCACATTTTGTCCATTGATGTTTTAAGATAAAATATGATTTTTGTTGATCCCACATCGGGGAAATTCAATTGTTATAGCCGCTCAATAGTCTTAAGAAGAAAGGAAGAAAAATCATTGAGTGATTAATAAAAATGTGTTAAAAAGCCTGACTGCCATTGATATGAAGGACCTGTGGTCGCGCTCCTTCTTGTACTGTGGGTAACGTGGTCTGTTACTGAAGGAGCTGCTTAAAGCCCTTACAGTCTCATGCAGTGGGTGAGAGGTTTTGTCCATGATGAACTTCAGCTTGGCTAACACACCCTTCTCTCACCCACCTCCTCTATGGAATCAAGAGGGCAGCCCAAGACGGAGCAAGCCCTAAAAAACTGTTTTTTGAGTCTCTTTCTGTCCTGCTCCCTGCTTCCACCTCCTAGGAAGAACACTGCATAGAGGATGCGTCATAAAATGTTCTTAACAGTGTCCCGCACACTCCGAAGAGTCTCCTCAACAAATGATGACTTTGGCCCTTTTTGTACAGAACACCTGTGTTGTCTGACCAATCTAGTTTATTGTTGCGGTGAACACCCAGGTACTTGTATGTTCTCACCATCTCAATATCCAATCCGTGGATGCCCAGCGCTGTGGTCTGTGTCTTCCTATGGAAGTCTGTCACCATCGCTTTTGTCATGTTGGCAGTCCAAGACCACCAATTGAGGCAGACCAGAGAGCTGTTGTTTGTTCCACACCAGAGTTTGAGTCCAGCATTCACACCAAACAACCTCACCAAAGCTACCTAGGGGCCTGTGGTTTCAGCGCGTTCGTTAAGCTGCACTTATTCACAGTAAATTGAACATCCAGTCTCTGCATTATCCACTTTGGACTGTAGCAGATGAATGCAGGTTCGGCTCTTACTTTGTTTGGAAAGACCTATTTTTTGTTATTTTCATTAGTCTCATCTCATCTCATCTCATCTTTGTCCGCTTATCTGGGATTGGGTCGCGGGGGCAACAGCTCCAGCAGGGGACCCCAAACTTCTCCTTTCCCGGGCCACATCAGCCAGCTTTGACTGGGGGATCCCGAGGCGCTCCCAGGCCAGTTTGGAGATATAGTCCCTCCACCTGGTCCTGGGCCTCCCTCGGGGTCTCCTCCCAGCTGGTCGTGCCTGGAACACCTCCCTAGGGAGGCGCCCAGGTGGCATCCTCACCAGATGCCCGAACCACCTCAACTGGCTCCGTTCCACGCAAAGAAGCAGCGGCTCTACTCCGAGTCCCTCACGGATGACCGAACTTCTCACCCTATCTCTAAGGGAGATGCCAGCCACCCTCTTGAGGAAACCCATTTCGGCCGCTTGTACCCGCGATCTAATTCTTTCGGTCATGACCCAGTCCACATGACCATAGGTGAGGGTAGGAACGAAGATTGGCCGGTAGATAGAGAGCTTTGCCTTGCGGCTCAGCTCTCTTTTCGTCACAACGGTGCGGTAAAGCGACTGCAATACCGCCCCAGCTGCTCCGATTCTCCGGCCAATCTCACGTTCCATTGTTCCCTCACTCGCGAACAAGACCCCGAGGTACTTGAACTCCTTCACTTGGGGTAAGGACTCATTCCCTACCCGGAGTGGGCAATCCACCGGTTTCCTGCTGAGAACCATGGCCTCAGATTTAGAGATTTATTTTCATTTGTGCCTAAATTAAATTCATGAATGGTAGATGGGGAAAAATTCAAAAACATTAGCTGACTCAAGAAATAGTTATTCACTTGCTGGTCTGATTAGGACAATACAATGCATTTATGGAACATCTGAGTTGCATTTTAAACCTTAACGGAGCTGAAAATGCAGCTGAAACAGCTACCGGGTAATAAAATACATGCTTATATTCTATGTGTAGTCTTTAGAGATGCACCGATCGATCGGCTGCCAATCGAAACAGACGGTTTTCAGCCGGGTGTAAACGTGTGTAAACTTGGCCAATCAGTTTAAAATTTCAGTTTTACATGATGATAGTTTTTCCTCAGTACACAGCGGCACAGACAGTAATGTCACACACACAACATGTCGTCTGTGTGAAAGTTCTTTAATGTCAAAAAATCAAGTTGTTACAACTGCAAGTCCAACATAATCCGTGGAGGAACAAATTTGTTGTCTGTAACACATTGTTTGCTCTATTGGCTAGATTGTCTTTTGGCAGCAGCCTCTAATAAATACGTCAGAGCCACTAACGTAAAACTTTTCCAGAGCTCGTCCCTGTTAAATGAATAGTAAGACATTCTGTGAGATATTTTTGAATTGCATTGCAGCCAGTGGCCATCTGTTAACTTTGGTTTCTCTGTCTTTGATTTGCACTCAACAGTTCACAGTTCTTTTATGTTTGCCATCATATTTCCTTTGACGTTATACATGATGTTCTTAAAGGGGCGATGAGTATGAGATGAAATTACTTTTTGAACGTATCTCAGAAAACACAAATTGCTCTCCAGGTTTTATGCTTATGATTATGCATACTTGGATTGCAAAATACGAGTCAGTAACAGGAATCCTAACATTGAACCCTAACACCAAAACATCAGTTCATGATGCACTACGCCACATATATCAGAAAAACAAGTCCCCATCAAATGTGGTGAATGGAATTGTGGACAAAGCACAAGGTATTAAAAAATACTTGAGATCAAGTGGCAAGAGCTTAACAATGAGAGACATCACCACTTAAAGACATTGAATACGGACCACTAGAAGCCAGAGGTGGGCCATCAGGGCCAGCAAGGCCTTCTCTGCTGACCTAGACAGAATCACAAAATTATAGCTATTTTATAATTTAATTATTTTTCATAAATACACTACATGTATTCTTAATATTTTTTCCCATTAGCTTATTATCTCATTGCATAGCTACTGTTTTCCTCTGTTGTGCTGCTTCCAGCACAGCTTGTTTTAAGTAGTGCTTTTATCCAATCAGATTTCGCCCCTATGCTGTCTCTAAGTAAAAAAATATGCCGGAGGCCTTCAGAATTACAAGTGAATCTCTTTGCAGTTTAAGTAAATGGGGACGATATTGTTGATTGTCATAGTCTTCAACCAATCAGATTTTTATTTTGACATGTTGGGCGTATTCTTTGACATGCCAGAGCCTTCTAGCTGGCCTACAAGTACGTCATCATTAACGTGCGGCTTGACTGGTCAGTGGGCTAGCGTGACTGTTGTGAAACTAGCTAGCAGAACTTTGTAGTAGTAAGAGTTAAAGATATGTAAGACACTTTTACGTGACATTAAATTTTTTGCGTTTTGGCATGTTTAGCGGTGACAATCCCAATATCTACTGCTTCTGTGGAGCGGACATTTTCAGCCCTCAAATGCATTAAAACGTATTCAAGAAGTACAACTGGGGAGACTCCACTGTCATTACTGGCGTCCATGAATCGAGAAGGACCTCTTACTGTAACTGAACCGCACCGATGTACTGTACAACCGTGTCATTGAACTCTTTGTAATCAAAGAAAGGAGGATGGACTTTGTCTTTAAATAGTGAACAGCAGCTTTGGTAAGTGAACTGCTTTTGTTTTTTTTACATCTGCAGTAGCGTTACTACTATGTTAATTTTTCTATTGCGTTGTTTTTATGATATGGTTAATATTGTTCCCTCTGTAAATAATATTTGAATGGTGCTCTCGAGTGTGTTTTAATGCGTGTTTTAGTGCCGCACTTTTGCTGGAATGTGCAGAGGCCTGTTGAATTGTGTTATTTGGGTTTTATGTTATTCTACATGCTTTGTTGTCATATAAATACAGTTGAAACCAGAAGTTTACATACACTGTGCAAAAAGACACATAACACTTTTTTTCTCACTGTCTGAAGTTAAATCAGACTAAACCTCTCCTGTTTCAGGTCCGTTAGGATTACCAAAATTATTTAACTTTTGCTAAATGTCACAATAATGAGAAAGAGAATTTCTTAGAGAATTTTATATTACTTTCTTTGAGGTCAAAAGTTTACATACACCAAAAGTACTATGTCTTTAAACAACGTGGGCAAGCCCAGATGATGATGTCATGGCTTTTGAAGCTCCTGATAGGTTAACTGACAACATGTGAGTTAATTAAAGGCACACCTGGGGATGTATTTTAAGGCCACACCTCAAACACTCTGCCTCCTTGTTTGAAATCATGGGAAAGTCAAAAGAAATCAGGGAGAGAATCGTGGAGCTCCACAAGTCTGGTTCATCCTTGGGTGCAATTTCCAGATGCTTGAAGGTGCCACGTTCATCTGTGCAAACAATTATACGCAAGTATAAACATCATGGGAATGTCCAGCCATCACACCGCTCAGGAAGGAGACGGGCTCTGTGTCCCAGAGATGAACGTGTTTTGGTCCGATATGTGCAAATCAACCCCAGAACAAAAGCTAAAGACCTTGTGAAGATGATGGCTGAAGCTGGTAAGAAAGTGTCATTATTCACAGTAAAACGAGTCCTGCACCGACATGGGCTGAAAGGCTACTCGGCAAGAAGGAAGCCATTACTCCTAAAGAAACATAAAAAAGCCAGATTACAGTTTGCAAAAAGACACCAAGACAAAGACCTTAACTTCTGGAGACATGTCCTGTGGTCTGATAAAACTAAAGTGGAGCTGTTTGGCCATAATGACCACCGTTACATTTGGAGGAAAAAGGGGGAAGCTTGTAGACCTGAAAACACCATCCCAACTATGAAGCATGGAGGTGGCAGCATCATGTTGTGGGGCTGTTTTGCTGCAGCAGGAACTGGAGCTCTTCATAAAATAGACGGCATCATGAAGAAAGAACATTACCTGGAAATATTAAGGCAACATCTCAGGACATCAGCCAGGGAGCTAAAACTTGGGCGCAAATGGGTCTTCCAAATGGACAATGACCCTAAGCATACTGCCAAAATAGTTAAAAAGTGGCTTGAGGACAACAAAGTCAATGTCTTGGAGTGGCCATCACAAAGCCCTGACCTGAATCCCATCGAAAATTTGTGGGCAGATCTGAAAAGGCGTGTGCGAGCGAGGCGGCCAACAAACCTGACTCAGTTACACCAGTTCTGTCAGGAGGAATGGGCCAGAATTCCAGCAGAGTACTGTAAGAAGCTTGTGGAAGGATACCCAAAACGTTTGACCCAAGTCATGCAGTTCAAAGGCAATGCTACTAAATACTAAGGAAATGTATGTAAACTTTTGACCTCAAAGAAACTAATATAAAATTCTCTAAGAAATTCTCTTTCTCATTATTGTGACATTTAGCAAAAGTTAAATAATTTTGGTAATCCTAACGGACCTGAAACAGGAGAGGTTTAGTCTGATTTAACTTCAGACAGTGAGAAAAAAAGTGTTATGTGTCTTTTTGCACAGTGTATGTAAACTTCTGGTTTCAACTGTATGTGACTGGTTCTTGTGAGTTTGTTCTTGTCATCGTGTTAAATACATTGATTTTGACGATATGCATTCTCCGTTAATGACGAAGCATCCCGTCATTAACGGAGTGTTCTAAAATCCATTTTTTACACATTTAAAATAATGACTCGTAGCTGTGGCTACATAATACATAATGAGGTTATTAGGAGGTGGTTCAACTGTAGTAGGACAGCACTGAAGGCCCAGGTATAAAATACAAGGCCCGCCACTGCTAGAAACCCAATGTTACAAAATGTAGTCTTAGTGGTGAGGTGCTGGCATGTTTGCTAAATGTGAGCACAATATGTCCTTTTTTATTCTTCTTTTATTTATGCAGGGGGATGCAGATGATTTATGATTATCTTATTTAAGATTGTTTGTTTTTCACTACAAGGATGTTTGCTAAAAAAAAGATGTCCTCTCTGATGCAATGAGAATATTTCTTCTTTAACAGAATGTAATGTAAAGTGATTTTAGTATGTTTGAATGTTACTTTAAGAGTTTTAATTAGATGGCTAACAGGATAATGTTGTGAATTGCAATTATTTTGGCCAGGATAATCGTAAAATGAAATTTTCATATTGTCCCATGCCTTTTCGACACACTGTTTTCTACTTAGTTGGCGATGAGCTTCTGATTGACAGTGAACATTGTGATGCCTACAAAGTCATATATTAGATGAAGAAGAGAAGATGTTATCAAAGCTGACAGCCTGCAGATTTACTGACCTTGTACATACGGTTCATATAATTGCTTAAACATTTTGCCTTTCTTCTCACCTGTATTTGCATTGCTCATTTTGATTTTGTTAAATTATGTAAATATGCCCAGGGCTCATGATAATTCTTGGAATGATAGGATTGATCAATTTGTGTCACAAATTGACCATTTATAGTTGCGAATAGGACACCCTGTGTCCTTAGACTTAAAAAATAAAATAAAATGTGCGCTGTAAAATGACATTATTAGTGTTGAATATTTAATGAGTCGATATGGTGTTAAAGTCCTACTGCAAATTGTTGATAAAAGACACTAGTGTTGTAACACCATGTTAATTTAACCCAGACTAGTGTGGACCTGTAGAAACACTGGGCCAGTGTTCGTTTGAACTGATGTAGCGTTTGTGTAACACTAAGAGACGTCATGAATCAATGAGTTGACTCCCTATGACTATAAATTGCAGAGGGCAAAGCTCATGTGGTAGCAAACACTATATCTTACTTGGGTTGCATAAATGGCACCAACAAAAAGCCAGGACTCCATTTTTTGCCAACATTTTTTTGACTCTATGACAAAAGTATCTGACACACATGAACAGCAGCCCTGATGGAACTATTGTTAATCTCCATTATGGATACTGCATTTATGTCGTCCAAACCCAAGTGTCCTTCATGGTGCTATTGATGCTGCTATCTGTCATTCTTGGCTTCTCATTAAGCAGTTGTCTTTAGGTGGATTCATTTAGATATGAATGGGTCCTGCTTAGATTTCATTTAATTTGCCCCGTGTGTGTGTGTGTGTGTGTGTGTGTGTGTGTGTGTGTGTGTGTGTGTGTGTGTCCTTTTAAAGAAAAGGCAGTAGGTTAGTAGTAAACTCAAGACAGGCAGAGGTTATGCTAACATGCTCATTGTAATATATTGAAATGGGCACTTTGCAACACATCCACATGTCAGAACAGGGCTCATGGTAATGTCCTTGTGTTGGACCTGTGATGTCCCTGTGATTTTACACTGACCCTCAAAAACACACAAGGAGAATAATTTATTTTATTAGTGTAACATGTTATATCAAAAGTACTCTAGTGATTTTAAATCACTAGAAACAGACACAGACAGATTACAGTTTGTACAGGCTGAGTTATTCTCCTCAGGATGAGTAAACTGAACATTATAGCATCAGTGGTTAATTTGTTTAACAGTGGAGAATTTTTTCTTTTTTTTTTGAATAGCTTATTATAACTCGGCTCTGAAAACAGTTTGGGTTGTTGTCATGCTGTAGTCACCATGCCAGGATAGTGTGGATCCACCAGAGAGGAGCTCCTCCTCTGCCCTTAGCTGACACTAACCTCCACCTGTTGCATTGTTTGGTCAATCAAATGTTACTGAGCCACAGAAGAAGCCAAACCTTGATCCCATGCCCTCCCGGCTCCCTCCTTTTCAGAAGCTTTTGACCTAGTGTGAATCAGAGAGGGAGGGATGTCACAGCTTAGATGCCATCAGTGAGGAGGATTTGCAGGTTTTAAGTCTCTGCTCTTTGGCCTCCTCACAGTAGGACTTCCTGGGGGCATGGGGCTGCTCTGTGGCACAAAAGTTAAACCTGCCTGCTGTAACAATGACACATTTAAGGCCTCCAAAGACATTGAACTTAGTTGGAGCGGTGAGCTGATCTCATGGTGTCCGGTGTGAAGTCATGCATTGAGAATGAGAGGATGCACAATGTCAAGCTGACACAGTGACACATAATATCATGGCCCAGAAATGTGACTGAGTGAGGTGACATCCAGTTTACCGATTTTGGTTTTTAATCCACAGAGGTTTTGGCTCTCTGCTGGGTGCTTAAAGGAATGGTTCAACAGAGTAAGAAAGAGAGAGAGAGACATTGTAACTGTTCAGCAACCAACATGCCCCATTTCTTGTTTGTTAAATCGATAAACAGAAATGTATAAAAATAAAAATAGTTTTCAGCAGGAATTCTGGGAAGGATCATGTCACTGACAACAATGACATACACGAAATATTCCGTTATTTGCCCTGATTCTGAAAAGGACAATATTCCTACTGAATGAATATTCCATTAATATTCCTAAATGCAGCTGTGCATACTGCAACCACGTGTACATCCTACAGCAACACCCTGTACGGTTACACTGTCATGTTGCTCCTGTCGTCTTCCCTCATTGTCACCGTTCTTCAAGTTTCGCAAAATAAAGAGAAAAAAGCCTTTCAAACTGTTTGGCTAGTTGGTTTGTGTACAACACACCGAGCTGACCATTAACAGGCAAGAGACTGCATTAACAAACCCAATTGAGACGCTTATTCAGACTGTGCTGTAGACGTGTCCAAGGAATGCTCCTTGATAATATCAACATGTCTTATGGGAAAATTATACATTCAGAATACGTCTTAATTTAGAATTTCCAACAGGAATACGCTGATTACATGACCTGCATCAAATTCAGAATACTCTCATAATCAGAATAATAGTGTGATATCAGTGTGGATGCAGACGTAGTCATTGTTACTGAGGGAACAGTGTGGTCCTCTGTACACTCTCTAAAGTAAAAATAATCCACCTACCAACACTCTAAAGCTGAATAGTTAACACATAACTTGTGTGTTTGATGTGTACACAAACAGAAATGTATGGTTTAAGGGGGAGGAACTACTTCTTGACGAGCGACAGGGTATCCATCCACCCAGTACACTGTAGAGTGCTATGGTATGGTGTGGGTAGCCAAATACAGGTAAGTACAGGGTTTGGTGCACAAAGTCACTGTTGTTCCAGCAAAAAACACAGCAACTGTTGTCTTTTTTTATTTTTGATTCCTGTTTGTGAACAGATTAAACATGTGAGCTTTCGAGGCCTCGTTAGGTGTATTTTTGGACTGTTCCTTAATAAGATCCCGATGACCAGCAACAAGGACATGATCCATCACTGACCTACCACTGAGAAATAGTTCCAGCACTTATCTCCTCCTAAAACTAAAATGATTATTATTTTCTTTTTGACAGAGCCAGGCTCGCAGTTTACCCCTGCTTTAGTTCCTCGTGCTAAGCTAAGCTAACCACAGCCTGACTCTGCATGGATGTTGATCTTGTCATTGACAATGACTCAGGGAAAAAAAAAACAGCCTCTTTCTCAAAAAATCACTTCTAAGCACTGGGCCTCGCGCCACCTGCTCTCCATCCTCTTCCACATTCAGACGTTAACCAGCTCTAGGCTATGAATTAATGCTATGCTAAGGATGCATATCATTTATAGTCAGAATTGCCAGCTAATTACAAATGGCTTTACTATTTCTCTCTTGCCATAATGAAGTGATATTATTAGCATCAAAACCATTATCGTGAACTTTCTTATTCACTAATCCATGCTTTAAATGGCATAATGGTCAAAATGACATTTCAGCTTCTCTTTCTACTCACTGCTTTAATGACAATATCATTATTATTATTAATTTATGGGTCTTCATTGGTCCATAACACCAGGACAATGAAATTGAAAGGCCCCTGTCCACAGCGGTGCAATAATGGCTCCCTATCCAATGGGAATTGAATGGAGGATAGCATCCCTGAGAAGCCTATTCTCTGGCCCAACCGGTCTCTCCCCCCCAACACACCACCATCGTCCCCCAGCCCCATTCTTCAAACAACACTGTGACTGACAGCTCCTTTTCACAAGACTCCGACTGGCAAGGAAGGGGTTTAATTCCAAACCATTTTGTAGCATGGCATGATAAAGACTCAGACCCAAGCACGGGCTGAGATGGACCGACTTGGTTTTATTGTCGGGCAGGGAGAGTTGTCTTTTTTTCTTCTTTTTTTTTTTAATGGGGTTTGGATGAGATTGAGGATTTAGTTTGAGTTTAATTTTCAAACTTAGTTGTATCAAATGCATATATTTGATGAGAAAATGCACTTTTGAGGTGTAATGATGTCCTATAGTTGTCCTATTTAGTTTGATAATTGTATTATTTCAGACAGTAAGAATATCTGCTTATTAAACAAAAGGAGGACAGTTTCTACCTCACTACATTTACCTGACAGCCATAGAACCAGCTGTCCTTTTGTAAAAATGATGCATTGTTATAGATGAAATAAATAAAGTAGTTCAGATTGGCTTCACTTTGGCCAACTGCAACATGTAAATTATACTCACCTATTAATGCATCAATAATGCAATTCAGAGGATGTCATCATACCTAATCATAATAAGTGAAAATTAATATTTGTATGTATTTGAGCTCTGTCCCCTGATAAACATAAATCAGGAGTCAAAGTTGTTGCTGAACCAAACCACCAAGAGAATAGAATCAACTCATGAAATATAGAAATAGAAGGAAACCATTGTGCTGTAGTTTTAGGTACAACATTGTAAATTGTATTTTGACAAAATAAACTTAATAAATAGAAACAATAATATAATTAAAAGTAAGAAAGTAATAATGGCCACTAAGCCATCTCCATGACAAATAAGCAAACCATAAGATGTGGTTGAAAGCCTCAATAAAAGCCAGTAAGCAGACCTTCTTGTGTCCTATGTTGGTCCAGCCACAGAAAATAAATCACCAACAATTCTGATTTGGGCTTAATTGCATGAGTGACTTTTAGTTGTCCTGGTTCCAGCCCCTCAAAAGCGGTGACTCAGTGCTTCTCTTAGTTTTTATCAATAGGAAAGAAAATATCTGTAACTATACAAAACATTTTGTACATTCTTAGACCAAAATATTGGTTTATTGATTGAGAAAGTAGATAATGAAAACAATCAGCCCCACTTAAATCTGTCCCACAAGTATGCTGGACTAGACATTATCACTAATTTCACCCACTCAGTGGATGACATGTCACCACTAGTGTCAAAGTCATCACAAGCAGATTTTGATTGATAGGTGAACCTCATCGTCATTGGCCTGCGTGACCTACATCCCTCGGTGCTCGCCCTCTAACCTTTGGCCCTGTGCTGTAACACATTCTGTTGACCGGCCAACTTCCTTCCTCCTCAGCACAACAGTGTTGTCAAGCTCAAGGGATCTCCTGCTGAATGAATCCAAAAGATAAAGAGGTGGGGTGGACCTTAAAGATGGAGGGATTAGACTCATTTTTACTAGGAAGGAGCTATTTGTTGAGCGGAGGAAGAGGCAGGAAAACAGAGAACGCAAAGGAAGGAAAACAGATGGCGGAGAGGCCCTTTGTCACTTTGTGACATCTCGAAGAGTGTGTGTGTGTGTGTGTGTGTGTGTGTGTGTGTGTGTGTGTGTGTGTGTGTGTGTGCGTGTGCGTGTGCGTGCGTGTAATGTAATCAGTAGGCTTGGCCCGGAAGGGAACACAGTCAATTCTGAAAAGAGACAAAGGGTTCAGGGAATAATAAATCTGCACTGTTACAAAATCCAGTTCATCGGTAAGATTCCCTCCAACCCTCCCCTCTTCCGCTCTGTTCCTTTCCCCCACAACCCTCCCCCACACCCACCCTGCCACCTTTTGACCAAAGAAGACAAGGAAGATTTCCTCCTTTGATCATTGGAGGATGGAGGGGGGATGAATGGGCCAAAAGAAGCAGCAGAAGTAGAGCAGGGGCTGAAAAAATGAGCTGTTTACCCTGCACTTGGCTTCTGTGGAGGCCTCCTGCTTCTCCCATCTCCTCCTCTGACCCCACCCCTCTTAGGGAACCACCCCCACCCATTGGCTTTTCTCAGCCCACTTGGAGGTGTAAAGAGCACCCCCCCATTCACCCTTTTCACCGCCTGTCCTGGCCCCCTCATCCCCCCGGGTGTCACCCCTGTCACCCAATCTCCTTCCGGGGATGGTGGGAGCAGGGTGCTGCACCTGTCTTGACCCGTCTAGACACCACCGCCTTGCTGTTTTGTCCTCAAAAGGGGGGAGAGGAAGAGGATGGTGGAGTTTGGACGGAGTGGTGGGGAGGGTGTGCGCTCAGGTTAAAAGTCAGAGTTGGAGGGTGAGGTTTGTTAGTGAGGACGTAGAAAACCCAGCGGAAACAAGAGGTCACCCTGCTGACCCGCACAGAGCCCTGTGGTGTAACACAGCTGACACCGGGGCAACCTAACCTCTGAGGACTGTCAGCATCCCAGTGCTTCATAAAGACTATTTATTTCCTCACCATTAGCCAACCGTTTGTGTTATTTGGTTGTCATGGCAGTGTCACATGTGCCATCTGGAAGTGTATTTTTAATATTTTAGGTTAGTTTTTTAAAATTAGTTTTACCATATCTTCAGCTTGGTCTACGTGTGTTTACCCAACATTCAGAGGCATTTGAGTTAGTATAGGAAACATTGGGGAAATGAGAGGAATGTCATAGGACAAAAGATCCAGACCGGAACACAGGACATCAGTCCACTCAGGCCACCAAACAGCTCAACGTCTGGTCTCCATGTTCTCTCTCTCTCTCTCTCTCTCTCTCTCGGTTGTGTGGCCAGGTACCTCTGGCTCGCTCAGAAACTCACCTCAGCGAGCTCCTTGATGGGGTGTGCAACAGCATGAGCGACTACGCCCTCCATGTGGACCCCGACACCCAGCACAAACAGTACATGAGGTTTGCTCCCAGGAGCAGCGGGGCCACCGGAGACTTCCCCGACTTTAAAAATTTCCAGTTCGACGGACCCGAGGCATCCAACGCCCTGAAATTCGCAGTGAGTGCAAAAGTGCAGAATTAAAGTGTATTTGTCATAGAGCTGTAAAGTGGACTAGTTTAGGGACATGTGTAGGTTGGAGGCTTTTGCAGAACAGGACTTGGTTTCACCAGCTTAATCCTTCACTGTTTGTGTCCTTCCAAAATTCTTAGTAACTACTTGCTACTTTCAACTAGTCATTTACTAAATTGGGTTGCTGCATAAAGATTGAATGGAATGTCTAAAGGACCCTGTGTGAATTGGATGCATATGTGGCACTGTCCATTCAAAAGCAATCCATTTTTGTAAACAGGAATTATTGCGCATATATATATAGTATATGTATATATGTATATGTGTATATATATACATATATATATATATATATATATATACATACATATATATATATATATATATATACGTATATATATATATATACACGTATATATATGTATATATACAAATAATAATTTAAAAACAAAAGAGAAAAAAAAATTCACAGAAATATCCTCCTCACACACAGCACACTCATCCCAACATTTCACTCAAGTCTCCGATCCCACGCGTAGCCATATATCCTCTTTTACTCTGTAATTTAAATGTGTCATGTTTGAGCTAGCCTGTTCTCTCTACAGAATGACTAGTTTGTGTGGCGCAGCCTGTTTACTGATGTGTCTGTGACTACTGTAGCAGGTTGTAACTAGGCTTGATATGAACAGCTGCTAGCTTTGCCACATTATGCCATGTTGCGTCATGTGACTGATGCATCGGTAGTGTTTTTTATGAATGGGACTTGAATGTGGATCATGTTTCCAGGTGCAATAGAACATACAGATGATTTCTGCCGTGTTCACATGATACAATAACTACTCTCACATTCAGAATCACCTGAATACATATTGAGTTTTGTGCTGTTTCATTCAGACATTAATGATCAAATGAAGTTAACACCAGATAGCAGTTGTATTTATCTTGCATGTGAAATGCTTAATGTAATGTTCTAGTGTAATACAGTCATATGGCGAGGTCTCGCTTGGAAAGCATCCCTCTTTAAATTCAAGCATGTCATAAATCAAACGGATGTATAAAATCATGTTTGATCAGGACAGGGCAGTGGATTCGAGAAAGGTTCCCCATGCAAGAACAAAATGCCGTAGAGAACCACCTCAAAGGCTCCTTTTATCATATTTAGTCTTACTGGCTAAAGATGCATGTCCACGTTGTGTTTGCTGTACTATACATCTCTATTATCTGGTTATCACAGACAGACCTGAAGCTGATCTGAACGATCTTGAGCCAAATGTAAAATGGGAGCTCCCGGTGCTTTGTTCAGAATTTAAGATGTATTAAGCTCCAACCTGATATTGCTGCTCACCTCATTTAATACCCTGAACCTGACATTCACATCACATTACAATTACATATTGCCGTTCAGGTTCCATCCAAATTCTTCCAGGACTAGCTGCTGAAATCAAAATTGAGTAAACTAGTATCAGGTTGCGAATATAAGTGAATCTGAGGAGTTGTGTCTTAGCGGTGTGACCGTCGACTGGTCAAAATGGCTGAACAGTTTGGCAAGCGGAGAGGAAACATGGCCTCCGCCCTGCAAACAGCGTGACCACCATTGTGCGAAGAGACTCGGGTGTGTGTTGTGTATGCATGGCCGAGCCTCAGCTCTGTTTCCCCAGGCCAAGTCTTTCTTCTGCGCTTGTTTTTCTCTCAGTGTGAAACCGTCGTGGAGGAGCTGGAGGATGATATCATCTCTCTGTTCAGCCAGGACATAGAGCATGTGCACCAGGAGTTATGCAACACTGTCTCAGGTACCAAGCCGCTATAGTGCACACATTCTCTACCAGATAGCTTTGACACCACACAGGACATCTAAATTACTCTTCACATCAGGTGGAATCTGTTTTATTAGAATAAAGCCGGAGAAATTCATGGTGAATTTATCGCAATACACAAATCTGGTAATATTCATAACATTGATAGAATAGCTCACGTGATTTGTTTCTGCTTGCTTCTGCATTTCAATATTTTCATAGTTGAATGTATTTCCCTTTGCTTGGAAATACAAAGATGATTTGTAAAATGTACTCGTCTGTGGTTAAATTGCTTATTTTCTCCGTTGGGTTTGGCTTCCACAGCCTTATGTAACAACAGAGATGAGAGAGAGGCCATTTTGTTAGAATGTGACTCAGCTGAAAGCCACAAGACAGAATTATACCGTTAATTATAACGGAGCACAATAAATCGTCCTGGTAAACTTCTTTACAATGCAACATAATACAACCTTTTAATTTATCTATTTATTAATGTCATTAACCTCAACACGACTGCTCATATTGTTGTCTCTTGTCTTTGATTTCAGACTACTGTAAAGACATCCGTCACACAAACGAGGAGTTGTAGCATTCTAGATTTTCAGTGGTGGAAGGCGGGACCAGTTTTGTAATAGAGATCATAAAAAAGAGGCTTTAACAAAATCAGTTTTTCACAAATAATTGTCAATCTTTTTAAATAAATAAAAGAATGAAATCTTGAGAAACCATTTTGTTCACGGTGTTTTTTTGTCTGTGGCTTGAAGTCGCTGCTCCTGCTCACTTGAGTCAGACTGGCGTATTGTGTTGTCACCTGCTGCTTCTTATTGGTTTTCTGGTACTACAATCACACCTACAATCTGGCACACTAATGAAGATGGCTGTGTTTCTGCTGTGTTTGCATGCTTTTAGTCAGTGTGACTTCGTCGCTTTGAGCTGCAGGAGAAATAGAAATTTGAGAAGGCATTCAACACGGTGCTGTAATAATTAGCCAACCAATACATTTCTCAAGCTAAAACGTCCTCTGGTTCCAGCTTCTCCAAATTTTTTGTATCACAGTGGGACATTTGTGACAGACGGGACTCTCTATTTTCTGATGTTCTGTAGACTAAATGATAAATCAAGAAATTGAAATTAAAAAATTTGAAATGATTATTTCAGTTTGTTTATTTCACAATAATTTGTGTTATTATTATTATTATTAATGATAATAATAACAAATAACACGTATTATTATGAATAATAATAATAACATTGTTATTATAAATAAAGCAATATAATCCTTGCTGGCGCAAAGTCACATGATTTTTGTTTTGAAAATGATTTGACCTTTGTTGCTTTTTAAATGATTAGGATGAGGAGCGTACCGCTTTAGTCTGAACGACGAGCTGCAGCAGTATGTGAGCAGTCAAGTGTCTTCTCATACAAACTAGCAGGTCTACAGACTGCAGCAAACATTGGAAAAATCCATTGTCTGATTGGGCCAGATGTAGCAGCAGCTGCTTGATGATTGGCCTAGCACCCTGTGCGTTGATATGCTAAAGGCTGCGCGTCCGCATGGGGAGCATGTTCAGTGACAGAGACCGGGTCATACTGAAGCTCCTCTCAATATATTCAAACATTACTCAAACCTGACTTTCAATTAACCTCGCAAATGTTACCACTAAATTGTAGGAATGTAACACCTTAAAACAGTGTTTCTGCAACCTTTATGTGGACAGAATTTTAAAAACAGTAACTTTAGTCTCACCTGTTCAACCAGCCTGGACTGGCTGGAGAACAAGTAGCAGAGGAACACGTCCCCCACCTACCAGTAGCTTATTGAAGCTGTATATTTACAATAAGAGGCTGCTGTATAGAGTAGTTGGGGTCGACGGGTGACGAGCTATTTTGTCTGTTTAGAAGAAACTTCTTTCCCACTTTGAAATTACACACAATTTCACCGAAATCGCAGATGTCCCGGTTTTCCACCAGCACTTAAATGCAGCATGCATTTGTCGATCTGTCTGAAGCTGGGGACCGAGGAAATAGCCTCAAAACTCTACACGCAAATGGAACCTGGTCCGTGAGCACACAGTTAAAAATTTGTCAAGAATGTCACAAATGTTTTTAGACTTTTGTATACACAGGAAGCTTTTCAAACGCCAGCTAAATAATCAGATCTGTGACGCTGAAGTAAAAAATCTTAATGTGAAATATTAATATTTATTTATGTCTGCATTTGTAAAACTGATTAATTTGTGTTCAAAGTGCTTGGTATTTGTGTGTGGATTGGAACATTCATGAGTACCCAAAATTACACAAAAATACACAAGTGCACATTTGTAAATCTTATTATTCGTTTTAAGATACTTGTGCCTCTGAATCGGTTTTGGCAATCGATCACACATTCATACCATGTGGTAAAGCCCGAAAATAGAAAGAATCATGCAGGTACATCAACTTCAAGTGCTACATTTAGAAACAATAAGAGAAATTTCAATTTATTTAATGGGCCATGATGCAGCTCTGTCCTCCATGTTTATCTTTCTATGTGAAGACCAGTGGGCGTGACCAAACCAACGCTCATATTAGGTCACATGTATAGTTGTGTAGCACTGCTATGTTAGCACATGGTTAGTCTTCTGTGAGATTAGAGGAGGGATCTTTATGTTAGTCAAATTAGCTTTACATCGAGCCCAAACTTAATGCAATATGAACAACACAGTATGACAGACGTTATAGAGAAACGTGGCTTCTCACATATTCCACTTGCTCCTACATTTGGCAAGAGATTGGTGAGGAATTGTGGGTAACTGTATGTTTAATTGTAACACTCAGTCATAAGAAGCACAGCGCTGACTGGTGGTATTCTATAGTTTTGCTATCGTCCCATGTGCAGAGCCAAACCAGAAGGGGTGTGTCTACTAAGTGTGTGTGTGTGTGTGTGTGTGTGTGTGTGTGTGTGTGTGTGTGTGTGTGTGTGTGTGTGTGTGTGTGTGTGTGTGTGTGTAAGCCTGAAGTATCTTCCTCCTATGTGCTATAGAGCTGCATTATAAAGTGAGCCACACTGTTGCACTTCGTCACCATAAACACACACACTGCATCTTATTTTGAGACAATCTAACACACACCGTCCTGCTGCAACAAACGTTCACTAGGGAACCAAATGTGGATTAATCCATCGCTGAAAGTAGTCCCCAACAAATGCACTATTTCCTGCTGTTTGAGTCAGTGACCAGATGTTTTAGAATGTCTTAGTTAATTACACTAACAATGTTCTCTTTGATAACGCAAAATGGAGGAATCTTGTGAGTTATGCTGAACAGATAACCATGACACCAAACCATCTGAGAAGTGGTGTGAAAAAGAATTTAGTTTTATGTTTGGTGGATTGCATACAAATGTATTTGAACAATTATATAGATGTCCATATAGCATTTTTTTCTGACTGCCAACTTCTTTTTTTAAGAAGAGAAGAAAAAGAGCTGCCTCGAGCATCTTTTTCTCTGAGCGCTCAGACTTTTTTGGTGCCACCGCTTCAAGTTGAAAATCTCTGAACTTTTCAGCTTTTTAGCTCTACTGCAAGATTTAGCGTTAGCGTTCCACAGCTTGATGGAGGCACACGGGTTATGTCTGTGGATCATCAGCAGGTTGGAATATAGCAAAGTGGATCACAGGACCGATAGCAGTAGTCAGTGATGGGACCCATCAACAATCAATGTCTGATTACAAAACTGACCGTAAGAATGTCTGTCCAGACAAACACAATTTCAAACAATTTATGTATTGGTTTATTTGATAAGGGACAGTGCACATTAATAAATACATTGCTGTAAATGCGCCAGAGTTAGCTAAGAGGCTATTTTTCATGGCAGATGTTAAAAAGTAAACTTAAAAACAGAATATAAGATTATATTTACAAGATTATACAATATTGACCCTTTACAATGCATGCACAAACAATGAAAGAAGTGAGAATATTAATATAAGTAGTATCATCATTTTTCATCTGGGACTACAGATGAAAATAGCCTCTTATCAAATAAACCAATAAATAAATAGAATACTCTTATACCACATTGTCAAGTACTAACAAGACATGCAACACAAATTCAAGACACACAAAGCAAACAATCATTCTATATATATTCCCTAAACCTACAACAATTCTACATATTACATAAACGCTGTATCCCTTATGCACAGTAGATCTACCTACAGCAATTCCCACCCATAACTAAAGAAAATACATTTACAGTCCATTTACATCCAACTCCCTCTCACTCCAGAATGATGTTGACATTCTCCAACAGAGATGACCCAGCAGCACCCAAAACACCTTTCTCAACTCCTGTCTCAGTGACTGATCAGAACACACAGTTCTTCCTCCACTTAATTAAACAGAAGTTTGTCAAGACGGATGCTTTTTTTTCCTACTTTGACTCAAAAAACTGGTTCCGATTGTCATTCTTTTTTTGCAAAAACTAGGTACAATTATAAGAGATTTTTTTGCAGTCGGACAGTTTTTCCTGGAAAGAATGTAAGGAATCTGGAAAAGTGACAAGGTTTTGCTGTGGTGTAGTTATATAATTGTGCAAATGACATGGACGTATTCAAGTGTCGGTCTCATTTAATATGTACTTTCAGGCATTACTGTTCAAAGGCGCTATATATGAAAGAAGGAAATGGGAATTTATTCAAGTTTGCCATTTATGTCACAGCACAGGTAGTGCTGGTACCATTATTTAATGTTAAGTTTCGGGGAATTAATTGTCACTAAGCCTTTTGGACGTACCAGCCACTAACAGGCCACAACAAAGCCTTAATGCCGTGATTGTTAACAAGAATAAGATGCAACCTTTTCCTGAAGCACTCATGAGCTCGACCTGCTTCCTTCAGTCGCTCCATACACCCCCCACTGTCTGGGTCAGCCTGCTCCAGTCCTCTTCTTGTGCACTGAGCTCAGCCTCTGTCTCCCTTCATTTACATTAACAAACTGAAACGAAACCAAAATACGGTCATCATTCATCTGCAGTCTCAACAAAAACATCTCTTCTCTCATTCCTCAAACAGACATTGTTTGCTATAAAACACTACCAGCAAGGGCTCACCAGCTTGAATCTTTTAATGCTACAAAAAGCATTAATTTCTAGATAATAATGCTGGAAACATTTACAAACGCACATTCCCACCAGTGATTTTAAACCATTTACCATTGTAAGCCGAGAATGTGCAAGTTCTGCATCTTACATAGCGTTGCACCTGCTTATTTTGTTAGTTAACATGACAGACATCCAGCATGAACAGGTCTACCTTTGCGTTTCCACCTTTCTGTCTGTCTGTTGATCCTACCATCCTCCCTCCCCTTTTGGTTTCCTCTGCCCAGTGATTGGAGTCACAGTAGGACACATACAAGATCATGACGTAGCTGCATGACAGAACAAGGGTTACCAGCAACCCTTGCACCCGTTAAATGCTCATTTCCCACAGCCCAATAAGTGACAATTGAGCTTGAGATTCAGGTGTTGGGGTGTTCACACCCATTTGACGTTCATGTTCTTCTTCCTCTGATGTTCTGTGTCTCTGCAGCGTAGCTGGGCACAGGGGTCTTCCTGCATCCAGTGACATGACGTCAAAGTTCTTACTACAACTACAGAGTGCTACTTAAGCTTTGGTAGCTGTGGAGCGCAATGCCATTCAAAGACATCCTTGTTTTCTTTGGTGGTGTTGCAAACTAGTGACATTTCCAACAGCGAAAATAACATCCCAAACTTTGAGTGAACGCTGTTTACGAAGATGTCTACGGTCTACATTGGACAGTGTTTTGGCTGACTCAAATCTTCAGCCGTATTCATAGGCTGCAGCTGCTGCAGGGAGGATATGGCCGGTGGGGACCCTCCAGAAGGACAGCTGCCCAGAGCACACACCGACCGGTGGAGCCTTTGCTCAAATTCTCCTCTGGTGGCAACAGAAGCAGAATACTTTTACTGTAATGAATGTCAATGTGGGCAGTTTGTGTTGGATACTGTTGCCAACGACAAACCAGAGAGAGCCAGCCGTGAGTGCGTTCAGGCGTTCGTAGCTATACCTACAAAAAATAATGCGCTGTAATTATCCCACTAAGTCAGATTTTATGTAATCCACATAATCATGAACCAGACCACAAAAGCTTTGAGGTGGATGGATCAAACGAACATCTATCTTTCAGCCAGGAGACCGCTGTTTGTTCCCCGTGTGAAACAAGAAGTTGATGTTGATTTATTGTAACTTGCGCACTTCAGTAAAAGCACTTTTGTAGTTATTTTAAACAAAACGTCTATTCCTCAATCTAACTACGTAGGATTGTTGCCTAACCCCAACTAAGTAGTTTTGTTGCCTAAACCTGAGTTCCCTGTGCAGAAGGAAGTTTATTTTGAAAAGACTGTATGCATGTAACAAGCGGAAATTGGCACGTGTTACTAGTTTTGTAGGAAAACGTACGGAAAAAGTGGAGTAACTTTTCATCAAGATATCGTGCAAAGCGCTGTATGTGTAAAGCAATGCAATAGAGGCTTCGTAATCTTGGTCAGTAGGTCTTTAATGGATCACCGTGTGTCTCCTTTACATGCGTAACCCCAACTCCCGTATAAACCCCAGTATATGCGCAAGCGCATTAGACTACCGCATATGACATCTCCCCCTCTTTTGAGTGTTATGTCAATAACATCAAAGGAACAATTTAACTAAAGATGGCTATTCAAACAGCACATAGCATGAACCAAGATGAACTCAAATTAAATCAAATGGAGACATTTCAACATACACTGGTCTCTTTCCAATCAACCAACAAATAAACATTATCATGTACAACTTTTCTTTTTCTTTTTTTTCTCCTCCCCCCCAAAGGCCATATGATCTACACTTGTCTACAGGTCAAGCCTGTCGACTTGCTTGTAGAGGGGTTGTGGGTGTAGCCACACTCTGACTGACAGGAACAGTCTCTAACATGGTGGCTCTGTCAGAGTGTGTGTCTGTCCCTGTGATCTCCCCGTGCACTGCTGGGATGGGCTGGGGAACCGGCACTGGTTGGAGGTGACGGCGGTTCCGTCGCAGCTCTACTCCATGCTGCGTCCTGATGACGAAGGATCTCGAGGTGGTGCTCTCGCTTGAGATCACTGCTGGCAAAGACCATGACTTTTCATGGTCCAACTTGGAGAATACAACATCTCCTGGTCGCAGGGCAGGTAAGGGCCTGGCTCCATGACGGCGGTTGAAGTAGTGAGCCTGTTTTGCCTTTTCCCTCCCGTCCCTCTCTTTCACAGCTGTCCTGCTGGGCCATTTGGGTAGGAGATTTTTCTCCAGAGTGGGGAGTGTGGTTCTGATTTTCCTCCCCATCAACAGCTCGGCTGGACTGAAGCCTGTGGTGGAGCAGGGAGTGGACCTATAACTCATCAGAGCCATCACAGGATCTTCTTGCTTGAGAATTTTCTTTGCCATCTGTACGGCTCTCTCTGCGTGTCCATTGCCCTGTGGGTGGTGAGGGCTGGATGTGCAGTGCTTGAAGTCGAGCTGCCTCGCGCACTCCTTGAACTCCGCACTTGAAAATTGGGGTCCATTATCGCTCACCACCTCATCTGGAATGCCAAACCTGGCGAAGACTGTTTTCAGTCTTTGGATGACTTGTGCACTTGTTGTCGATGGCAGCTGCAGTATCTCTAGAAACCTGGAGTAGTAATCTGAGATTACCAGGTAGTTGTGGTGGTTGTGCTCACAAAGGTCCATTGCAATTCTCTTCCAGGGTCGCTCCGGAAGCGGTGTGGAGATGAGAGGTTCCTTTTGTTGCGTTCTTTTCAGTTCACAGCACACCTGACATCACAAGCTTGTTTATCTCCGTAGAGAGTCGGGGCCACCACACAGATGAGCACGCTCTCTCCCTACATTTGACTAGGCCCTGGTGCCCTTCGTGAATTTTCTGAAGGATCTCACCTCTCATTGCCCTTGGCACAACAATCCTGCTTCCTCTGAGGACAAGGCCATTGTGTTCTGATAGCTTTGATTTCACTTGGACGTACTCTCTCGCGTCCATGGGCACATTGCTTAAGTGTTCAGGCCATCCTTTCTTTATGAGCTTCACAACTGACAGCAGTTCGGCGTCTGATGTTGTCGCTATTCTGATTTCATCCATCTTGCTTGTAGATGCAGGGATCCCCTCTACTACACTAGCCACGTAGCATGCCACCTCACTGTGTGTGTCTGTCTCCGCGCACGTGCTGGCCAGTGGACTGCGTGACAGGGTGTCCGCGACGATCAGAGTTTTCCCTGGAGCATACTCTGCCACTGGATTGAATCTCATGAGCCTCATGAGGAGACGCTGACATCGTATAGGTACATTGTCCAGGCTGTGGCTGTTAATGAGAGGCACTAGCGGCTTGTGGTCAGTGATTAGCTTGAACTGCTCCAGTCCATTGAGGTATCTGTCAAACTTCTCGCATGCCCACACACCAGCCAGACCTTCCTTTTCTATTTGGGCGTAGCGTGTTTCTGCTTCAGTGAGGCGTCTGGAGCAATATGCCACAGGTTTCCACTGCTCCCCGTGCAGCTGAAGGAGTACACCCCCCAATCCATAACTACTTGTGTCCGCTGACACAGCTGTGGGCTTGCTCAAGTCATAGAAAGCGAGTACTGGTGCAGTTGTCAACAGCTCCTTGATGTGTTCAAATGCTGTTTGTTGTGCATGGCTCCATATCCATGTATTTTTGTCCTTCAGGAGCTCGTACAGCGGCTGTCCTACTGTTGAGAGTTCGGGGATATATCTTCCGAGATAATTCACCATTCCCAGTATTCTCCTCAACTCTTGCACGTCTGCTGGTGGTGACAGCTGCCAAATAGCTTCCACTTTGTCGGGGTCAGGCCGGATCCCGGACCGGTCAATGAGATGCCCGAGGAATTGCAGCTGACTCTGCCTGATGGAGCACTTCTCACGATTTAGCTTTAGACCAGCTGTCTCTATGCGCTGCATTACCTTCTCCAGGCGACCGTCATGCTCCTCCTCCGTGGCCCCATAGACCAGAATGTCGTCCATGAAGACCTCGACACCCTCCAGCCCCTGCAGGGTCTCCATCATCTTCCTCTGGAAGATTTCTGGTGCGCTTGTTATTCCGAATGGTAGCCGCTTGAAGTTGAATCTGCCAAATGGAGTAATGAAGGTAGTGAGCTTACAGCTGTCTGGGTGCAACGGTATCTGGAAGAACTCACTGGCGGCATCGAGCGAAGAGAAGACAGTGGCCCCACTCAGCTTTGCTGTAATCTCATCAGTAGTAGGCAGGATATACTCTTCTCTTTTCACAGCCTCATTCAGCCTCTTGAGATCAACACAGATGCGGGCTTTACCTGTGCTCTTCTTCAAGACTGGCACCATGGGTGCACACCAGTCCATGGGCTGTGTTACCCTCTCGATGATGCCATTTCCCTCCATCCTCTGGAGCTCCTCCTTTACCTTTTGCAGCATAGGGAGAGGTACGCGTCGTGCTGTGTATACAGCATATGGTTGAGTGTTGTCTTTCAGCAGTATTCTCACCGGTTCAGTCTTTAATGTCCCATGCTCACCATATGCCCGTGGATGTCCTCTGTCGCACACCGTTCATCCACTCTTCTCACCAGATTCATTTCCACTGACAACGGCCTGCTGAGTAGGTTATTTACAGTACGTCCGCGGATGACATATGCTGTGAGTGGGTGAGCCTTTCCTTTGTAGGTCACAGTGCTCTGGATCTGTCCTATGCACTGCAGCTCACCGCCTGGGCTGTCCAGTGGTATATCTGCAGGCTCCAGTGGTCTTTTGGGGATGAGTGAGTGGTAGGTCTCCTCGCGAATGATGTTAACATCGGCCCCTGTGTCGATTTTGAAGTCAACTGGTGTAGAGCCCACCAGCAACTCGACGGCCCATTGCTCTGGTGACCCACCTGCCTTACTCACAGTCCCAAGAAAATATGACTGCGGTTGCTCTGTAACCTCACTCACTGCCTTCCTGCTCCTACACACTCTACTCCAATGTCCAACTTTGTTGCATGTATTGCATGTGGATTTTCTGGCCGGGCAATTTTCATCTTTACCGTGCCACGCTTTCCCACACAGTCCACATTGTCCTTTATTTTCCCCTTTTGGTTTACCGTAGTGGTTGGAGTATTTTCTGCGCTCGTGAGTAACTTCTTGTATCACCCCCGTTGTCTCTCCTTGCATGCTGACTTGCGAAGCTACCTCTTCCGACTGCCTGACTGTCTCTGGTCAGCGCTAGCGTCTGGTCCTTCGTTAGCTGCAACTTCCGTGAGACGTCTTTGTCAAGTATTCCAACGACGATTCGGTCGCGGATATTCTCATCTCTGCGGAATTCGCAACGCTCTGCCAGTTCGTACAAAGCCCTGATAAAAGTCTCGGCTTTCTCTCCCGGTCTTTGCACGCGCAGATGGAAACATGCACGTTCGTGTATTACATTCCTTCTCGGCACAAAGTACTCATCGAACTTTCCAAGCACCCTAACAAAATCATCTCTGTGTCCATCTTCGGTAAATGCAAACGAACGGAAGATGTTCTCCGACTCGCTTCCCATAGCGTATATCAGGCTGCTCACTTGCACGGCACCATCTTCTTTGTCCAGCTTGGTGGCGGTTCTGAATCTCACAAAACGCTGCTTCCACTCCGGCCATTCTCCTGGTTTATCGAAGGAAAAGTTTGTCGGGGGATTGAACTTTGCCATGACTCCGTTTTCACTTCTGACACCGTGTAAAGCAATGCAATAGAGGCTTCGTAATCTTGGTCAGTAGGTCTTTAATGGATCACCGTGTGTCTCCTTTACATGCGTAACCCCAACTCCCGTATAAACCCCAGTATATGCGCAAGCGCATTAGACTACCGTATATGACAGTATGAAGATACGTTGATGTGTTACTATATGCGTAAACGTTTTCCTCAGACCTGGACAGAGCGTGCTGGAGACCTGGCAGAGAGAGACAGCTGGGGGAAAGCAATGTGTACAACCGGCATATTTTCATCTTATTCAGTGAATTAAGGGTTTATTTCAACCAAACCAGAGTTTCTGATTGTTGGAACAGTGGAAAGACTAACCAAGACCTGTTTGGGGAGTTTTATTTAGTTTGTGTGAAGTGTGTTTTACGATGAGTCAACAAGGCAGTTAAGCCTGCCTTAGTTCAGTGTAAGGGAGAAACTTGAATTCAGAAGGTGTACTGTTATATTTTTCAGTTTAGGAGTACGATTTTTTTCCTTCATTGACGTTTTGTGATTCTATTTTGTTTATTTATCAGACTCGCAGCTCACGCACAATGCATCCTGGTACATGTAGGCACAACAGGAGAGATCAGCTTTTCCTGTCAATGCAACAGCACTGCAGAATTTATTTCTTCAGTGGACTACATTTACCATCAGCACTGATTGGACATCCACATGAAAGGTAGCAAGTTTTCACTATTAGGAAGAGATCGAGGTTATGGTGGAGGCAATCGTTGATTTGTGATGGGACATGAACTTCTGTCTACTGTATGAAAGTGGACAAACCCATCCACCACCTCCACACACCTCATAAAGGACACACTAATGTCCTTCATGGACACTGAACATTCAGCTGGGACATAAATAATGAGGTGTGCAACTGTTCAATACAGATCTCATTCCTTACTGGGCAGCTCTGTTTCTGAGAAATACTTGAAGAATGACCTAATCCTCTTCTGAATATTGATTATTGAGCAGAGCACTATTTTTTACACCTATGTGTCATGACCGAGAGATGTATCATTACAGCCAATGATCACACCTAGGTCTATCCGTTACTTTAGGACATGTACTTACAGTGTCTGGAGAGGATTATGACTACTTGAGAATTCCTCAACTGTTGTTTTTCTGAGACTCAACATTCACTTATTGAATAGAGAAACCTGGAGACAAAGTGTGATTTTGTGTCCTTTTGCTCTTATATCATAAAGTTTGGTCACTGAGCTGCGGCATTAACTTGTATTCTAACAAGATTAAAATATATTTGTCCTGGAGATTAGCATAGTTAAGTCTCCCTTTTTTTTGGCTTTTGGGGCGGCTGCAGCAGGCTTTGATCAGTGTTGCGCGGCGAGGCCCAGGCTTGGCCTGGCCATCCAAGGCCCGGGTGTGAAATTGGTCTGATGTCATCCCCCATTCTCCTCCTTCACCAGCTTTTAGTTGCCGTAATTATATTTCCGCCACAAAACCCCCGTCCCCTTCATTCCATATTCCAAGTTTGACTGGGAAGCATTTAAAGAACTATGGCTAAATTACTCAGTGGGGGGAAGGGGGACTGGACGGGCCGTCTTTTGTCTGATGGAGACACAGGGGTCATCAATACTTTGTGATATGTACTTTTCTTTTCTCTGCTCGTCTGCCCTTTGCCTCTGCCTGTTGGAGGGGTTAAGTTTATGACAAGGAGATGGATGAACTTTGAGTAAATAAGATGTTTGTTTTTTTGTGTTTTGCCCGCTTGATGCTGTTTATAGCCAGAAAACAACAGGACATATTTAGCAGCATTTGTGCCTCAACAAGCAGACAAGACACTGGTGCTTAGTTTTACTGTTACGGCTCTCTTTTGAGAATTTCGAACTCCAGAATAAAGCGGGCCTGCAGTTTAATTGTGTTGTTAGTTGTAACCTGATAGAGCAGCAGTGTATGTCTGAATCTTGTTGCTCCGTTTATAATGTTCCAAATGATGCCGCAAAGCTTGGAATTTCATTCTAGAATGTGGGATCAGTATGATGAAGACCATGAGACGCAGTTGAAAGCCATGTAAAAGATAGTAAGTGGATCCTGAGTTGAGATTATGTTTCCCTTAGGAGTTTTAAAGAGAAGTCAGGACATACATATGTAGTTTACAGCAAGAAAAGAGAGAACATCAAAAATAGACTTAAAATGATGTTTGCCTAGGAAGTGTATTTATTCTGAAACTTTGTGAGGTGATAATTGAATCTTTTTAACTGTGCATACGTACATTTCAATAATCCTAATAAATCTCATAATTAGAAAAAGATTAGATTAATTTGAAAATATGTGAAATAAAAAAGTAGCTTTGAATCTGATGGTTTTTCAGCCCTTTGGGGTGGAAACCAAATTCAAGACCACATTTTCAGAATCCATTCCAGTCCTAATGTACTCACAAGAGCGTACGTGCCGAAAAACATCAGCCACCACATCAGCCTTTGATACCCAATACAAAACTATATATGCATGTCCACTTTGGAATATCTTACCCTTCAGGTTGTGGTGGTTGTAGCACATCCAACCTTTATGCACGAGACCGGAGCACACATCCCAATACTTCTTTGCTTTAAAAAAAAAAACTGTAAGAACAATCTTTGACTTGCAGCATTGCAAACTGGGAAACAGAAGAAAGGATTTAGTCCAAATGGTTTCATCATGTTTCTAAGAGGTTGTATATGAAATTCTTGACATCGGAAAGTCATAAAAAGCTTTTGGCTCAGACCCAATATCAGAATACATTTGAGAAATAGATTTAATTTGAACAGAATATAATTGATGCAACATCAGAGCCGTAGTGAAAACAAGCCATTTCGTACTGGGAACAGGGATGTCCATTTCTCACCATTTCTTGGCTGTAGTGTTGTCACCTGCTGCTCTTTGCATGGACACCCAAAGCATTTTGACCTTCATCCAGGTTCTCTGGCCCATTATACCCCCCCCCCCCCCCCCTCCAACCCTTTAGACTGACAGTCCCACACTGTGCATAGAAACCCAGCTCGCAGCTTTTCTCCCTCTTTCCTCTCCCAAGTCAAGAGTAGCTCAGCTCATCAAATCAGCGGCCGTTGGGCGTTACTTCCACATACAAGCCAGCTAAGAAAGGAAATGCAGATGAGGGCTCCAGCGGCCATTCACAGAGCTCAGGTCAATGCTGCTGCCAGTGGACGAGTCACAGAAAACCCTCTGGCTTTTTGTTGATGGATCTCCTTCTGCTCGCCATATTTCTTTCTCTATTTCATTTTCCTCCACTATTTTTCCAACTCGGTCAGATGTCAGGTAAACAACATACACAAAGGACATATCCGTGATGCTCTAAGATACTTGGTGGACTCATTTTTGTGAAGGAGTTTTAGCTTTCAGGAGTCGGTCCTTAGTCGCGTATGTTTCAAGTTCCATCTATGATGTGGCAGACTTTGTTACTGAGACTTAGACAAACTGATCGGGACAATAAAGTCAAAGTAAAGACCAAGAGGCTTAGTTTCCAAACGTCGCCTGCCGTTTTACCATTTTATCTAGGCAAACACTCAGAACCATCAGTACTGTTTGTGTCATGTGTAAAAGACAGGAACCCTCAGTTTGTGTGGATGCTGCATATTCAAAAATAAAAGATTCCACAAACATTATCTCAAATCCTCTGAATGACTCTCATAGACAGACACAAGCAAACTTATTGTCAAAGATTACATGCTAACTTATTCCTAACTTGTAAAATAATCGATGTTCACTGTCTTCATATCAATTCATCAGGAAGTCAATGTGTAAAGTTATACAGTATGTTATGCTTCCAGAAGTCTGTTCTCATTTGTGCTGTTCAATCTTCATTATTCAAGTCATTATTCGATACCTTTTTATTCTCATATCATTCCTCTGTAACCAGTTCAGTTCTTCCAAAGTGGCTTTCATATTGTGTTGGTGTGAAACAATCCTGAGTTAAACATGAATATGATCCAATTCGTAGACGCTGCACTGCAGAGATTAAAGTTCTGATAACCTGGAGCAAAGACTGTTGGTTCTGGATGAGAGAGTTTGATTGCTGCTAAACACACTGCTTTACATGAATAACGCACAATGTATCTTCATACTTGTATGATGATGTCATTACATCAGAGAGGTGTTGGCCCAACCGAACCAGAAAGGCAGGAGTCATCTCTTTAAATTAATAGAATTGATGTCTTATCCACCTGTTCATGTCCACCATGATTTTCAGCCTAAATTACAGTTTCTCAAAATGTTCTGGTCCTATTTTGGAGTCTCAGGACTGTCAAGACCAGCAATTATGATTGGAAAAGACTGAATCTGAGTATTTCCATAATCCGTATTTCAAGAACTTCGTATCTCCAAAAATCCAAAATATCAGGATTAGAAGCATAGATAAACAACTTGTTAAAATACACCTCTGACACAGTGCAATCGAGTTCAAAATGCTTTTGAACCAAGAAATGTTCTTTTATCAGAGAAGCATGCAGTCCCTCAACTCATCTAAAAACATGATATCAGAGCTTCATTTGGATTTATAAAAAAAAAAATTCTATTTAACATGTGGGACAACAACATATTGCTGTAACTGACATTACATTAGACTGGATACATTTTGTTATATTTAATATGGGCTTCACTTTGTGATATTTTTGCATCGTTATGAACCCATTCTTTCCAGCCTTAGACACACATGATACAGTAGATGTTGATATCAGTTCTCTGTCAAACGGCCTTTTGTAATGTCTTTTTAAAAGTGAACGTAAAGTAGAATGTTGTGGTTTTTAGGACAAGTCAGTAGTCTTAGCTGTGTGTGCAGACTAGAAGTGTCCTCCATGTGTCTGCCTCCTCAGTCTCTCTTTGTCATGCTAATCATTAGGAAGATATTTCAGTACAACCACTCACACATTTGACTCATCAAATCAACTTCACAGCAAAATACTAAATGTTTGGTCCATGTGACTTTTTTGTGTGTGTGTTTCAGGGTATATAATAAAATGACCTTCTGGAAATACACATTTGCATTGTTGTCTTTTATTTACCATCACACTGTTATGATATAAATTATTTACATCATATAAAAGAGACCCTCAGCTGAGAGGGAAAAAACACTAACTGTGTTTGTTACTTTATCTTTAAAAATCCTGATGTCAAAATGTAATTGTAGAAAACACAGCTGCTCTTTCTTTATAACACAGTAAATATCCCCTGGTTGTACGTTTAAGGCAGACGCTCGTCCAGGTTTGGGATTGAATGCAAGAGAAACTGACCTCCTAGAACACAGTAGAGAAAATAAACAGAAACATTCACAGCATCGTAAGACCACGGTTTGGTTTGGATCCACATCATTTCGACCCGCAGAAGGCCTGACACATGTAGCATTCTAACACACAAGTTATTGCAGGAAAAATAAGTTATGTAAACACTCCAGAGCCCCGTTTCCACATGGCTACAGATGTTCCTTGTATAAATAAAAAATATAATGGTCTTTGTTAACAACACATACACTTTGCCTGTTTTCTTGAACATTCGTAGAAGTACTTGACAGCCTACACTAGAGGTCCAGGGTTGGGCCAGAGGGTGCGGTGCCAGAGGCGGCCGACGGTCGGAGATGAGCGGGAAGAGAGTCATGTTTGACGGAAGTCTGGCTTTAGGACAGAATGAGAATTGTTTGGAGGTGTTAGTATCAAATCTGAGTGTCCCGGTAAATTATCTTTTCAAATAAGCGGTAATAGAAAATCAAAACGAATGTGATCTTGAAAAAAAAAACACGTGATGAATTCAAATGGAATGGGCTGTTGTGTTCAGTTACGTGTGGGGTTAATTGCCAGCTCTTTAGTGAGGACTTATTTTGTATTAAACAGACAGCTTCTATAAAGCAGACCTTTAATTCCAGATATAAAGCGTGTCGTTAATTCCCCCACATTGTGTCGCCCGTACAAGGCTGGAGACGGCTATGTGACACCTAAACCAGCAGCCCTCCAGGCCAACATTCACTACAGTATACGCCGACAGAACACAATAAAAATGAAGAGGGGGAAAAAGAGCAGAAAGGAGCCAATAAAGTCAGAAAGTACAAAACACAGACAACACGAAAGCGGCTATTTTCTTAATTCACAGTTCCCAGAATGCATCAGAAAAAAAAATATCTTTGGATTTCAGCATATAGTTTTCATAATCAATAAAGTTCCTCACACACAACAGTCGAGCCTAACGGGACGCGGGGCTGTAGTGTGCGTGACGGCTGTCCAGTCCACTTTTCCTATGCCTCGAGCTCGTCGTCTTCTCGGCTCCTATTGGATGTCGCTAACTCGCTTTCCCCGCCTCCAACAACATCAGAGACACTCGGTCCATTTATGTTTACCTTTTCTCTACCATTCAAAAGTTCAGTGTGTCCACTGAGAACGGCTGTCCGTTATCTTTTAATTCGTCTGTACATAATGTCGGAGGGCAGAGGGACACTTTCTAAAGTCCGGAACCATCAGGCGAAAGCTCCGGCCACTGTTTCTGGTCCACATTTGACCGTGATGTGTCCCGGGTGTCCACGTCTTTGGACCTCGACTCGACTCTCGCGCTAGACCCGACAGTGCATGCGTTCGATACGCGTCAATAACGCTATTCTGGAAAATACAACTCCAGTAGGCTGAAACGTCAGGCCATCTGACGTCACCGTATGGTAACATTAATTATAATGTTGAAAAATGTCAAGTAGTCCTTATTTTATTAGCGCATCATTTAAGTCCTATCAGTGTTTTATCCCTAATATAAATGGTAGCCTATCGGAAATCAACTGTAGTGCCTCATCTGCCAGCGGCTCCTAACATTTTAGCCAACAAATAATGCATGTTTCAACCAGCAACAAGCAAATGGTCCACAGTCTTTTTTTAAATGATGTTAAAGAGTGTCCCTTATGTGACACACTCGTAGGCCGTCTAAACGGACTTAAACCGGGATGGATGTCGCGTGCTAACAGTAAAGGTTAGTGCACACGCACCCATAGCTGTTTTTTAGGTGGACGTCTACCTACGGAAGTTGCGTTTTGTAAGTTGTTCTATAGAAAACTCCGACTTCTGGCTGTGACGTGACCGCAGTAGAATGTTTGGCTCGGATTGGACTTCGTCATTACTACAGCCCCGAGGACACGTATAGCATGCACGCACACACGCGCGCACACATAAGGACAAAGCAAATGTCACAATATCGTCTCTGGTTGAGTTTTAAATATGAATGCTGGTACTGGAGTGATTTTATTGCATGGTTCAGAACCCCCTCCGGTCCCCGGGCCCCCTCTACTCGCTGTCCGACTTGCCATCCTTGGACCCGGCGTGGTTGTACAGTCCCTGCGCCATGAGATGCAGCGCCAGAGAGTTTTTATTCCCGGTGGCTTTCTTGATTTTGGCCCGTTTGTTTTGAAACCAGATTTTGATCTGAGACTCGTTAAGGCCAAGGTCCAGGGCGAGGCTCTGCCTCCGCTGCTCGGTCAGGTACCGGTTGTTTTGGAACTCAGTTTTTAACCGGTGGAGCTGCTCCGCGGTGAAGGCCGTCCGGGGCCGCTTGTCCTCTTTACTCGGGGTCGGGGCCTTCTTTGGCTTACGGGATCTGGGACCTTGGGTGAGGGCGGGGGTGAAGACAAAACACGTTACGATTCTGAAAACATTTTGCTTCATATAGGCAGACTTTACCACATAATAATAACTTAAGTTATTATCACTTTAGTTATTACAGTAGTTATAAGGTAGCCTGTACATTATTCATTAGTGTGACTGTCAGGTTAATGATAACATGGTGCCTTAATAGGAAAGGAATAACAAGCATATTAATATTCACATATATATTCACACATATATATATATATATATATATATATATATATATATATATATATATATATATATATATATATGTGTGTGTGTGTGTGTGTGTGTGTGTGTGTGTGTGTGTGTGTGTGTGTGTGTGTGTAATTGAATATGATTTTATTTATTTCTTTAAATGCATAATGGCTAAAGAATCCCTGGGCGTTTGGGGGGGAATGCACTTTTGGTCAGGAGGGTTTTCAGGAGTCCCTCTGCTTCGAGATCGAGGAATAATTTTTGTATAATAAACTCAATAAAAAAGTTATGGAATGTATAAGAATTGAAATTATAGTTGTAGATAAGGATTTACCTCTCAGTAAAATGATTAACCAATCTCATGGGCTATGAGGGTTCGATCTGACTTTTCTTGATCAAACTAAAGTTGTCTTCTTCTTGATATATTCTATGATCATTTATCATTTTGTTGTACCGGTAAGTCAAATATTTGAAAGAGGAGGTTACGTCATTCTGAAGCGAAATATTATGAGATATACCTCCCAATCAGAACTTTTCATTCCACCCTCAACAGCACTGAAATGGAGTTTAGAGTAACAACTCATCAGGCTGCAGGCTGCACGTCCTCCGGCTCTGCTGCAGACTTCAGTGAGAACGGGAGGAGGAGGGTGCAGATGGGGGTGGGGTTAGGATATGATGGAGGATGGGGAGTTAGGCGCCTCTTTCCCTCTCTGTTACCATAGGAACTCCATTTTAAAAAAAGTAGTTTCCTAAAAAGAGCGTTGTTTCTATTATAATATTCAGACGGTTCTATCGTGACGAAGTCAACGAGCAAATGCACGAGAATGAACGGAATAAAATATATTTCAGCTTTGCTACGGAAGTGTAAAAATATAGCATTGTGTCATCCAACAGTTAAAAGTTATGTATTATCCCATTAAAGTAAAGGGCTGCGTTTGGTTTGACAACAATCATTACACTTGTATACAATCTTATAAAATATAATCTTATAGTATAATATAAAAGTGTTTACTAATTCCTACAAAGTTGTGCTTCGTTTAGCAGCAGCCTCCCTGACCTCTTTGAAGGCCCTTTGTGGTCATTTCCATAAGCTCGGCCTGGACCTCGATGGAAACTTTTTTGGTTTGTTTTCCATATAAACACAACATTTCGGACTGTTTCCGCTTCGTTATGAGTTTTTTCAGACGCTTCTTCGATACATATTTCCCTCAGCTTGGCTGCTAGTTTGTTTGAGAAACATTATTTAACAGTTGAAGGCCTTTTTGAAATCACGACAAAGGAAAAGTCCAAGTGCGCCTGCTTTCATTTCAAACAAATGGATAGAGCAAACGTTTCACTTAATCTTATAAAACGGAATCCTGTTCATTTAAAAGCTGTGATAAAACAGCACAGCGGTGCGGCAACACAACAAGCTTCACGTCTGAAATACCAACTGTTTCAAAACCAAACATTTCAGATTGTGTTCATAACGTAGACATGTTGTCAAAAATCGTTTTTTATTTCGTTGGCGGGTGAAAAGACATTGAAATTCTGTTTAATATTTCGCATCGAATGCTGCTTTTTTTGGGACACACGGCCCTCACTTTTTAGACCCCCCATTGTCAAAAAGATATGCTAATAGAACATCAACAAAGAAGACTGAGGAACAATGGCGTTAAACTTGGGTTTACTTCACTTCTCCATAATTTTCACTTAATGTTCGACTCGTATTTCATTTTAATTTCATTTTCACAACAATCTTCAACAACAGCGTATCGTATCGTTCACTTTATCGTCATTTAAAGCCAAAAATCCAATTTCACCAAAAATAACTCGAATTACTTTCTAATTTGCGTTAAAGTAGTTTGTTTTATGTAAAATATGTCCGTGTCTTTTCTAGCAATGCTATATCATGTTTTTAAATATTGAAATAGTGAAATAATTAAGATAATACTAGTAATGATGGTGCAATAACTGCGTTGTCAATTGTTACAAGTGATATGTCTATTAAGTAGGATTGGGGGTTGCAGAGCTCAGAGAATAAAATGTCACTCTTTTTTCTAAAGAATGAACCTCCACAGCTTTTAAATTAAAAAATGATGCAATGGGAGCTTTTCTCTCTCTGAAAGAAGAACTACTGCTTTCTGTAATTCACCTCTTTTTAACGGACTAAATTAAGTAGGCTTTCTTCATTTACCTTCAATAATTAATTAATTATTTGTTTATTTCTTCTTTTCTTTCTTCTTTCAATTAACAAAAAGTGGCCGAACAATATTTTCCCACCAACCTGCTGACGGACGGTCTGAGTAGCGGGTACAATAAACCCAGGCTGGCCACAGCATCGGCTTGGACGCAGGGGCCGAGCCGGCCTCGGGGCTGCGGCAGCGGTCCCCGCTGCCCACACGACCCTTCACGGCCACATCACCGGCTATCAGGTCGGGCCTCCTGGCCTCAGTGTCCGGATGCTGGTTGTCGGATGCTCCCGTGTCGTCGTCCTCCTCCTCCTCACCTCCTGCTCCACCCTGCTGCGGGTTGCCAGTTTTGGAAGACTTTCTCCCTGTCTGCTCCTCTCTTCGTATGATCACTCCCAGACTGTCTCCATCTCGCACCAGAGTCCCGTCCTTCCTCTTTCGGCCAAAGTCCGGTCTTAAAATGTTGTCGATGTAAAAGTTGGTGATCCGGTGGGACTGGTTGCCAGGTGGGAGGAGAGGTAGGATGGCCCGGTTGGACTCCTCGCCGGAGTCCTCTGGGCGCTCTGGGTCTCGGCGAGCATTTTCTTCCATAATGATGAAGCCTACTCACCCTCAGCACCTCGTTCTCTGCGCCCTGCTACAAAGTAGTAATTCCAATTTCGTGTTGTCCCGTTCACTTTCTTATCAGTTAATTACTCTACTATATTTCTGACTCCAAAAACAAACACGTCGATGAGCTAGACTAATTCCTTTTGGGGCAGAATAGCGGATATTTCTTTTGCTGTGAAAACGCGCCTCTTATGATTTTGACAAAGAAAAATCATGCTTCAGTTTCTGGTTAAAGCCTACTTCTCATGGCTGGACCTGGTGCTAAAAAAATTGTATCTAAAAAATGTTTTAAATGATTGAAAAAAACTAGAGTCTAGCCTCTTGATTTTTTCCGGGTCCTTGCACACAATTTTTGATGCTTCCAGCAGAACTAACTGCCCTGATGAAGACGCCGCTGAATACTTTCACTACAGATTTTGGTTCTCATTTATGATTGGCTGCGAGACACTGTGATGACGTTGCACTACGGGTCTCTCAGACACGTGCCTCGGACCAATAGAACTAGAGAGTTGGTGTCATGTGAGTTTCCCGGAATTCCCTGGAGATGCAGATTAATCCAATCCACCCAGTGAGTTTATGATGCATTCAGGTTACAGCGGAAATTTCTTATTATTTGAACATTTAAAGGCACAGATTGAATTTTTAATAAGGTTAAGGTTGTTAGTGGAGAATAATGTTCAGCCCAGCTCTCAGATAGTTACAGTCATCACATGAACATTAAGAGACATTTACAGACCAAACTGAAATACAGTTGCTTCCTTGAATACAGCTAAACATATAATTCCAAGTTTTTGTGAGAGCTGGTGGTGTGGGCCCAACATGATTTATAGCTCAGTTTACCTAAAACAAAGACATGTAAAACAGTTAATACACGTTGTTAAAGGACAGAGAGATTGATGTTATATTATGGTATATTTCCTGGCCAGTGGCCCAAAGAGTTGTGAGCAGGGCTGATTGTGCTGTTAAGTGTCCAAGTAGGCCTGGTTTGTATTTTAACAGTATTATTATTTTACAACTTGACTGAATTGAAAAAGTCATGAAAATGAATTCCAGCTGTGGAGTGCTAAACCAGGCTGAGGTAAAATGTATTTACTGGTGGCTTATTCACCACTTGAAATGTATAATTTACATTTAGTTTCAATACTGGGGTGACCTGCAGGCTCTGCTGCATCATCTTCCCCACATAGCCTAAATGCAGCATCCATCAGTCATATTACCAGAGTACAAAATATAGTGGATCATAACACAGTGACTGCAGCATCTCAATCTCCTCATGCTTTTTCTTTTAAGACTCATGCAGTCATTTTGGAATAATATAAATATTCATCAGCCAGTTTCCTGATTTATGCAACATGTAGTAGTTGTCTGCTTATTGTAAATAGTTACATTACATCATGGAGTGTGCCTTTAAGCCATCACTGCTTTGAATGCCTGCATGTGTTTGTGTCCCAGTGACGTCAGAGGTATTGATGGGTGAACTGCAGGCTAAGTGACCCGGCCTCCGGTCCGAATGAGGCATTCTGCATGTTGCTGGGGATCACGTGGTGTTGCTTGTAGCCATACGGTGGGCGATCTCCCTCTTTTTTGCATACTAGAACTGTGAGGTCCTCATTATATTAATAATTATATTTTCATCTTTTTTTTTTAAATATGAGAGACAAAAAGGCTTTGCTTCAACCAGTTTGTTAGGTCAAGTTTCTTAACACAAATAGCTCAGCACCATTTATGGCTATACATGGGATATATCTATAGGTAATGTGTTATTAATATATAGTTAGTTTATAATGTAGCTGTTACAGTAAGCTGGTTTATGCTTGCTAAGTGACCGCTATTTTCATTGCATTTGGGAATGTTTCAGTTCACTCTACATAGATATGATAATGAAGCAAATGTGAACAGATAGTAGCCTATTGGAACGGAGAAGGCGCGTTACAAACCAGCGCGTGGATGCATACCAAGTAATTTTGTCACGCGAGCGGCCGAACAGAGACGGGCTTCGCTGCTTCCAGCGCGAACTGAGGCGAAGATCCGCTCCGAGTCTCCGATCTGGATGAGTCCTCTGTGAAGGAACGCGTGGACGTGGAGGGAAATGACGCAATACGTGTGTGTGTGTGTGTGTGTGTGTGTGTGTGTGTGTGTGTGTGTGTGTGTGTGTGTGTGTGTGTGTGTGTGTGTGTGTGTGAGTGAGATACTCCGCTATGTGTCAGCACACTACGTTGGTTGAGTGAAACATTCCGGTGGTCGTTTTTTTGCGCAACTAAAGCCAGAGGAAAATGCGTTTGTTATTACACCTAAACACAGCTCAGAACAAACTGAATACTGCTGAAGTGGTGACAGTCACATTTAACCTAGTGACACCCCCTCATCACACACACACACACACACACACACACACACACACACACACACACACAAAGAGAGAGATAGAGAATAATAATAATTGTATTGTTATTGCGTAGTTTTGTATTTTGATGTTTTGGCAACATTGTTGTTTTGAAGCTTTCATGCCAATATGTAATATGAATTGAATTTAATTAAATTAAATCAAACATAATGTAATGTAATTGAATGTAATTGAAATGAAATTAAATTAATTGAATTGAATTGAATTGAACATTGTGGGCTTCCATCTGTAGGGCTATTAGCGAACATACAAAGCACTTCCGTTAACGTGCTTGTAAATGCACGGCTGTTTATCTGAAGGAGTAGCCTCTGACATACTAACAGATAACCACGCCGCTTAAAATGTTTCTTTTTCACATTCATGTTCAGAGATATATTAAGCAACGAAGTGAAATGATGAGATATTGCACTGGCTCCATCCATGACTTAATAAAGGCTGTTTCATCTCAAAGCCCGACCTCTGAGTATATTGCTGAGATCATTGATTTTGGCCTAATATGTCCATATATATGCTCATTTATATGCACATTGGCCGTTCATTTAAAAGCTGCAATACACAGTTAATTGCTATTTAATGTGGCCTATACAACAGGCCCGATCGTTCTGTTCTGCTGATTTTCTGTTGATGATGAGTTACCCTCTTCACGGACACTGTAGGCCTAACAGTGGTGTTCGGCTTTGATGTATGTGTCTTTGCTTTAAAAAAAATAAAGATGCTTATTTGAATGGTGAGGATCCAGCTCTTCACAGTAAACATATTGACAACGGAACTTAATTTTGTCTCAGGACAACATGTGACGGAGTTGCATCAGAAACTCTGGAGCAGCCCATGTGTGTCACTGAGCTGAAGCCCCTGAAGCACACAGATGAAAGGCCTGTATCTCCACAACTTGTTCGTAAAAGACTTGTTTCAGCCGAACTGTCGTTACTGAAGAAGCCCCAAACACTTTGAATATAGAAGTAGCAATAATACGAAAAAATATTGAAATATAATTCAGGAAAAAATGATCAGCAGTAATGAGGGCTCAGCCCATCGAAAAGAGAGTGGTCCCTTCATAACTGTAGCATGTAGGTCACACTCCTCGCGAAATGTTAAACCATATCACCAAGCTCAAAGTGGACTCGAACAGAGATAATTCATGGACACATTATCACATGCTTAACTGTAAAGCAAAGTAAACTCAACGGGGTGAAACGTATCCCACACGATTTAAATACAAATTCTCAAATGAAAAAGTGAAAAGTGACAAAGCATTTCCAAGGTTTGTTATGAAGCCAAGAGGGCTCAGGATGAACGATCGCAACTGATCCAAAGCACAACGATAGCAGAACTGGAGATGAACGGATTTTAACTCAATAAAGCGGGTTGCAAAAACCACATCCTACCAGACGGCCTGATTAAATAAACTACAACCTATGCGAGTAATAGCTTGGTTTCACCAGCAGCCTGCTGTATTTCCCTGCTTAAAATCAACCCACTGCCTATGTTTTCTGACAGACACGGAGCTTTCATGTTGAGCGCTTCTCCGCGTGCATGTCTCAAGTGAACAGTGAGCATTAGAGTTAAACTTTGCCGCCCCTGGTCTCTATTAAGCCAATCCAAATCTTTAGTCGAGAGTTTAGACAAAACATCTACAGCTACTGACAGCTAACACACTTTCCACACACACTTATTCTACCCCAGATCAAAAGCTGCTGATTATGGTGACTTTATGCAAAGGTATTTTTTATGATTAGAGGTATGAACATTTACATGTATAATGTATTTATATTAATTTATATGTTTTATAATTTAGTTAACTTATTGAAACTCAAAAGCTGATGAGCAGGATCCATTTAACACGTGAGTCAAATGTTTCCAATTTGAAAATGAGACGACAACAAAAAAGACTGCAATCACAAAATCCCCCAAAAAAGAAATCAAATAAAACAAAACAGGAAGGTCGGAGTGTGTTCCTGAAATAGTCACCAGAGTATCAAAGCTCAGACACAGAGGTGTCTTTTTACTAAATGAACAAACTAAGTCCCGAGTTATTAATATAATGAGAGACATGGTATATAACTGACATCACCATCATGATGGTGAGAGACAGACTGCTGTGTGCACAATATGTTGATCTGGTTTATTTTGACACGTCAAAAATATATAAATAAATAAATATATAGATCATACACAAATTCATATTCATTGAAACATATCGAGGACAAAGGTACCCTGAATACACACACACACACACACACACATATATATATATATGAACTATACTGAGTCTTCTCCTGTTTTATAGGTGTATCAGACTGTATATAATATGCACACATTAATTATTATAATTATTAGTATGCATGTAATGTGTTGTTGGTATTAATGTATTGCTATTTAATGTGCAATGTGTGTGATCTTATCATCTAATATTGATTGGTTATAGTTTCCACACGTCACTAACCTTCGGACAGTTAAACCTGAAGCGGTGAACACTTCCGCTGCCTTATCTAAAACAGTGCGGTTGTAATTCACCAAAGGAGCGGCACAAACCCATCATAGCAAAAGTACATACGGCAATCATTTATAGAAAGGTTTGAACGCTGCATGTGATCTGAGGTGTTTCCACGAGACATTCACAATCCTCACAACACAGTCTCACTTTCAGGCCCGCCATGTTGTGTTTGATATAAACGTATTATCTAAAGCATAGTGTGATCTAAACAGTCCATTTACTATTAATGACAATAACAAGTCATATAATTCATATGTAAAAAAAAAGCTCTCAAAAAGAAAATAATAAAAACATAAATGTTTTTTTCTCTCTCAGCCTCATTAAAACGAATACACTTTGACAAATGTGATTCCATTTCAGAATGTGTTATGAGTGTCATGAAAGTTAATAACCTATATGTAAAAAAGATGTAACTAGTAGTGTTTGATCTCATAGAGAGGTGATGGTGAGGTAAAGGAGCAGCAGCATGTATGTGTGCTGCTGCTGGGAGTGTATGGGAAGCAGCATGGAGGAAAAGATGAGCGAAAGGATTGTACAGGTTTTATGTGAAATAAAACCCAGCAGAGAGCCGACAGGACGCACACCTGATGACCAACAACAACATCTCTGATATCAATTCCATATCTCAGCCTCTGGAGAATGAGAGACAGGCTTTGTAACACACTGAATGCTGCTGTCTCCTACATTGTCTTGGTGCCCAGATGTGAGATGAGCCGGGAGACAAAGCAGAGGTCAGCCGGGACCATCAGCTTCCTGTCCACTTTACAAAACCTCCCTGAGGGGGAGGAGGGACCAGGGGAGCTCTGAGGTTAGGGGACATTTCCTATTCCACTCTGTCTGCTCTGTTTACGCAGGGACAGGGGAATTAGTGCAGGGACACACACTTTGATGAAAACGCTGGTTGAACTATGACCAAGGCAAAGAATAACCAAGACCAACAGAAAGCTTTGTGTGTAGTTTATGATTTGTGTGTTTCTTTTATTCTCTCATATCTTTAAGAGAACGTCTAACTGTAAGAACAGCTGTCTCAGATCGTTTTTTGGTTTTATTCCTTTAAGACTTATTTTTCTCAAACAGGAAAAAAATGGCCAAATGTCATTGAAGCAGATCACTACAAAATAGAACATTTTCAAACAAATGCTGAATACAATGTGAGTGGGGGCTGAGCCAGACGTCATGTCATCTGAATTCTGGCCTCATAAATGTTGAGGAGCAGACCTAACACATGGCTGAGACACTTGGATATTAATATTAGTATGACTAAGGACATAGTTTGTTGGCTCTATATCACCAAAATCACATCTGGATACTCATGTTGATATCAAACTAAAAACATTCATGCTGTGTTTAAAAGGGTCTATTTCCTGAGGAAACCGAGGTTCTTCCAGGTCAATAGGAAGTCCTGTTTGATGCAGTTACAGTACGATGGAGGAGCAGCACGATTGCTGAACCAGACTGACATGTTGGTCCAAAAGCTGGCTCTATAATCCCTTTCAGGAGAAAAGGTACATGTGGAACAATAGTTCTAGCATCTTAACGCCGTCAGACTAGAAGTGTTTCCACACACACACTCCTTCCTCATTCCTTCTTTCAGGCCTGATGTTTATGTAAAGTCATGTCTTTATTGTGTTTCAACTGTGTTTTAATGATACACATACATATCTTATTATTTGTCTACATTTGTACTTCAGTTAACAGCTGATTTAAAACCAGTTGGGGTTCTGATATCTATCTCATAACTTTGATATTGACTGTCCAAACCTGACATTTATTTATCTACTTAATTTGTCTATGTTTTGTAACTGAAAAACAATACTGAATTAAAATGAACAATTTACAAAACTGAAATATAGATAAATATGAACCTCCACCACCTTGATATAATTACTTTAGGTGCATTCACTTTCATCAATAACAGCATAAAGTCTTACTGTAACAGTCTACACAGTCCTACCTGGACTCAGTCCTTGTCCTTGTCCTCGGCTCTTCCAGCTCCACTCGACTGTGTCTTTCTCTCCTGGCATCTGACAGCATGTTCAAAAGGCCGTGAGCAGCCTTGTTGCTATCAGTTACTGCTCTAATCCTCCTGATCGTCGTGCCGTAGATAAACCCGGGCTGAAAGCAGCCTGTAGGCCAGACTGACGGGCCTCCCAGGCTCCAGCGGAGCTTGGCATCCCGGACCGTAGCTCGGTCCTGCATGAGTTCACAGCAGTGCTGGCTGACAAAGGAAGGTTTTGCTCCGTTGCTTTTTTAATTTTAAAGGGCCTCCCTAACCTTCTCTTCTTTAGAAGAAAAGGATGCAGCACACAGGCCTCTATAGCAGGAGCCTAACAGGGATGTGTTTGAAGTGGAGGAAACGCTTGTTAGAAAGGCCGAAGCTGAGCTGCTGTTTGCTGTTTGGTCCTACTGCGTCTTGAAGGAACAGGACCAGGTTCTTAAGGCCAGCAGAACCCTTTACGTGCTCTGGTTTCTCCACATATGTACTGCTTTGGATCCAGAGTCTTTTCATATCATCTAAAAAGATTTACTGTTATGAATGCAGACGTGAGGAGTGTTACCTGATATTATCAGAGGCTGTGATCTTCTTTCATTCATTAGTCACACTGTCTCACAAAAGACCAAACATGGCTAGTGTTGAGGTGGTATGTAGTGTTGCTTTAAACTCATTTGTGTTATCAATTGTATTTTATTTACTCTTGTTGTATCTTATATTCCTCGTGTTCGTTCATGTGTTTATAACATACCTTGAAAAAAGTTCATGAAATGACTCTCTGAATATAAATAAGCAAATATTCTTTTGTTAACAGTTTCTGGCATCTCAGTTGACATCTCAACTCTATAGCATATCTGTAGCTCACCAAAACATTCCCATCATGCTTCAGAACCTGGTTATTGTGTCAGTAAATCAAAGAATTAAAAGATGTTTTGTCATGGTCTGAACCGTACTGGTAAAAATGTTCACGTTTCTTTACCATGATAGTCAAATGTTTCTTATATACAACTCTCTGTTTTGTTCTGTTGACTGTACTACACAAGACTATCAGTGTTTTCCAGCTGAAGTCTTTCACAGTGAGACTTTTAGATTCCTGTTTCAGTAGGTCAGAATTTACTGGAAAAAGTGAGCACTGTACAAAGGGACTTGAATGTATACAGTGAATTTATTTGTGTATCTGAATTAGTAATGTGTTACATGTACTGTAAACTGAAAAATCCCCCCTCATCTTTCATGTAAAGTCATAAGTGAACAAAAGATGTGCCACAAACTGACATCCATGCAAAAAAAACAACAGCTAGTATTAAAAAAAAGAAAAAAAGATGAATAACAAAGCTGGGGAAGAAGGTTAATATATATAATACAATTAAGCTGCAGTGGTTGAGTTAAAAACAACAAGTTGTACTTCTCACATTACTTAACACCATGTCATATATTTATGGCACAGGATTCTGCACAGTGGAGTCAACATCATCACAGTCAAGGAACACAAAGTGAAACACATTGTTGTGTGCATTTAATGAAGTGGAAGCTGATGCCTAAATACCTGAGATGTTTGAGTGTATTTCTACACACACACAGAGGTCATTCAAGTCCTCTGTTTACTTCAGAGTTCTACACTCTGGCTCAAGATATAAAGAGTCCCAACGTAGACAGAATATTAATTTGTATGTGTGTTTGTACTTATTATGGAACTGGCTTAGGGTTTACGCAATAGCCATGTACATGCAGGTGTGTGTTGTACTGTGTTCATTGTTTTGTGTGCACTTATTTTATTGTTATCATTAGCAGTCATCATTTTTATATTATTATTCTGCTATTATTAGTTCTACTACTGCTATTACTACTCTCAAAATATGATTATGTTGTTCATTCTTTACATATGACATCTATTGCTCTTCTGCCCAACCCGGGAGAGGGATCCCTCCTCTATTGCTCTACCTGAGGTTTCTTCCTTTTTCCCTATTAAAACTTTTTTTGGGGGATATTTTTCTTATCCAATGTGAATAAACATATAATAAACAAATTAAATAATTTAAATCCCCTCTGAGGGGATTTTTTGCCTATGAATTGTATTTATTGTATTAGGATCCACAGAGTCGTTATGTGAAATGTCCCAAAACCACATTTGCCTTCATCATGTGAAAAACTCTAATCTGAAAATGACGGGATATTTCTTACATGTGATATGGATTTCCTTAAGTGTGGTTTGTCATACACAAATGTTCCAACAAGCACATTAAAGTGTTTTAAAGTGATAGCTGTTGATGGAGGCAGGATCAAAGGTTTAGTGCAAATCAAATTACCCTTTTCAAATGTCTAAAATCATTTCAACACAAACTCTAACAAAGACATTTGATTAATATTTCGTAGCTATTTTAAAATGACAATGAAGGCTGTAGTGTATGACATTTATAAAAGAGAATCATTGCAGCAGGAATTTGACCTTGGCCTGATGTATCACAACCATCTCCTTTTACTTTCCATTATCTTCTCTCCTTCTGTCGTCTTCACACCAACCATCAGCCAAAAGCTATTATCATTCCAGCTGAATATCATACTTTAAGTGCCCTAATTAAAACTGTGTTGCTTTGTGTCTTTAATCTGATGGTGCTGATTGAATATGGGTGGCAGTAAGTACCACTGTCTGTAAAACCCTGGGGAGGTTTTCTATTAGACAATCTCAGGCTTCTTTCTCTCCACTCTGGCTCTTGGAGGTCATTCTCTGTTTTTTTTTTTCTATTAACACCCAGGTATTAAAATGTACTGCTGCTCCACAATGGCCCAATAACAGCATTTCGTCTACAGAGAATACACTGGCAGTGTATGGAGGACGTCTGTACTGGTAGAAGAATCTGTACAACAACAGGAGCTTTCTATTTTTCTTACCTTATCAGCCTCTCATTTAAAAAAAGGCATATAACTCCACAGCTCTCCCTGCTGTGATGCTTTTGCATTGTGTCAATCAAACAGTGTGGGCAGATCAATTTGAATTTTTATGAAATTTCATCTTCATCTTTCCTTCATTCGGCCATGGTTACTCACACACACTGTTCAGCTCGTCCTTTATATATTCTTCATTGCCATGTTTGGAATTTGTGTCCTACACTATTACACTGCTCAATATACATCTATTGTTCCCTCAATGTAGTTCCCTTGAAATACTTAATTTGTCTGCTCAAAAAAAAAAAAAAAATGTATAAAAATGTAAGCATCTAGAATATTTTGAATTATTTGGATTTCTCTGTTCAGTTCTATTTTCTGGACTTCTGATGAACATGATGGTGTAAATGCTGCTTCAAGCGATTCAAACCTTGGTGCTATTACTGTCCGCATGGTTGGGGACTTCTGCAGGTAATCTAAAGAAATATTACAGAACAGTGTAGCTCATCTGGTTCTTTGCTGTAGATTAAGAGCAAATGTTGAAATGTTATCATGCATGACAGTTTCTCCTGGCTTGATGTTTTAACACATTATTGTATTTATTACCTGTTTCTATCAGAAATATCATAATGCATCACTGCAGAGCAGTGTGGACACAACCTGTTTCATCGTCTCCCCTCTGGGAGGCGCTACAGAACTCTAAACAACCAGACACAAGACCAGTTTCCTCCTACAGGCCGTCCCTCTGATGAGCACTGATATCAGTCACATAGTGTCCATAATCCTGAAACACCAAAACATTCACTTACCTACAAATTATAAATTATATATTTACAGTTTAACACACACATTGTGCTTTAACATGTACATAACAACTAGTGTTGTCAAATATAACTCCTGCATGTTATACAGAATTTATATTTGTCATTTGTATATAAAGTACAATACCGGTTCAATATGTATTCCACTGTGCTAGTTGTTTATAGTTTACAGAAAGATTTGCCTTACATATAGATGTTTTATGTTGTTGGTCATTGTTTTCGTTATTTTCATATATACACTTTTCACATATACATAACAGTATTTTATTTTGTACCTCTCTTTGGTTTGCTTCATTGTCAATGTCTTTAGCCCGGCTGTAAATTGTTCATGGAACGGTTTGTAACTGTGAACATGGAGCGCAAGTTAAAACCGAAAGTCACATTGCTTGTATGTGTACACATTGGTGGCCTATAAAGCTTATTCTGATGGTGTATGTAATGGATGAAATCACAACAGCTACTAATCTGGATCCATCTCAGTGACAGGGACTTCATCTGCTGATAAAGACTGTCATATGGTTGAAAGCTCTAGAAAAAGCCATTCAGTGGACCTTGAGTTAGGATTGCAAAAGGATCTAAGCAACATTTGGCTACATGAACTGGGAACTCCAACAATTTCTATGGCACTTCAATACGGTAGGGGGACTCACAAGAGACAGGTTTGAAAACAATGGTGAAAATGAAAGCAGCACAGGCCGAGCCAACCTGACTCTGAAACTCCTCTCCTTACCAGATGATGGCATGGAAATGCAGAATTTTGTTATTTGCTAACTGGAAGTAGTGGAAGAAGAAGCCGGTTCCATTTGGATTTTGTGCTTCATCGAAAGGCCTAGTGTAAATTGCAGATGGCACTAAATCTAAATATGTAATTTTTCTGATTATAATCCACAGATGGGAAGAACATACATATTCCAATCTGAAAGGCCTGTGAGTGAATTCAAACCATCTTTCTGTGCAGCATGATTCCCAAGAAAGGTGACAGCATTAGTTCAATCAGGAGAGACAAGTGAATGATTAGTAGTTAACATTTATTATGGCACATGCTGCGTTAATGAGTTACACAGAAATTATTTGGCGCTTGAACTCGACAAGGAGATTTGTGATTGAGTTGTGATTGCCCTGAGCGGCAACAATGTAAATACCCCCGTGGAGTCCAGACACTGGTGGTGATGGTGGCTGATGAGGTTGATAGAATGATGAGTTGATGAAGCTGATGAAGCTGATGAATCTGAAAAGATTGGGCGGAGATGGGGAGGTGGAGGGTTGCATAATAGTAGCATGAACTACTGAAGGTAGAGAGACAATCATATTTAAGAGAGACAGCAAGATGATAGGCAAACGTTGTCCTTGTGTTGTTGTGCTAATGGATAGAAGAGACCAGCTGATCTAGACAGCTGATATCATGATTGACAGCCCCAAACAATAACAGCAAGGAAATAATGAGTGTGCCTGCATGAGGAGAGATGGCAGATGTATGGTAAATAGCTATGGGCTCAGGCATGCAAGAGTATAGTCTTCCTGTCTGAACTTACGCTAGAGCTTCATTTGTTTAAGCAAATGCTCCGAAACAGCAGCTGCTTATGTTCAAGTGGCAAAGCCCTCTAGAATCTGTAGAAGTTATGACTCCTGTCTGTCTGAAGATTATTCTTCTTGTCAACCAATAAGAATAATGTTATTGGTTGACAAGAAGATTATGTGTAGCACCAAACCAACAGTGAATGTACCTAATAACAGTATTGTGTGTTTCAAAGCCTGATATTCCTCTGTGCCATAGAGCTCCATTGTTGTCCCATAACCTAGACAAAACCAAACTACTGTTCCGTGGTGACGCCCACTCGGACTGCGAGGAACCTGGGTGTGACCCTGGATGACCAACTGTCATTCTCAGCAAACATTTCATCCGTAACACGCTCCTGCAGATTCCTGCTCTACAAGGAGGATTCGTCCCTTCCTCACTGACGAGACGGCGCAGGTTCTCATCCAGGCTCTTGTCATTTCCCGCCTGGACTACTGCAACTCTCTACTCGCCGGAGCCCTGGCGTCGGCCATCAGACCTCTGGAGCTTGTCCAGAAAGCCGCAGCTCGCCTGGTGTTCAATTGCCCCAAGTTCTCCCACACAACTTCCTTTCTCCGTTCTCTATTCTGGCTCCCTGTAAGAGCTCGCATCCAGTTTAAGACTCTGGTACTAGCCTACAGGGCAGTGAAAGGAACAGCTCCTTCGTATCTCCAGGCCATGGTCAAGCCCTACACCCACGCCCGACCACTTCGCTCTGCTGCCTCGAGGCGATTGGTTGCCCCGTCGCTCAGAGGTCCCTGTGGCCGATCGACACGGCTGTTTTCTGTCCTGGCTCCACAGTGGTGGAATGAACTTCCCACTGACGTCAGGACGGTAGAGTCGCTGCCCATCTTTCGGCGCAGGCTGAAAACCCACCTCTTCAGGAAGTGCTACCCTGAGCCTTCCACTTAGCACTTATTGTATTCATACTAGCTTGTTGCACTTATTGTATTCGTATTACTTTTTTGCACTAACCGTTTTTTTTTGTTTCTGCACTGTAGTTTGGCTCTCAGTTGGCTCATGCTCTTAGATCAGACCTGGGCATTGTACGGCCCGCGGGCCATATCCGGCCCGTTGGCTGTCGCCGACTGGCCCGCGAGACGTCAATGGGAAAACTTAAATAACTGCACATCATGCACGGAGTACAGCTGCATTGCTTTTATTTTGAAGACGACTGCTGCTGTTTTTTATCTCAATTTCCGTATGTTAGTACATTCGTGGATGTGTGCAAGCAGCAGCATCACTGCAATCCCAACAATGGCAGTGTCGGCCGCCGGAATGAGGCTGGTGTATTTGGCCCGATTCTCGTGCGTAATTCATCCCGAGTCTCAGCTGAGTCGGCAACCGGACTCCGCCCGCCATGTTTCTTCCGGCATGCCGAGCTTACGCCGGAGCTGGGCCGGGGCATTTTGTCTACCTGGGATGTGTTGGTGATGCAGAGCGGACACGGACAACTGAGGCTTTGCCAGCTTAGCTGCAAAAGCAACATGATCAGAAGATGTTGGTTCTCTGAACTGACAAAACAGAAAATGAGGACAAACAATTGTAATAAAAGTACTAATTTATCCAAAACATGATCCCTGTCAGTGTTTTACTATTGTATATGGATATTACAAATGTATATTTGTTTGGATCATTATTCCTGCTGCAGATGTTTCAGGTGGAGCTTATTTTAACTCTGTTATACTGTGTTGCTCAGTTTGGGTAGTTAGGAAAGGTTTGTAGTGGAGTGGAAGTACAAAGTTGAATAAAATGGAAATACTCAAGTAAAGTACCTTGAATTTGTACCTAAGTACAGTAAAATAGACTTAGCTACATTCCACCACTGATCATAATATTTACTCTTACCACTCACAGCTTATCAAAACTATACAATTTACTTTTTATAAAGAGGTGGAATAATATAGAGCAGGATCCAGTTCAGTCTGTTGGTCCGGCCCTCCACAACAGTCCCTGTTTCTCATGTGGCCCCTTGGCAAAAATAATTGCCCGCCCCTGTTTAGATGCTTGTTTGGAAAAGGAAATTATGACTTCTGGTGACTAGTAGTTCTTTTGATTACCAATTTTGAATGCACTTATTGTAAGTCGCTTTGTATAAAATTACTGTAATGTAATGTAATGTAACTATTAAATCCCATCAATTAGCCACACTGTTGCACTAGGTGACATGAGCACACACTATGAGCACACACAGTGTAGTTTATTTTGACTCAATCCCACACCGTCCTGCTGCCCCAAATACTCACTAGAGCAGCAATCCGCCAGACCAAAACTAGTATGAAGCGTTTATAATGACTTACATCTTAAGTAGGAACCAGTGGGTTTTGAGCTGAGAGACACAGACAGAGTAGGTATTTTAATATGCTTAAAATAGATAAAATGCAGAAAATTTTTAACGCATTTCTAGTCTTCCAACCACTCAAAGCTAGAGCCAAAGAGAAAATTGGTGTTCAATGTCGAGCCTAAAGATACTAAGACACAAAGTGCCGATTTGAAAAGTCAGAGATCTAATGCTGCTCTACCCTCTGAGCCACAGCCGAACAAAAAAGGTAATATCAGTTTACTTTCGATCGTAGCTTTATGTGTAACATCCTGGAAAAATGATAGGGCAGTTAAGTGGGTTCCCAAAATTAAATATCACCCTGGGTCCCATAAAGATTTAAGGCCAGCCCTGCAACACAAATATATCACAATGGTAACAAATAAAAGACCAACTTTGTCTTACTGTCTCAATATTCATTGACTGTTATTGACACATTTCTTCCTGTTCATCAGCTTTCATTCAGAATCAGCAGATGAGTTTTGGACACTCAGCATGTTATCATTATTATTGTGTGTATATACAGTACATGCCAACACAGTCTCATGGCAGTTAGTGAAATAGTCACCAAGTGCAATCTATTGGTTTTGTGCACAGGGACACAAAATTTCCAGGGCTTTTGTGTCGCTCAGGACGACTTCTTTCTAAAATTGAGTTGCAAAACAAATGTAATGTTTAGGCAACAGAACCTCTTAGTTAGGTTTAGGAAAAACGTCATGTTTGGGCTTAAAATAACTTAATACAGTTAGGTTAAGACAATTATACAAACAAAATAAACGTTTAGGAAAACTGTCACAAACTTAATGATGAACCAGTTTAAAGCACAACCACCAGGGACACCAGTAAAGCAAACACACCCACAAGCATTCTATTGGTTGGGTTAATTTTTAATATTTTGGTGCAAGCCTACATCGTAGTGCATGCTAGATTTGACTTTGCTGTATTTTTTCAAGAGTGCAAAAAAGAAAGGCCTAGACGTACAGTATATCAGAAATGAGAATGTATTATGATCACATAATTGGTCTAGTCTTATTCTACCCAGATCTGGTTCTATTCTATCTTGATTATAAATCTGTTCACACACATTCACACAGTCTGGGATTTATGCCAGTTGTCTTTTGTACATGTGTCTGTTTACCCAGCTTTGCTTAGTCAGTAGGCGGTACTAATATACGAGTTGATCTCTTATCTCCAACATAACCTGCTCCGGAGCAGTTTAGGTGTTGAGCATAAGTAACCATGGTGATTTATCCCAATAAGAAGTGAACCTTCATCGTGGAACTAAAAATCCAGAGTTAACCCTGAAGTAACCTTGATAACCCCAAATCCTGCTTCGTGGTACAAGACCCATGTTTTATTCTACCCAGATCTGGTCTCATTCTACAATAACCTATCAAACCAATTACAGCATACTTTAAAAGAATCGTATTACAAATACAAGTAACAAAGATACTGCCCATCTGTGATTGGAATTCAAATATCAAATATGAGGGCAGACGGTGGCCATTGACCATTGGATGCATCTTCCCCTGTATTGGGGTCAAAGAGAAGAGCATTGTCGTCTTGTTTTGTCCTTCTGTTGGGCTCTGGGGTTTTTGTCTAGAGGTCCGTTTGTTGCCCGAGATGCTAGTAATAGCCTCCATGCTTGAACTAGCTTCCCTAGCATAATCATGCACATCTAGTGCCTTCTCCACAGTATTCGTCATTTTTGCTACTTTTTGTCAGGGATATAAAACTCGAACTGTTCATAGTTGGATTACTCATACATTCTGTCACGATCACAAACTTGAACCTAAAAGCACGACAAAGAGACAGTCAGAGAGTCAAGGACTGTTCAGTTTACTTAACAGTTAAAGCAAGGTCAAAAGGAGATCAGTCACTCAGGCAAACAAATCAAAAAGGGGCAGACAGAAAATCCAAGGTCCAAACAGGTAAGCAGGGTCAGAACAGGCTGGTCAGATACTGGAACTAAAAATATGCTGAAGAGCTTGGCAGAAACACACAAGACTATCTGGCAGGGATCAGGTACAAGTGGACTGATATGAATACTGAGGGACTAATGAGAGAATGGGCTGAAGGTGAGATGGGTGAGGAAGACAATATAATGTAAGTACTAAGTAAGTACTGAGGAAGCTTTCATAGTTTCAGTGAGGTTAATTAAAAAATAAAAATGAATTTAATTGTCTTACCTGTGATGGTCACGCTGGCCTCCGATCAGCAGGTGTTCCTCTTTGATTGGTACTCTGTTAACAGCCATTTCCTCAGAGGTTTACATCAGTTATAGTTATCAGTTGGTTGGTTTAGTTCTTCAACAAGGCCCATTTTTACAGATGCTTTCCAGAATATCAGCTCTCCAAAGGATTCAGCTTTCCGGCAATTGGGTTTTGCATACGGTCAACTTGTGTCAAAATGGAAAAGTGCAAAGGTCTGCAGATCTTAGATATGACCTTGGCCGTGCGTTGCCATTCTGTTTCCATGGTTTTATTGACCCACATGCATGTGTGTGTGTGTATTTATATTTTGTATAATACTAATATTGCATTTTTATGTCTAAGATTAGTTTATAACTAATCCATCCATATCATCTTTCCACTTGTTTAAACATGCTTTGTCTTGTTATTATAAGTTAAACTGTACATATCCATAATAACCTCTGTATAACCTCTTGTTTTGTGATATTTTTTTATAATTTTTTTCATATTAGGTCAGTATACATTACCTTATCAAAGAGTTACATTGTAATTAGGATTCCATCATTCAATTTCATGTTCAGTTAATTTCACCATACATGTGACAAGTTAAAAGATACACTCGTAGCCTTTTAATAAGTTGCAAAAGCTCATGGTCTGTGATTATGTTAGAGTCTTTGATGAGGTTAAAAAGATGATATTCATACATACATGCTGATTTATTTCTTCTTAAAGTCAGCGCGCCTCATTCACATGAACAGAGATAAAGTGATCAGATTAAAAAAATTATTCCAATCCACTTATAAAGATATAACTCCTGTACCTGTGAAAGAAAACACCACATGGGTAAGCGCTCCTTAATCAGTCTGCTACATCATGTCAGATCTGTGCCTAAAGAGATATGTCTAGATCTAATAGGTATACGGTCACCAGGTGACCAGCTTTAGCAATAATGTAGCTGTCAAATGGCTTTTCCAATGACTGCTCCCACGGCTGTGTCTCAGTTTGATCAGACTGGGAGGCGACTGAAATAAGGACCAAGACCAACATGGTGCATAATGACAGGTGGTGTGTCTAATGTAATGTCTGCATTTCATACCAACAAGGTCAAGAGGCCACCATCTACATCATTAATGTAGCTGTCAGAAAGCTCCTCCAATTACTGCTCTCAATTGGCTGCAGCTTGTCAAGGTTCTTTAGCACTGATGCATCTACGATTCACCGTGCAGTGTGTGTGTGTGTGTGTGTGTGTGTGTGTGTGTGTGTGTGTGTGTGTGTGTGTGTGTGTGTGTGTGTGTGTGTGTGCCTGTACGCAGACTTACCTGTTAGTATGCGCTTCACAAATGGCTTGACACCTACTAATGAATGAAGTAATTAACTACCTCAGGAACAAATTGTAGAAGAAATGACATCTTAGAAATCAGAATTACACATCCTTCAGTAGAAAAGCAAAAGCTGTCAGACTGGTTGTGACAGATATGTGCTGCTGGTGGTGATGTTTATGGAAAACAGAGAATGATCACGTTGTGTATAAAAACAATAGTGATAGTTCTACATTGTGCATGTTCATGAGGTTAACTTGCTTGTACTTAACACACAATTACAAAACTGACAAACAACAACAAATCACATAGTATGAAACCGAACAAATAACAAACTAGACTAATGATACCCGATAAATTCATTCTTTAATGGATAAGTCTGAGGATTCTCTCTTGTCCTTGTAGTCTCCAAATCACATGTGCAGAGCCAAAACAACAACCAATGTAGCTATTAAAAAGTATTGTGTGTGTATGAGGCAAACCAGGGGAAAAAGCCAAGCAGATCCAGCACATAGAGCGTATCCCCGAGCTCAGGTTGAGGGAGGTGATAGAGGGAGTGTTCTCTCCGGTTCAGGTGCTGCAGCCACTAGGCACATGACATTGGTTACACCTGCTGCCCATCAGGTGGTCAGAGCAGACATATGTTCCCTCAGCTTCTAAGCAGTAGCAGCGGACAGGCTGGGGGGGGGACAGGCTGGGCAGAAGACCAGGAGGATCTCCCATACCACTGGAGACAAGGGGTGCTGAACAAGAGGTAATCAAAAAGACTCCTCTCTCTCTGCTCTACCAGGAGAGGAATTGTCAAAAACCCTGAACGGGAAGAATCTTCATGCAGTAGGCCCAGTATGCGATTTCACAATAAAGCAGATGGACTCAAAAGCAAAGGCAGCAAGTCCCGGTTTAACGGAGTAATTTTGCTGGTGCCAGTTACTGATAAATACATTTGTATGTTAAAAGCTAACATAATTTGAGGTGCAACAGCAGAGTAACACTGTTCCATGAAGGATACCTGCTTGTTCTTGTCTTCCAGGAAGCGAAGATAAGTGTGGCTGCTATCCAGCATCCATGTAGCATTAGCAGACTAAATCCAGCATCCAGCAGCAGTGAACTGCAGTCAATGAGCTGCTGTGTGCTCGGTGCAGACGAAATGGTGGACTGCAGAGCCTCGAATCTGCGCCCTTGCGGTTGCACAGAGTGCTGTGTACTTGTTTATTCAAAATTCATTAATACCGAATGCGTTGCATGTCCAAATTGCACCAAAACCGCACTTCCTTGGGTCCCCAGGAATAAACCCACCAAGTGTGAAGCACATGAGTGGTTCTCCACATACGAAGAACACACAGACAGACAGAAAGATGAGAATCCTTGCATCATAGTTAGTTTCCCATGAAAACACCCATGCATAAATTGTTAGTGTCTTCTAATAACAGTTTTTGTTGTGTTGTGCTACTTGCAGCACTTTTGGTTGTGTTTTCTCTACTTGCAGCTTCTAATTCTGCGCCCGTGTTGTCATATTAGTGATTATGTTTTCTTAATTTGCTTGTGTTTTGTCTATTTGCGTAGGCCTGCCTATTTTGTTATCTTGCAGTGTTGAGCTCCCAGGGCCCCCATATTATTTTAACAATGTACTATTTGCTTAATATATTAATATTTCAGCAATTTATTTCTAACAATTAGAATTTGTCTTATTACCTCAGACTATTTCTTATCACTTTACCATGTTTTACAGTACTCTAAAAATATGTTATGGGTCTATTTCGTTTTCTGCTAAATTATTAAAGATGGGTAGATGAACGTGCTACGACGACATGCTCCAAAACACTGACATACAACAACGGAGTTGATCTTTTCATGAATGTCGCTTTTTGGTTTTGTTTATTACAAACGACGCGAAATAATGAAATGTCCTCCTCACTTTACTGTCTCATTGGCATAGTAATCTAAGTTACACGTTTGGATAAAACATCAACTCTCATATGACAGGGGGATTACATGTCCATTAGAAAAATATATGTATTAATTTCCGCCCCTGTAAATCGGTTGTATTATATTTCTGATCAAATTCACTTTATGCAGAGACACACAAGGCAATACAATGCATGGTAGGGTTATAAAAGACAAAATAAAGGAATATACGACTGATAACATAATACAAACCCCCCTCAGTATTCGGAATGTTGCAGTCCAAGGCGCGCTCAGCGATTTGGCGCTAGAGTGTCTCCGGTTTACTGTACGCTCTCAACCAGCTGCTCTGACATAGACACTTTACTCTTTCAGTTTTTGCCTAGGTTCTGAATACGTAACCCTATGACGTTAATGGACAATCATGTCTGAAGAGGAAAATAAGGTTTCCGACGAACTTTTCAAAGATGTCAAATTCTACGTGGTAGGGGACATTGACCAAAAGGTGAGGCTCTGGACGTTAGCTTCTTGTAGCTAAGTTGATAGCAGGCTAAGTTGCTAGCACCATTCAATCTAAATGAAGTGCTGCAGGAGAAGCTAACTATCTAGCTAACTGGCTAACATGCTACATGGAAAACAGTGAGCTTGATCTTTGGCTAACATTAAAGTATTGTGACGAACCCTACATAATGTCTTGCAAACATTTGAAGCTGTGTCCATGATAGTCTACTTCACTGTGAGTAATATGTGCAGAAGCTAACTTAGCACTAAGGTTACACTTTTCATGCACCCCCTTAGCATTAGCTATGAGTTTTGTAGTTGCACAGATGGTAAGCTGCTAGCTTATTGCTTGCGGTTTAACGTTTTATGTCACGGGGTTTGCTAAACTGGTAATAAAGATGGCGTGTGTTAGCTTGCTTTTTCCTAAATCATAACAGCTGAACAACCTCAGTACTGATACTGCGCTGTTCTGACGGGGAGTGAAAGACCTATGTGCACAGGATTATGCACGGTGTTATTCTGCATCAACCTGTGACTATCAACATCTTGCTCAATTGGGCGCCCCTTACTGCGCATGTGTCAATGCTGTTTCACTCGTTGGTGCTGGGGACCTGTGGCACGGCGCTGTACTTCCTGCCAAATAGTGAACCCCAGTCGCACCTCTTTCTCACCGTGTTTATATACAGCGAAAGTGATGCATGGGCTGATGTTAGTGATACAACACCCTGTGAGCTTATTGCTCAAGTGAAATAAAGACATGATATCATAACATTATAGTAGTTGTTCATAGAGACTTTTCACCTAAAATGTAAACTTATTGAACAGTCTGCTCAACATCTTATTTTGAGTTCTTCAGGAACTATGGTTCAAATGTTAATGAATCATATAATTGTCCGGTTGTGCAATGTAAGCACAATTCATGACTTACATTTCATTTCCTGTTTACATTTCAGTCCTAACACTGACTGTTTTAGATCTTAGATGGCACTGCATGTCTCTTCTTTCATGTCTTTTTGCTCAGGCCTCATGCATGGGTTTCGATGGATGCCTTGTTAAAATGAGACCCATGCTAACAAATTCAGGGTTTGAGAAAGCTGTACTGAAAGAATATAAAAATGTGTGAAACTTGCAGCACTGGGTCTGTGACCAAGTAGCTGTTAGACGAGGGACAAAGTGCAGATGTATCTGATAGAAGTATCAGGGTTTAAACAGGATTTTACTCAGTGCTGATTTTTGATAAATGGTTCATTGAAACGCTGCAGCCATTGAAATCTATTAAAGTTTTCTTGAATTCTGTGGATATCGCGATAACGCATTTGATAGACATGTAGTCATTACCAACTAAATTATAACAAAAGAGAGATGCCGTTGGGATTCTGTGACAGTGATTGATTTCTTTGCTTCATGGTTATCAGTCCCAGCAGCATGTCGTAATGCTGTGGAGATTGAAGACAACACAGGGCCACAGCTCTGTCTTTTTGTATGAAGCAGCACTTGAAAACATCCAGAATTTCTAACTGTAATCTCATTTTGAATATAATAAGTATCATGCTCCAAAACTTGTCGAATGGCTTAATTTTCAAATATTCATATGAACTGAACTGTTAACAGTCGCTTCATCTCAGACAACTCCTATGTTAGTGGTGTTGCATTGCTATCAGAGTAACTCCCAGAGGTGATTCACGTATTTTTGAGAAGTTCCGTTCTTCCTCTTAATTTTGAATGGTATGATCTTTGGCCAGAGTTGACACTGTGAAGAGCGTCGGCGTCATTGTCTCAGCTAGTCTGGACTGAAGTAGAATTTGACTGAACCTTCGGCTGATGTTTCAGGTTGTGCAGCTGCTGAAGGCAGGAAAAGGGAAGGAGGTGTCCTACAATGCTTTGGCCACTCACATCATCGCAGAGGACGGGGACAACCCCGAGGTGGGCGAGTCAAGAGAGGTTTTTGACCTGCCTGTTGTCAAGGTAAGGGTTGTACCATTTCTTCCTTTTTTATTTTGGGCTAAAAGTGGTTCTGCAGCCGGTCAGCTTATCCCAGCATAAAGACCGTAAACAGAGGGATAGCGGATGAGCATATTTTCCAACTCGTCAAAGTATTCCTTTATGCATAAAGATAGAGCATGTGGGAGGCGATCATTTGGTTAGTTTCTTTATTGTTGATGTTTAACCTCTGTCAAATAGTAACAGTGAGTTAAAGCCACTTTGAACTAGTGTAACTAAGAGAAAGAAGTATAAATCACGCATTAACTTATTTTTCTCCTCATGTTTTCCAGCCGTCCTGGGTGATCCTCTCAGTCAGATGTGGAGACCTGTTACCGTATCCTTCCACCATCAAGTCCACAATGCCTCAAATGGGTGTAATTTAAAGACGTTTTGAAAAAAAAATAAGAGTGGAAAATACAGCTGAATATTAATGTTTCGAATTCCAAAAGTACAAAATATATATATTTTCTTAGGGATTCATTGGCCCAAAAAGCTTATCGAATTTGTGGAATTAATCAAAACGTCACAATAAGAGCATGATTTTCCTCCGTTTTTCCATAACCATGAACTCAACAGAGTTACAGGATTCTCCCCAGAATCAGGACAGATATTCTTTGGTGTGACAGCTTGTCTTCCCAGGGTAAGTGTGTGTGTGTGTGTGTGTGTGTGTGTGTGTGTGTGTGTGTGTGTGTGTGTGTGTGTGTGTGTGTGTGTGTGTGTGTGTGTGTGTGTGTGTGTATGTATATATGTATGAGTTGTTCTCTCCATGAACTTATCATGGCATTTGAGAGATATGCAGACAGGAGGGATTAGTTTAATTATTCTGCAATCAAGACATGGATTGTTTCTAAACAGACAAAGAACAATCATGTTGTTTTACTCCTCTACTTAACTTTGGAAAGTATGTCTTTGAGCTGGGCTGGTGTTGTTTACTTGTGAGACAAAAACTAGTCCAGCATCTTCAGCTCATTGTGTGTGTGTGTGTGTGTGTGTGTGTGTGTGTGTGTGTGTGTGTGTGTGTGTATATATATATGTATGAGTTGTTCTCTCCATGAACTTATCATGGCATTTGAGAGATATGCAGACAGGAGGGATTAGTTTAATTATTCTGCAATCAAGACATGGATTGTTTCTAAACAGACAAAGAACAATCATGTTGTTTTACTCCTCTACTTAACTTTGGAAAGTATGTCTTTGAGCTGGGCTGGTGTTGTTTACTTGTGAGACAAAAACTAGTCCAGCATTTTCAGCTCATTGTGTGTGTGTGTGTGTGTGTGTGTGTGTGTGTGTGTGTGTGTATGTACCTAGCTTCCAGACGATCTCAACACTTTGTGGGCGTACATAACATTTTATGGAGGAGAATGTCAACTTAACCTCAACAAGAAGGTCACCCACTTAGTAGCGAAGGAACCAAAGGGGGTAAGTGCATGCTCCGTGTGTGATCTTTACCATTTTATAAGTTCAACTGCACATGTTATTGCTCAGAATCTTCATCATTATGTGCACTTTTAATTAAACTTATATTTATTTTTTTTACCTCCAGGCCAAGTTTGAGTGTGCCCTGAAACACCTGGGCATCAAGATTGTCACCCCGGACTGGATAACAGATTCTGTTAAAGGTAATGTTAGTGCTGCTGTAGCTGAAGAATTTATGCATTCATTTTACTTTTGGTTTATTTTCTGATGTGCTGACTGAATTTTTAGGATGTGTTTCTATAGTTGGGCTGAGTAACGACCAATCTGCAGATTATTGTCTCCATTAATTGATGTATTGTTTGGTTATAAATCAGAGAATAGCGAAAAATGCCTGTTATAATCTCCAACCGCCCATGGCCATGTGTTCAGATAACTTGTTTTATTGGACCAAAAGTCCAAACCTCAAATATAATCAGTTTCTTCATACATGTAAAAAAAGGAATCTTCTGAATCACAAAAAGCTGCAACCAGAGAATATTTGCCACTTTTGTTTGAAAGATGATGAAAAAAATGAATCAGTTGAATCAGATTTACCATCTTTTCTGAGTCCGTCCAAGCTGTTTGGTCAAAACATAATTGACCCAAAAAAAGCATGTGTCAAAGTATTATTTTACTGTTAAATGGACAGTCTTCAGTCAGTCGTAGTAGGAGACAGTCGTGAGAGTGACATTCTCTAAACAAACACCACTTCCGTACAACTCGGCGCTTTCTACAGTTACTGTGGTGTCTTCCTGATGTCAACAGCTTTTCGCTCATCAACTTCTCATAGAACTGAATTTATTTTAATTTTGTGGGTTGTTGTTTTGAAAGACTCTCGTCATCTCCCTAGCTGCAGTACCACTCTCTGCCTGAACTGTTATTGGGGCACCGGGAGGAGCGCTGTTTTTTTTAAAAAAAAAAAAAGCCTGATGGAACACTGTTTAAGTGATATCCGGTTGCAAATATATGGTTAACTATCAAAGAAATCACATAAACCATAGAACCATGGTGGCCGACGTGAATGGCGCTCTCTATGATCCGATATAAACAACTGTGACTTATTCTGTCTTTCCACCTTTTACAGACAAAAGCAGGAAAGATGAAGTGCTCTATCACCCCAGACTCACGTATGTGGAGCCTGAGGAAGAGGAGGAGAGCGAAGCAGAGTCATATGACCAGCACTCCCGTTCAGATGGAAGCTACAGCCCCCGGCGATCCCGGCTGTCCAGCGGCGGCTCGTCTGGGGAGGAGTCCAGCCCCCGCAGAAGGCCAGGACCCAAAAAACTGAACTCTGTCTCCCCTTCCTCTCCTCGCAAGCCTGAGCGCCGCAGCGAGCGCATGTTTGACGATTCCGACGACGACTCCTCCACAGAGAAGGAGGGCACCAACCTCAACTGGACGCCGGCTGAAGTCGTCACTCCGGCACCCCCTATTCCGACCGGCACAGCCAGACGGCGAGTTGGGCCGCCCGGCAGCAAAGACCCGGTTTCATCTGCAGGCAGTGGGCTGATTAACCTGTGTGCCACGGTGCCTCCTGTTCCTGGCAGTGGAGGAGCCATGCCTGCAGAGGCTCGCACTGCTGCTGCTGCCATCAGTCACACAACACAGCAAGGTCAGTATGTCAGGAACGTTCAGAAACGAGTCCGCCTAGATACACTTCTATACCACCATGAGGCCTACGGTAAAGTGTGGGAGCTACCACCTGACAGGTTCAAGTCTTGGTCTCAGTCTGAGTCAGACTATGCTCTCAGCACATTTGTGTGTCAGATTGTGTGATGAATATACAGTAGTGAGTTGTTGCAAAGTGAGTCGTTGCGCTTTAGTGGAAATGTCATTCATCTGAACCACTCATGTTTTGAAATACAGCAAAAAACGAGCTTTGGCCATTTGCTGGCCCAGTTTTTTTTAAATATACATGATTCAAAAGTGTCAGCCAGTGTGGTCTGAGCCAGTCCACGTCCTATCCTGATTAGCTAGTTTGTAGCAGTGACAATTTGGGGCTAGATTTTGACCCAGTCTGTCTTTGGTCTCCCAAACTCTTTGTGGGCCGTCAGTGGACATCTAAGTGGACGTGTCTCACAGTGGCATGTAGGATCACCATTTGGGTTGACGGCAAGTATTTCCAAGTTTTTTTTCAAGATTGAGTAATGTTGGGGCTATCCCCAAATCATACAATGTACAGCTAACTCCGGTAGAGAATATCCGTATGGATCGCCCCTCACGGTTTGGCACACATGTGAACCGCAGATTAATTGCACAGTTTAACGTTAACCCCCGGCAGTGTGAAATCATCGTCCGGTTATTCAGTAAAATATGCAATCAGGACATAATTTTTGCTTTTCTAGTCGTTGATCTCTGATAACGTTACAATATAAACAACCAGTCCGTGTTTAAATTGACAGGAGGAACGTTAGCAGCACCGCTAATGGTCAACGAACAAAGGTTATGTCCACTTACATTACGATGTGTTCAGGTTCTGTTCAGTAAAAATGACTATTGGGCGAAAGTAAATTATAACGTTATCATGATGTGTTCACATGTAATCTTGTTTTGATGGGAAATTTGAATATATACAGTTGTTTTGAAGGAGATGTTTTTACAGCAACATAAATAGATATAAGAGAAGAGACTGTGTGGGCCTGTATAGGATAGTTGAGTGACATCTTGAGTCTCTTGTTAGCTTTGTTGAACCTGTTAGGGTGGAACATATTACACCTTTATCATTCATATTGGTAGATGAAAATGTATGACCTAATAAATTTCCACCAAAGCAGAGGTCTAATCAGTCAGAAGAACTGAAAACACCAGTGTGGGTGTTCAGAGGCTTTAATGAATATCGACAATAACTGATGTTCTTTCAATCAGTCTCCTTAGTGTGCGTGAAAAATATCCCCACGTAGACTAAGTTGCACTATTCATATTTGCAGGACCATCGGAACAGAATCAGAAAAGCTTAATAACAACAACATAAGGCAACTGTTTCCCCTACTCACCCCTACTGTACACATGTGTAATGTTGTGAGGTGAACAACTAAACAGAAAATATACTGTAAAAGTATAGATCAGTTATAGCTCAAATCATTTAAAGAAGATGAGTACTTGGTGAGAGTGTTTGCATCAGTCTTCAGTTCCTTGGGGAAGCGTGAGGCTTCACCCCCCGAGCCCCTGTCCCGACACAGATGAAACTGGTTGTACTGGGATAGGTCTCTTAATGAAAGTCCTCTGCTGTTTCACCAGGAGGTGGTTAAAAGGATATGATGTGTTTGCCATGATGCACAACAGTTTGTGCAGCGTCCTCTTCTCCACTAGAACAGAGCTGGTCCTTCTGATCGGTTTGTTCAATCTGTTTTGGTCCTCAGCTCTGATGCCACTGCTCAAGCACATTGCAGCAAAAAAATATTCTACTTGCAAAAAGTGATCTGCAACATCAGTGTTTCCCCTACCATTATATTAGGGGGAGCGCCCCGCCCCGCCCCTCCAACAGCCCCCCCTTGATGGTCAAGTTAATTTTGTTTAATTTTATTTTCTATATAGCGCCAGATAACAACAGAAGTCATTTAAGGTTACCTTTCCTATAGAACAGGTCTATACATTGTTATTTTATTAAACAAACTAAATAGCCTTATGTTATCTATCTTATTTACACAACAGCATGTCATTTCTTTCTCTATTTGGTCGCGCGTTTACAATTCTCCTCTGCTCTCTGTATCACGCACGGCAGAGTTTCGCCCCGATGCGCACACACACACACACACACACACACAGACACGTGCGTGCAGACACAGGTGAGCACACTCCCACCAGCAGACAGAGGGCACATGTCGGAAAATATGTCACGTAGTGGTGTAACGGAACCCTCCTGGTTCGGATCACTTGTGATTGATAGTAGGTTTTTTTTATTTATTTTTTTTAAGTTTAATCATCCAAGTGTGTAATACAATTTTACTGCTGCTGTTGCTTTTCAAGTAAAAAGTCACCGAATATCAATGCAGAGTGTCAGTGAACAGATATAAAGAGTAGTGTGTTCATGTGAACGGAGCAGGTTAAAAGCATTTAACGGTGAAAGTCATGGCGAGCGGAGGAACTTGAGAAGCCCCCGACATCATTTAAGTCGCAAGTTTGGGAGCATTTTGTCTTCACTGTAACTTATAATGACAGGATAAGGGTGGTGGACAAAACCGTTACGGTATGTAGGCGTTGTTTAAAGAGAGACATCCGACAACGGCAAAACATCGGACATGTCCACTAAGGCTGGGCGGTATGACCAAAAGAGTATATCACGGTATTTTGTAAGATTATACCGGTTTCACGTATATCACGGTATTTTTTTTTGTACATGTGATTTTTTTCGTTTTTTATTTTTAATAAATTTGCAAAAATTTCAAACAAACTTTTTTCACTTTATCATTGTGGGGTATTGTGTGTAAAATTTTGAGGGAAAAAATGAATTTAATCCATTTTGGAATAAGGCTGTAACAAAACAAAATGTGGAAAAAGTGAAGCGCTGTGAATACTTTCCGGATGCACATATTGACTGCTGTCATTAAAAGAAACACATGAACACCATGATTCCTTTAAGTGTTTGTGTCGGCGTCTGCCCCCTCCTGTTAATGAAGGTTTCACCTTCTTCTGATTTTTAGGTGCATCCGTTCCAGAGGGCATCCCTGGGTGGAGCCCGGCTGCTCGAACCCTCCGCAACATCACCAACAACTCTGACATGCCGCCAACCAATCGACCTGCCAACGTAGCACATGTAAGAAACCCAATGGTTCTCCCTACAAATTTAGAACAGCAGTGCTCTGATTACAGATACTAATACTCTTATCGATATCGATTCGGTTCCTTATCGATAGTCTTCCTTTTGATTATTTTGTGAGGGAAAAAAAGACAATTAAAAAATAATCAACATTGCTTTATTATTCATATGTAAACAAATTGTTTTTCTTCAACGGCAACTGTAGACATATTTAAATCACTCACTATTGTTATTGTCAAACTATTATTCAAAATAACTTATGTTATTTTGAAGCTGCTAGTCTGTCTTAACTAAGTGTTATAAGTTATAACACTAACTTATTACAACACAGCTGCTCCCCCTATTAATAACTATGTATTAAACAACTCCATATACACTGACCTATTAGTTGTTACCTAAATCCCTTTGACTCCACTGTTGAGAAGGGGTGCAGGCCTTTAACAATAAACTGGGTAACAGTCCTATGACACTCATTCACCCTCTAATGTGTCATCTTCCCTGTAGCTGCTAGTGTGAAGGGACTTGGGCTGGGACCGGCAGTGGTGGGGATGGGATGGCTGGATCATGGCTGCGGCCTCAGCCCGACAATCTACAAGAAGTTCCCAAATCCTTAAAATCCAATCACAGCTAAACAATTTTAGAAGCAATTAGCTTTCATTTATTAGCATGTTCTTATAATCAAACTCTGTATGGCATCACTAACGTTACCAGTGGTCGAGGGTGGACGGCTGCTTCACAAACAGTAGAAAACTGAGCTTTTCTTCACATTTATGTTCTGCTTGTTGGCCAGATGTTGTGATAAACTGCTGGTGTTACCTCCCTTACTTGTGAGTGTTTAATTGCATTTGTGACGAGAGTTCTCAGCATGTACTTGAGTAAAATGTAGCCACACCTTGCATTTTATCCTTCTCTCTGTGAGTCTCATGCTGTATTGGACCGGAGTCGGTGTGTGTGTCAGAGTAAAGCACAAAGAGACAGAGAGAGGAGGTTTGCAACGCTGCTTTTTTCCGCATAGCTCTCACTTTGTAACTTAGAAAGTACCTATAGCAGAAGCATTAACTCCGGACCTTATCAATACTCTGGATATTTACTACTGTCTTATCGGTTCCCGTTTAGAACCGGGTATCGGGGGGCATCCCTAGTGCTCTGACTGAGTTCTCCCTACCTGCTGTCACCGAGGATACGACCTGAGGAAGAGCAGGGCCACATTTCTTGACTAATATTATTCAAGTATTACTGAATATGGACTAGTGATGACACCAAGTTGAAACACTGATATCATGTACATCAGTGCCTGCTCTACGTGTTCACTTCTTTATCTTTGTCCTCCTCTGTTGCAGATCATCCAGAATCTGACAGCAAATCAGACAAAGCCATTGGAGCAGCAGACCAATCAGAGCCATGCTCCAACCCCGAACAGTACCAACCCTCTTCTGTTCAATCAGTCCAAACTGGCTGGCCAGCCCCTCACAGCAGAGCAGCAGCAACAGTTATTGCAACAGCAACAGTCACACCAGGCTGCACAGCAACAACATCAACAGTTACCACAGCAACCGCAGCATCCCATGATGCACCTCCAGCAGCAGCAGCATCAGATGATGCAGCTACATCACCAACAACAACAACAACAACAGTCGCAGGTCGCACAACAACAAGGGTTTGCACAGTTGCCCCAACAGCAACAACAGTTTCTGCAGCAACAGCAGCAAATGCACCAACAGCAGATGTTTTCGCAGCAGCAGCAGCAGCAGCAGCAGCAACAACAACATGCCTTCCCCCAGCAGCAGCAGCAGCTACGGCCCCAGCAGCTTTTGCGACCTGGTTTACAGCAGCTGCAGCAGCAACAGGCACTGCAACAACAGCTCCAGCAGTTCCAACAGCAGCAACGCATGCAGATGTTACAGCAACAGCAGCAACAGCAGAATCAACAGCAGTTGCACCAACAGCATCTACAACAGCAGCAGCAGCAGCATTTCCTACAGCAGCAGCAACACATGCAGCAGATGCAGCAGCAGCAGCACCTGCAGAATCAGCAGCAGCAGGTTTTGCAGCATCAGAACCAGCAGGCCCTGCAGCAGCAGCAGCAGCATCAGCAGCAGCAGACAACACTGCAGCCTCAGCTCCAGCAGCCTCCTCATGTCTCACAGCTGTTTGGACACGAGCCAGGACAAGAAAGTGAGTACGCCCACAGTTGGAGTGGAGGGTGATTATGGTCCAGACCGTAAATACCAATGGAGTAATAGTGTGTGTGTGTGTGTGTGTGTGTGTGTATACACACACACACACACACACACACACACACACACACACACACACACACACACTATTACTCCATTGGTATTTACATTTGGATTTGGCATTAGATTTGTGGAAAAACACAAAAGCTCTGTAGAATTCCAGACTCAATGTTTTGGATTTAGGACTTGCCTGTCTAGATGTGGAACTCAAGTGTCAAGATTTGAGACTGACACACTCTCCCATTTTCTGTTGGCAAACATGTTGACAGATTTTTGCGGGCAGAGCATAGGTGGATGCGGAATAATTCTCTGAAGACGTTAGTGAGCAGAGGGACCCAGCGCTGCTGCTGGACACCAGCCTGCTGTTTTCAGTAACCAGTGTAACATTAGCATGGGAATTAGCAAGGTAGCTAGCTAAGTAGTCAGCCCCTACATGAGTAAAATTTACCCCAACTTAGTGCTTCATCCACACACTCCTGACACAATGCAGGAAAGCACAATGACAGCTTTAATATATTTTCTGTAACCAGTGAAAGAAAGCATGGCCGAATTAGCAAGCTAGCTAGGTAGCCTGCCATTCACTATTTATTCCACCATGCTTTGATGCTACAATGGTTAAAGAAAAGAAGCCCAAAGCAGGCCATCTCTTCATTTCTACAATAGTTTAGCCTTCTGTGGTGCCCTCTGCAGTGACTTCTGCGGTTAGCAGAACTATTAGCAACATTTTCTATCCCATCTCGAAACGCTTTGGCGATATTGTAGCTCGCTAGAGCCTAGAATCACAGTTGTGCTTTCAGTTACTGTCACACAAAATGTATGTGATGATCAACAAGTCAGTGAGATGACATTTTCAATGTGTAACTTGAGTTGATTGGTATTTGCCGCCAGCTAACACCATGATGTAATCATGACGTCGGCTGTATTAACGGACCCATGCGTCGGATGCTGCCCGGCATTGGTGAACTGATGTTTCTGTCATGAATGGAAATTTGATTATAAAGATGTTTAAAGTTTATTTAAACTGCAATGAAGATTGTGGTTTTGTCCACCACCCTTATCCCGTCATTATAAGTTACGGGGAAGCCAAAATGCTTCCAAACTTGCGACTTAAATGACGCCGGGGGCTTATCAAGTTCCTCCACTCGCCATGACTTTCACTGTTAAATGCTTTTAACCTGCTCCGTTCACGTGAACACACTACTGCTTTATCTGTTCACTGCAACTTTGCATTGATATTTGGGGACTTGTTACTTGAAAGGGAACAGCAGCAGTAAAACTCTATTACACACTATGATGATTAAACTGTTAAAAATAAAAAATATTTAATCAATTAATCTGCGGTTCACATGTGTGCCGAACCGTAAGGGGTGATCCGAACCGATCACGGATTGATCCGTGATCCGTTACACCACTACTCTATCTGTGTGTGTGTGTGTCTCTCTCTCTCTCTCTCTCTCTCTCTCTCTCTCTCTCTCTCTCTCTCTCTCTCTCTCTCTCGCTCTCTCTATATATATATATATATATATATATCTATATATATATATATATATATATATATATATATATATATATATATCTATATATATATATATATATATATATATATATATATATATATATATATATATATATATAAAAATCTTTGGAAAGGCTCTTCAATTTTGTTTACAGACCGCATTTCACATGGGGCCAAAATTAAGAGTGCAAGATAAATCTTTAAGTGTGGAGTCTCTCCTCTGTCATAGACCTCCATTTGATAATATGAACTTGAGAAGATTGTGTTACAATTCTCTCTATGTTGGGTACTAAAACTGGTTAAAAATTCAGCTCCAAGTGCAAATCCATAAAAAAAGGTGTTGTGAGGGTTTAATTGAACCTGCAGATTCACTTGTGTATCTTCTTTCTCTTCTAATTCTCAGTTCCACAGGACGGCTTCCTGCTCGGCTGTGTGTTTGCTATTGCTGACTACCCAGAGCAGATGGCTGACAAACAACTCCTGGCCACATGGAAGAGGGTGAGACAATCACTCAGTCAAACAAAGAAGTTGTCTCCCTGTAGAACTGTTTGGGAGAAATGACCAGTAGCTTATGTTATGAGTGGTTCCATTAATGATGAAACACATGTCAGTCATTGGGACGTAGATAAACACGTGTTAGAAAAAGACACAGAAATAATGCAGCGCAGCAAAGGTGGAGAAGAAACGGTAGAAGATGTTGTGAATTAGGTTATGTTTCCTAAACCCCTCCCTCAGGTCATCCAGGCGTGTGGAGGTGCTGTTGACCCAACCCTGACCAGCCGCTGCACACACCTGCTGTGTGAGAGTCAAGTCAGCAACATGTATGTACAGGTAAGAATGTGTGCTTTCAGAACATACACAATTTTCCAAGTAGTCACCACTACAAAACATTTTAACACTGCAAACTCTCAGAAATCAGAATTAGAAACAAGGTTAGCACCAAGTTTAAAAAAGAAAAACAGTACTGCAAAAAGTGAAGAATCATAAATATAAAAAATAAATCTTCAATTAAAATTGTATATAATATAATCCACAACCATCTCCACTGTCTTTAGAGCGTTGAGATCTAAATCGGCTGCAGGTCACAAGATGGTTAATCTCCCACCTGTAGACGGACTCACCCCCCAAGAGATGAGTCCAATGAGGGTGGTGTTGGAAGCTTGATAGATTGATGACTGGAGGTACAGCTGTTTATGTACAGAGACGAGAGTAGAAGGGATAGGGTGCAGCTTCACATGGAACCAGTGTGTCAGGCATCATAAGAGAAGGAGACAATATAGAAGATAAAGAGGTGACAAACTAAACATGCTGACAGGAGAAGGGACTGAGTATCTGAAAGTTGAATTATATCTTAAGGGAATGGATGATTCTCTACTCGCAGCTGGAATGTTACATTACAGTCATTTAGCAGACACTTTTATCCAAAGCGACTTACAATAAGTGCATTCAACATTGGTAATCAAAAGAACTACTAGTCACCAGAAGTCATAAGTACATTTCCTTTTCCAAACAAGCATCTAAGAGCATGAAGCAGAGCATAACTCAGAGCCAAAGTACAGTGCAGAAACAAAGAAAAACAGTTCAAAAAAGTAATACCAATACAATAAGTGCAACAAGCTAGTATTAATACAATAAGTGCTAAGTGGAAGGCTCAGGGTAGCACTTCCTGAAGAGGTGGGTTTTCAGCCTGCGCCGAAAGATGGGCAGCGACTCTGCTGTCCTGACATCAGTGGGAAGTTCATTCCACCACTGTGGGGCCAGGACAGAAAACAGCCGTGACCGGGTCGATCGGCCGCCAGGACCTCTGAGTGACGGGGCAACCAATCGCCCCGAAGCAGCAGAGCGAAGTGGTCGGGCGGGGGTGTAGAGCTTGACCATGGCCTGGAGATAGGAAGGAGCTGTTCCTTTCACTGCCCTGTAGGCTAGCACCAGAGTCTTAAACTGGATGTGAGCTCTTACAGGGAGCCAGTATAGAGAACGGAGAAAGGAAGTTGTGTGGGAGAACTTGGGGCAATTGAACACCAGGCGAGCTGCGGCTTTCTGGACAAGCTCCAGAGGTCTGATGGCCGACGCCGGGGCTCCGGCGAGTAGAGAGTTGCAGTAGTCCAGGCGGGAGATGACAAGAGCCTGGATGAGAACCTGCGCTGTCTCGTCAGTGAGGAAGGGATGAAACCTCCTGATGTTGTAGAGCAGGAATCTGCAGGAGCGTGAATGTTTGAATAATTTTGCCAAAAACAATCCCATCTTTGTCATTGTTGTTGGTGTTTGTGGTGTTTTCTCTGCCAGGCACTCAGAGAGGGGAAGCGCTGTGTAACAGCCCACTGGCTCAACACTATACTGAAGAGGAGGAGGATGGTTCCTCCTCATCGGACATTACATCTACCTTTCGCCTTTCCTCCTGGAGCCAAACCCTGCTCTCAACACGTAAGTCCAACTCCAACAAAGATCTACTTTGGTTCACTCAGTCATCTTTGTTACCAGCCTGAACTCTGTTGGTCAACTCGATAAAGGCACTGACTGTGAAAATCTACTTTTCATTCGATACAAAGGAGATCTCCCACTTCTCATCTTATTTAACCTGGTAAAATTTCCAGGAATGCCTTCACAGGGAGGTAACTAACCAGAAACCTGAACCACTTCAATTTTACTGTGATATCGGAAAGGAACATAATTCTTAATAAGATTTTCTCCTGAGAAAGAATCCAGGATACTTAAACTCCATGTTTTTAGCCAGTGATGGAGCCCTACCTCAGTGTAGGCTGGATCTCCCAGGCTGATAGAGCCAGCAAAACTACATCACTAGCAAAGAGCAGACGTCTCCAAACTGGACACACTCCAGTCTCACACTTTGAGATTCTGTCCAATAGTGGAGGGGAACATTTTTTATTCTTAGATGCATTGCATCTCTTGAACGATTATGACTCGATGCAGAAAACTCAATAATCAGAAATTTAAAACTCAATTCTCAACGTTATGGTCGCCTGTAACAATTCTGTGACTCCGGGGTTCCTTACCGCTGCCCCTGAACACAACAGCTTTAATACATGTGCATCTTGTTTACGTTCTAAGCTAAATACTAGTGGTGTTTTGGTGAGCTTGAGCAGCCTAATGTGGATACAATCTGACGATCTGAACGTATGGAAGCATTTTGCTTCTTCTTCTTCCGCCAAACAGAAGTGAATCACAAAGTAGATTTGCGTCCCCTTACTACGAAGCAGAGCTTTCACGCTATGTTGCACACGTTGGAACCAAGATACAACATTCATTTCGACATTTTTACGGACACAGAGAGACTCTACAACTGAACCAAAGCTAGTCATGGAGTCAATGAGGAAATCTGGTTTGATGGCAGTAACGCACTACAGAATCTTATGTGATTGTAACTGCGCACTTTATCACTGTATGTATAGTTTTACCACATGTTTCAGAAAGTGTTATTTTTGTAAAAGCGCTGACTGCTCATTGCCTTTAAAAGGGGATTTGTTTGAAGATAATTCTATATTATTTATTAGTGAATAAGAGCAGCATGTTATGCCAAATGTCTCAGAACATGCTGAATTCTGTGTTTTTACTACGAGGATGCTGCCACAGGCCCCATTTTATTTATTTTCTTGTTGGTTCTCTTTGTAGTGCATGGAAATGTAACCATCCAATTGACACATCTCTTCTATTTGTTGTTAATATTAAAGTATAATTTAATATTAGATAATTGATAATTGTAGTAAATTATGAAAAAATATCTATCAGAATTGAATGGTGAGGTCCCTATAGATTCCCACCCCTACTGTCCAACAAGATCAGTGACAAGGCACAGCCTCAGAGAAGCCCAGCACTCAATCACAATGTTCGGTGTCTTAATCTTGTTTCTGACGTGTGCCTGTCATCTCTGAACTCGAACCCTTTCTCTGTCGCTCATAGATCATATCGGTGACAGGCTTTGTGGATGCTGACAGGGATGACCTGAAGTTAATGGCCTACCTGGCTGGTGCCAGATACACCGGATATCTGTGTCGCAGCAACACTGTCCTCATCTGTAAAGAGTAAGATTTGGGGGGGGTGGATGATCATATTTGTAGCTCTTGTAGCAGAAGATCGACACCTGGGTGTGATCAAATTCAGTTCTCTGGGATACTCCATGCAATGTGATGTACTGACTAACACGAGTGCTGGAGAATAGGAAGTCTTATTCAGCGAGGCCTCACATTGATGAGTGATAAATATTAGTATTTGTACCATCAGCTCTGAGTGTTTTCTGCCACCCAGCCATGTTGGCCTGTGCAGGACCAGCTCGAGTGCTGATATGGTCCTCTTGATCTCTCTTCAGACCCAGTGGGCTTAAATATGAGAAGGCCAAGGAGTGGAAGATCCCATGTGTGAATGCCCAGTGGCTGTGTGATATACTGCTGGGGAACTTCGAAGCACTGCGACAGATTCAGCACAGCAGATACTCCATCTACACACACCCTGAACCTCTGGTGCCTAACCCACAGCTGGTCCAGAACCTGCTGCGTATGTACAGTTTAATTTGCCGTAATCAAAACTGTTATTTTATGTTGAATATTGAGTAATGAAAAGGCCTCAAGCTTGATATTGTATCTGAAGAACATTTGAAGATTAGTCTTAGTAATTGCCAAATGTTTTATGCCGTGTGTGTGTGTGTGTGTCTAGGTGTGTGTCTAGGTGTGTTTGGTATGAAACTGTCCTGTATTGACTTATATTTTTCTCTGTAGCTGCTTGGAGAACGCCGATCAAAGTATCTTCTGAAGCTTTGGCGGTGAGTTTGTTAACTCACTGTTTCAGGAGATTAATGCCATTCAGCTCATTCTGTTTAAGTTGTTAAAGTAGTTCCTGTACCAACGTAAAGACAGTGTGTCCCGTACTGTTACTAACGGCCCTCCTGGCCTCCTGATAGATGATTAAGATATTATTTACCTAATTTATGGCACTCGTTTTAAGAGTTTTTGCTGCGTTTTCCTCTCCTCTTCTCTGTGTTTCACTGAAGACAGTCTAGCACCCCATTCCAGACAGCATCTGTATATATATAAAGATTTCATGGAATGCTTTTTAGGGTTTCACATGTAGCTTCTACTTGAGTTCTGTCTAGTGGTGCAACGGCTCCTAAAACTCACTGTTCGGATCGGATCAGCACAAAATATAAAGGGAACAAACATAGCTTTTAGAGATCCCTAAACACGTTTTTTTGCAACAGATACTAATTGCCGATCATTGATGATCCATATCAGCAGATACAGATCCCTTTGTTGTTATTAATGGCGAATGGAACCTTTGTTCTCCTCCTGTCAATTTAAACACGGATTGGTTGTTTATATTGTAACATTATCAGAGGTCAGCGACTAGAAAACCATAAATGATGTCCTGATTGCATATTTTACTGAATATCCGGACGATGATTTCACACTGTCGGTGGTTAATGTTAAACTGTGTAATTAATCTGCGGTTCACATGTGTGCCGAACCGTGAGGGGCGATCCGTACGGATATTCTCTACCGAAGTTATCGGAGGTCAAAATTAAAAATTGGGACTACGTTGAGGGTCAAATAGGGTCATCATTTAATAAACAGGATAGAAGGGATATTGGTGAAAGTGCAAAAATAAATAGGCTACATTCTTTTATGCATATGGACCAGAGCCAGATGTTTGGCTTTTTTTGGCTGCCAGTTCATTAATATCTGGGGTTAGGTTCTGTGCTGTGGAAACACTGTGGAGTGATGATGTGCATCAGTGAGACGACTCCTGTGTGGGTTTTTGTTCATCTTCATCACAGAGAAAAGCTGCTCACACAGGTATGCTCAAACATGCAGAGCATTTGAGCAGCGTGTAGGCCTACTTTGCCTTCAGTGTGTCTATCAGCTCCATTTGGATGTGTGCAGGTGCTCTTTCGACGTCAACTGCAAACGGATTGCTGAGCAGTTTAAATTTAAATTTCTGAGGCAAATCGCAGAGTGAACTTCGTGCCAAGTGCGCACAGTTTTTCAGAAAAATGCGCAGTCGGGAACACAGTGGTGGAGACGTGGTTTGTCAACACGGAAAGTGATCCAAGTTTCCTTGCTGCATCTGAGTCTCCCACAAGCGCAGCTTGGCTTGGAAAGCTCTTACTGCATCATACACGTCTGTGTTCACACGTCCCCGTCCCTGAAGCTGGAGGTTTAGCGCAGTGAGATGCTTCGTTATGTCTCACAAAAAGGCCAGTTTACATCGTCACTTCATCCCGGAGCTCTGTGGTGTGGCGGACCAGTTATGATAGATATATGATATTTGATATATGATACACCACTAGTTCTGTCAGTACAGACCCAAACAGTGAATGATAGTTGCTGCACTGCTTGTGTTTGTGCTGTGTTGGCTCACCTGTTATTATTGTGTGGTGTTTAGAGCCTCCAGCTGCTCCAGAAGCAGAAGATAACTGACTCCACCAACCAGCCTGCAAACAAGAAGGCCAGGTCAGTACAGCAGATCTGTGTACAGGCTGTTTGTCACTATTAACCAACAGAGTTAGATCCACATCGCCGTCTTATGGTGATTTTGTGGGTAAAAGTACAATTGTGTGTGCAGACTGGAGGAGATCCAGTCCCCCAATAAGAAGCTTCCTCCGGAGTCCACTCCCCGTGTCATGTTTACAGGCTTTGAGCCCACACAAGTACAGCAGTACACAAAGGTAAAGTCAGCTCATCACTCACTCAAACACCACATGTTTCTTTATATGTCTTTTTGTCACTTTTATCCAGATCAGTATTAAACTTCTCAAAGCAATGTTAACAGGACAGTGATCAACCATCAGACAGGATTCTATTGTTACACTCACTCTGTCACCATCAAGTACTTTAATGAGGTCACTAGCTTTCTGTTTCTAAACATGAGTAAACAATCTGTTTCTTCTTAACATAAGCTTCTCCACTGTCTCCTGCTGCTCCATGTTCTCAGTGTTTGATGTCTGTCCTCATCTCCTCCCCTGCAGAGGTTACACGCTTTAGGTGGAGAAGTAGCAGACAACAGTCAGAAAGTCACTCACCTGGTGGCTAGTAAGGTGACTCGCACCATCAAGTTCCTTACTGCCATGTCTGTGGTCAAACACATCGTCAGCCCAGAGTGGCTGGAGGAGAGCTGGAGGAGCCAGAAGTTTGTGGGTACGTGTTGGTTTGTGTGTGTGTGTGTGTGTGTGTGTGTGTGTGTGTGTGTGTGTCCCTTTTTCCTAATAGAAAGAGTAAAAATGTGTCCCACACAGCAGTGACCTAGCCTAATGTGTGTGTGTGTGTTTTTGTGTGCGTGTGTTTTTGTGTGTTGCAGATGAGCAGAGCTCCACTCTGAGGGATGCAGAGGCAGAGGTGTTGTTTGGCTTCAGTTTGGAGGAGTCACTAAAGAGAGCACACAGTGCACCGCTCTTCAAGGTTAGACGACAAGCTTCACACCCACACAAGTTCCCTCTGAAACCAGTTGGACTGGAGCTTTTACCTGATGGACAGAATGATTTGGGCAAAATGTGTTTTTCATTGAGATTGTTCTCGCTGGTTGAAGTACTGGAAAGACCTAACACAGTGGTGAAAATATGTGAACTTGGATTGGTTCTGATGAATGTATTATGTCTGTTTCATGTGATGGATGATGTAGGGGAAGTACTTCTATCTAACCCCGGGGATCTGCCCCAGCCTCAGCACCATGAAGCCCATCCTGGAGAGTGCTGGAGGGAAACTGCTGGCCAAACAGCCCTCCTACAGAAAGATCATGGAGCATACACAGAACAAGGTCCTTCAAAATACCTGCAATACTTTAAAATGCACCCGTCCACAGTCTGTCCTTTTATGTCCTCAAAAAAACTCATTCTTCTTTGAAAGGGTTTTAATATGCAACACATTTAGGTTGGTAAAATTACAGTGAAACGGTTTTAACGGCCCCTAAAATACCAAATTTATCCAAAGTCCCTAGATTGTATTTCACCTCTAGAGGTGTCAATACAATCTAAATTTACAGTCATCAGTTATAAAATAAAAAGCCAACTACTAACTAACAGCAGGGCAAGAATACGTGAAATCAGCCAAACTGCCTGTAGTTTACATTAGATATCTATGTGTTTGTGCCACCAACCGGGTCCGTCTGATAGTTTGTTATTGGGTTAAAGCCAAAGTGGCAAAAACGAGAAAACGACTCGTATTTTCTTTTTTTCCCTCCCTGTCACCGGGAGACTACTTTGCAGGGAGAACAACGGGTTGTTCAGGGAGACAGACCTTCAGTTAGCAGCTGTAACAACACAATTTTAGCCAGAGCAAACCCCAGCACCGGGGGTCTGATCCCAGGGGTCAGCAGACTTTCTGTTGCTTCCGTTACACAGGTTAGACCCAGCGCTCCAGCAGCCTGCTGTGACTCCCAACACTGGGGTTGGGCTGACTGAATGCTAATTGTTACAGCTAACCGGAAGTCTGTTTCTTGGAGCCACAGCCCACCCTCCTCCCTGTGAAGTATGTTAGTCTCCTGGCAACGGGAGACTTACGTTTGGATTTAATCAAATAAACAAACCCTTCAATGTGTTTGACAAGCTCTCTGGACAGCTCTGCTTCTTTTTCCTCTCATGTTGGACTGAGAGCAGACTGGACATTACAGTGACTCACCATCACCTCTCGTGGAACAAGTGGTATTACAAGACAGGATGGGCCAGGGCTAGCTGGTTAGCATGCTCAATTCAGTAGATATCTCTGCAACACAAAACATAGCAGGGCACTGGCCTGGGGCAAGTAAACTCTTAAAAAAATTGATCACGATGATGCTACATTGTGAACATTAAGTCTGTTGAAATTGGCAAAAGGAGAGCTAGTTAACGTTAACAGTCCTTCTTGGCCAAATAGCTGACAGCATAGCAACATTTAGAACAGCTAACTTATTCAGACAGGTAAATTCATTGTAATGAATGCTGCTCAGATTAATCACAGTGACGTGATCTTCTGCCGACATCACGAAGTCTCTCCCTAGAACAGTCCTGCTTATAAAGCAGCTAACAGTGAATGTATGGAGGTTCCATTCAGTTACAATATGCTGTGTTCAATAGATATCTATATAAATAGATATTAGAGATGGAATTATGACTCTTTTGACTTCCTAACACTGGCATTAGCTAAGCAATAATACATCATTGAAATGACTAATGCCCCCCCAAAAATGTTTAATCAAAGCAAACTTCTGCACTGTAACTTCTTCACATGCAGTTCATTTTTTTCCGTTTTAAACTAAATTCTGGCCTCATACACGATGCACCTTTTAAGCAATGATGATCATTTATTTTTATGTCAGGTTTTGCAATAGAACTAATACAGTACTAAGCATTAGTACTAATAAAGAAATTTAAAAGCCTAAAACTTATTTTATTAAATACTTAGTACTTTGTAAATAAATGTATTAACTACATGTTGGATTTCTGTTGCAGAATCTTCCAGAGATCATCTTAATTTCCTGTGACAACGACCTCCACCTTTGTAGAGAATACTTCTTGAAAAACATTGGTAAGACACACACACACAAATCACTTGATATTAGATGTGTCCTATACTAAGAATCAGCACTGGAGTCTATCAACATCTTCTACTGTACTCTACTGTGTTTCTTTACTGTACTCTAATGCGTACTCTACTGCATTTCTTGACTGTACTCAACTGTTTCTTTACTGTACTCTACTGTGTACACTGTTTCTTTACTGTACTCTACTTTGTACACTACTGTTTCTTTACTGTACTCTAATGTGTACTCTACTGTGTTTCGTCACTGTACTCTACTGTGTTTCTTTACAGTATGCAAGTCAGTGTTGCATAAGTGCTTCTTTACAAAAGCCTACAGTGCAGCATTTCAGTTGTTAATGTGTGAAAATGTGTTTGTACACATTGGGACATTTTTACAAAGAGCAGTGTAGAGAACTGTGTCTGTAAACCTGATGTTCTATTAGAATATGTACTGATGTGTTTCTCATTCTGTCTCTGTTGTCCAGATGTCCACAACGCTGAGTTCATCCTGACAGGAGTTCTCACCCAGAAACTCGACTATGACTCATATCCTTTACAGCAATGACAGGTCAGGACAAAAGGCTTCTTTCAGGACAATAACTGCTCCTTTGGCGTGATAGCAGATAGAGATACAGTTAGTGGAGCCATAGTTCTTCTAGCCTTCATTTTACACAGCTTCCACTACCGACTGTAGTACCTACTGATCAAACAGTAGTACAGAGTTGTATGTATGCTGTTGTTTTTTACACACTAAATAATAATATAAGGATACGACATATATACATATATGTACATATATATACATATATATACATATATATGTGTGTGTGTGTGTGTGTGTGTGTGTGTGTGTGTGTGTGTGTGTGTGTGTGTGTGTGTAATATGTTGGGAAGCAAAAGAGCGTGTTTGAGTTATCAGCAAATATGAAAAACTAAATCATTGACATTAATAGAATTATTAATGTCAGTAAGATTATTAACAATTATGAATAATAACGGGGCACCACCTGAGAACAGGGACCAATAACCAAACTATAAACTAAGTCTCATAATTAGTATTCACTCACAATGTCAATAGTCAAGGTACTATTCTACATTCAGAGTGAAAAGTGAAGGTGTTGAGTACGAGCAACAGACCACATATCCAGCTATTATCACAATACACATGCACAAAGTAATCACAGACAGCTGCTCTTTAAAGTATAACAGAGTTTATTAAGTTCCAATAATAATGATATAGTCAACTAATATCTAAGACTAACAACAAATAATATACATCTATGAGCACGCTATCTAAAATCAACAATCTGTAATGAGAGAGAAAGAGTGGATGGGGGTGGGGGTAGAGGCAAGAGAACAGTTCAGACAACGTATGATGTAATCTAAAACGTGGCTACGTCACGTGGGACTACACATTAGAACGAACTATCAAAAAGGAGTTTGCACGTGACCTCCCGAGACCACAAAATGGCGAATATAGAGGTCTCGTTATCTACACGTGTCTGAAGCAGTTAGCTCAACCCGGAGCTACATGTAGCTTAATGCTATATGTGTGTGGGTTAGTAAAAGAAGAGAGAAAGCAAAACAAAATAAATCCTAGAAAACAGATCCTGACCACCGCCGTAATATACGGAGATTGCTATCTCATCACAGAAACGCGGCTGACGATCTTTGACTCGCCCAACCGTGGTTCTGACCTTTGAACAGATGAAACAACAAGCTACCGAACACAGTATACACAGTCATTTCTACACAAAATTAACAACAGTAACGATCTCGGCCGTTAATCTCTGCGATTATGATGCATACACAACACCACGTTATAAAATGTAACTTAAACAAAACACAAACAAGATAATAAACACAATGACCTAACTAAGCCCAGACGAGCCTTACGGTGAGATGACTTCGTGGTCGACGGTGTGGTCCTTCTGAGCTCCTCAGTTCTCAGGCTCAATGAAACTCAATGAAACTAATTTCTTCGGCTCAGTAAGCGAATGTTTCTTCCTTACGGCTGGCACAAAGTCGACTTGGTTGGAAAGAGAAGTGTCCTCTTTCTCTGAAGAATCCGTTTTCTTCAATTCTGCAGGCAAATTGTCCGCTTCCTCTTCCAGGATGCGAAACAAAACAAACAGTCTCTAATCGTCCAGCGAATGTAAAACTGACTTAGGTTCCTTTTAAAAAGAGCAACATTGCGTGCCCCCTCCTCCAATGTGAGTCAGAATGGAAAGGCAGAGAGTTAGGCTACATCCATACTACTCCGTTTTCGTTTAGAAACCGAGTTTTCAAACGAAAACGATCTCCGTCCACACAGTGTTTCAGCCATTGTTTTCAAAATGATCTCCGTCCAGACTACACGCCTGAAAACGAATATCACGTGACTCTTCATGTACACTGGGCATGCACCAATGTAAATAGGACGTAGATTGTCATATTTTGTAACTAAGCAACCAGAGTAATAAAGTAGTCTTTAATGATCTTAAGTACGTGTTTGATGCTTAAGATCTTCTCTAAAATCTTCCTTCCTATGAACTCAAACAGATACAGTCCGTGGAAAGTTTTATAAGTTTTATTTTTCAGACTTAACGTTAGTTACAGCACTGCGGGTCTCTCTCTCTCTCTCCCTCTCTCACGCCGCTCACTGATCGCTTCAATAACAGCTGTTTCCTCTGCAGACATGCAGACTTTAACTGGACAACAGCTGCTAGTAAAGACAACAAGGTCAGCAACGTCTGTAATCAGTTGTCCATGTTAAATTAACCTGGTAGTCGATCGCGGTGTGTACGTCATCGTTTCCAAACTTATGCGTTTACGTCCGTCCAGACGAATACGCTACCCGGAGTTTCCAAACGTATCCGTCTTCGGGAGCGTTTCTAAAGTCCTCCGTTTTTGGTGCTCGAAAACGCCGGCGTAGTGTGGACGCCCAGTGTAAACGTAGCAAAACATATGCGTTTTCAAATAGTAGTGTGGATGTAGCCACTTTACTTTACATTACTGCTGTCCGTGGGAGCATGCTAGTTACACTGATGAACGTGTTTTCATTTCACTATGGGACTAAAATCAACTGTAAACCTTCAACACAGTCTTTATTTTTATTCTGACAGTCTTGTTAATATGTGAGTGATAATGTAGTGCAGACTCTAGACCGCAACAATAAAAACCACATAATGCCCACTGTGATGATCACTTAAACAAACATGCATAACCGTGTGGCAGGAACAATCTGAAAACAGTCAGTAATGTTCGAAACATTCCCATCCAACAGCTCTGCTCCTTCCTTCCTGAAGGTTCCATGTCTGAGAGGTTTAGAGAAGTGATGATTCAACTTTATGCTCATTCTGGAGGTTGCTGTTGACTTCTAATATGTTGTACAGACAGGTGCTAATATTTAATTCACCTCATTTAAATGAATGAGGGTAGACTGAATATCGGACATCCCAACGTGTTGATTAAACATGCCCTTTAGGCCCTTTAGTTGTATTGGTACTGTGCCAGCAGTGATATGTGCTGGGACCTATATAAAAGTGAGTTTCCTTGACAGTCACACGTATAAATTCACTTGATGGTGAAGCAATGATGACATGAAGAGGAGGAGGAGGAGCCCATCAGGAAGCCATCTGTGTACAGTCCAGCCACACTGACTTTTCTATGTTTTTATTTCTGTGCATAGATCTCCGGTCATTTTGTAGCTTTTTATTGCCTGTTTGAGAATAAATAAATGGATGTTATTTTTCTGAAATGAATGTTTAAATTATGGAGGATTTTAACCCTTTTACTGTTGTTGAAATAGAATGTGTAAAGGCTTCAGCTCGTACACACTGCTTTTTTGGAATAAAAACTGTACATTGTTTGTGAAAAATGTCTTTGGTTTTGTTTGTGAGCAAAAAAAATAATGTCTCCAAAATGTTATTTTTAGGTTTTTTAGTCTGTGTCTTCCACCTGTGAAATACGCCTCAAGTAAGAAACCTCAAGAATTGACCATGAACAGATCAATCGATGCTCGTAGGTCAAACAATCATCTCCCAGATTCAAGCTTAAAGAAAAGGTCACGTTTCAGAACAAAAGCGCTGTCTCTGCTTGTTCCTACTTTTGAGGGTTTGAAAGCTTTCTTGAAGGTATTCCTCCCAGGTTTAAGCAGATAATTCCTAATAGATTTGATTTAATTAACTGGTAATGAGGGTCTGGGGTAGTTACTGGTGAAGTTCTAATTGCTGGCTGTCAGACAGATAGCCTGGGGTCATGTGTGGTTGGTGCAGGGTGGGAGGGGGGGGTTTGCAGCGTCGCCTGCAGTGCTGCCCTCAAAACTATAGCAGACTGAATTAGACACAGCCTGAGCCAAGGTCATGTGCTACATATTCGATGTGGAGCTGCCAGCGCTCCTCGAACGAGTATTTACTCGAACATGAGATTCATTCCGTGGGTGTCAAAGCCGAACCAAAGCTCTGCAACTTTTCAGTAAGGTTGACACACTGTTTGAGGCTTTTGAGTGATTAGTTCTTTTGACAAACCCTTCCAGGAATCCTTTCATAGTGCAGTGAACATTTATTTATTTTTCACTAACTGAAAAGTGACACCATTTAATTGTCTAAACCTAAAAGCCACCGTCCTCCATTGCACAGTTGGACCTGAGTGTCTCATTGACATCTAGTTGGATTCATTACTGGAGCTAAACATATTCTCCCTCAGTCTTTAGAGAGAGCAACGGGATCCTGTGTTCGGTGAACAGGTCTTCAAAGGGCTGCTCCAGTCATTCAGTGACGCATGTTCATAAAAGCCGGGGAAACTCCCAGGGGAGACTCAGAATATAAGCAGCAGAAGCTGAGCTTTTAGAATAAAACAATACTGGATCGTAATCTTCCCATAATGCAACTTGACTCCAATCTTTTCATTGGACCGACCCTGCCACATTGTTTGTAATGTAGGATGTCTTATAGGTTTGAGATGACTCTGATGACATCACTATGACACCATCAGGGTTATGCCTTCTGCACTAAACATGACTAGTAAAATACATTTGCTATATAAAATAGTACAAATAGTTAAATAACAGCATTTTGCAGAACAACCCGGTCTGGTTCCACAGGATGTCTTCTAAAATGTTTTGCTCTAAACAGACAGAACTGTGAGGATGGTCTATATTCTAAAAACATTAAATATCTGAATATCTAAATCTAAAAAGCTTTAAAGCATGTTGGCAGCGTAAACAGGAACTTTTCAAACAGTGCAGCTGTACAATAATGCAAACATGCAGTGAGTGTTTTAGATGAATATTACATGATTGTGAGAAATATAGTATACCAGCCACATTAACATCTCTTTCTGTAATGAGTAGATGGCAAGGGGTGACCGTGGCTAAGTGGAGAGCAGGGCCGCCTTTCAATGAGAGGGTCGGTGGTTCAATCCCCCCTCCTGTCTGACCAAATGTTTGTCTTGGAGTCTTCCATACAGGTTGCAGGGCTCACTAAATGAGGCTGAACATGTTGAATTATTGTTATGGCCTTCACTCTCCATCATCAAACCACCAATGAGGGGATATCTTTTTGTGAGAGGGCTGTTGATCCCTCCAGTAAAGCTCCACACAATTTGAAGCTGTTCTAGATGTTTGTGATGGAACACTGCACATTCTTATTATTTATCACCCACCTCTACATGTCAATAGTAGTAGTAGTACTAGTAGTAGTAGTAGTAGTGAATACAAATATTTTTCACAATCTGGCACCCCAAAAGCTGCTTTAATGAACAGCTTATGGCTCACCCATACAGTGCTAGTAAGTGATTTATTAAGCATTAGTAAATCATGTATTAACCATTAGTGACGCATAGGCTAATTATTTATTTTATTTTATGTCCATTAGTGAAGTGTTTGTGATAGCTTACAAACCTTTCTATAATTAGTTAGAAAGTGGTTACCATAACATTTTGTAAGGCGCACCAGGCCCAGAGAGTAATAAAGATAATAACTACTTTAAACAACACCTTTCTTAACAGTTTCAAAGAGTTTAACAATGAAAGAAAGACAATAACCAACAAATGGTTTAAATGATGCTGCAGCCTGAGATGTTCAGACAGGGAGCTATTGTTATGCATAACAGAGTTTAACATATTGTTGCTGTTAAAAGCAGCTGATTCACTCCAGATGTCCTGCTGCCCGTCCACCGTTGATGACAACATCAGCTGAATGAAGAAATCCACATAAGCAAGAACATCTCTGAGTACAGAGAACACACACACACACACACACACACACACACACACACACACACACACACACACACACACACACACACACACACACTATTTGTGTGATCCTAATTAATTCCAATTAGAAATGCAAATAAGGAGCCACATCTTTGATTAAGCTGCAGTCAGGCTCCTTGTTGGTTTGTGATGTCCTCCTCTGACGCAGCCCAGTTGTGGGGAGAAGGAATGACAAAAGTATTGGGACACAGAAAAGGTTGTAATTAATGTAGAAATGCTTCATGTGAGATATTTCTAATTAGTCCCCAGTCCCTCCCTCTGTTGCATCAGACACTTTTGGCCTGCCAACTTCCCTGTGTTCCACAGGATGCAGAGGAATTACAGACTAATTACACAGAGACGGGCACTGGGATTCATCTGGCCCCGGAATTTACATATGAGCTAATTAGCATATGATGGAACTAATGACTAGTAATTTAACCAATTACAAGGCTGGGCTATCTCATTACAGTTTTGGAATAAGGAGGTTTTGAGAAAAATGCATTGTTTCAGACGAAGCAGAAATCAGGAGAAGACGTTTCACCTTCATGTATCCAGGTTCACTGTAGAAACCCTGAGCAACTCCGCTGGACGCAGATGAAGGTTTAGTGCCCTGCTCGGGGGCACTATTGTAGAAGTGGAGGTAGTGGTGAATATTGAACAGATAAGAGACCTGTCATCCTCAAAGTACTGAGTGAGTGCTATAATAACATAACACTATATATGACATAACACAACACTCTAAATAATATAACAGAAAGCAACACTGTATATAACACACAGCACACTACAGGACACAACATACTATACAACATAACAATACTATAAATAGCATAACACTATAATATAACATAACACTATCTATAAGATGACACAAAACAAAACTATACATAACACAAAAAATAACTTTATACAACACTATATATCAGTGGTGGGCCATCAGGGCCAGCAAAGCCTTCTCTGCTGGCCTAAACAGAATCACAAAGTTATAGCTATTTTATGATTTAATCATTTTTCATAAATACACTGCATGCATGATACATTTTTTCCCATTAGCTTATTTTCTCATTGCACAGCTACTGTCTTCTGCCTCTATTGTTCTGCTTCCAGCCAGCAGCACTGCTACCAGAGCTTTTATCCAATCAGATTTAGCCCCTATGTAAGCAGAGAGGCCCCAGGCCTGCTGGATAGCCTTTGCAGATTAAAGTAAATGGAGACGATATTGTTGATTGTCATAGTGTTCAACCAATCTGATTTTTAGTTTGATATGTTGGGCGTATTCTTTGACATGTCAGAGCCTTCTAGGTAGCTTAAAACTACATCAGCATTAATGTGCGGGGTGATTGGTCAGTGGGCTACTGTTGTGAAGCTGAACGCTAGCTAGCTAGCTTAGTATTAGTCGTAAAATGGACATCTCAAAGGGTCGGCCAACCCCACAGCTAGCAGCCCTGATCCAGCATGGAAAAGGATTTGTACGAACGGTATTTCTGGCTGACAGCGTCGGAGAAGCATTGCCCATGTTATGGCTGGGAATGCGTTTCATTTGCAACTGAGCGTCTTGGTGTTTGGAGCTGTTTGGAGCTACGCTACGCTAACCTGAGGTGGCTAACCAAGGCAGCAAAACCACACCATAGCACGACAGGACACGTACAAGCTACGGTGCTTTTGAAAACTTTTGCTGAGACCTGAGTGGATCTAAAACTCAACGAACACGTTCACAGGAGGACCTCTGGCAGGAACTGAACTGAACCGATGTACTGTACAACCGCTGTAATAAACTCTTTCTAATCAAAGAAAGGAGGATGGACTTTGTCTTTAAGAGAACAGCATCTATGGTAAGTGAACTGCTTTTGTGTTTTTACATCTGCAGTTGCGTTACTACTGTTAGATTTTCTATCGTGTCGTTTTTATGATATGGTTAATATTGTTCCCTCTGATGTGAATAATTTTTGAATGGCTCCTGCTCTTTAGTGTGTGGTGGAATATGTGTTTTAGCGCCGCAGTGTTGCTGGATTGATTTGTCATGCTTTGTTGTCATATATGTGACTGGTTCTTGTGAGTTTGTTCTTGTCATTGTGTTAATTACATTGATTTTGACTATATGCATTGTCCGTTAATGACGAAGCATCCCCTCATGCGCGGGGTTAGGGTCGGACATTGGATTCTCTGTTGGGGTTTTGTTTTCTTTTACAAAGCAAGAAGTATGGTCTGGAGAAATGGGGATTGTGTGGCGATTGCTTTAGCCCTGTTTGAATCAGTTGGGAACAGCTGCGGGGAGAGTTTGTAGCGTGGTGGTTTTCCTGCTAAGCTAGTTTAGCGCGCCTCACCAGGGTACAATGTTTTGTTCCCGGGGTGGGCGTGTCAGACAGCATGTTGCCAGTTTGAGCAAAGTCCACCGAAAACATTATATTTCCCACAATTTAAGCATCTGCATTTTCCAAATGCACTAGTATTATTCAAACGTATTGTTCGGTTCATACGCCTAGTACCGAACGGTTTAATACGAATACGTGTATTGTTACACCCCTAGAAACAAATAACCGTAGCTGTGGCGTCATAATGATGTTATTAGGAGGTGGTTCAACTGTAGAAGGACAGCACAGAAGGCCCAGCTATAAAATGCACGGCCCGCCACTGCTATATACAACACTATATATAACATGACACAACGGTCCGTGCACAAAGTATAATTCATGTTCCATTGTTCACGTTGTATAATGAACAATGTCAATTTAGGGGTATTACCTCATCTTATTGGTCTACTTTTGTTCATGTAAATGTATTCTGCTACCTGTGAGTGTGTTGTTCGATAGCCGATGCTGCTTAAACGCGGTTAACGCTTTGTCTGTGTTATTGTCGCATTGAATGAACATGTGCACCAAGACATCAGCTTGTTCCATTATCCAACTTTAATAATGAAAATTGAGTAAAGAAAGTCGAGAGTCGGAAACAGAGACAGCTCCCCTTTAAAGTAAAAGTAGCGCGTTTTTAAACGTTTGCTCCAGCGATCAATTTGAGGAGAGCTAAATTATATAAATAAACAAATATTCTAAATAATGAACACAATGTTCTGTGATAAAGTCATATTTCTGCCACTTTCCCACAATTGAGCGTGAACAAACTGCCACACAAACACTGAATTATATGTATGTAATGATTTGTTATATTATCAATTTATTTATTTAAATAAAGGCTTTTTAACCTATTTGGGTGAATGTTTCAGGCTAAAGTGTTGAGACTTGTGATGAGACTGACTGTAGAAAGAATTGATTTACCTTGAACTTTGACTTTATAGCTGGGTCTGTTTTCATGACAATAACGTCACTAAGCTATTCAATGTAAAATCCTTCAAGTTTATTTACTGTCTACGCTTTTAACTATTCTACATGAAATAAAATCAATAAATAAATATAAATAATTTTGCAGGATTATCCTCTCGACTATGTATAGAGTGCTTCAACATCATGACTTTCCACCGCATCAAAGTCACTATCACACATGCCCAGTTCTAGTGCCAACCCACACTTAAATCAAATACTGCAGTCTGCAACAAGGTGCACATTTCTGCTCACAACAAAGGTCTGTATTACAATACTTAATAACAATAGTAATAACATATATAACCTATTTTAATGCTTAACTTTTAACAAATTACATAGTTTTTACCTGTGTCTGCTGCCCATTGTCATTGGTAACATGGATTTCAGGCAAGCCAATCAGCTCCTTCCCATCTAAAAACTTTATTTCAGACTCTTGTCTATTATCAAGTAGTACTAATCATGATTATTGCAGCTTCCTTGATAAATGACATTTGATTGATTCAGTGTAGGCAACGCAGAGACACTGCACACATGAAAAGCAAAATTAAGGTATGCAATAACTTTATGAGAGAAAAATTATAACTGCTGGTTATGGCCTCAGTATTTGTCCTCAAATGCATGTGTCAAAGCTTGTCAAAGCACAAGTTTCATGGTATATAGTCATTTAAAATGGTCAATACACTGCAGTTAATATACAGCTTCTGAATTTCATTACACAACTTTTAATGAACAATGAACAAACTTGACTTTTCATATTCAGATCATGTAAGAAAAAGCACTAATATCACACTGGAAAAACTCTGTTACAAGTAATTGTAGCATTGGATATGCTACTTGAGTACAAGTTACTTAAATGATCTGAATAAAAGTTGTTTTGTTTGACATGCAATAAAGATACACACATTTATGGAGACTGTAGTTAACACATGTAAAGTACATGGAGGCTATTTAGTCCTGTTTGTTACCAGGATATTTCAAAAACAACATAACAAACTTCAATGATGTTTGTTGGAAATTTGGCCATGAATAACGGAACAAGTGATTTTTGATGGGATAGCACCACCATGGTCTAAAATCAAATTGGATTTCTTGGTAAATAATTAATCTACCCAAACAGAGTTTCTGTGATTTTTAGTGGTTGATATTATATAGCATCTTTCAAATTATACTGATGGCTTAAGTTTGTATTTACATTAAAAGAAATTTCAGGCTGGGAAGAGGCCAAAAGTGGATTTTGTGAAAGTAAACGTGGATTCAAAGATTTTCTTCATCAAAGTGCCTCAGGACAGTTGATTTCACAGTTTCATGTAATTTTCATGAATTTCTGCCAAAAGATGCATTTTGAATTTTTATGCTCTAAAGAGCATAAAAAGTGAAAATGCATCTCTAGGCAGTAAAGTGCTGAAAACAGCAGATATTCATGAAAACATCATGAAACTGTTAAATTAACTGTACTGAGCCACTTTTCTGAAGAAAATCTTTGAATCTACGTTTACTTTCAACAATTAACTTTTGGCCTCTTCCCGGCCTGAAACTTATTTTAAGAACATAAAAAAAAGAAATGCATCTTTAGGCAGATATTCATGAAAACTTCATGAAACTGTTAATTTAACTGTCCTGAGACACTTTTCTGAAGAAAATCTCTGAAACTATGTTTACTTTCAAAGAATCCACTTTTGGCCTCTTTCCAGCCTGAAACTGTTTTTTTGAGCATAAAAAGTGAAAATGCATCTTTCGGCAGATATTCTTGAAAATTACATGAAACTGTGAAATCAACTGTCCCGAGGCACTTTTCTGAAGAAAATCTCTGAAACTATGTTTACTTTCAAAGAATCCACTTTTGGCCTCTTCCCAGCCTGAAACTTCTTTTAAGAGCATAAAAAGTGAAAATGCATCTTTCGGCAGATATTCTTGAAAATTACATGAAACTGTGAAATCAACTGTCCCGAGGCACTTTTCTGAAGAAAATCTCTGAAACTATGTTTACTTTCAAAGAATCCACTTTTGGCCTCTTTCCAGCCTGAAACTGTTTTTTTGAGCATAAAAAGTGAAAATGCATCTTTCGGCAGATATTCTTGACAATTACATGAAACTGTGAAATCAACTGTCCCGAGGCAGTTTTCTGAAGAAAATCTCTGAAACTATGTTTACTTTCAAAGAATCCACTTTTGGCCTCTTCCCAGCCTGAAACTTCTTTTAAGAGCATAAAAAGTGAAAATGCATCTCTCGGCAGTAAAGTGCTGAAAGCAGCAGATATTATTGAAACCATCATGAAACTGTTAAATTAACTGTCCTGAGCCACTTTTCTGAAGAAAATCTCTGAAACTATGTTTACTTTCAAAGAATCCACTTTTGGCCTCTTCCCAGCCTGAAACTTCTTTTAAGAGCATAACAAGTGAAAATGCATCTCTCGGCAGTAAAGTGCTGAAAACAGCAGATATTCATGAAAACATCATGAAACTGTTAAATTAACTGTCCTGAGCCACTTTTCTGAAGAAAATCTTTGAATCTACGTTTACATTAAAAAATTAACTTTTGGCTTCTTCCCGGCATGAAACTTCTTTTAAGAGCATAAAAAGTGAAAATGCATCTTTCGGCAGATATTCGTGAAAATTAAATGAAACTGTGAAATCAACTGTCCTGAGCCACTTTTCTGAAGAAAATCTTTGAATATACGTTTACTTTCAAAGAATCCACTTTTGGCCTCTTCCCAACCTGAAACTTCTGTTAAGAGCATAAAAAGTGAAAATGCATCTCTCGGCAGTAAAGTGCTGAAAACAGCAGATATTCATGAAAACATCATGAAACTGTTAAATTAACTGTCCTGAGCCACTTTTCTGAAGAAAATCTTTGAATCTCCGTTTACTTTCAAAAATTTACTTTTGGCCTTTTCCCGGCCTAAAACTTCTTTTAAGAGCATAAAAAGTGAAAATGCATCTCTGGGCATTAAAGTGCTGAAAACAGCAGATATTCATGAAACCATCATGAAACTGAAATTAACTGTCATGAGCCTCTTTTCTGAAGAAAATCTCTGAAACTATGTTTACTTTCAAAGAATCCACTTTTGGCCTCTTCCCAGCCTGAAACTTATTTTAAAAGCATAAGAAGTGAAAATGCATCTCTAGGCAGTAAAGTGCTGAAAACAGCAGATATTCATGAAAACATCATGAAACTGTTAAATTAACTGTCCTGAGCCACTTTTCTAAATAAAATCTCTGAAACTATGTTTACTTTCAAAGAATCCACTTTTGGCCTCTTCCCAGCCTGAAACTTATTTTAAGAGCATAAAAAGTGAAAATGCATCTCTAGGCATTAAAGTGCTGAAAACAGCAGATATTCATGAAAACATCATGAAACTGTTAAATTAACTGTCCTGAGACACTTTTCTGAAGAAAATCTCTGAAACTATGTTTACTTTCAAAGAATCCACTTTTGGCCTCTTCCCAGCCTGAAACTTATTTTAAAAGCATAAAAAGTGAAAATGCATCTCTAGGCATCAAAGTGCTGAAAACAGCAGATATTCATGAAACCATCATGAAACTGTTAATTTAACTGTCCTGAGCCACTTTTTTGAAGAAAATCTCTGAAGCTATGTTTACTTTCAAAGAATCCACTTTTGGCCTCTTCCCAGCCTGAAACTTCTTTTAAGAGCATAAAAAGTGAAAATGCATCTCTAGGCAGTAAAGTGCTGAAAACAGCAGATATTCATGAAAACATCATGAAACTGTTAAATTAACTGTCCTGAGCCACTTTTCTGAAGAAAATCTCTGAAACTATGTTTACTTTCAAAGAATCCACTTTTGGCCTCTTCCCAGCCTGAAACTTATTTTAAAAGCATAAAAAGTGAAAATGCATCTCTAGGCATCAAAGTGCTGAAAACAGCAGATATTCATGAAACCATCATGAAACTGTTAAATTAACTGTCCTGAGCCACTTTTCTGAAGAAAATCTCTGAAACTATGTTTACTTTCAAAGAATCCACTTTTGGCCTCTTCCCAGCCTGAAACTTCTTTTAAGAGCATAACAAGTGAAAATGCATCTCTCGGCAGTAAAGTGCTGAAAACAGCAGATATTCATGAAAACATCATGAAACTGTTAAATTAACTGTCCTGAGCCACTTTTCTGAAGAAAATCTTTGAATCTACGTTTACATTAAAAAATTAACTTTTGGCTTCTTCCCGGCATGAAACTTCTTTTAAGAGCATAAAAAGTGAAAATGCATCTTTCGGCAGATATTCTTGAAAATTAAATGAAACTGTGAAATCAACTGTCCTGAGCCACTTTTCTGAAGAAAATCTTTGAATATACGTTTACTTTCAAAAATTTACTTTTGGCCTCTTCCCGGCCTGAAACTTCTTTTAAGAGCATAAAAAGTGAAAATGCATCTTTCGGCAGATATTCGTGAAAATTACATGAAACTGTTAATTTAACTGTCCTGAGCCACTTTTCTGAAGAAAATCTCTGAAACTATGTTTACTTTCAAAGAATCCACTTTTGGCCTCTTCCCAGCCTGAAACTTATTTTAAAAGCATAAAAAGTGAAAATGCATCTCTAGGCATCAAAGTGCTGAAAACAGCAGATATTCATGAAACCATCATGAAACTGTTAAATTAACTGTCCTGAGCCACTTTTGTGTAGAAAATCTCTGAAACTATGTTTACTTTCAAAGAATCCACTTTTGGCCTCTTCCCAGCCTGAAACTTCTTTTAAGAGCATAAAAATTGAAAATGCATCTCTAGGCAGTAAAGTGCTGAAAACAGCAGATATTCATGAAAACATCGTGAAACTGTTAAATTAACTGTCCTGAGCCACTTTTCTGAAGAAAATCTCTGAAACTATGTTTACTTTCAAAGAATCCACTTTTGGCCTCTTCCCAGCCTGAAACTTCTTTTAAGAGCATAAAAAGTGAAAATGCATCTCTAGGCAGTAAAGTGCTGAAAACAGCAGATATTCATGAAAACATCATGAAACTGTTAAATTAACTGTCCTGAGCCACTTTTCTGTAGAAAATCTCTGAAACTATGTTTACTTTCAAAGAATCCACTTTTGGCCTCTTCCCAGCCTGAAACTTCTTTTAAGAGCATAAAAAGTGAAAATGCATCTCTAGGCAGTTAAGTGCTGAAAACAGCAGATATTCATGAAAACATCATGAAACTGTTAAGTTAACTGTCCTGAGCCACTTTTCTGTAGAAAATCTCTGAAACTATGTTTACTTTCAAAGAATCCACTTTTGGCCTCTTCCCAGCCTGAAACTTATTTTAAAAGCATAAAAAGTGAAAATGCATCTCTAGGCATCAAAGTGCTGAAAACAGCAGATATTCATGAAACCATCATGAAACTGTTAAATTAACTGTCCTGAGCCACTTTTGTGTAGAAAATCTCTGAAACTATGTTTACTTTCAAAGAATCCACTTTTGGCCTCTTCCCAGCCTGAAACTTCTTTTAAGAGCATAAAAAGTGAAAATGCATCTCTAGGCAGTAAAGTGCTGAAAACAGCAGATATTCATGAAAACATCGTGAAACTGTTAAATTAACTGTCCTGAGCCACTTTTCTGAAGAAAAAATCTGAAACTATGTTTACTTTCAAAGAATCCACTTTTGGCCTCTTCCCAGCCTGAAACTTATTTTAAAAGCATAAAAAGTGAAAATGCATCTCTAGGCATCAAAGTGCTGAAAACAGCAGATATTCATGAAACCATCGTGAAACTGTTAAATTAACTGTCCTGAGCCACTTTTCTGTAGAAAATCTCTGAAACTATGTTTACTTTCAAAAAATCCACTTTTGGCCTCTTCCCAGCCTGAAACTTATTTTAAAAGCATAAAAAGTGAAAATGCATCTCTAGGCAGTAAAGTGCTGAAAACAGCAGATATTCATGAAGACATCATGAAACTGGTACATTAACTGTCCTGAGCCACTTTTCTGTAGAAAATCTCTGAAACTATGTTTACTTTCAAAGAATCCACTTTTGGCCTTTCCCAGCCTGAAACTTATTTTAAAAGCATAAAAAGTGAAAATGCATCTCTAGGCATCAAAGTGCTGAAAACAGCAGATATTCATGAAACCATCATGAAACTGTTAAATTAACTGTCCTGAGCCACTTTTCTGAAGAAAATCTCTGAAACTATGTTTACTTTCAAAGAATCCACTGTTGGCCTCTTCCCAGCCTGAAACTTCTTTTAAGAGCATAAAAAGTGAAAATGCATCTCTAGGCAGTAAAGTGCTGAAAACAGCAGATATTCATGAAAACATCATGAAACTGTTAAATTAACTGTCCTGAGCCACTTTTCTGAAGAAAATCTCTGAAACTATGTTTACTTTCAAAGAATCCACTTTTGGCCTCTTCCCAGCCTGAAACTTATTTTAAAAGCATAAAAAGTGAAAATGCATCTCTAGGCATCAAAGTGCTGAAAACAGCAGATATTCATGAAACCATCATGAAACTGTTAAATTAACTGTCCTGAGCCACTTTTCTGAAGAAAATCTCTGAAACTATGTTTACTTTCAAAGAATCCACTTTTGGCCTCTTCCAGCCTGAAACTTCTTTTAAGAGCATAAAAAGTGAAAATGCATCTCTAGGCAGTAAAGTGCTGAAAACAGCCAGATATTCATGAAAACATCATGAAACTGTTAAATTAACTGTCCTGAGCCACTTTTCTGAAGAAAATCTCTGAAACTATGTTTACTTTCAAAGAATCCACTTTTGGCCTCTTCCCAGCCTGAAACTTCTTTTAAGAGCATAACAAGTGAAAATGCATCTCTAGGCAGTAAAGTGCTGAAAAACAGCAGATATTCATGAAACTATCATGAAACTGAAATTAACTGTCCTGAGCCACTTTTCTGAAGAGATCTACGTTTACATTAAGAAATTAACTTTTGGCCTCTTCCCGGCCTAAAACTTCTTTAAAGAGCATAAAAAGTGAAAATGCATCTATCGGCAGATATTCGTGAAAATTACATGAAACTGTTAATTTAACTGTCCTGAGCCACTTTTCCTGAAGAAAATCTCTGAAACTATGTTTACTTTCAAAGAATCCACTTTTGGCCTCTTCCCAGCCTGAAACTTATTTTAAAAGCATAAAAAGTGAAAATGCATCTCTAGGCATCAAAGTGCTGAAAACAGCAGATATTCATGAAACCATCATGAAACTGTTAATTTAACTGTCCTGAGCCACTTTTCTGTAGATAATCTCTGAAACTATGTTTACTTTCAAAGAATCCACTTTTTGGCCTCTTCCCAGCCTGAAACTTATTTTAAAAGCATAAAAAGTGAAAATGCATCTCTAGGCATCAAAGTGCTGAAAACAGCAGATATTCATGAAACCATCATGAAACTGTTAAATTAACTGTCCTGAGCCACTTTTCTGAAGAAAATCTCTGAAACTATGTTTACTTTCAAAGAATCCACTTTTGGCCTCTTCCAGCCTGAAACTTCTTTTTAAGAGCATAAAAAGTGAAAATGCATCTCTAGGCAGTAAAGTGCTGAAAACAGCAGATATTCATGAAAACATCATGAAACTGTTAAATTAACTGTCCTGAGCCACTTTTCTGTAGAAAATCTCTGAAACTATGTTTACTTTCAAAGAATCCACTTTTGGCCTCTTCCCAGCCTGAAACTTATTTTAAAAGCATAAAAAGTGAAAATGCATCTCTAGGCATCAAAGTGCTGAAAACAGCAGATATTCATGAAACCATCATGAAACTGTTAAATTAACTGTCCTGAGCCACTTTTGTGTAGAAAATCTCTGAAACTATGTTTACTTTCAAAGAATCCACTTTTGGCCTCTTCCCAGCCTGAAACTTCTTTTAAGAGCATAAAAAGTGAAAATGCATCTCTAGGCAGTAAAGTGCTGAAAACAGCAGATATTCATGAAAACATCGTGAAACTGTTAAATTAACTGTCCTGAGCCACTTTTCTGAAGAAAATCTCTGAAACTATGTTTACTTTCAAAGAATCCACTTTTGGCCTCTTCCCAGCCTGAAACTTATTTTAAAAGCATAAAAAGTGAAAATGCATCTCTAGGCATCAAAGTGCTGAAAACAGCAGATATTCATGAAACCATCATGAAACTGTTAAATTAACTGTCCTGAGCCACTTTTCTGAAGAAAATCTCTGAAACTATGTTTACTTTCAAAGAATCCACTTTTGGCCTCTTCCCAGCCTGAAACTTCTTTTAAGAGCATAAAAAGTGAAAATGCATCTCTAGGCATCAAAGTGCTGAAAACAGCAGATATTCATGAAACTATCATGAAACTGAAATTAACTGTCCTGAGCCACTTTTCTGAAGAGAATCTACGTTTACATTAAGAAATTAACTTTTGGCCTCTTCCCGGCGTAAAACTTCTTTAAAGAGCATAAAAAGTGAAAATGCATCTATCGGCAGATATTCGTGAAAATTACATGAAACTGTTAATTTAACTGTCCTGAGCCACTTTTCTGAAGAAAATCTCTGAAACTATGTTTACTTTCAAAGAATCCACTTTTGGCCTCTTCCCAGCCTGAAACTTATTTTAAAAGCATAAAAAGTGAAAATGCATCTCTAGGCATCAAAGTGCTGAAAACAGCAGATATTCATGAAACCATCATGAAACTGTTAATTTAACTGTCCTGAGCCACTTTTCTGTAGAAAATCTCTGAAACTATGTTTACTTTCAAAGAATCCACTTTTGGCCTCTTCCCAGCCTGAAACTTATTTTAAAAGCATAAAAAGTGAAAATGCATCTCTAGGCATCAAAGTGCTGAAAACAGCAGATATTCATGAAACCATCATGAAACTGTTAAATTAACTGTCCTGAGCCACTTTTCTGAAGAAAATCTCTGAAACTATGTTTACTTTCAAAGAATCCACTTTTGGCCTCTTCCCAGCCTGAAACTTCTTTTAAGAGCATAAAAAGTGAAAATGCATCTCTAGGCAGTAAAGTGCTGAAAACAGCAGATATTCATGAAAACATCATGAAACTGTTAAATTAACTGTCCTGAGCCACTTTTCTGAAGAAAATCTCTGAAACTATGTTTACTTTCAAAGAATCCACTTTTGGCCTCTTCCCAGCCTGAAACTTATTTTAAAAGCATAAAAAGTGAAAATGCATCTCTAGGCATCAAAGTGCTGAAAACAGCAGATATTCATGAAACCATCATGAAACTGTTAAATTAACTGTCCTGAGCCACTTTTCTGAAGAAAATCTCTGAAACTATGTTTACTTTCAAAGAATCCACTTTTGGCCTCTTCCCAGCCTGAAACTTCTTTTAAGAGCATAAAAAGTGAAAATGCATCTCTAGGCAGTAAAGTGCTGAAAACAGCAGATATTCATGAAAACATCATGAAACTGTTAAATTAACTGTCCTGAGCCACTTTTCTGAAGAAAATCTCTGAAACTATGTTTACTTTCAAAGAATCCACTTTTGGCCTCTTCCCAGCCTGAAACTTATTTTAAAAGCATAAAAAGTGAAAATGCATCTCTAGGCATCAAAGTGCTGAAAACAGCAGATATTCATGAAACCATCATGAAACTGTTAAATTAACTGTCCTGAGCCACTTTTCTGAAGAAAATCTCTGAAACTATGTTTACTTTCAAAGAATCCACTTTTGGCCTCTTCCCAGCCTGAAACTTCTTTTAAGAGCATAAAAAGTGAAAATGCATCTCTCGGCAGTAAAGTGCTGAAAACAGCAGATATTCATGAAAACATCATGAAACTGTTAAATTAACTGTCCTGAGCCACTTTTCTGAAGAAAATCTCTGAAACTATGTTTACTTTCAAAGAATCCACTTTTGGCCTCTTCCCAGCCTGAAACTTATTTTAAAAGCATAAAAAGTGAAAATGCATCTCTAGGCATCAAAGTGCTGAAAACAGCAGATATTCATGAAACCATCATGAAACTGTTAAATTAACTGTCCTGAGCCACTTTTCTGAAGAAAATCTCTGAAACTATGTTTACTTTCAAGAATCCACTTTTGGCCTCTTCCCAGCCTGAAACTTCTTTTAAGAGCATAACAAGTGAAAATGCATCTCTCGGCAGTAAAGTGCTGAAAACAGCAGATATTCATGAAACTATCATGAAACTGAAATTAACTGTCCTGAGCCACTTTTCTGAAGAGAATCTACGTTTACATTAAGAAATTAACTTTTGGCCTCTTCCCGGCGTAAAACTTCTTTAAAGAGCATAAAAAGTGAAAATGCATCTATCGGCAGATATTCGTGAAAATTACATGAAACTGTTAATTTAACTGTCCTGAGCCACTTTTCTGAAGAAAATCTCTGAAACTATGTTTACTTTCAAAGAATCCACTTTTGGCCTCTTCCCAGCCTGAAACTTATTTTAAAAGCATAAAAAGTGAAAATGCATCTCTAGCCATCAAAGTGCTGAAAACTGCAGATATTCATGAAACCATCATGAAACTGTTAATTTAACTGTCCTGAGCCACTTTTCTGTAGAAAATCTCTGAAACTATGTTTACTTTCAAAGAATCCACTTTTGGCCTCTTCCCAGCCTGAAACTTATTTTAAAAGCATAAAAAGTGAAAATGCATCTCTAGGCATCAAAGTGCTGAAAACAGCAGATATTCATGAAACCATCATGAAACTGTTAAATTAACTGTCCTGAGCCACTTTTCTGAAGAAAATCTCTGAAACTATGTTTACTTTCAAAGAATCCACTTTTGGCCTCTTCCCAGCCTGAAACTTCTTTTAAGAGCATAAAAAGTGAAAATGCATCTCTAGGCAGTAAAGTGCTGAAAACAGCAGATATTCATGAAAACATCATGAAACTGTTAAATTAACTGTCCTGAGCCACTTTTCTGAAGAAAATCTCTGAAACTATGTTTACTTTCAAAGAATCCACTTTTGGCCTCTTCCCAGCCTGAAACTTATTTTAAAAGCATAAAAAGTGAAAATGCATCTCTAGGCATCAAAGTGCTGAAAACAGCAGATATTCATGAAACCATCATGAAACTGTTAAATTAACTGTCCTGAGCCACTTTTCTGAAGAAAATCTCCGAAACTATGTTTACTTTCAAAGAATCCACTTTTGGCCTCTTCCCAGCCTGAAACTTCTTTTAAGAGCATAAAAAGTGAAAATGCATCTCTAGGCAGTAAAGTGCTGAAAACAGCAGATATTCATGAAAACATCATGAAACTGTTAAATTAACTGTCCTGAGCCACTTTTCTGAAGAAAATCTCTGAAACTATGTTTACTTTCAAAGAATCCACTTTTGGCCTCTTCCCAGCCTGAAACTTCTTTTAAGAGCATAAAAAGTGAAAATGCATCTCTAGGCAGTAAAGTGCTGAAAACAGCAGATATTCATGAAAACATCATGAAACTGTTAAATTAACTGTCCTGAGCCACTTTTCTGTAGAAAATCTCTGAAACTATGTTTACTTTCAAAGAATCCACTTTTGGCCTCTTCCCAGCCTGAAACTTATTTTAAAAGCATAAAAAGTGAAAATGCATCTCTAGGCATCAAAGTGCTGAAAACAGCAGATATTCATGAAACCATCATGAAACTGTTAAATTAACTGTCCTGAGCCACTTTTGTGTAGAAAATCTCTGAAACTATGTTTACTTTCAAAGAATCCACTTTTGGCCTCTTCCCAGCCTGAAACTTCTTTTAAGAGCATAAAAAGTGAAAATGCATCTCTAGGCAGTAAAGTGCTGAAAACAGCAGATATTCATGAAAACATCGTGAAACTGTTAAATTAACTGTCCTGTGCCACTTTTCTGAAGACAATCTCTGAAACTATGTTTACTTTCAAAGAATCCACTTTTGGCCTCTTCCCAGCCTGAAACTTCTTTTAAGAGCATAAAAAGTGAAAATGCATCTCTAGGCAGTAAAGTGCTGAAAACAGCAGATATTCATGAAAACATCATGAAACTGTTAAATTAACTGTCCTGAGCCACTTTTCTGTAGAAAATCTCTGAAACTATGTTTACTTTCAAAGAATCCACTTTTGGCCTCTTCCCAGCCTGAAACTTATTTTAAAAGCATAAAAAGTGAAAATGCATCTCTAGGCATCAAAGTGCTGAAAACAGCAGATATTCATGAAACCATCATGAAACTGTTAAATTAACTGTCCTGAGCCACTTTTGTGTAGAAAATCTCTGAAACTATGTTTACTTTCAAAGAATCCACTTTTGGCCTCTTCCCAGCCTGAAACTTCTTTTAAGAGCATAAAAATTGAAAATGCATCTCTAGGCAGTAAAGTGCTGAAAACAGCAGATATTCATGAAACCATCATGAAACTGTTAAATTAACTGTCCTGAGCCACTTTTCTGAAGAAAATCTCTGAAACTATGTTTACTTTCAAAGAATCCACTTTTGGCCTCTTCCCAGCCTGAAACTTATTTTAAAAGCATAAAAAGTGAAAATGCATCTCTAGGCATCAAAGTGCTGAAAACAGCAGATATTCATGAAACCATCATGAAACTGTTAAATTAACTGTCCTGAGCCACTTTTCTGAAGAAAATCTCTGAAACTATGTTTACTTTCAAAGAATCCACTTTTGGCCTCTTCCCAGCCTGAAACTTCTTTTAAGAGCATAAAAAGTGAAAATGCATCTCTAGGCAGTAAAGTGCTGAAAACAGCAGATATTCATGAAAACATCATGAAACTGTTAAATTAACTGTCCTGAGCCACTTTTCTGAAGAAAATCTCTGAAACTATGTTTACTTTCAAAGAATCCACTTTTGGCCTCTTCCCAGCCTGAAACTTCTTTTAAGAGCATAAAAAGTGAAAATGCATCTCTAGGCAGTAAAGTGCTGAAAACAGCAGATATTCATGAAAACATCATGAAACTGTTAAATTAACTGTCCTGAGCCACTTTTCTGAAGAAAATCTCTGAAACTATGTTTACTTTCAAAGAATCCACTTTTGGCCTCTTCCCAGCCTGAAACTTCTTTTAAGAGCATAACAAGTGAAAATGCATCTCTCGGCAGTAAAGTGCTGAAAACAGCAGATATTCATGAAACTATCATGAAACTGAAATTAACTGTCCTGAGCCACTTTTCTGAAGAGAATCTACGTTTACATTAAGAAATTAACTTTTGGCCTCTTCCCGGCCTAAAACTTCTTTAAAGAGCATAAAAAGTGAAAATGCATCTATCGGCAGATATTCGTGAAAATTACATGAAACTGTTAATTTAACTGTCCTGAGCCACTTTTCTGAAGAAAATCTCTGAAACTATGTTTACTTTCAAAGAATCCACTTTTGGCCTCTTCCCAGCCTGAAACTTATTTTAAAAGCATAAAAAGTGAAAATGCATCTCTAGGCATCAAAGTGCTGAAAACAGCAGATATTCATGAAACCATCATGAAACTGTTAATTTAACTGTCCTGAGCCACTTTTCTGTAGAAAATCTCTGAAACTATGTTTACTTTCAAAGAATCCACTTTTGGCCTCTTCCCAGCCTGAAACTTATTTTAAAAGCATAAAAAGTGAAAATGCATCTCTAGGCATCAAAGTGCTGAAAACAGCAGATATTCATGAAACCATCATGAAACTGTTAAATTAACTGTCCTGAGCCACTTTTCTGAAGAAAATCTCTGAAACTATGTTTACTTTCAAAGAATCCACTTTTGGCCTCTTCCCAGCCTGAAACTTCTTTTAAAAGCATAAAAAGTGAAAATGCATCTCTAGGCATCAAAGTGCTGAAAACAGCAGATATTCATGAAACCATCATGAAACTGTTAAATTAACTGTCCTGAGCCACTTTTCTGAAGAAAATCTCTGAAACTATGTTTACTTTCAAAGAATCCACTTTTGGCCTCTTCCCAGCCTGAAACTTCTTTTAAGAGCATAAAAAGTGAAAATGCATCTCTAGGCAGTAAAGTGCTGAAAACAGCAGATATTCATGAAAACATCATGAAACTGTTAAATTAACTGTCCTGAGCCACTTTTCTGAAGAAAATCTCTGAAACTATGTTTACTTTCAAAGAATCCACTTTTGGCCTCTTCCCAGCCTGAAACTTCTTTTAAGAGCATAACAAGTGAAAATGCATCTCTCGGCAGTAAAGTGCTGAAAACAGCAGATATTCATGAAACCATCATGAAACTGAAATTAACTGTCCTGAGCCACTTTTCTGAAGAAAATCTCTGAAACTATGTTTACTTTCAAAGAATCCACTTTTGGCCTCTTCCCAGCCTGAAACTTATTTTAAGAGCATAACAAGTGAAAATGCATCTCTCGGCAGAAAAGTGGTGAAAACAGCAGATATTCATGAAAACATCATGAAACTGTTAAATTAACTGTCCTGAGCCACTTTTCTGAAGAAAATCTCTGAAACTATGTTTACTTTCAAGAATCCACTTTTGGCCTCTTCCCAGCCTGAAACTTCTTTTAAGAGCATAACAAGTGAAAATGCATCTCTCGGCAGTAAAGTGCTGAAAACAGCAGATATTCATGAAACTATCATGAAACTGAAATTAACTGTCCTGAGCCACTTTTCTGAAGAGAATCTACGTTTACATTAAGAAATTAACTTTTGGCCTCTTCCCGGCCTAAAACTTCTTTAAAGAGCATAAAAAGTGAAAATGTATCTATCGGCAGATATTCGTGAAAATTACATGAAACTGTTAATTTAACTGTCCTGAGCCACTTTTCTGAAGAAAATCTCTGAAACTATGTTTACTTTCAAAGAATCCACTTTTGGCCTCTTCCCAGCCTGAAACTTATTTTAAAAGCATAAAAAGTGAAAATGCATCTCTAGGCATCAAAGTGCTGAAAACAGCAGATATTCATGAAACCATCATGAAACTGTTAATTTAACTGTCCTGAGCCACTTTTCTGTAGAAAATCTCTGAAACTATGTTTACTTTCAAAGAATCCACTTTTGGCCTCTTCCCAGCCTGAAACTTATTTTAAAAGCATAAAAAGTGAAAATGCATCTCTAGGCATCAAAGTGCTGAAAACAGCAGATATTCATGAAACCATCATGAAACTGTTAAATTAACTGTCCTGAGCCACTTTTCTGAAGAAAATCTCTGAAACTATGTTTACTTTCAAGAATCCACTTTTGGCCTCTTCCCAGCCTGAAACTTATTTTAAGAGCATAACAAGTGAAAATGCATCTCTCGGCAGAAAAGTGGTGAAAACAACAGATATTCATGAAAACATCATGAAACTGAAATTAACTGTCCTGAGCCACTTTTCTGAAGAGAATCTACGTTTACATTAAGAAATTAACTTTTGGCCTCTTCCCGGCCTGAAACTTCTTTAAAGAGCATAAAAAGTGAAAATGCATCTTTCGGCAGTAAAGTGCTAAAAACAGCAGATATTCATGAAAACATCATGAAACTGTTAAATTAACTGTCCTGAGCCACTTTTCTGAAGAAAATCTCTGAAACTATGTTTACTTTCAAAGAATCCACTTTTGACCTCTTCCCAGCCTGAAACTTATTTTAAAAGCATAAAAAGTGAAAATGCATCTCTAGGCATCAAAGTGCTGAAAACAGCAGATATTCATGAAACCATCATGAAACTGTTAAATTAACTGTCCTGAGCCACTTTTCTGAAGAAAATCTCTGAAACTATGTTTACTTTCAAAGAATCCACTTTTGGCCTCTTCCCAGCCTGAAACTTCTTTTAAGAGCATAAAAAGTGAAAATGCATCTCTAGGCAGTAAAGTGCTGAAAACAGCAGATATTCATGAAAACATCATGAAACTGTTAAATTAACTGTCCTGAGCCACTTTTCTGAAGAAAATCTCTGAAACTATGTTTACTTTCAAAGAATCCACTTTTGGCCTCTTCCCAGCCTGAAACTTCTTTAAGAGCATAACAAGTGAAAATGCATCTCTCGGCAGTAAAGTGCTGAAAACAGCAGATATTCATGAAACCATCATGAAACTGAAATTAACTGTCCTGAGCCACTTTTCTGAAGAAAATCTCTGAAACTGTTTACTTTCAAAGAATCCACTTTTGGCCTCTTCCCAGCCTGAAACTTATTTTAAGAGCATAACAAGTGAAAATGCATCTCTCGGCAGAAAAGTGGTGAAAACAGCAGATATTCATGAAAACATCATGAAACTGTTAAATTAACTGTCCTGAGCCACTTTTCTGAAGAAAATCTCTGAAACTATGTTTACTTTCAAGAATCCACTTTTGGCCTCTTCCCAGCCTGAAACTTCTTTTAAGAGCATAACAAGTGAAAATGCATCTCTCGGCAGTAAAGTGCTGAAAACAGCAGATATTCATGAAACTATCATGAAACTGAAATTAACTGTCCTGAGCCACTTTTCTGAAGAGAATCTACGTTTACATTAAGAAATTAACTTTTGGCCTCTTCCCGGCCTAAAACTTCTTTAAAGAGCATAAAAAGTGAAAATTTATCTATCGGCAGATATTCGTGAAAATTACATGAAACTGTTAATTTAACTGTCCTGAGCCACTTTTCTGAAGAAAATCTCTGAAACTATGTTTACTTTCAAAGAATCCACTTTTGGCCTCTTCCCAGCCTGAAACTTATTTTAAAAGCATAAAAAGTGAAAATGCATCTCTAGGCATCAAAGTGCTGAAAACAGCAGATATTCATGAAACCATCATGAAACTGTTAATTTAACTGTCCTGAGCCACTTTTCTGTAGAAAATCTCTGAAACTATGTTTACTTTCAAAGAATCCACTTTTGGCCTCTTCCCAGCCTGAAACTTATTTTAAAAGCATAAAAAGTGAAAATGCATCTCTAGGCATCAAAGTGCTGAAAACAGCAGATATTCATGAAACCATCATGAAACTGTTAAATTAACTGTCCTGAGCCACTTTTCTGAAGAAAATCTCTGAAACTATGTTTACTTTCAAGAATCCACTTTTGGCCTCTTCCCAGCCTGAAACTTATTTTAAGAGCATAACAAGTGAAAATGCATCTCTCGGCAGAAAAGTGGTGAAAACAACAGATATTCATGAAAACATCATGAAACTGAAATTAACTGTCCTGAGCCACTTTTCTGAAGAGAATCTACGTTTACATTAAGAAATTAACTTTTGGCCTCTTCCCGGCCTGAAACTTCTTTAAAGAGCATAAAAAGTGAAAATGCATCTTTCGGCAGTAAAGTGCTAAAAACAGCAGATATTCATGAAAACATCATGAAACTGTTAAATTAACTGTCCTGAGCCACTTTTCTGAAGAAAATCTCTGAAACTATGTTTACTTTCAAAGAATCCACTTTTGACCTCTTCCCAGCCTGAAACTTATTTTAAAAGCATAAAAAGTGAAAATGCATCTCTAGGCATCAAAGTGCTGAAAACAGCAGATATTCATGAAACCATCATGAAACTGTTAAATTAACTGTCCTGAGCCACTTTTCTGAAGAAAATCTCTGAAACTATGTTTACTTTCAAAGAATCCACTTTTGGCCTCTTCCCAGCCTGAAACTTATTTTAAAAGCATAAAAAGTGAAAATGCATCTCTAGGCATCAAAGTGCTGAAAACAGCAGATATTCATGAAACCATCATGAAACTGTTAATTTAACTGTCCTGAGCCACTTTTCTGTAGAAAATCTCTGAAACTATGTTTACTTTCAAAGAATCCACTTTTGGCCTCTTCCCAGCCTGAAACTTATTTTAAAAGCATAAAAAGTGAAAATGCATCTCTAGGCATCAAAGTGCTGAAAACAGCAGATATTCATGAAACCATCATGAAACTGTTAAATTAACTGTCCTGAGCCACTTTTCTGAAGAAAATCTCTGAAACTATGTTTACTTTCAAAGAATCCACTTTTGGCCTCTTCCCAGCCTGAAACTTCTTTTAAGAGCATAACAAGTGAAAATGCATCTCTCGGCAGTAAAGTGCTGAAAACAGCAGATATTCATGAAACCATCATGAAACTGAAATTAACTGTCCTGAGCCACTTTTCTGAAGAAAATCTCTGAAACTATGTTTACTTTCAAAGAATCCACTTTTGGCCTCTTCCCAGCCTGAAACTTATTTTAAGAGCATAACAAGTGAAAATGCATCTCTCGGCAGAAAAGTGGTGAAAACAGCAGATATTCATGAAAACATCATGAAACTGTTAAATTAACTGTCCTGAGCCACTTTTCTGAAGAAAATCTCTGAAACTATGTTTACTTTCAAGAATCCACTTTTGGCCTCTTCCCAGCCTGAAACTTCTTTTAAGAGCATAACAAGTGAAAATGCATCTCTCGGCAGTAAAGTGCTGAAAACAGCAGATATTCATGAAACTATCATGAAACTGAAATTAACTGTCCTGAGCCACTTTTCTGAAGAGAATCTACGTTTACATTAAGAAATTAACTTTTGGCCTCTTCCCGGCCTAAAACTTCTTTAAAGAGCATAAAAAGTGAAAATGTATCTATCGGCAGATATTCGTGAAAATTACATGAAACTGTTAATTTAACTGTCCTGAGCCACTTTTCTGAGGAAAATCTCTGAAACTATGTTTACTTTCAAAGAATCCACTTTTGGCCTCTTCCCAGCCTGAAACTTATTTTAAAAGCATAAAAAGCGAAAATGCATCTCTAGGCATCAAAGTGCTGAAAACAGCAGATATTCATGAAACCATCATGAAACTGTTAATTTAACTGTCCTGAGCCACTTTTTTGTAGAAAATCTCTGAAACTATGTTTACTTTCAAAGAATCCACTTTTGGCCTCTTCCCAGCCTGAAACTTATTTTAAAAGCATAAAAAGTGAAAATGCATCTCTAGGCATCAAAGTGCTGAAAACAGCAGATATTCATGAAACCATCATGAAACTGTTAAATTAACTGTCCTGAGCCACTTTTCTGAAGAAAATCTCTGAAACTATGTTTACTTTCAAAGAATCCACTTTTGGCCTCTTCCCAGCCTGAAACTTCTTTTAAGAGCATAAAAAGTGAAAATGCATCTCTAGGCAGTAAAGTGCTGAAAACAGCAGATATTCATGAAAACATCATGAAACTGTTAAATTAACTGTCCTGAGCCACTTTTCTGAAGAAAATCTCTGAAACTATGTTTACTTTCAAAGAATCCACTTTTGGCCTCTTCCCAGCCTGAAACTTATTTTAAAAGCATAAAAATTGAAAATGCATCTCTAGGCATCAAAGTGCTGAAAACAGCAGATATTCATGAAACCATCATGAAACTGTTAAATTAACTGTCCTGAGCCACTTTTCTGAAGAAAATCTCTGAAACTATGTTTACTTTCAAAGAATCCACTTTTGGCCTCTTCCCAGCCTGAAACTTCTTTTAAGAGCATAAAAAGTGAAAATGCATCTCTAGGCAGTAAAGTGCTGAAAACAGCAGATATTCATGAAAACATCATGAAACTGTTAAATTAACTGTCCTGAGCCACTTTTCTGAAGAAAATCTCTGAAACTATGTTTACTTTCAAAGAATCCACTTTTGGCCTCTTCCCAGCCTGAAACTTATTTTAAAAGCATAAAAAGTGAAAATGCATCTCTAGGCATCAAAGTGCTGAAAACAGCAGATATTCATGAAACCATCATGAAACTGTTAATTTAACTGTCCTGAGCCACTTTTCTGTAGAAAATCTCTGAAACTATGTTTACTTTCAAAGAATCCACTTTTGGCCTCTTCCCAGCCTGAAACTTATTTTAAAAGCATAAAAAGTGAAAAAGCATCTCTAGGCATCAAAGTGCTGAAAACAGCAGATATTCATGAAACCATCATGAAACTGTTAAATTAACTGTCCTGAGCCACTTTTCTGAAGAAAATCTCTGAAACTATGTTTACTTTCAAAGAATCCACTTTTGGCCTCTTCCCAGCCTGAAACTTCTTTTAAGAGCATAACAAGTGAAAATGCATCTCTCGGCAGTAAAGTGCTGAAAACAGCAGATATTCATGAAACCATCATGAAACTGAAATTAACTGTCCTGAGCCACTTTTCTGAAGAAAATCTCTGAAACTATGTTTACTTTCAAAGAATCCACTTTTGGCCTCTTCCCAGCCTGAAACTTATTTTAAGAGCATAACAAGTGAAAATGCATCTCTCGGCAGAAAAGTGGTGAAAACAGCAGATATTCATGAAAACATCATGAAACTGTTAAATTAACTGTCCTGAGCCACTTTTCTGAAGAAAATCTCTGAAACTATGTTTACTTTCAAGAATCCACTTTTGGCCTCTTCCCAGCCTGAAACTTCTTTTAAGAGCATAACAAGTGAAAATGCATCTCTAGGCAGTAAAGTGCTGAAAACAGCAGATATTCATGAAACTATCATGAAACTGAAATTAACTGTCCTGAGCCACTTTTCTGAAGAGAATCTACGTTTACATTAAGAAATTAACTTTTGGCCTCTTCCCGGCCTAAAACTTCTTTAAAGAGCATAAAAAGTGAAAATGTATCTATCGGCAGATATTCGTGAAAATTACATGAAACTGTTAATTTAACTGTCCTGAGCCACTTTTCTGAAGAAAATCTCTGAAACTATGTTTACTTTCAAAGAATCCACTTTTGGCCTCTTCCCAGCCTGAAACTTATTTTAAAAGCATAAAAAGTGAAAATGCATCTCTAGGCATCAAAGTGCTGAAAACAGCAGATATTCATGAAACCATCATGAAACTGTTAATTTAACTGTCCTGAGCCACTTTTCTGTAGAAAATCTCTGAAACTATGTTTACTTTCAAAGAATCCACTTTTGGCCTCTTCCCAGCCTGAAACTTATTTTAAAAGCATAAAAAGTGAAAATGCATCTCTAGGCATCAAAGTGCTGAAAACAGCAGATATTCATGAAACCATCATGAAACTGTTAAGTTAACTGTCCTGAGCCACTTTTCTGTAGAAAATCTCTGAAACTATGTTTACTTTCAAAGAATCCACTTTTGGCCTCTTCCCAGCCTGAAACTTATTTTAAAAGCATAAAAAGTGAAAATGCATCTCTAGGCATCAAAGTGCTGAAAACAGCAGATATTCATGAAACCATCATGAAACTGTTAAATTAACTGTCCTGAGCCACTTTTCTGAAGAAAATCTCTGAAACTATGTTTACTTTCAAAGAATCCACTTTTGGCCTCTTCCCAGCCTGAAACTTCTTTTAAGAGCATAAAAAGTGAAAATGCATCTCTCGGCAGTAAAGTGCTGAAAACAGCAGATAGTCATGAAACCATCATGAAACTGAAATTAACTGTCCTGAGCCACTTTTCTGAAGAAAATCTCTGAAACTATGTTTACTTTCAAAGAATCCACTTTTGGCCTCTTCCCAGCCTGAAACTTATTTTAAGAGCATAACAAGTGAAAATGCATCTCTCGGCAGAAAAGTGCTGAAAACAGCAGATATTCATGAAAACATCATGAAACTGTTAAATTAACTGTCCTGAGCCACTTTTCTGAAGAAAATCTCTGAAACTATGTTTACTTTCAAGAATCCACTTTTGGCCTCTTCCCAGCCTGAAACTTCTTTTAAGAGCATAACAAGTGAAAATTCATCTCTCGGCAGTAAAGTGCTGAAAACAGCAGATATTCATGAAACTATCATGAAACTGAAATTAACTGTCCTGAGCCACTTTTCTGAAGAGAATCTACGTTTACATTAAGAAATTAACTTTTGGCCTCTTCCCGGCCTAAAACTTCTTTAAAGAGCATAAAAAGTGAAAATGTATCTATCGGCAGATATTCGTGAAAATTACATGAAACTGTTAATTTAACTGTCCTGAGCCACTTTTCTGAAGAAAATCTCTGAAACTATGTTTACTTTCAAAGAATCCACTTTTGGCCTCTTCCCAGCCTGAAACTTATTTTAAAAGCATAAAAAGTGAAAATGCATCTCTAGGCATCAAAGTGCTGAAAACAGCAGATATTCATGAAACCATCATGAAACTGTTAATTTAACTGTCCTGAGCCACTTTTCTGTAGAAAATCTCTGAAACTATGTTTACTTTCAAAGAATCCACTTTTGGCCTCTTCCCAGCCTGAAACTTATTTTAAAAGCATAAAAAGTGAAAATGCATCTCTAGGCATCAAAGTGCTGAAAACAGCAGATATTCATGAAACCATCATGAAACTGTTAAATTAACTGTCCTGAGCCACTTTTCTGAAGAAAATCTCTGAAACTATTTTTACTTTCAAAGAATCCACTTTTGGCCTCTTCCCAGCCTGAAACTTCTTTTAAGAGCATAAAAAGTGAAAATGCATCTCTAGGCAGTAAAGTGCTGAAAACAGCAGATATTCATGAAAACATCATGAAACTGTTAAATTAACTGTCCTGAGCCACTTTTCTGAAGAAAATCTCTGAAACTATGTTTACTTTCAAAGAATCCACTTTTGGCCTCTTCCCAGCCTGAAACTTATTTTAAAAGCATAAAAAGTGAAAATGCATCTCTAGGCATCAAAGTGCTGAAAACAGCAGATATTCATGAAACCATCATGAAACTGTTAAATTAACTGTCCTGAGCCACTTTTCTGAAGAAAATCTCTGAAACTATGTTTACTTTCAAAGAATCCACTTTTGGCCTCTTCCCAGCCTGAAACTTATTTTAAAAGCATAA